>NC_137162.1:70618798-71218798 GCF_951394435.1 Stenella coeruleoalba
CCATGGGGTGTTTTCACTCTGGTTAGGTTGCATTTCCTGACACTGTTGACATCAGATTCTTTTTGTGGCAGTAGGAACCAATGTCCTTCTATTTTTAGATATCTGGAGTCTGTCCGGCAATTGTTATCATCAGTGATTACTTGGAATGCCTCTTGCCTCCTGATTTCAGAAAATCACCTTTATCAGTTCAGCTGGGGATCAAGGAAAACAATTATTATAAACATCTCCCAGGATTACTGGTTTGGCAAAGCAGCAAATAGAATAATGAGTGTCACCTAGATTACCAGAATAATTTACCAAGGCTACTAAATTTCCAGTAACCAAAACAAGTTCAGGCATCTTTGTAAATCAGTATTTTAGAACTAATTTTTTAGCCAAGGTTTTTTGAAAAGCTTTATCATTCATTTTTAACTCATGGAGCGGAGCCAGGCTGTCATTCCAAAAGTCATTCCTTGCTCAAAAAAATGCATCTATAATTTCTTTATAGTGTGTGGATGCCATGGCAGGAAACTTCTCTGGAGACAGAAGACATGCCAATGTCATTAAACAATCCATATGTCTGCCTAATGCACGAGAGTGAGTTATTGTAAAGCTTGATATAAACAGATATGTTATTTGATAAATATATAATAGGGTATTTAGTGAAGGTTTAAGTGTTACCAGACACTCATGGGGTCTCCCTAGGCATATTTCCAAAGAAACTGCAGCCTTAGCCTTGTCTGAAATTAATTCTGATTATTAACAGAAAGAGATTTTTTATTTTAATCAAAAACACACAGACTTTATATTTCAAATACTAAAAGGCAAAAACAGGTAAAGGAGAAAAGGATTAAGGAGATGTAGAGAATATTACTGCTCTCACTTATAAATTAAAGCATACTGGAGTTACAAATATTCACTAACAGAAGGGATCACACCATGAGTAATACCTCTCTGTGTGTATGCATGTGTGTGTGTATGCAGATGTATTTATTTATATTTTGTATATAATCATGACCACAAGTGTGTGTTTGTATATATATATCATGGAACATATATTATATATATACTTTTAGTAGATATACTTACTATATATATATAGTATAGCATATATGTAGTAGAGATATATAGTAGTTATTTTATATTTAGTTTTATTATTATTGTTTCAGATTCCCAAATTATCAAGAGACCATACAGCAAGCATAAAAATCCCCCAAACCCTTTACTCTTGGAAACTTCCCCTTAATTTCACATAAATCCCAAACCACAAACTGGTGAAGTCAAATCAATGAATATTTACTCACTGGCTGTTTGAGTGTTTAGGCTTTTGCTGTGTGCTATGACTAGTAGAAATACAAAATGGTATTAAAATGAGAAATTTTCAATCCACTCACTTAATTTTCCTGCGTCACAGAAAAAGATTCCCATTATTTGTAGTTTGCAGTAGAGCACGTGGCTGCCAACGAGAGTTAAGCATAATTTGAGAGCCACTGTGTTAAGCAGTTGAATTTTGCGGATTCTTAAGGGGAGAGGAGATAAGATGATGAAAGCAGATCTTTTTGGCAGCAAGCGGGTGTGGATGCTGCAGACCTTGGGTGGCTGCTAGAGAAAGAGAAGGTGGCTGGTAGGTCAAGTGTGAGTCAAGGTCTAAAGCAGAATCATCCAGGCGAGTAGGAGTCAGCAACAGGTAGGTTAACTCTGAATCACCATGTACGCAACAGGAACAGAGTCTGTCCTACTCTCTTTCCTTATTGACTTCTATTTTTTATTTCTCTACGCTTGACCATCCTAACTCCTGAAAGAAATTAAGGTGTTTACAAAAGCCATGAGGTCAAAACAATTTCTGGGGCAGAGATGGATGAAAAAACTGGGAACATTTGAGTTCTGTGTTCAAAGTGATAATAGGCAGGGAAACTTGGTTTTGGGTCAGGGTATTGGTAACCAAGTAGATGGCAAGAGTAGGAACAGAAATGGACAAGAAAAACCACTGAGATTATTAATCTGGCATTTAGAAACCTATACAAAGAGGCTGGACCCAAAGGTGATAAGAAAGAAGACTGGACTGCAAGAATGTGACAACTCTCACTCTGATCTCTTCTTGGCAAGAAAGAAGTCTGAAGCTTAAGCAATGTGATGGCTCAGTCCAGAATGTTTGATATGCTTCCCGTTATGTCTTGAACAAAACCCCAAGCCTGTTGGGACTTACAGGGGAGAGAGATAGAGAGGTACCTGAAAGAAGTGGAGAAGAAGATGGATGTGAATAAAGGTATTCCTAGGAGGAAGACAGATGGGTACAGGAAGAGATTGAAGTCAAGGATACAGGTATGAAATGATAAGAATATAAAAACTAAGGGAAGAGCAGTAGGAATGGAGTGGAAAGGAAAAGGGAATCTCAATGAGAATGTGATATCGGCACTGAAATATAACTCTATTAATCTAGAAACGGCAGGTGCATGTCTATTACATCTTTTGCTTTCTTTCAACACCCTTAACTTGTATTCTTACTAGGGTTGTCCTAGAAGTACTTGCTCTGTTCCTTTCTCTTCTGTCACTTTGTTCTCTTGTCCTGTTGTTGCTTAGAACCTTCTGTGACAATCTCAGAGCTGCTGGCATTTTAACATCAGAATACCCAAGTTGTGATGTCTATATATCACAACTGCTAGGATTACATTACAAAATGATAGTTTTCAAGATCCTAACCATGAATCAATGTTTTACGTGTCTTCACATGCAGCGACACTAGAAAGAAAAACAACACAGCTTTGCTTTTATTGACAGGAAGGAAATGTTTTAAGGTAGTGCTGTTTCTTTATTCTCCATCAATGTTGCTTCTTCCTGGTGGCCCACAGAACTTGTTTCTATGTTTTTCTATATATACATCATAATTTGAATGCAACCAGAACATTCTAAGCTAATTAAAAGAAATACAAGCTATTTCATGTTTAGAGTCATCTCAGAAATC
This sequence comes from Stenella coeruleoalba, assembly GCF_951394435.1. Taxonomy (NCBI): domain Eukaryota; kingdom Metazoa; phylum Chordata; class Mammalia; order Artiodactyla; family Delphinidae; genus Stenella; species Stenella coeruleoalba. Next base: position 70,621,740 of record NC_137162.1, read on the forward strand.
TAAATTGAAGATATTTTCCCATTCTTTTCCACCCCACTCTCTCACTTACTTTCTTTCTCTTCGAATTTACTGATTTCTTGCAGTTTTCCAGGCCCTCTGTGAGATACTGGGGAAATTTTACTAAAACCACCTAGTATCTTCTCCCTTGGAATGTACAATATACAACTCAATATAAGTGCTATCAAAGGACAAATAGAGGGTGCTAAACTGGCGAGTCTAGGAGTGGACAGTATCAAGATAGATTTTCCTGAAGAAAGGGTTGCTTCAGTTAAGGGTAGTAGATTATAATTTTTAAAAGTTGGTGTGTTGGGAGAAAGAGAAGGCTGGAAGACTGTGCTGGGGAGAAAAAACATCACGTATGATGTGTGAAAGTAAATTTATTAAAAGAACTGAAAAAAATTCAAACAGAACCAGACTGTTGACTATGAATATTAGGGGAACTGGCAAGTGAAACTGGAGAGATAAGCAAGGGCCAACACTATACCAGGAATGTAAGGATGGTTTGATCTCTGAAAGTGGATTAATGTAATACACAATTTTTAAGAGAATAAAAAAGAAAATTCAGTATGTTCATATCAACAGACGCAGAAAAAAGAATTCGATAAAAGTAAACACTGAATCAAAAATTTCCATGCAAACTGGGATCAGAAGGACACTTCCTTAACTTTATGAGTTTCTCCCAATAAACCTAAAGAAACAGCTTATTTAATACTAAAACATAAGAAGCATCTCCTTTAAAGTCAGAAACAATGTACTTTCTATCACCACTTTTCTTTCACATTATAATGGCAGCTGTAGCCAAATAAATAAAAACAAAAAGGAAGTAAAATATAAGTAGAGGCCACGCTTTGCTTAGGAAATTTCCTTTTCAGCTAATAAATAAATTATTGGATTGTGAAGAGTTAATCTAACTTTTATACAAACTGAGACACTGATTAAAGCAAATAATTTCAACCCACCAAACACTCCAGTTGATGATATAACTTAAATGTAGCAAGAGCTTTGTGTCAGTGAATTACTACCTAAGTAAATGGTCCATGTTTGTTCTTAGTATTTTTTTTATTATTTATTATTTATTTTTATTTTTTGCAGTACGCGGGCCTCTCACTGTTGTGGCCTCTCCCGTTGCGGAGCACAGGCTCCGGATGCACAGGCTCAGCGGCCACGGCTCACGGGCGCAGCCGCTCCACGGCATGTGGGATCTTCCCAGACCAGAGCACGAACCCGTGTCCCCTGCATCGGCAGGCAGACTCTCAACCACTGCGCCACCAAAGAAGCCCTGTCCTTAGTATCTTTTACTAACCAACTGTCTTCAAATTCCTTGACAGTTACATTTCAACTGTCACTTGATGTGTGCAAGCAAACGGTAAGGACTGTGGGAACATGCCCTGTCAGGGTTATTTTTTTGTAATGTGCCCAGAATCTGGTTGAAAATTATGATAACCACAAGATTTTATTTTAATAGAGTCTTTTAGGACTCTATTAAAAGTCCTAAAGAAATTTTTTAACAATGTCCTCCTTTAGTTGCCAAAAAAACAAAACAAAACAAACCCAAAACATACTAAATGACAGTTTTGAATATTAACAACTATCTTGACTATGTAAATACCACAAAGGATATTTCTCTAGGCCTCACTGGCTCTTTGGCCTCTAATTACTTTTCTTCACCTTGTTAACTGTTAGCTGGCATCTGTCACAGTGAGGCCAAGCTTCACAGGAAACATTGTAAATCTTAATGTCACAGGTACTCTACATTTTACATAAATAATCTTAGGCTTATAAAAATTACGTTATGGAACAAATGTAGTTTTATATGAAATCCACGGGTTTATGCATTTCAACTCCATGCTATACTACTTATAAAATCTGTAACCTAAGTAATATTTACTTAATGTCCTTAAAGCTTAGTTTATCTGTGCAATGTGCATGATAACACCTATTTTATAAGAATCTGGTGAGGATTAAATGAGATAAGTATGGTCGAGTCCACAGTGACTGCTGCTACTTGGGGCTGAGTAAATGATAGTCCCTTCCCTTTATTCTTCCTGTCTAAAGTATCAAATAGTAACTCATGCCATAGCGTCAAACCCTTAGCATGCTTTCCAACCTTCAAACTACTCATCGACTTACAGGGAATAGATATAATACCCTAACCCAGGGGCACCATTAGAAAGGCAAGCTCCAAAGATACAATTTTAGTGAGGTTAGGGACCATGTCTTTTTTATTCATTATTGTGTCCTCACAGGAGAACATATTGCCTGTTATAGAGTGGAGGCTTCATAGAAATTTACTGAATAAGTCAATGAATGAATGAACAAACTATCAGGGATCTTGAATATCATCCAGTACAGTCACCTTATATTTTTCATTGAGAAAAAATTCACATCATATAAAATTCACCACTTTAACAATGTTAAAGTGTACAATTCGGTAGCTTTTAGCACATTCACAATGCTGTACAACCAACACCACATCATTTTCATCACCACCACTGCCCACCTCCACGAAAATACCCTGTACCCACTGAACAGTCACTTCCCACCCCCCTCAGTCCCTGTCAATCTCTAATCTGCTTTTTGCCTCTATTAACCACCTTATTTTTAAATGAAGGGAAGCTCGGGTCCAGAGACGTCACATGACTCCCCAAGTTACACAGTCAGTAAACCTCAGAGCTGGGGCATCAATTCAAGTTTGACTTCCTTTCTAGAGCATCATTGCACATTGCTTCACATACAAGTCATTTGAGCAGCTTCTACATTAAGAAGTGTCACTCACTTTTGCCCTCTTTTTCAGGGACGCATAAGACAGTAATTCATCCTGATTTTCTTTCTCCGCTTAAGTGAGTGATTGAAGGAAGGCTCTCTATTTTCCAGAATGTGTCCCAAGACTAACTCACACATTGTCTCAGGCACTGTTCTAAGTGCATTACAGACATCTAACTCATTTCACCCTCACTACACCTACAAAATAGAGACAGATATCCCATTTTTCAGGTCAGGAAATGGCAGTACAAAGAATTTAAGTGACTCATGCATGATCACACAGCTAATAAATTCATAATCCAACTATGTTAATAGGATTTAATTTTTCAAGTGGGAGGATTTGGAAATAACACAGATTTAGGGAGTGTGAAAATCAACAATTAATCAGTGTTGTACACCACAGTATTGCTCAGGGCTTTTAATGATTCAATTGCCTTCAATGGATTAAGAGTCTTTAATTGATTAACCATGAATTCGTGAGAGGAGAATACAGGATATAATATTTCTCACACATATTTGAGCAAAGGAATCTTTAAAACCAACTTACTGAGTTATATTTTACATGCAGTAAGTAAACTCATTTTGGAGCCACTCCCATAATCAAGGTCGGGAGGCACTCCATCACCCCCTCCCAGAGGATTTCCCCATGCCTGGCCTCAGACAACTACAGGTACTTATGGACTCTTTTGGAGAAGCAGAAACCAGAGACTCTCACAGACAATAATTCTCTTGGTTATGTGGTAGCTGTGACGTGGAAGGAAAAAATAGAGCTGGGAGCACCTCCTTCATGTCTGACATTTTGTTGAGCATTTAACACACCTTACTTCATCAAATCCTGGAATGTTAGGAAGTCATTCTGAGGACCACAGTCAGAAAGTACTTTGTGGAAAGGATGCGTGCATGTGCGCGCATGCATGTGTGTGTGTGTGTACACACTGTGTTAAATACAACAGAGAAGTCAGAGAAATCTTAACCTCTTTCTGGATGAACCGAGCAGGTTTTTGTGACAGAATATCAATCTAGTTTCAGAGTGTAGACTGTTGGCAAGTGCTTTGTTGAATGTAATTATAAATATGAAGGATTAGATGTTGGGCCTGATATCTGTTGACCTTGTAATTCTCCAGAGCTTACAGGCAATAAAATGTCCCTGTACGTTGTACTGAATCTGTGTCTTGTTTTTACAATTATCTTTGTAACTGGTCCTGCTCCGTTACCATTCCAGAGAGCCCCTCTTCCCTATTATAGCACTAATAAATTAGGGGTTCCATAAGTGCCTTTGTTCAGATTCATTTTCTTCTTTCAGTTAATGAACATCTGCAGCTGCCCCTCGATCTTAATCCATCTGCATGGAGATGCCATTGTTATACAGAGCATTCTATAAATATTGCTATGTTGACGAGCTGACTGCAGATGGGGGGAGATATTTTTATTATTATTATCCCTGATTAAGAGAGAGGCCAGACTGACAACACAAGGGCTCTGAGGTCCCTTCTCTTCTGTAAATTGTCTGTCCACATAATTATATTTCTAGTAACAATATTACGGTATGCATTACAATCATCATTGTGGTTGTTATTTGTTATTCACTGAGTACCACTTCTGCACTCTGCAGTGTGCAAGGCACAGCATATAGGAAGACAGAGTTCAGACTTGAAAAGATTAAACATTTATGTTGTAAAAAGGAATCTTAGCAGCCTAATAGAACTGAGCTGTTAAAACATAGTGTCCTGTGCCACATTTACATGCCACGGACTAGAGCAAAGGAGTTGTGGTGCACCCTCTGTTATGTCAACCCTTCTCTTACACGATGAGATTGGTCTGAAGTTCCTAAGGTAAAGCAATGCATTAGAAGAGAAATGGCTTCATTTAAATTCAGAATATGAATGCTTTTTTAATGAGACAGCTTGAGAGATGACAAGTTCACAATTAGTGGGAAGAACTTTCATTACCAATGACTTAGGCTGTTTCTACTCAGCAAAGTGGAACAGAAAGAAATGATCTAGTTGGTTTGGGAGAGAAAAAAACCCCACTTACCGTGTACCTAATATAGGCTGGGTGCTGGGAACACAGCTGTAAACAAGACAGCAGGAGGTTGTGCTCTAGTGGACCAAGATAGACACTGAACAAGTGATCACAACTGTAATCACGCAGAAGAGCAAGGGGCTGTGGAGTATGTAACGGAAGGATCCATGGGAAGAAAGGCATTCGAGCAGTTGACCTGTAGTAGTTTGGAGGGTGGCCCCCAAAAGCTACGTTCACCTTCATCTCCAGAACCTGGGAATGCTGCCTTATTTAGAAAAAGGATCTTCTGGAATATAATAAGAACCTTGAGATACGGAGATCATTCTGGATTATTGGGTGAGCCCTAAATCCAATAACAAGAGCCCTTATGAGAAAAACGCAGAGGGAGATTTGAGATGGACAAAGGAGGAGAAGACACGAAAAAGAGGGAGAAGCACTGTGGCCGTGGAGACAGAGATTGGAGAGATGTGGCCACAAGTCAAGGAATGCCGGCAGCCACGAGAAGATGAAAGTGGCAAAGAACAGACTCTCTGTCAGGAACTGAATCGTGCCTCTGTGGGGTTGGAAGGAGATTGTTCCCTATTCCCAAAATGAGAATGCAGCTCTTTGGACACCTTGACTGCAGTCTGGTGAGACCCTGAAGAAGCGATCTAGCTGCCTGGAGTCCTGACCCACAGAAACCGTGAGATGCTAAATGTGCGCTATTTCACACTGCTGAGTTCGTGGTAAATTGTTACATTGCAGTAAAAAGCTAATACACCCAATGAAAGAGTGTTGAGGTGTGGCAGGGTGCTCCAGCCAAAAGGAGCTGTAGGTACAAGAACCTAATGCAAAAGAGGCTTGGCATGGTCCCAAAACGGTCTGGCATAGCTGGGGCGCGCTGTCTGAGGAGGAGTGTTTGCAATGAGGGTGAAGAGGCAGATCTTACAGGGCTCTGGAATTCAGGTAGAGGATTGTAGACTCTGTCAGTGCAACGGCAAGCATTTAAGGCTTTTAAAGCAGTAGAGTGACATGTCAAGCTTGAGATTTCACAGGATCATGGTAAGAGTTGGCTAGAGCAACGCTAACAAACTACCACAAATAGTGGCTTAAAACAGCACAAATGTATTTTCTTCTGTGGTTTAGAAGTCTGCCACGGTTCACAGCGGACTACAATCAAGGTCGTAACAGGGGTGCGTTCCTGTCTGCAGATTCTAGGGGAGAATCTGTTTCCTTGTCCTCTGGAGCTCCAGAGGCCACTTGTCTTCCTTGCCTAAGGACCCCCATTCCTAGTCTGCAAAGCCAGGAATGTGATATGTTTCTGACCATTCTTCTGTAGTCACATTTGCCTCTACTTCCAAGCGGCAGAAACTCATGATCAGGTTGGTCGACCAAGGCAACATAATCTCCCATCTCAGAAGCCCTTAACTCAATTACACGGGCCAAGTCCTTTCTGCCATGTGAAGTAACACGCTCACATGTTCCAAGGATTAGAATGTGGACTTTGGGGAAGGCCGTGATTCTGCCTGCCACAACTGCTCTGACGGCCTGTGGAGAACGGAAGAGAGAGAGGCCGAAGTGAACGAGGGAGCCAGGGCAGAGGGCTATTCCAGGAGTCCGGGAGAGACATCATGGGAGTTCAAACCAGGTGGTGGTAGTAGCGATGGAGAGACCTCGTCAAATCTGCAAGCTATCTGGGCTGTGTTTGTACTTGCTGTGGAGGTAGGAGCGAAGGAAAGAGAGATCAAGGAGAACTCCCAGGATTTTTGCTTCAGGATCTGTGTGGTTGACGGGGACACTTGCTGAGCCAGGAAATACTGGAGATGGAGCTGGTATGCGCCTCCAGCTTTCTGTACCGGAGAGCTTCCTTTGACTCTTCCACATTTAATCTCCTCTCCTCACCATCCTGCTCTCTGCCCCAGGAGGCTGATCTTTATGTCCTACTCAATAGACGACTTTGCCCTCTCACTTCCAACTGGGTTCAATGAATGGGGCAGAGGAAAGAGATCAAAGAAAGAGAGGAGAGTGAGGATTGGATATTTATTTCACTGGGTCTTTTCCTACTGGGTTTTCCTTGGTTGACTTTGTCCCACCATCTCTCAGACATTCCTCTCCATACAGCTCTCTCGTGCTCTCTGTCTCTCTCTCTCTCTGGGCTCTTGTGACCACTTCCTTCTCTTGCCCTAAAGACTCAGAGGGCTAACAGCTTCCTGCTGTTACTAGGTCTACAGTAAAGCATCAACCCATGTTGCTTTTTCTAAATCTTGTCCACCATTTTGCAAATAGCTTCTTTATTAAAATTTCTTCTGTTTCCTGCCAGAAGCCTGGCTGATACATGTTCAGTTTTAGACACACTGGTGACTGTAAGACATCCCAGTGGAAATTTAGATGCATGGGTTTGGAGCTCAGAAGCAAACTGTGACCTGATGGTGTAAATGTGGATGCTACTGGTGCAGAGATATTGACTGGAACTTTGGCAACTGATTAGGTTATCTAAGAAGGAAGAACAGAATTAAAAAAAGAGACAAAAATCTTAGGAGAGAACACGGAGGCGTTTTAATATTTAAAGGCTGGTGGAAAAGCAAAGGAGACTGAGTAGAATCAGCCTGTGAGATAAAAGAGAAACAAAAAGAAAAAGATGTCATGAGAAAGGACAAAAGGGATTTGTATTAATCTGCTTGGCTGCCATAACAAAATGCCATAGACTAGGTGGCTTAACCAACAGAAATTTGTTTTTCACAGTTCTGGAGACTGGAAAATCCAAGATCAAGGCACCAGTGAGAGCAGTTTCTGGCAAGAGCTCTTTCTGGCTTGCAGACGGCTTCCTTTTCATAGTGTTCTCATATGGTATAGAAAGAAACAAAGAAAGAGCTCCCTGGTGTCTCTCCTTATAAAGGCACTAATCCCACCATAACGGCCCCACCCTCATGACTTCATCTAAACCTAATTACTGCACAAAGGCCCAATTTCCAAATTACATCGCCCTAGGGTTAGGGCTTCAATATGTGAATTTTGGGGAACACAATTCAGCCCAGAGCAGGATTTAAAATGGGAAAGTATTCAACTGTGACAAATGGTGCTGAGGAGTAAGTTCCAGGGGACGCTGAAAAGTGACCACTGGATTGTGCAAAGCAGATTATGCATTCGATAAGTGCGGATTTTAATAACTTAAGTTTATATAGCAATTTGCTAGGTGCTAATGGCATGTAAAGTATAACTCACTCGTTGAGCTCATGAAGTTTCCCACCCAGCTGCAGTGTCAAGTCATAAATATATATCAATTTAAGTGCATCAGTAAAATAAAGAATTAGTACAGCACTCTATGAAGGTCTGAAAGAAAGAAGATAATTTCAACTCCCATTTATTGAGGTGTATTTTCGATGTCAGACACTGTGCTAAGAGCAATACATATATTATTCATTCTAATCTTTGTAAAGACGCCACAAGGTAGGTATTATTATTATTATTCCCATGATTATATTTTAACAGGAAAGGAAATTGAGACTCGGAGACAATAAGTTATTTTTCATGACCTATGGCTGCTAAATAAAGAGCTGGGATTCAAGGCTACTTGACACCAGAACCCAGGATCTTAACATGCATTTTAGGGCATAAATTCATTAAAACAACGTTTTTCACCCTGTTAAGAATAACTAATATATAGTCTATGGATTCCACATAACTCTGAGAGGATTTTAAAAATACTTTTTGTGTTAAAATAATTATACAGGAAGTTGCAGAAGTACAGAAAGTTCCTAGGTACCCTTCACCCAGTTTCCTCCAATGGGTACATTTTACATGATTATAGTACAATATCAAAACCAGGAAGTTAATATTGATACATACGCCTGGAAATTCTATGTCACTGTTTTTTTAACTTGTGAGTTTTTTTGTTTGTTTGCTTTGCTTTCTCCCCCTTTTCTTTCATCTATTTATTTATTTTTGGCTGCACCGGGTCTCAGTTGCAGTACACAGGATCTTTAGTTGTGGCATGCAAACTCTTAGTTGCAGCATGAGGCATCCAGTTCCCCCACCAGGGATTGAACCTGGGCCCCCTGCACTGGGAGCGTGGAGTCTTACCAGACCACCAGGGAAGTCCCAAATTCTATGTCATTTTATCACAGCTGTAGATTAAGGTAACCATCACTACAATCAAGACACAGAACTATTCCATCACCAGGAAGATTTCCCTTGTGCTACCTCTTTAGAGTCACATCTGCCCCCGTTCTCCTACCATCCCTAACCCCTAGCAAGCACTATTATCTATCTCTATAATTCTGTCATTTTGAAAATGTTAAACAGAATCATAGAGTATAGGACCTTAGGGGACTGGCTTTTTTCAGGGGCATAATGCCCTTGAGACCTATCCTAGGTGTTGCCTGTATCAACAGTCTACTCCTTTCTATTGCCTAGTAGTATTCCATGTTCGATATACCACAGTTGGTTTAACTATCATCACCTATTGAAGGACCTTTTGGTTGTTTCCAATTTGGGGCTATTACAAATAAAGCAGCTACAGACAATCATGTACAGAGTTTTGTGTGGACACAAGTTTTTATTTCTCCAACAAAAATGTCCAGAAGAGCGATGGCTGGCTTGTATGGTAAGTGTATGTTTAGTTTTTTAAGAAACTGCTGAACTGTTTCCTAGAGTGGCTGTACAATCTTACATTCCTATCAACAATGTATGAGAAACCCAGTCCCTCAGCATCTTCAGCAGCATTTGGTATTCTCACTACTTTGTATTTTAGCTGTTCTAATAGGTATACAGTGATATCTCACGATGGACTTAATCTGGTTTTCCCTAATAGCTAGTGATGCTAAATATCTTTTCATTTGCTTAGTTGCCATGCTATCTGTATATCTTTTTTGATGAAATGCCTCTTCATACCTTTTGCCCATTTTCTAATTGGATTTAGTTTTTTTTTTTTACTGTTGAGTTTTGAGAGTTCTTTACATATTTTAGATACAAATTCTTTGGTCAGAGATATGATTTATAAATATTTTCTCCCGGTCTGTAGCTTGTCTTTTCATTCTCCTAACAGAGTCTTTCACAGAGCAAAAGTTTTTAACTGCATATATATGCACGTATATATGTGCAATTAAAGTAATAATTAAATAATTTAAAATAATGTAGACATAGATTAAACATATACATGTTATATATATGTATACATATGTCTATATATTAAACATATACATATTACATATACAACATGTATATATAACTTTATCTATAAAACTGCAAAGATATCAACTTGGAAATCTTTCCAAATGACACTGTCATTTGCACCAGAAATTCTGCTAGTGTTTACGAGTCGTGTCTTGGCAATGGCACACAAAACAGCAAATATCACGGCTTATTCTATATCAGGCACTTTACAAAAATATGCACCCAAAACACAGACAGGCATGTGGGCAAGCTGCTACTAATCCACGTAAATTGTACGTTAAGACAGCTCATACTTTGTAAGATTTTCAAAACACTTTCATTCAGGATAGTAACCGTTTCATAAGCAGCATGAGGGGAATTTTCAGAGTCTGAGATTAAGAAAATTGGAAGGTGGCATTCAGGAAGACAGAAATCATACAATACAATTTAATACAATTTCTTTAGGTAGCAAAGTTTGTAGGAAACAGCTGTATTATATTTCACAGTTGATTAATCTAAATATATATATAGTAGAAAGAAAAATCTAAACTTTCAAAGATTTGATTCTATAATGTACATTTGAGAAATAGGCTTTGAAAGAGTAACTCTATGGGGTGACTAGGTTTATTTAGGTAGTAAAGTGAAAATGGAGACAATCGTCCAGCTTTTCAAATTGTCTAGACTTTATTTATTTTTCTGGATTGATTTAAATCTCTTTAGAAGTAGTAACATAAAACAAGAGGATGAGTATCTTTCCTTCTAAGTATTAGACTCAGTGTTATTAATTCTAGGTCTTAACCAATAGATGAAATGTATATTATAACTATAAATGGTATTGTTTTAATTGTTGTCTGGCTAGAGAAGCAGGTAATTTAAGTCTATGAATGTCTAATCTCTTAATCTGCATTAGCTGAGGGGCAACAGTTTCCCTTGGCAATTCTTTTTATATAACCACAAAGACTAATTCCAGAAATAACAAAATATTCTAAATTCTAAAATAAGTTTGTCTCCATAATATAACTTCAATATTTTATTTGAAATATCTTCTTAATATGCATCTAGAAAAGGTATCCAAGGTTTTAACTTAATAATATATCCTAAAGTATTCAGAGCTCTCTTGTCAGGAAATTTTTTTTACAAGATGATTGTTTGAACTAGAAAAAAGCATCGGTTTTGAAATTAATGGATTGGTAGCATGTAAAATATTTGACATAGCTTCTCTGCTTTTTTCCCCACTCTGTGAGCTGCCAGCTTTGGACAAAGAAACTTTTATGGTGGCGACTGACTTGCAGAAGCATCCAAGACCACCCTTTCCATGAGGAAGAGGTCTGCAATTAGATAAGGTGCTGGCAGACTGACCTGAACACCAGGGGCTGTCCAACTGGGGCTCAGGGTTCATTCTGTCCTTTCAATAAAACTCCTAACAGATTCTTGAGGAAATAAGGGGGGAAAGGGCAAACTGGCTTGAGAATCAGAACATATAACAGAGGGTAAGAAGCACAGGAACAAAAATGTATTCCAGATAACTCTTTCCAAAGTCAGCAAACCAAAGTGTCATGGAAAGGGCAGACTTACAAATGACCAAACAGTACCCTCGCAGCCCCGTGATAGAGCTATTTACTTTGGTGAGTGGCAATGAACTCCAGGAATATATTTTATAAATTAAATACACATAATAAAACATCAACCTCATGTATCCCAAGAATGTCTGTTGAATTTCTCTCTTTCTAGAAAAAGTGAAGCTAATGGCACTTTGCCATGGTTATGTGATATCCTGGCAAGAAAACTCCTCATTTTATATCACAAACATATGGTCTAGTAATGGTTTTATATTATACTCCTTTACTGCTTTATTCCCATTTTTAGGAGACCTCTTCTAGGCAAGAGCAATATGTTTTCTTGTACACCTATCACATCGACTATTAACACGTCTCTACTTTTAGAATTCATAATGGTTAAAAAGTTAAAACTTAACCTTATGTTACATGTGACCTAAATTTTCTTTGCGCAGGAAAGTGGAGCTCTAGCGCTCATCTGTGTTGAAGTTACTGTTTCTCTGTTTTCCTTTCAATTAAGGAATTCTCTCCCTCTTTTCAACTGTTAATGTTCCTCAAGTTACAGCTGACTAAATTGAAATGTGTACAAAATGTGGCAACCAGGATAGTAAAATGACTCTGGATTTAAGGTTGCACCAGCCAAATCTGGCCCACAGATGTGTTCTGTTTGGCTTACAGAGTGTTTAAACATTTTCAGAAAATGAGTTGCCAACATTTAAAAGTTGGGAGATTTTCAACAGAAATCTGGATCCTCAGGTTTTCTGAAATCTCACTGTCAGCCTTGGTCCACACCGTGACACAGCAACAACCAGTAGATCGCAGGTAGCATCTGTCTCTTCCCTTGGGTCCCCTCTCTGGTTCACCTCAGTCCCAGCCAACGAGCTTTCGCTTGTTTATACTCAATCTCTCACTCCCGATGACGTCTGAGTTTGAGACTCCTTTCCTAACTATGTTATAGTAGGACCTTGGAAAGAATCGGTCATGTGTGGCTTTGACAAATAAATAATCATGAAAGACAAGCAGCTATCCTCTATCGTCAAATATATGAAGGCTTTTCCCGGGGAGGGCGGCGATTAAATGAATAAAGTACTGCTGCCCCATAGGCAGAAAAAATCCAGAGGAAGGCAAATGTTGCCTCAATGTAGCAATAACATCTTTTTTTTTTTAATTTACTTTTAACATCTTTATTGGGGTATAATTGCTTTACAATGGTGTGTTAGTTTCTGCAGTACAACAAAGTGAATCAGCTATACATATACATATATCCCCATATCTCCTCCCTCTTGCATCTCCCTCCCACCCTCCCTAACCCACCCCTCTAGGTGGTCACAAAGCACGGAGCTGATCTCCCCGTGCTATGCGGCTGCTTCCCACTAGCTATCTATTTTACATTTGGTAGCGTATATATGTCCATGCCACTCACAATGTTCATTGCAGCTCTATTTACAATAGCCAGGACATGGAAGCAATAACACCTTGAATGACAATGAGCCAACCAGAAAGAGCAGGCACCGCCCTGGGGCACAGAGAGACTCCAATTACTGAATGTGTACAAGCAGGTGTGGGTGAGGCAGCATGTCCAATGGATGCATTGTCGCCGAGGTGACCAGTGATCTCCCTAGCTCCCTCCAGCTCCATGAATCTGTGAAATTGACTTTTTAAAACCGTGCTCTTTGGAGCTGTAGAGTGAGCACTATGCTAAGTGGAAAACAAGTTTGAAATTGAAAACATTATATGAACGTAGAGGTCTTTGACTTATATTTGGATAAGGCTTAGTGAATACCAACATTATCCTTCTAAATGAATCACAGGCAGTGCCCTAATTAGATTTGTTTCAGAGTGTTAGTCTCTAGTCATAAGGCATTTGATTTCTTTTCTAATAACGATCAGAGGTATACTTTTTCTTCTGGGGAAAAACATTGATTATTCTTAAAAGAGTAACATCAGCACAACTGTCAGGAAGGGGGAAAGAAAGCACAATCGTTTTGAAAATCACTTGAGGTTTTTCTTTGCTGAAGGGATTAAAGAAAGAATATACAATGCCCCTGAAGTCTTTACAAACCCCTGAAAAATTACAATTGCTTTGCAAAGAAACAGTTACTGGGAAAGCATAACACTGGCATGAGCGTTAATAGGTTTCAGCCTTTTCTTCTATTAAAGTTTCGCATTTTTACATAGGTCAGGGATTAGTAAACGAACAGCCTATAGGCCAAATCCATCCCATGCCCTGCCTTTGTAAATAAAGTTTTATTAGAACAAGCCACACCCATTTGTTTGCATATTGTCTCTGGCTGCTTTTCTGTTACAGAGACAGTTGAGTAGTTCTAACACAGACAGCCTGGCCCGCAAAGCCCAAAGTATTTACTATTTCGCCCTGAACAGAAAAAGTTTGCTGACCTCCTGACACAGACTAGCTAACTCACACTATATCACTATTTCTTGTCAGTATTAAAAAAAAAAAGCCAAACGAAATGTTGATGCTGCTATAAAAGCAGCATATGCTCCTGCTTTGCTGGTAAACAAAAGACAGTTTTTCTTTCAACTTCTGACTGCTGTCTCTGTTTTCACCTTGCACCCACTGAGACAAAAAACCCAACATTTTTATTTTGTTTCTCACAAAGAACTCATCACACAGAAGTATCAGCAAGCAATGCTGACTTTCATTCAAGTGTTTGGGGGCTGGGGGCCTGTGGAAACAATTTCAAAATCCCTTTTTCCAAATTGGAAAAGAAGAAGCGAAACTGTCACTGTTTGCAGACGACATGATACTATACATAGAAAATCCTAAAGATGCCACCAGAAAACTACTTGAACTAATCAATGAACTTGGTAAGGTTTCAGGATACAAAATTAATACACAGAAATCTCTTGCATTCCTATACCCTAACAACGAAAGATCAGAGAGAGAAATTAAGGAAACAATCCCATTTACCATCGCAACAAAAAGAATAAAATATCTAGGAATAAACCTACCTAAGAAGACAAAAGACCGGTACTCAGAAAACTATAAAACACTCATGAAAGAAATCAAAGATGACACAAACAGATGGAGAAATATACCATGTTCTTGGATTGGAATAAACAGTATTGTGAAAATGACTATACTACCCAAAGCAATATACAAATTCAATGAAATCCCTATCAAATTACCAATGACATTTTCCACAGATTTTAGAACTAAAAATTTTACAATTTGTATGGAAATACAAAAGACCCTGAATAGCCAAAGCAATCTTGAGAAAGAACAACAGAGCTGGAGCAATCAGGCTCCCTGATTTCAGACTATGCTACAAAGCTACTGTAATCAAAACAGTATGGTACTAGCATAAAAAAAGAAATATAGACCAATGCAACAGGATAGAAAGCCCAGAAATAAACCCATGCATCTATGGTCAGTTAATCTATGACAAAGAAGGCAAGAATATAAAATGGAGAAAATAGAGTCTCTTCAATAAGAGGTGCTGGGAAAACTGGACAGCTACATGTAAAAGGATGAAATTAAAACATTCTCTAACACCATACACAAAAGTAAACTCAAAACGGATCAAAGACCTAAATGTAAGGCAAGACCCTATAAAACTAGAGGAAAACATAGGCAGAACACTTCTTTGATGCAGCTCCTAGAGTAATGAAAATAAAAACAAAAATAAACAAATGGGACCTAATTAAACTTAAAAGCTTCTGCTCAGCAAAGGAAACCATAAACAAAATGAAAAGACAACCCTCAGAATGGGAGAAAATATTTGCAAACGAAGTGACTGACAAGGGATTAATTTCCGAATTATAGAAACAGCTCATGCAGCTCAATATCAAAAAAACAAACAACCCAATCAAAAAGTAGGCAGAGATCTAAATAGATCTTTCTCCAAAGAAGACATACAGATGACCAAAAAGGACATGAAAAGATGCTCGACATCACTAATTATCAGAGAAATGCAAATCAAAACTACAATGAGGTATCATCTCACACTGGGCAGAATGGCCATCATTAAAACGTCTACAAGCAATAAATACTGGAGAGGGCAGACCCTCCTACACTGTTGGTGGGAATGTAAACTGGTACAACCACTATGGAGAACAGTATGAAGTTTCCTTAAAAAACTAAAAATAGAGCTACCATATGATCCAGCAATCCCACTCCTGGGCATATATCTGGAGAAAACCATAATTTGAAAAGAGACATGTACCCTAGTGCTCACTGTAGCAGTATTTACAATAGCCAAGACATGGAAGCAACCTAAATGTCCACTGACAGAGGAATGTATAAAGAAGATGTGGTACATATATACAATGAATACTACTCAGCCATAAAAAAGAATGAAATGATGCCATTTTCAGCAACGTGGATAGACCTATAGATTATCAAACTAAGTGAAGTAAGTCAGACAGAGAAAGACAATATCATATGATATCACTCATATGTGGAATCCAATTTTTTAAAAAATGATACAAATGAACTTATCTATAAAACAGTAACAGACTTACAGATATCAAAAGCAAACTTATGGTTACCAAACGGGAAACGTGTGGGGGAAAGATAAATTGGGAGCTTGGGGTTAACATACACACACTACTATATATAAGACAGATAACCAGCAAGGACCTACTATATAGCAAAGGGAACTCTACTTGATATTCTGTGAGAACCTATATGAGAAAAGAATCTGAAAAAGAATGGATACAGGTATATGTGTGACCCAATCACTTTGCTATACATCTGAACCTAACACAATATTGTAAATCAACTATACTCCAAAAAAAAAAAAAACCAAAAACCTGCCGTCTAGTAAGAAACACATTATACATGATACATACACACACACACACACAAATTAAACAAAAACGTTGCTGTAAGCAATACTGACAATCATCACGTACAAGTCACTCAACTTTTCTAATCTCTTCTTTTTCAGTTTTTGAAAGTGCTAGTCATGACCCTTTAAATTGATTTCATGACCTACTTATGAATCGTAACCTACAGTTTGAAAAACCCTGCCCTAGGGCACTTCATAATCATAAGATGCAAATGAGTATTAAATGTGTTTAAACTCTGCCTTCGCTCGTCTGTCTCTGTGTGTCACAGAATTTAGATGAAATATTTTTTGTAGGTGCAGCAAATTACTTGTCAAGGGCTCCAAGACTCCTTAAATGAACATTCGGCTGGCAATGCCCCACTGTGGGTACTTACAGGCAGAGGGCGCTGTGGGGAAGACTGCCCAGCATGCCAAAGTCCACTGTGTCCTAAGGTGATAACTTACTTGTAGGAAGGGTAATTTACCTGACCTTCTGACTGTACCTTTATAATTAGATTTGGATTTATTGCCCCGTTTTACTACGTCAGACTAACATATGCTGTGCTACAGATGGAAGTCCCAGGTTATTCAGCATCAGGGACCCTGGGGTCTTGCGATTCCAAATTAAACTTGGGTGTGCATATAGACCATGCAGCTTAGGCTACGGCCACATGCTCAGCTGAAAGGAAAGTAGGCAACAAGTCTAGAAGCAACACTCATCAAGGGCTGCGTCCCCTTGCTGGAAGAGTTTTTATCAGGGGTTTTGAAAGTTAACGCTCAATTCAAATTGCCCTGACCAGATGCACGTGTTTCCTTGGCCACCAAAACAGGCGTGGAGGCTGCACATGCTCTACAATGCTCATCCCTGTCAGAAGAGTGAGACTGAACTTAGTTAATTGATCCGAATTCTTGTGGACTCAGCATCTGGAAAACGTTACGCATGTGGATGACTGGAGTTGAATTCTCCTACGGGTGGTGCTGCATCCGTGCGAGGAAGGCTCTCCGTTCTCCCTCTTGCCTGAGTGACACACAGGTAGCCTAAGACCTCTCTACCCAGAGGTCATCCCAACCCTGGGCTCATTTGAAAGGGCTCACACTTTCATAGCTCGAGGCTGGCTGCAGGGAGATGAGCACGGACCTAGCACACAGGGTAATAGGATGTCTCTTCTCTATGGTGTCTTTCCTCTTCCTGGCTGTCATACCTTAGATTTGTGAGAGCAAACTTTGCACTGAAAAGTAAATCTGGTAAGTACACTTTGTATAGCAAAGTGCAGAAACACGTGCAGTTCAATAAATTTTACAAAGTGAACGTACCCATCTAACTGGCACTCACAGCAAGACACAAAACATTTCTAGTTAGACCGGGAGTACAAGCCATGCCTCTTTCCAATCATTATCTGTTCCCCAAGGGTAACTAGTATCCCTCCATCTGCTACGATAGATAACTTTTTCTCATTTTCGCATTTTATATAAACGGACTCCTGCAGAATGTACTTCTTTAAATCTGGCTTCCGTCATTCTACTTTATGTTTATGAGCTTCATCCATGGGGTTGACTGTAGTTGTTGATTCATTCTTACAGCTGTATGGTACTTTGCTGGATGAATATAACACAATTTTTATATCCATTCTACTGATGATGGACATTTTGGTTGCTTCCGGTTTGGGACAATCATAAATAATGCTGCTATGAACATTTTTGTACATGTCTTTTGGTAAATCTATGTACGTATTTCTGTTGCTATATCTAGGAGCAGAATTGTGGAAACATAAAATATGAGGATATTCAGCTTTCACTGAAATCTCTGAATAGCTCTCCAAAGTGGTTGTACCGGTTTACATTCCCACCAGCAGGGTATGAAGGCCCAACTGCTCAGGTTCTCATATTGTTCACCTTTAAAATTGTATCCACTCTGGTGGGGACTTTTAATTTGAAGAGTATGACTGGAATTAGACAGACATGACTTTTATTCTTGTTGTGGCATATTCTAGCAGCTTATGCGGTCTCAAGCAAGTCGCATTTCCTCTCTGAATCTTGTGTTTCTCATATGCAACATGGCAATAAAAATAATCATCACATAAAAGAGTTGCAAATGATAAATGGAATAATGTGTGTGAAATAATAACTACAATTTCTTAAGCATCTACCATATACCACTATGTTAAGTATTTACCCATACTGGTGAGCTTAAGACATAGTATCAATACTTATGAGCAACGGCAGTAATAACAGCTATTTCCCTATCATCAGACTTGTAAACACATAGCCTTCTGTAGAGCAGAGGATCTGGGTCAGTTTTGCCACTGTTCCCAGAGGGCTGGACAGCTCTATTTCCGTCCAATGGAGGTGGCTATTGGCTAAGGCTAAGGAGTTGCCATCTAGTGCTTTATAATCATTCAAAAAGTATATCAGGATGTCACTGGTGCAGATGTGATTTGGTTATTTCTGTCTGCTATTTCAGGGTTCAAACTCCCAATATCACATCACAATGCCATGACAGAAATGGCTTAGAGGACACTAAGACACTAGCAGGTGAAGACACAAACTTTTATTTTTTCACCAAATTAAGAACCAAAAAGGACTGCTTGGGACCATCAATCATGCTTTCTAAATGCTTTTATTATAGAGTCCATATATGAATGTACTCATTTGTCAAAACTTCACCATATCTTCTGCAAAGAGGTGTCATGTTGCTTTAAGCACTGAACAGTAAAGTTGTATACAGTCTGTCTTCCTGCCCAATTTATGGAAGGTCAAAAAGCCCTCAGTTTCAGAGGAATGAGCCCATGATTTTCAGGAGACATGGAGAAGCCCTGAGGTTGGTAGATCTCTTTCAGCAACTGGTATCAATCCAAAAGCTCTTCACTAGGACTCTGTCTACACGTTAGGAAAATCAACATTTAAGCAACAAATGAAACCTCACAGAGACTTGCCGTTGCAAGTTAAAAGTATACCGCTTGTTCTCCCCTGTTACTGCTGGATTATTGGAGAGGGAGAAGGAGGTGACGCTCATGCTTTCTTGCTGGCTGTTTTCCACTCCCATGTGGGCTCCCAAACAAGCCTTTTGGTTCTTACCGAACCGTGCTCTGTGTTCTCACTTGTCTTTAAGTCTAACAAATAATTGTAGTATCCCTCCAATACAAGGCTATTTAGAAACCATGGAAGACTGATTGCTGCATTAATAAACCTAAAACACATTTGCCCAACACAGTTCCTTTAATTTTTAAAGGCTTGTATAATTTAAGGGAATTTAAATCCATGTGTTTTTTATTCACTTGCACTGACATCATCAAAATAGCCTTTTAAACAGCTGGTCGAGTCTTTTTTTTTTTAATAAAGTTCTCTTACGACTTGTTTCTTATTGAAAACAAGATTTTTTTTTTTTTGCCAAAGGCAAATGAACTTAAATGCCAAAAGATTTGGATTTTGATCAAAATTCCAAACCTGTAAATTTTGAGGCTTAAATTTTTGAAAATGAGCTGCTGACTCCCCATTGAAATTAGTTGCAAAGAAGGAAAAAGTACCATCTGAATGAAGTTCACGGTCAAAGCTGGTGTCAGAAGACTGAAGAAATGTCTATATTTGCTGCTTAATTTTGTGCCAGAGCTGAAACGAATCAAAGTAAATGTGTATTGGCTTATTACAGAAATGTGATCTGCTGCCAAGCAGTTAACTTTTCCACCATTTCTGGTTATCATGAGTCAACCACAGCGCCATGCTCTCCAGAGGTTAGAAACCCAGCACACTGGCTGTCTGAGATTTGACTGTTTTAACAGTCATTTTGGATAAAAATCCTTTCCTAAACTGTGTGTGTGTGTGTGTGTGTGTGTGTGTGTGTGTGTGTGTGTGTATAGGAAAAATATGTATAAATAGGAAATATAAATATATTTTATATATATGTGTATTGTGTGTGTTTATATATATATATATATATATATATATATATATATATATATATATATCTCCATCCCTAGGGATTTTTCTTTTTTAATAGGAATAATCTCCTCTAAAGGTATGCTTAATGATTTAGCAAGTGAAATTAAAACCCAAGGACAAAATATGTAAAAGATTTGCCTTTAAATATATCCATATGCTGCAGCTGAAACAAAACTCTTAGAGCTTTTCGGTACTCACAATTCGAGACCATTTTTCTCCTTGTCAAAATGTATATAGCTAAGCAGTAGTCAGAGAGATGTATGACTGGGAGAAGTTGAATTTTACGGGAATCTGTGAAACAAATGGGCATTGCGATCTCCTCCAGCCCTCCAGCAGAACTGCAAAAACCAACGCTCCATTTGAGAAACAAATTTGTCTGCCGTCATGGAACTCCTCAAAGGATAATTCCCCAGGAATAGGGAAATTAAAAGAGAGAAGAAAAAAGGGATGAGTCCTCTGATTCTATTTCACAATTGAGATTTTTAAAGGACAAGCTTTACACATACACACCTACATGAAGGTGCATAAATATTAATAGATCCGGGCGCCTGATAAAAATAGAAATCAGAATTTTTATCATTGTATTATTGCTAACAGATTTAATTGCATCCTTCTCTTTAAAGATAGCTCCACAGTTTCCTCTAGGGTGGAATTTGTTTGCTGTCAAAAACTTCAGAACATTCAAAACCAATTTTCAAAATCCAGTTTGTATGATAGAAAAAGAACATTCATGTGTTTACAAAGTCTTTTTAAGAAACTTTAATAAACCAAAATCCATATTTACAAATGAGATGATGATTCCTACATAATTATTCTGCTCTAAGCTTTGTCACATATATGCGACAAGGAGGAGACCACTGTCCCCAACTGATAAATACAGAAACTTTGGCATTAGAGGTATAGCAGAATGAATGAACTTTGTTATGAATATGTAGGCACAGAATTTTTAGTGGGTTCACTGCAGAGTCAATTTAAATATGAACTTCTACTATGCTCTGAATAACTGAATAAAGGCTGGAAACAAAGTATAAGAAATAAGGCAGGAGAAAAATCTAAAAGAGAAACTACCCATTGAAGAGTTGCCAGCACAAGTAGGGTTTGATTTAAAGACATCTGATTTGTATCTTTCAAATAACTCTTTGATTGCGTAACATGAAGTACATCACTATTTGCATTATTAAGCAACAGAGGTTTTCAGAAGTGCTTTATATATTGACTTTTCTGCCTAATCCAGAGAATGCTGTTTTATACTGGCAGTAAAATTGCTGGATTGTATGACTTAGCTATGTGACCTTGGCAAGTTACAAACTTTGTATGATGCAATTTCTTCATTTATAAAATGATGGTGGTGATATATAGTTATATTTTACAAGAATGAATGTACCGAATATGTTAAAGGGTTTTGACATCCTTATAAGCTACAAAGGTACCACTGTGTTCAATTAGAATTATGCATTGATGTCTCTTGTCTCTTCCATCTCTCTCTGTTCTCCCTCTTCCTCTCTCTCTCCCTTTCCCTCCCTCCCAAATATATTCTCTCCTTATAAAATTATAGGTTGTCATAACTGGAGAAAGGCATAGAGATCATGAAATTCTATCAAATGAAAAAATAAAGTTTCAAAGAAATAAAATAATTTCTCTGAGGTCGCAAAGCTACAAAGCGAGTTAATGGCATAAGTAAAGTTCCAAGCCACTGCATCTCCTGATCCCAGCCTCCTAGGGAGGCATTCTAACAGAGTCACTAAGAGCATTAAGACTGGGTAGCAGACCAATTGGGGTTGAAGCTCTACCACTGATCAACTCTCTGAATCTGTAAAATGGGATTAAAAACAATGTCTCACTTCTGGCATTACTGTGAGATATTAAGCACTTAGAAGAATGCCTGGAACTGGTTAGCCCTGAATCATTGATCTGTAGCGTTTTCTCACTGCATTTCCCTGCTTCTTTTGAGATAATGCAAGCTTCATCCACCTCCACTTTTCTGAGAGGGACTCAAGAGTCATGAATCGCGTCCTCAACGGCTCAGGCGGTTCTACTACAGAATGTTAATAGGTAACTTGCACGCTTGCGACACGACACTTTGAGATAGGCAGTAATAGGAAAACCTTATTACAGATGAGGAAACTGAGGCACAAAGAAGTAACTTGTTCAAGAGCACATGCCTACTAGGTGGCCCCAGAGCCCGCATCTTTTATCATTGTGATATGCTGCAGCCGAGACAATAGGGATCACTCAGCCTCCCCAAGTCCACGTGGGCAGGATGGGAAGGCAGGAAATGTGTCCATTCTCTGTCAACATCTACAGAGAACTGCCCTCTGGCGAACGCTGTGCACGTAACTCCCAGGGTGCAAAGGCAACGGACTCCACAATTGTGGAGAATCATGGCAGAATCATGGTTGGCCTGGAGACCTAGGTCACATCTCCAAGGAGTGAAAACAAGCCCCCACGGGTGCTTGTCAAAGCCCAAGTGACTCAGGACACTCTCTCTGCTGGGGGCGGAATCCTGCATCCGAGGTGCTGCGCATGGTTAATTTCTAGGGAAAAAACCTGCCCACCGCCATTGTCACTCTTGGAAGCTGCATTCCTCCCTCCTTTCTGGGAGCATCAGATTCATGAGCATGTTGGTGTTAAAAAGCTCATTGAAAAATGGGGAACGGATGTTAATTATTGTTTGATTTGGGGTTACAGCCTTTTATGTTTCAAACATCTTAAAAGCAGAGAATGAACACTGTTACCTAAGAAACTATTGAAATTCTCTTAACTCTTCTGGGTATGTATTATGTATTCCATGAGTTCTCTGCCAAGGATATAAGTCAGAAACTCTCCCGCTGGTTTTGATTACAGCTGCAAAGTCACAGATTTGAACAGCTCTAGACAATCATTCTTCTGAACCTACACATAAATATAAAACATTTCCTTTATCTTTATCACATAAACCTTCATCGAGGTTTGCTTCAAAGGAAATTCCAGTTTTCTTCCGTTTTTTTTTCTCATTTATCCTTTTAACAATTAGCAAACCACATTTTGTTGGCAACAAAGCTGCCCTATTTGCATATTCAAAGATCATCTTACAGGTTTAAGCCATTTAATATCAAAGTGATGATAATTTAACGATCCCTTCCTCTGGATTCAGATAAAATGCAAAGTTACCTCTGGCTTTTTAATTCTGCACATTTACAGACACATGATAAAAATATGAGATTAAGATAATGGCACAAGCAATATAATGAACCATCAGTTAAGCTGTGGCAAACTTTCTTCATATCCAGCTTCAGGTCTTTGCATTGTTAACTTTATTCTTTAAAATGAAGCCGTCGCATTTCAGTAAACAACATCAAGAACGTAATTTGCTAAGACACCTCTTTATTTGAGGCGCTGTCAAGACTGCCAATGAGAAATGACACAATCCCTCAGTTGTAAGTGACAGGCGCCACTATACTAGTCCAGCGCGTGTGTATTTCTCTGCTGTTTTTGAAAAATTGCATTTCCTTTGTGTAAGCAGAACAAAAAGAAATAGAAATCAGTTCCATGTGAATTCTGTGGTCCTCTATATTAAACTGTAATTGTTTCCTGGTAAAAAAAACCAAGCTTGCAGGATTTCCTGAAAAATAATTTACAAGGATGGGTACTGGGTCCAGCGTGCTTTTCTTCCTGTGCTTCTGTGATTGATGATACTGCAAGGAGCTGATAGATTTGCTGCTGCTGCTGCAGCGCTGCATCTCCAGAAAGTTGTTTTGCTTCAAACACACTGCAATCTTCCCTCCAAAATACCTTTACATGGCATTCACTTTCCTGGCTTCTTGGTTGGTAGTTGCTTTTCATTTCAGGCACTGCTCTGAGGGACACAGTTAATGGCTTCAGTTGCATCAAGAGAACCATGAAGACAGCTTGAATGAATTACTTAAAGTAATGGCCAGGCAGAAATGTGTAATTCGATCTAGTTAGCTCAGTATGAGCTATGATCTTTAGAGAGGTAATGTGTTGAGAATGCTGGCTTAGGGGTCCTGCACACCTGAGTCCAGACCCTTCCTCTCCCACTGCATTAACTTGTACACATTATTTAAACTGTACGAGCTATAATTTCCTCTTACGCAAAACTGGGGAATGATGAAACCTGTTTTTCAGAAGAGGAAGCAACAAGCTGCTGGTGAGGCCCCAGTGAGTTAAAGGTTGGAAAACACTCTGCAAATCATAGATAGTTTTACAAATAACAAAGCCTAAAGGTGGTAAATCAGAGCCTTGGACCCCATCCTTTGTGGATCCTTGTGTGGTTTTAATAGCAAGCACTATGGAAGAAAAGCTAACTACCCTTCAGCCTTACTTACTATGTACCAGGCGTGATGCCAGACACATGACACACATTCTCATTTAGTCTTGTAAGGGATGCGTCATTTTTCTCGTTACAATACTCATTATGTCTAATGATTACTTACTGCACGATCCATGCCCTATACCGTGCTGAGTCATTTACACACGTAATTTCATGTAACCCTTAAAATAATCCTATGAAGAAGGTACAGTTGCTAATCCTGCCAGGGAAATAAAGGTTTAGAGAAATTAACTTGCCCTAAGTCATAAGGCTGGGACTCATCAAACCACCTCCCACCAAAAATATCAACTTCTTCTATACCCTCTGACCTTCTGGTTTTTGACTTTTAGATCTCTTTAAGCCTTGGGTACACTTTGATCTGATTTTATTTATAAAAATGGGCAGTGGGGCTAGGGGGCAGGGGAACAGGAGTATACAGTGTGATTTGCTCTGAGATCCTCAAATCTTCTTTCACCCCTCACATCTCACTATGGTCCTGAATACTCATGCAAAAGCCCCAAAGCCTCAAAGTTTCCTCTCTCACGTCCCTTGGTATGCTTCTAGGTAAGGTTTAGCAGCACAAAAGGAATAAAGATCCAGGCATATTAGGTCATATAGAATGAGGTTAGAATAACGACGTACGCTTTCTAATGAACACCACTTGTGATAGCTTGACTATATGTCCAGCACGGACCATCGTACAGTCCTTTATTATTGGAAACCGTGTCTTCATGCTTTAGAAGGCAATACCAAAGAAGTTCCATAAGTACCCCTTCCATTCATTCCTAATACTTGTCACAGGCACAAATAACGGCGCTCTGGACGTGTTGCTTCACAAGGAGAAAAGTCATAATCCTTCAAACCTGCCCTGCTGGGCAGATGGATCAAGGAAATGTACGGCTGGAAAATCCCTATCATTTTAGAACAGCCTGAGGAAGCAGAAGAAAGCACGGAGTGAGAACCTGAGGACCTCAAAGGTCTGCCAACGATCAGGCCAAGTAAACACTCACACCTAGAAGTTTAATTATCAGAAGTATTTTGTAGTCAAGGACTTATGCTATTGCTGCATTTAGGGAACCTCTTTCACCACCACATGTTAGATTAGCAGACCCCCAACCTTTTTGGCATCAGGGATTGGTTTCCTGAAAGGTAGTTTTTCCACAGGCGAGGGTGGGGGATGGTTCAGGTGGTAAAGGGAGCGATGGGGAGCAGTGGGGAGTGACAGGGAGCGGTGGAGAGTGACGGGGAGAGGTGGGGAGTGACAGGGAGTGGTGGGGAGCAACAGGGAGTGACGGGGAGTGGTGGGGAGAGACAGGGAGTGGTGGGGAGCAGTGGGGAGCGACGGGGAGTGGTGGGGGTTGGTAGGAGGTGGTGGGGAGCGGTGGGGAGCGGTGGGGGGCGGTGGGGAGCGGTGGGGGGTGGGGAGAGCCGTGGGGGGCGGTGGGGAGTGGTGGGGAGTGATGGGGAGCGGTGGGGGGTGGTGGGGAGCGGTGGGGGGCGCTGGGGGGCTGTGGGGAGTGGTGGGGGCGCTGGGGGGCGCTGGGGAGCGGTGGGGAGTGACGGGGGGCGATGGGGAGCGGTGGGGGGCGGTGGGGGGCGGTGGGAAGTGATGGGGAGAGGCAGATGAAGCTTCGCGCGCTTGCCCACCGCTCACCTTCTGCTGTGCGGCCCGGGGTGGGGGGGGGTTGGGGACCCCTGTGTTAGATGACTTCTCAGTGAATACTAAGCTTTGCTACTTGCCATGTGTTCAGTGTAGTAGAGAGCAAAGGAAGAAACAAGAGGAGATTTCTGTTCCCATGAGGCAATTACTTGTATTAGCTCTTAAATCTT
The DNA here is from genome assembly GCF_951394435.1 of Stenella coeruleoalba. Lineage (NCBI taxonomy): Eukaryota > Metazoa > Chordata > Mammalia > Artiodactyla > Delphinidae > Stenella > Stenella coeruleoalba. The sequence goes on from NC_137162.1 coordinate 70,648,079, forward strand.
GTCCTGAGAATTAAATGACATAATCTATTCCAAGCACAAAGTATGTGTCAGGCACGAAGCAGGACTGTGCCTGGCACCAGGTAAGCTATCAAGAGGTGGTAGTGGACTTCCCTGGTGGCGCAGTGGTTGAGAGTCCGCCTGCCGATGCAGGGGACTCGGGTTCGTGCCCCGGTCCGGGAAGATCCCACATGCTGCGGAGCGGCTGGGGCTGTGAGCCATGGCCGCTGAGCCTGCGCGTCCGGAGCCTGTGCTCCGCAACGGGAGAGGCCACAACAGTGAGAGGCCCGCGTACCGCAAAAAAAAAAAAAAAAAAAAAAAAAAGAGGTGGTAGTTATTGTTGGTGTTGTCATTGTTTTCATCATACCCTCACCTTCTCTTTCCAGACAATCTTCATCGACTCAGGCCATGTCCTACCCATTCATCTACGATTGTCGAGACAAAGAGAGAAGACGAAAGTAAGAGGAAGAATTAAAGAAGCGCTACTTAGAAATAGGGGAGCAGGGATGGTTGCTCCAAGATCTGATGAACCTCTCTGACTCTCCCACCTCAAGTATTTGCAGCGGAGCTCTGGCAGAATCTTTTTTTTTTTTTTTTTTTTTTTTTTGCGGTACGCGGGCCTCTCACTGTTGTGGCCTCTCCCGTTGCGGAGCACAGGCTCCGGACGCGCAGGCTCAGCGGCCATGGCTCACAGCCCCAGCCGCTCCGCAGCATGTGGGATCTTCCTGGACCGGGGCACGAACCCGTGTCCCCTGCATCGGCAGGCGGACTCTCAACCACTGCGCCACCAGGGAAGCCCTGGCAGAATCTTTTACGTCAGTGTGCTTATCCATAAAATGGGAGGATGGGTAATAAGCACGCGAGGGCCTCCTCCGCGGAAGATCCAATGTTTGACAAGCTGTAGGGTAACTGAGCACCAATGTACACCAAGGAACAAAGGACCCAGATTTCTGCTGAATCCCTGATCGTCCATGGGAGGCACCGTGTGTACGTGTAAGATCTCATTCATTACACTTGCTTCTTTACCAGAAAGAGAGGCTAAATTTGCCTTAAACATAACTGTTCTCACTGGGTATTGACCATTCTGCTGTGAATAAGGAAGTTCTGAAAAGTCTTGTGAGGGTCAAGCAACATGTGATATGTTCATCTTAAATTCCCAGTATGAGGAGATTCAAAGCACAATGTAGGCCTCTCTCTTGGGCTCTCTATGTGTGTATGCATATATCTAATATAGGCATAGACACATTGTATAGACATATTATATATGTATCTCGTTTTATATCGTATATATATATATACACACACACACAGACACACACACACGTATGTACACACCTTTGTGCTTAAAATATTTTTGCTCATGATGCACCGTTACTATTGATTTGCACAGACCTTATTCTTTTTGTTTGTTTTAGTAATATATTTGGGTTGGCCAAAAAGTTCGTTTGCGTTTTTCCATAAGACGTTTCCAAAAAACCACCTCCATCATGGAAACTAGAACATTGGTGATTACTTACATTTATTTCCTCTGTATTACCTCATCCCTTCCCTATTCTCCCCTGAAAATAATCATATTCTAAATTATGGGTCCATCATAAGTTTGCTTTTCATTTATATCATTTTACCATGTCTGAAAATTATATTCTCCTGTTTTAGTTGTTTTTAAAAGTACTGTATGTAATATCCTGGAAATGACTGTTTTTATTTAAAAGCATTGCTAAAATGCATGCATTTTGTCTTATATAGCTATATTTCATTCTTTTTGACGCCTACATTGTATTCCATTGCATAAACACACCACGCTTTATTAATCCATCCTTCTGTCAATGGGCCTTTTGATTATTTTCACATTTTGCAGCCTGCATGGCCTGAAACCTGTATGCTTATTAGTCAATAGTGATTCAATGAACACCTGGTGCTTTTCTTTACACACTTCCATCATTCGCTGTTTATTTACTAACTCCAATGGATGCATTTCTATAAAGATTTCATTGATCAGCCCCTGAACTAGTCATTTTCAATGAATAATAATAGCTTCGCTACCTTAAGCAAGTCGTGCTTCAGTTTCTTCCTCTGTGAAAACAGCCAGGCTGATCTTAAAAATGTGAAAGATTCCTCTCAACCACTAAGATTCTACGGCCTGAAGGAGAGAGACGGACCGATGTGTAGCAGGAAAACCTAATAAGTATCATGCAACTCTGAAGTACATGACACACTATATCCTATACACCATATTTTATTTAATGTTCACAACAACCTGATGAGGTAGTTACCATTATTGTTACCATTTTGGAGATGAAGAAAGTGAGGCAAAGCTAAATTAAAAAACAAACAAAACCAACAAAACCCACACATACCTGTGGTTTTATAAAGCTAGCCTAGTGAGTCAGGGAATGAAGACAGAAATCCACGCAGCCTAAAGCAAAAACCTACTCTCCTAACCGGACACTCTGAACCTCTGGCCTCCTCAAAATCAGCTTCCAATTTCCCTAAAGTTCTAAGAGCAATTATTGTTAAATTGAATCACACAACTTTCATTTCTAACTCGAAGACCTTCATCCCACAAAGCAAAGAATGAAACTGATGCCTTTCCTGGAACAGTGGTTCTTTTCATCAGTATCTAATTTTTAAAAAAAAAATCATATATGCATTTTTTTGTTTGTTATCGTGACCATTCGTAAATGAACACAGCAGAATGAAAGTTGCTAAGACTGAAGATGTGACAAGGAATTGTAATGAAGAACTTTTGTGTCACCGGTCATCTAAACTGTCATGTGATGGCATATTCTTATGACATTTTATATACTTATTTCCTAGACATGTCCCCATAATATGACCGTAACCCTATGGAAAAATTAATTCAAAATGTACAAGTTAGTGCAAAACTTGAATATTTTTGCCAACATTCAAAGTTGCAGTTATTTTCAGTTTGTTAAATATTATCAGTACATGAAAGCTTCAGCTCATTAGGAAGCTGAAACAATACAGTGTTACCAACTTATAATCAGTCAGTGAACATTCATGTTGGTGTTGTGTGCAGAATACTGAATTAGGCAGATGGGGCACAATAAAAGGAGTAGAAGACTCTTTCTGCATCAAATGATTTTATAATTTAATTGAGGAAATTATCTAAACTTAAAAGCAGCTTATTAAATATCAAATACAAATTTAAATGGTATGAATTGAATTGATATATACTGAGGGAACAGAGGAAAAGAGGTTTTACAGATTAATCAGAGACAAGCTCTAAAGGAAATTATATCGGCACTAAAAGTCCTAACTTTGATTGAATACCTACTACGTGGAAGCCCCCGTGCTTTGCGCTGCACAAGCAGTGTCTCATTTGATCTTCACAGCCATCTTTTTAACAAGTATTAATTTTGCTCCCATTTTAAAGATGAGGAAACCAAGGACTAGAAAGCCAATACAATATGCCTAAAGTCCCCTAGCTAATGACAGACTGGGTCAGGATTTAGGCTCAAGGCGGTCTGACACCAAAGCTGATGTGCCGCCCATTCTGTATACTGTGTTTAAAGAAGCTGCGTGAATAGTGCCATTTGCAGAGACGTGGATGGACCTAGAGACTGTCATACAGAGTGAAGTAAGTCAGAAGGGGAAAAAAAATATCGTATAATATCGCTTATGTGGAATCTAGAAAAATGGTACAGATGAACTTATTTGCAAGGCAGAAATAGAGACACAAAGGTAGAGAACAAACTTATGGTTACCAAGGGGGGAAGGCAGGGGTGGGATGAATTGGGAGATTGGGATTAACATATACACGCTACTATGTATAAAACAGATAACTAATGAGAACCTGCTGTGTAGCACAGGGAGCTCTACTCAGTGCTCTGTGGTGACCTAAATGGGAAGGAAATCTAAAAAAGAGGGGATATATGCATACGTACAGCTGATTCACTTTGCTGTACAGCAGAAACGAATACAACACTGTAAAGCAACTACACTCCAATAAAAATGTTTGAAAAATAAAAATAAGCTGCATTAAGATGGATGTTGACGCTAGAGAAATGGACGAATAAAGGTCAGCACATTCCTGGAGAATAGAGCATAGACATGAAGGTGGGGAATCACGTGGAAGACTGAAAGTAGATCGGCCTTTTATTTCTAAAAACATTTTATTTGAACTAATTTTAAACTTACAGGCAGTAAAAAGAGTTCTCTTATACCCGTCAACTCCCCTTCTCTAATATTAACATCTTACAAAATCACACTGCAATGATCAAGAACAAGAAGTTAACACTGGCACAGGATTACTAATAAAACTGCAGATCTTATTCAAAATTTCAACTTTCCCACCACTGTGCTTTCTCCAGGATCCTATCCAGGATCCCACATGGCACTTAGCTGCCATTTCTTGCCTGGTCCATCACAGTTCTTCAGTCTTTTGTGGTCTTTCATGATCTTGACACTTTCGAAAACTGATGAGTTGTTTTGCAGAATGTCTCTCAATTTGCATTTGTTCAATATTTTCCCATGACTGCAATGAGGTTATGCATTTCTGGCTAGAACATCACAACAATGATGTGTGTGTCCTTCTCAGTACGTCGTACCTTGGGGTTCATGATATCAGCATGTCTTACTGACCTGGCAGAAGATTCCTTGAGTCTATGCAAATCCTGCTTTCCTCAAATAACTGCCCCCTAATTTTAGTGTCATTGGTGGATCAACATTTATTAGTAGTATAGGTTTTTTTTTTTTTATTTTTATTTTTTTGCGGTACGCGGGCCTCTCACTGCTGTGGCCTCTCCCGTTGCGGAGCACAGGCTCCGGACGCGCAGGCTCAGCGGCCATGGCTCACGGGCCCAGCTGCTCCGCGGCATGTGGGATCTTCCCAGACCGGGGCACGAACCCATGTCCCCTGCATCGGCAGGCGGACTCTCAACGACTGCGCCACCAGGGAAGCCCAGTAGTATAGTATTTGCCTAATGATGAGCCTCTATTTCTCTGTTTTCTTCTACGGTTGTTAATTGAAATTCTACTGTGAAGAAGAGCTGTCTCTTCTCCTGTACTTATTTATTTGATTATTTATTTATGCAAGTGTGGATCGTGGATGCATATTTTATTCCATGGGTTAAATCCAATACTATTATTATTTATTCTGTTGCTTAAATTGTTCCACCTTTGGCCACCAGGAGCTCCTTCTAGTTGGATCCTGTGTCCTTTTGAGAAGCCTCGTTTTTGAAAGCATTTCCTTGTTTTCTGGCACCACAAGGTATTGCAGGTTCATCTTGTATTGCGTTGGCCGAAAAGTTCGTTCGGGTTTTTCTGTAACATCTTTTATTTCTTGCCCTAGCCTTGGAATCAAGCACTTCTCCAGGAAGATCTGGTTCCTTTTACTGAAGAATCATGATTAGAGACCAAGATTTGGGTGCTAGGTATGCCCAGATCAGCTCATTATTGCCACACTCAGACTTTTCTTTTCACTAATGAGAACTAGTCTTGGTGAGACAGAAGTGAAGTGACCCACTGGCTAGGACTTTACAATATTTTCCACACGAATCTAAGGAATCGGGATTTGATATCATGGATATCACAAAGAAATTTTGTAAAGCTAAGCAGGGGAGTGGCTGGTGGAATTGTGTTGCAAGATGATGATTTTCATACTGGGGTACAGGATATAACGGGTAAATGGGCAAAACCCTGGATAATCAAAAATAGCTAGTTAAAGTTATCTATGCATGGGGTGGGAAAGGCCCAGTCCTGGAATAAAAGCATAGGAGGAAGAAATAAAAGGAAGAAGCAAAAACATCAGAGGAAAGTAATTGGCTAGAGATGGTGACGGATACGACAGAGAGTTAGGGGAAGTGTAAGATTATTCTGTTTGTTGGGACTTCCCTGGTGGTCCAGTGGTTGGGACTTTGCCTTCCAGTGCAGGGGGTATGGATTCGATCCCTGGTCAGGGAGCTAGGATCCCGCATGACTCGTGGCCAAAAAACCAAAACATAGAAACGGGGGCAGTGTTGTAGCAAGTACAATAAAGACTTTAAGAATGGTCCACATCAAAAAAAAAAAAAAAATCTTAAAAAAAAAAAAGATTATTCTGTTTGTTATCTTTGAGAGCTGAATATATGGAGGTGCCACTGGTAATAGCAGGAATGACTGACTCTGTGTCAAGAAAGCATAGACTTCAGTTTTGACATATTTAGTTTAAGAATTGTTGAGACATGTTAATAGAAATACCTCCAGTAGAGAATGGGAGATGTTAGACTAAAGATAGATATTATATTTTTGAATTCCTAATATCAACCTCTGTACCTCACTTTCAGCAGGTATTTAGAATGATAATAGCTAACAATTTTAAGAGCTTACCCTGTGTCAGGCTTATGTCAAATATTTTTATACACATGACCTTATTTAATCCTCATAATAATCCTATTCATATCATTGCCATATTTTTGATGGAGAAACTGAGATTTTAAGAGGTTAAATAGCTTGACCAAAGAGACACAGCTAGTAACTTGAAGTCAAGATGTGACTCCAGCTCACGTGACTCCGATCCCCACTCTTAATCAACAGACTGTCTTTGAGAGAAAGATAGGTAGACATAGAAAGTGATTAAACCCAAAACGTGCCTTACAGAAACAGATTTGAGACTCATCTGGGCAAATGGATTTACTGAAATAAGACGAAAGGAATAAAACAGATCCTCAGTCAGTGTCTCAATGAAATAGATTTGAAATAAGGAAGACAAAGTGAAAATGACGAAATGGAAGAAATCGGAGAAGGAAACAGAAAATAATTGTTGGCATATCAAAAAGACAAAAACAAAATGCTGTGGTAAGCACTACCTACCAGTCATGGTAGGTAAGCTTACTGCAGACCAATACTCCTGCCAAACACAATTATAAAATGCAGAATATGTCTTTAAACATTTGTTTACGGGTATCAGAAAGCTTACCAAATTAGCAAAGACTTCAACAGCCAAGATCCCAGGGGAAAGCGAAGGTCCTAGATAAAACTCACATATATGTAGGTTTCCGCTTGAGGCATTTGTCAGTTTTCAAGCAGCAGCTAAGAAGCTCTGCAGAGCTTCTGGAACTCTTAATGGGACTAAGGGTAAGAAACTGGAGTTCAGGGTCTACTGAGAAGAGGCATTAGTAAACAACCTACAATTTCAATTGGGATCACAAAGGACTACACTCTAGAATTTACCATCCATCACACAGAATAAAAGCCCAACTCCAATCATTTCAATTTGTGACTGAATTAAGGTAATCTGCCCAACACTAGCTGCTTTCTAGTTTTTGTGGTTTTTTTCACATCTTTACTGGAGTATAATTGCTTTACAGTGTTGTGTTAGTTTCTGCTGTACAACAAAGTGAATCAGCCATACGTATACATATATCCCCATATCTCCTCCCTGTTGAGCCTCCCTCCCACCCTCCCTATCCCACTCCTCTGGGTCCCCACAAAGCACCGAGCTGATCTCCCTGTGCTATGCGGCTGCTTCCCACTAGCTACCTATTTTACACTTGATAGTGTATATATGTCAATGCCACTCTCTCACTTCGTCCCAGCTTCCCCTTCCCCCTCTCCGTGTGCTCAAGTCCATTCTCTATGTCTGCGTCTTTATTCCTGTCCTGCCCCTAGGTTCATCAGTACTGTTTTTTAGATTCCATATATATATGCGTTAGCATACAGTATTTGTTTTTCTCTTTCTGTCTTACTTCACCCTGTATGACAGACTCTAGATCCATCCACCTCACTACAAAGAACTCAATTTTGTTCATTTTTATCTGCCTTCTAGTTTTGAAGGAAGACAACACTTCATAACTTTTCATATACCATATCCAAGATTCAATAAAAATTTAACCGGTATCTAAGAGACAAGAATAAATGCCCCAAATCCAAGATAAAAAGCAGAAAACAGAAAGAGACCCACACAAGATCGAGATAATATTATTATCAGTCTCAGACATTAAAATATATGAGATGAATATCATTCAAAAAATAAGATTTCAGAAGATAAATGGAGACGATAAAAAGAATCAAATGGGAACTAATATTGAAAAATAAAACTGAAATTACATCTTAATAGACAGGTTTAAGAGCAGATTAGACAAAACTAAAGAAAATATTACTAAACTAGAATTTGTATCAGAAGGAAATATTCAAGCTGAGTCATAGGGAGAGAAATAATGGAAAATACATGTTTTTAAAAAGTGTAATACACATGGAGAACAAGGTAAAAAGGTATAGTTATATATAGTTGGAATACTACGAGAAGAAAGATAAGAGGGAAAAAGTAGTTCTTGAAGAGATAATGGCTGAGAACCTTCCAAAACAGATGAAAATACATCAATTCACAAACTGAAGAAGTATTACTTATGTTACAAATGAGACAACAGCCATACCCGGCACATCAAGAACTTCCCAAGGAAAAAGGAGCAAAAAAGTAAGATAGCTAAATTCTCAACAGAAACACAGGAAGCCATAAGATAATGGAATGATATTTTCAAATTGCAAAGAAAAGCATGAAAAAATGCCAACCTAGATTTCTATATCTCATGATAATTCTTCAAAAGAGAAAAAAAATGACACACTCTCAGACCAAAATAGAGATCTCATCACCAGCAGACCTATACCTATACTAAAGGAAAAACTGTAAGCCTTTCTTTAGACTGAAGTAAAATGACCCCTGATGGAAGCACTGAAATGCTGGAAGAAATGAAGAATAAGAGCAAAGAAAATCTAAATGAATACTGACTATACACAAGAATATTAATCATGTTTCGTGGGGCTTAACATACATATATACATGTTTGTACGTATGTATTTAAAATGTATGACAACAAATGCACGAAACTCAGAAGGACAAAAGGTATTAAAGTGTTCTGAGATCTTTACATTTCTAAGGTAGTGACAGAAATAATTTAAAATAGAATTTAATATGCCAAAGAGATTTGCAGCGATGTCACAGAGTAACCACTGAGAGAACAGTAAAAAATTACTGTAACCGCTCCTTTACAAGAAGCCAAGAAAGGAAAAAAAACGGAGTCTAGTAATAGGAGGGGCAGAGAGATGACAAACTGGGTAACAGATTTAAATCCAAACATAGTAGCTGCACTAAATATAAATACACTAAACACTATAATTTTTTTAAAAAATCATGAAACGGTATTTAAAACATAGCTGTAGGCCACTTAAAGGGACATAACTTTAAATATAAGGAAACAAAGTCTGAAAGTAAAATAATGGAAATATATACAATACAAAATGCATCAAAAGCTGCTGTGACTATATTACTATTGGAAAAAGCAGAGAGAAAGGCAGGAAGTATTGCTAGAGATAAAGCAGGGATTTTTTTTTCATAATTATAAAATGGTCTATTAATAGGAAGTTGAATAAAAACAAAAGTGTTTGCACCTAATAAAATAATTCCAAAATACATAGAACAAAAGTTGGGAGAAATAATATGAGGAAAAAACTCAACAATTATAGGTGAAAGTTTTAACACACCTTTCTCTGTAACTAATGTAAGCAGAGCAAAACAAACAAATGTCACAATAAGAATGTAGTAGATATGAACAACATGACTAATACACCTGACCTTTATAGAACTCTGCGTTCAAAACTACATTTGTTTCATAAGCATATGGAACTTTTACCAAAATTAACAAGACACTGGGCCATAAAGCAAATCTTGACAAACTTAAAAACGCTGGTGTCACACAGAATGCATCCCCCAGCGAGAGCAGAATAAAACTAAAATTGATACCCAAAGACAACTGGAAAATCCACAAATATGAGAAATAATCAATATACTTGTAAAAATACACAGATCAGGGAATTCCCTGGTGGTCCAGTGGTTAGGACTCGCTGCTTTCACTGCCGAGGGCCCGGGTTCAATTCCTGGTCGGGGAGCTAAGATCCTGCAAGCTGCGTGGCATGGCCAAAAATAAATAAATAAATAAGTAAAACAAAAAATAGATCAAACAAGAGATCACAATGAAATAAAAACTATTTTGAACCGAATGGTATGAAACTACAATGTATCAAAACTTGTGTGATGCAGCTACAGTTGCTTAGAGGGAAAATTATTGTCCTAAGAACATATATTAGGAAAGATAAAAGGTTGAAAATCAGGTCTCTAAGTATTCATCTACAAAATTTAGAAAACAGAAGAGCAAATTAAAGTCAAATAAGTTAAAAGAAGAAAATAATACAGAGAAGAAACAAAGCAATAGAGAACAAATGTACAACACAGTATAAAAAGACAAAAGTAAATGTTTAGAACTATTTCCTAAATAAACTAAGTATCAATAATAGAGAGAAGACACAAATTACCAATAACAGAAACAACTGGGGGTTTATGATTTCAAATCCTATAGACCTTAGAAAGATAAAAAGAAGGTGTTAGGAACATTATTGCAATAACTTTGAAAAGTTAGATGAAGTGCACAATTTCCTTGAAAAACTCAAATCACTAAATCTGACCAAGAAGAGATAGAAAATATGAATAGTCCTATATCTGAAAAAAAAAAAATTGACTGCAGTTAGAAACCTTCCTGCAAGAGAACACCACATCCAGTAGGTTTCACTGTTGAATTTTCCAACCATTTACAGCAGAAATAACACAAATCTTACTTTGCCTCTTCTGGGTGTTCCTTTATCCCAGTCACTTTCTCTGTCAGTCCTCCTTTGCCTATCCTATTGGAAGGAGCAACCCCCAGCTGCACCAGCACTCTCTGACCTCCTCCTTTGTATATTCTTCCTGTACCAATTCTCATCTGCAAATAAACTGTGCGTTTTACTTACTTATCTGCCTCTTCCCTCTACAGTGTAAGCTTTGTGGGCAGAGATTTGTAATTTGTTCACTGTTATATCACAACATCTATAATAGTGTCTGGCATGTGGCAAGCCCTTAATAAATATTTGTTAAATGAATAAATTAATGACTTGAGTGATTTCAAGTTTCAAGATGATTTTCATAGAAGAAGCCATTGCAATACTTCATCCAGTTTTTTTGGTTTTATTTTTATATTCTTTTTTTAAAAAAACATCTTTATTGGAGTAGAATTGCTTTACATTGTTGTGTTAGTTTCTGTTGTATAACAAAGTGAATCAGCTATACATATACATATATCCCCATATCCCCTCCCTCTTGCGTCTCCTTCCCACCTTGCCTATCCCACCCCTCTAGGTGGTCACAAAGCATGGAGCTGATCTCCCTGTGCTATGCGGCTGCCTCCCACTAGCTATCTATTTTACATTTGGTAGTGTGTATATGTCCATGCCACTCTCTCACTTTGTCCCAGCTTACCCTTCCCCCTCTCCGTGCGCTCAAGTCCATTCTCTACATCTGCATCTTTATTCCTGTCCTGCCCCTAGGTTCTTCAGAACCATTTTTTTTTTTAGATTCCATATATATGTGTTAGCATACAGTATTTGTTTTTCTCTTTCTGGCTTACTTCACTCTCTAAGACAGACTCTAGGTCCATCCACCTCACTACAAATAACTCAATTTTGTTTCTTTTAATGGCTGAGTAATATTCCATTGTATATATGTGCCACATCTTCTTTATCCATTCACCTGTCGATGGACACTTAGGTTGCTTCTGTGTCCTGGCTATTGTAAATAGTGCTGCAATATATATTCTTGTTTGGTACGTTTCTCACTGGAGTCCACATTTAGACCCTCAGGGGCCCACCAATGCCACATTTCACAGTCTGGCTGGAATGTTCCATGATACGCAGAGTGAGAAGAATAAAAGAGCGTAATTCTGCTATGAGAGTGGAGCATTTTAATGTTGGCTTCAGTATTTTTTAGTACATTCATAAAATGTTTAACGAAAGTGTGATAAAAAAGAAGAGAGGTTTTATTAAAAGAAAAATAAAAAGTTCTGTGTTGTTTCAAGGGATCATCTTTTGGTTAGATACTCAAAATGAACTGAAGTGAGAGAACAAAAATATGCTTGAAAATAACGGATTCGGTGTGTTATTTATAATCTATAATGGAACATGTTCCCAAGAAAGTAGGTTATTTCTTTATGCACGTATAAACTTGAAATTAATACAATAAAAAGTTGAACATCTTTGGTTAAGGAGGACAGTAAGGTCAGATGTCAGACTCATAATAAAAACATTGCTATAGCCAGACCAGAAAGTTACTCTTTGATCTTTTTAGGGTTTTTCAGTACGTTTTTCTGATGATTTTTTCCCTTCCTTTTCACCGTTTTTATAGCCTTGCTCTTAAAAGACTCATTTTCTTTCAAGAAAAATCACTCCAGCAAAAAAGAAAATCTCTGCATTTCGACAATAGTTGGGTTTGTTAAGGTTTCAGCTTTAAAAAGAAGATAAATAAGAAAGTGCTTTGGAGAAAAATGACTAATCCTGAGCTCTTTAACTATTTCTAGAGCATCTATGAGTAATTTTGGCATGCCACCTTGAAAAGTTTTATGTCTTGAATTAATATTCACTTAAGAATAACTATAACTTTTGAAAAAAAATTATGTAAAGTTGGTCTGTTTCTAGCAGCTAACATCCTTTAACCTCCCTCGACGTGGAAAAGAAAGACATTAAGTTATTGTCAAACAAGGAAAAGATGTTATCGAGGCTTCCCACATCCTTAAGAAATTTTCTTTGCGGTGAAGTATTTTGGGAGATGATAGCAGTACATGTAAGGCTCATAAAGAAAAACATCTGCGGGTATAAAATGATATAGGTAAACTTTGGGTCAAAAAAAATAATAAAAAGAATAAATTTCCCAGATGTACCTCTCCTATCCCTCAGATTTCTCCCTACCCCCTCCACCATCCCAACTGCAAGGCAACATGACATCCTGAATAAACATGGATTCTGAAGTCACTCAAACACAGATTCAGCTAGCTCTGCCACTTACTCGCTGTGTGACCTTGGACAAGCTACTAACCTCCCTGGGCCTCAATTTACTCATCAGTAAAATGGAGCTGTTGATACTTCAGGGAGGGCTGTTGTGAGGATTAAATACAGTAATGGATGACCATGACTGGCATACAGTAGGCACTTTGGGAAACAGAAAAATCTCTTCATTTGATCAATATTTCTTCACTTCTGTTCTATGTAGAACTGTGGCATGACCTTTTCACTCCAATTCATATTTAAACACCATTTTTCTTTAATCTCAGCCTTTTTGCCTTGGGCTACCAGCTGTATTATCTTAGATAAGAGGTACATACAACTGGAGCTCTCATATCTTCTCTCTCTCTCTCTCTCTCTCTAGGAATTTTAATCATTAGAAATAACAGCTACAAACTATATACTGCTTACTATGTGCTAGCATCATCATAAGTAATAATTCATTTACTTTCCACATCAACCCCATAAGACATGTGCCCTTTTCGTTTGCCTTTACAGATGGAGAGAATGCGGAAGAGTGGGGTGAGGTCTTGTCCAAGGTTACACACAAGCAGGTGTCAGGAGAGATAAGCGTCCAACCCAGAGCTTCTACCTGAAATCATTATGGTAGAATACTCATCAGTTCAATCTGACTCCAGAATTTAATCTAAAATTTAATCAAGACACACATCCTTTGAATCTAGGATTGAAAAACGACCAAACCAAAGAAGGAAGCTAGACAATTCTCAGCAAGAGACAACCCTGAAATGTGTCCCCAGAAGGTGGCGCTATTACACGGTGGCCCTTTGCGGGGTGGGAGAAGGGGGACAGGCAGACTGCTCTTGGTTGGCTTTCCTTGAGCGGGAAAAGGCTGGATGGGACCAGAAAGGAAAGTTGATACAAGAAATAGATTGCTGGAAATAACGTCTCCTGGGTAACTACCAGCATCTACTGCCTTCTTATCAAAATGAATCAAAATAACTATGTCTCTCGAAAGCCAAATGATTACATAACTTTTAAGGAATACCTACTCGGAGGCAACCACTGTGCTGAGTCAGTTCTTCAGATAATCACATCTAATCATTACAGCAACGCTTTTTAGGCAAATACTGTTACTTTGCTCATTTTATAGACATGGAAACTGGTGTTGAAAAAGACTGATAGGGCTTCCCTGGTGGCGCAGTGGTTGAGAGTCCGCCTGCCGATGCAGGGGACACGGGTTCGTGCCCCAGTTCGGGAAGATCCCACATGCCGCGGAGCGGCTGGGCCCGTGAGCCATGGCCGCTGAGCCTGCGCGTCCGGAGCCTGTGCTCCACAACGGGAGAGGCCACAACAGTGAGAGGCCCGCGTACAGCAAAAAAAAAAAAAAAAAAGAAAGAAAAAAAAAGAAAAAGCCTGATGAATTTGTTTACAATCATGCAGTTGATAAGCAGTGGAGCTGGGGGAGGAGCCTGCTCTGCGTGCTGTATCTCACTGACTGAACGAAAGCAGAAAATTTTGCAGCGCAGAATGTTAGAGTTGAATCTCCTGGTTTAAGATTCCCTGGTTCAACCCACTCTGTATGACTGAAAAACCTGAGGCCAAGACCAGTGAAATGACTTGCCCAAGGTCCTCAGATCATCAACGGCTGTGCCAGGCTTACAGCCTGCTTTCCTATGAGCTGCTCCTGTATTTTTCTTGCCAGAGTACGCTGCTTCTTACTTGAGGGGAAAGAGTGATTACAGAATCCACGGACACAGACTTTGAAAATTCCCAAATGTTTGTTTTCTGAGTTAGTTTGAAGGGAGCAGGAGAGGGAGGGTGTTGGAGTCAGTAAGGGTTAGAGAAGCTGTGGAGGGGGGTCAGAGAGAGTCCACTGCGCAGAGAAAGGTCCTAAAAAGTGTCCTCAGCCGGCCCCTCGGGAACCCTGGGGTGCTCTGGTCAAAAGAACTCAACTCAAAATAAGCTGGGAAAAGTACCCCTATAGGAAAAACAACATTTCGTGTGAAAGTATGATTTCAAGAAGTCGACTGAGTCCAAGTTGAGACTGTGATTCATTTTACAAACGAAGTCACAGCCCCCACGTCGTGTATGCATCCAGTTTCGGCCTTTGGCCGTATATTCTTCATCACTCTTGTGGGACACATGTTTATTAAATTACGGCCCATGCCCTATTCTGTGGTGTGGACTGTTTATCTTGTAGATCTGAAATAACATAATTATTTAAAGCAAGTTTGAATGGCATATGATTAAATTCTGTTTTTCCTTTTCTACCAATAGAAAGCGTTCTCATTTTCAAAATTTAAAATATTTATCTCTTTAAATTTTGATACAATATCTTTGATACACACACGATAACATTAAAAGTTGTGTGTGTAATTATACTGTCAAACAGCTCCGTCTTCCCTCTTAATCTTCCTCGGCATCAAAGGAGCAGTGCTGCTGGACTATAATAAATCATCCCTGCAGGCCTCAAATACTGCGCCAAACAAGAGCAATTTGGGGAGGATACATACATTTTAAGTGAATACACACAGGCATTTTGTATTTGTACCTGTGACTGCATACTGTTGGCACTTGGACTTGATCGCCCGACTTTTGAATTAACGCATAGGTAGTTAAGGGGAGCAGACCTATCCCACACGAGGCTCAGTCGAGGTGGTACTAAATATCTATTGGTCGATTGGACTGTTTTACGCGGGGTAAAGTCAGCGTAAAATTGTGTAAACATAACACCATAGTACCAATGATCAAGTGTCCATTACGTGCCAGGCATGTTAACTTTAAAGCTCACAGCCTGTCCGCAAAGTGAATTGTATCAACCTTCTCTATTAGATGAAAAAACTCTGGGGCTCAGAGAGATTAAACAGCTGGAGGTGAAACACTAAGTGGCAGAAATTGGGAGCTAATTAACATGGGCTGGAAAACATTTGGGGAAAAGTGGACTTCAATGATTTGTAGGATGCCAACCCTGAAATTCTTGACTGTAAAGAGCACGGGCCATGTTTTGCTCAAAGGTACAACCTCTTTCCTTCGTTCCATGCTACATTCTGGCATTTCTTACAGAAAGGAAACCAGCATTGATTGAGCACTTGCCTTCTACCAGTTTCCATCTGGCCCTTTGCACATGCTGCTTTATTTACATTTTAAAAACACTTTGGAAGCCCTTTGGCTCTGCTCAGCTGCCTCCTACCAGGGCCAAAAGTCAAGACCGTTTCGCACACAGTCAGAAGATGTGAGTTCTAGCCATGTGAACAGGGTAGGTCACAAATCCTCTCTGCATCCTCAGTTTCCTCCGCTGTAAAATGGGATAATCATATAGTTCCTGCCTAGCTCGCATTTCAGTGAGAGGTGACATGTCAGAACAGAAAATAGCAGAAGAGAATAAAATTATATGTATGAACAAGGGTGGTAGCCTATATGACAGTCACATTGTATAGCTGTAAAACAGGAAATGTATGTGGTCATTACAAGGAGGGAGGGAAAGAAAATGGGAGAGAAAGAAGGAAGGAGGGGAAATAATTTGAAAGGGCCAATAATTCCTCCTGTTATTCTACTCAATGAGAATAAACCCCCAGTGAAGAGGCGATGGACGGCCTCAGTCCCTCCCAATTCTCTGGTGCTCCTCCAAGTGTGAGCATCTCCCTATGCTGGGTTTAGCTCCTAGGGATGAGATGCATAATTTTCTAATAAGATGGCCTAGTTTAGCTCCTAGGGGTGAGATGCATAATTTGCTAATACGATGGCCTATAAAGGCAAGCCATCTGGCTTTCCAACAAAGAAACAGCCACTCGTTTTAATGCAGAACGAAAAACTGGCTGTGAAAGAAGACGTATTCCTCAAGGCATTTTCAAGAATAATCTAGATTGTAGTTCTCAAACCATCTGCGGCGAAGCGCTCATATTTTTACTCAACACTTTTTAAACTAATACTTTAGTACAATACAATACAAATTATTTACTAGAAAACAACCACTTGCTTGAGTGTCCGCAGTGCCATCTGGCTTACTCACAATTTTAATACTTATCTCATTTCTGACCAAGAAACGGACAAGTCGATGACCTGTACTGGCTCCCGAACAATCCTGTGAGTAGCATCCTCTAGATTACAAACACTGACACCAATGCCAATTCTACACCCTCTTTAAATTCCAACCCTCTTTAAATAGGACTGCAGTTCTACTCAAGGGAGGACTTTTTATTGTCCTTTGATGATAATCTTTCTTTTTTTCTCTCCTTGCTGCCCCGAAGGCCCAATGCCCTTAGGCTCTTGTTTTCCCAAGTCAGCCCCTCCTCCAACTTCAACCTCACTACGGAGCCTCATGCTTTGGTAACCTCTGACCCCAAAAGATCCACGTGTCTGATCTTTCCTTTTCCTCCTCCCTCGCATCAAAATAGACCAACCCTGTGGCCCATCCTCTTAGAGTTTTGTCTATAGTAATTGATAGGCCAGTTACATTGAGAGCAGTGAGTTTATGCTGAAATGTATGAATTCATGGCTCATTCCATTCAATGGAATTCCATATATAAACATCTGTTTATTTGAGCCTATTGTATTTAAGGTATGCTGCTTGGAAGGATGTCATGAAAGATAGGACATCTGCTCTCAAATAGTTTATCATCATGCCATCTAGATAATATTCCAAATCGACTGTCAAGTTCTTCAACATTCTCACACTCCACTCTCCTTATCAGATCTCATTTCCCACTGCTCCCAGCCTGGCTGGCCTTGCAGCTCCCTGAGCACACCATCATTTTTCAGATTTCTGTGTTCTTACTCATATTCAGTCATACTCCAGATGTCTTCTTCTCTCCTACTCATCTTTCCAGGCCCCGCCCAAGCTTCAGCTTCATCACGTGCCTTCTAGACAGAGGAGCTCAACAGGGCCACAGGGATCCGCCCGTCTCTGGAATCCCACTGAATTTATAGGCATAATATTCAATGCAGCACCATGTCACGTGGTTCCTGAGTTATGAGAACAGCATTTGTCTTTCTCTATGATTAAACGGTAGACCCTTCCTCAGCGGCATTTTCATTGTTTGGTAAGATGACAATCGATGTGCATCCAACATCTTTATTCACTGCCCACCAAGAGCAAGGCCAAGTCCTTAACTCTCTAGGAAATACAAAAACAAAGACCCTTGAGGAACTTACAGTCCAGAGATTGACTTTCCACTCATGTATTTTGTGAAACGCTTGTCCAGTCTTGTGCTCCATGAAAAATGTGTCAATGGTCAAATTTCAATACTTCTGCATATTCTGTTCCCTTCTTTGAGAGTCATGTGGAAATTAGCACATTAAAGATTTTAGGAAGTCTTACAGGTAGACAATTTGTTTAACTTTATTTAAACCAGAAGTTCCCCAAATAATTTGACCATGAAACCCTTTGTCTAAAAAAATCCTTTGTAAATATCTAATGGATAGTAACATTTTGATGTTGGTATAGAAGAAAACTAGTATTTTTCAAAATGCATTTGGGCAAACGCTGATTGGGTTAAAATTCTAAGGCTAAAATGCTACGACTCTGTATATTATAGAGTTACTATTGATTTTAAGTGTCATACTGGCATGTAGTATTGTTTTTTTTAAAAAAAAAGTCCTGTGGTTTAGAGATGCATACTGAGGTATTTATGGGTGAAATGATATGAAGTCTGAGATTATCTTTAAAATATTCGAGGAAAAAAAAGGGAGGTTAAGATAGATAAAACATTGGCAGAATAGTGACAACTAGTGTACTGTGGTTTACTACATAGTCTACCTATTCTCTGTATGTTTGAAAAGTTCTATTACAAAGTTTTATTTTTGAATTCTATAATGCTTGAAATTCATAAAGTCAGCCAAACTTCATTAATCTGGAATTCACCAATTTAAATTCTGCAGTCTTTAGGACAATATATTAATTTGGTTAAACTGAAATTTGTCTTTGCTTGTTAAACATATTCAGAGTCAATGTAAACATAAACTCCCGCCAAATATACCAGAGGATGGTTTACAAACCCTCAGGGAGCTCTGAAGTGACTGTGGACGGGGCAGGTGATCCGGTGGGCGCGTATACCCTCTCCTGCAGCTGTAGCTACAATCTGAGAAACTATCATTTAAGCTGTTTATTAAAGTGGAGATCTACGTGAGACTTTATTTTTAAAAAGGATCCCAGAGTCTGAAAACATACAAGTGTGAAAACCACTGCTGTAGCCCATGCCACTAAACCCAAATGGAAACGGTCTACTAGTTCTAATTTGGTGAAGCCCTTCATTGTTGTGATTTACCTTAATTTGAAAAATTGATAAGTTTAATGTCCAGGCCCCCTTTCCTGAGCCTTCCCACAGAGGCCAGGGAGGGCTGCATTCTACTGCTTTGCTGGCTTTATGGTGAGTGGGTTGGTAGCTTGCTGGCATGCGGCCTTCCCTGTGGTCTGGTGTACATCACACCATCCTTCTTCCCTCAACCTGCAGCGAGCCAGAAACTTGCGTGTCCCCAGACGTGATTCTCCCACCGCCCCCAAATTAGCCCCTGGGGCAGCTCCACAAGGTCCAGGTCTCGGTTTCATGAGACTCTGTTCAGAGAGCATGAGAGGATGAACTTGTCCCTTTCCCCAAAGGATATTCTAAGGATTCATTTTTACCTTGGTCCCTACTGGCGGTATCTTGAACAGCGAAGAATCCCATCTAGAGAGAGGACCTGACACGATCACCGAAGAAATCAGAAAACGTCTCTAAGTGTTCTTTATCAATGACAAAATGGAGCCCAGGAGAGAGCTCTATCTACAGGACACAGGGGTCTAGTTGCTTATTACAGGATGCAGTGTAGGCCTTCAGAGCACCGGCCGTGCAGTCAGGTGCATCTCAGCTGTGCCGCTCCTTGACCTTGGACAAATTATTTAGTATCTCAGTTACTCAGCCTCAGTCTCCTCCTCTCTCAGAAGGTCAGGAATGGTTGATCCCATAGCGTTGTCCTAAATGCTTTGAAATGTGCTGTTTCCCCAGGGTCATTGCAAAATGAGAGAAGGTGAGCTAAGTACTTCGTACGAAGCCAGTTATGGTACAAGCGGGAAACCTGGCACACTCTTCCACCTGCCCTTCTTCAGGTGGTTATGATTATTAAGGCTACGGAGCCCTGCTCCCTGACAGCTCTCCTAGGAAGCCATCTGGACAAGCACTTTTCCCTTTGTCATCAAGATTAACTTTCTGGAAGATCTTACTTTAATAACCTGGGCTCAGACATGGAAACAATCTAAATGTCCATCGACAGATAAATGGCTAAAGAAGATGTGGTACATATGGAATACTGCTCGGCCATAAAAAGAGAACGAAATAATGCCATTCGCAGCAACATGGATGCAACTAGAGATTATCATACTAAGTAAGTCAGAAAGAGAAGGACAAATACCATATGATATCACTTATATGTGGAATCTAAAATTTGACACAAACGAACCTACCCATGAAACAGAAACAGACTCACAGACAGAGAGAACAGAGTGGTGGTCGCCAAGGGGAAGGGGTGGGGGGAGGGCTGGAGTGGGAGGTTGGGGTTAGCGGATGTAAGCTTTTATATAGAGAGTGGATAAACAACAAGGTCCTACTGTATAGCACAGAGAACTGTATTCAGTGTCCTGGGATAAGTCATAATGGAAAAGAATATGAAAAAAAGAATGTATATACATGTATAACTGAATCACTCTGCTGTATAGCAGTAATGAACACAGCATTGTAAATCAACGATACTGCAATAAACAAACAAACGAACTTTGGCTCCAGGTACCCCGAGAAACTAGGAAAGCAAGTTCTGCTCAAGGTGCTGCCCACTGTGAAGGGCCTGTCAGTCTCACTGTGCCCTCTCTGATGCGACACTGCCCCTTCCCAGTCAGTGAGGGTCAGGAGAACCTACTGGTACCAGACAGGGGATGTGCATTCGTTTAGCAAGCAGCTTCTGTATGGATTCCAGGCTTAGAATAAAAAATAAGATCAATCCAATGCAACGGTTTGGGCACACTGAGTCTAATGAGTCTGGTACCACTTTCTGAAAGCCACGGCCACCAGGGCAGATTTCCAAACACCACAGATGGCGTGCCATTCGCTACCAGAAAACGGACAGAAGCTTGCCAGGAACAAGACCTGATCTGCAGAACTGGTACTGATTTCAGTTCTTGACTCTTCTGCTCCGGATATGTCTTCCTCTACCCCCTCCCCTTCACTTCTCATGCTTTTTCGGACAGGCAAAAGACTCTGTCCCAGCCACAGTGAAGTCTCCTCTGCTGATAAACGAATTTACTAAACGGGTTCTGTCTTCTGCAAAAGAACATAAATCTCTACAAAGAGGCTGCAGTTTGGTTTTGGCACATGTGAGCAACGAGGCAGCCTCAGGAGGCCACCTTTAAATACTTCAGAATGAAGCTTCTTAACAAAGACTCCCGAAGTATAGGCAAGCAAATCAAAGAAAAATGTCAAACTCTGAATGCCCTCCCAGCCCAGCGCAACGTCAAAGGAGCGGCTGCGAAAGGAAGAATGAAATGGGTCTCCAGATAATGTATAGCCAGGCTGAGCGGAGAAAGAAAAGAAGATGCATCTGATTTATAAATATTTATAAAACAGTCATTAGGCTCAGCTAGCACACGCAGTTCTTCTCTGAGTTCACTGCTGGGAAACAATAATAAAAAGCATGGAATTATTCAAATAGAAGTGAGAGGAGATTTAATTCTGTATTTTTAGAAATCTACCAGGGGCTCTTCCATGACCTAGCGAGGAAGGGGATAGTAAAGTGAGCCTGCACTTGGGCTGGGGGCAGGAAACCCGTTCAGCCACAGGTCTCAGAACCACAGAATTGCCTCCTGGCCCACCCGGTCAGACCCCAACCATCTGCATCTCCTGCAAGTTGGTCCCTTCCTCCCACTTTTGTTCTGAGCTGCTGCGGCCACTCCCAGGGCCCTCCCAGTTTGGAGCACGTGGTGACTGCACTGACTGGGGACCAAAATAGTTCCTTTAAGAGGCCAAGCTTGGGTCTTCTTTTTCAGACTAAGACAATTCAGTAAAGTGCTTGTGAAAAGGGCTTCTATTAGGAAAAACTCATCTCACTCCCATGTGCTCTGGGCCAGGCTTACACAAAATCGGGGAGGCGACGGGTGACATCAGAGCTTCCCAACCCCTGGGACGTGGCACACCACTGCATGCCCCAAGCAAGATACAAGTCAGCCAGGAGATAGGAGAGGTTCTAAATCTTCACTGCACTACAAATGCTCAACCTTTTTAAAAAGTGACTGCTCAAAAAAATTACAAAGATTAAGATTATCTTCAAGCACTATTTGAATGACTCCCTCTATAAACTTCCTGAATTCAGAACTATTATTTTGACACTGAAGACCCTTAGCTTCTCCCCCGGACAACTGCCACCACCTGTGTGGGCAAAGATTTCTGGCAACGATGACAAATAAGTTCAAGTTTCTCATAACACTTTTTGACATTGCTTTATTTGAAAGTTCTATAGAGTTTTTTAAATTGTTTTTCCTGTTTGTATTTTTTTCTTGTAGTAACTATAGGATATAAAGACTCGCCCCAATAAGCCCCATACAGACACCCCCAAATCTGCCCTCCTCAGTTTAGTTTATCCCAGTGTGCAATACGAGTAACATCACTTTCTAGGTGCACCTTGACATGAAATATAATATCTAACACTTAATTCCGTCTTTGCCTCCAGACCTAAGCGCTCTGCATACTTTTTTTTTTTTTTTTTTTTTTTTTTTTTTTTTTTTTTGCGGTACGCGGGCTTCTCACTGTTGTGGCCTCTCCCGTTGCGGAGCACAGGCTCCAGACGCGCAGGCTCAGCGGCCATGGCTCACGGGCCCAGCCGCTCCGCGGCATGTGGGATCTTCCCGGACCGGGGCACGAACCCGTGTCCCCTGCATCGGCAGGCGGACTCTCAACCACTGCGCCACCAGGGAAGCCCCTCTGCATACTTTTAATTCTTTTAATACCCACAGCAAACCTATGAAGCAAGGACTATTATCATACCCATTTTACCTATGGGAGCACTGAAGCAGAGAGGGGTTAAATAACTTGCCCAGGTCACAAAGCCAGGAAGTAGTGGAGCTAGGATTTTAACTCAGAGAGTATATGCTCTTAACACCAGGCATCCTGCCTCTCAAAAAAATAGAAGCACTAGGCTGTCAGCGTGTATTCTCAACTTTAGTTATATCATCCCCATTGAGGTGAAAATTGGTTGTGAGGAGTCTCAAAACATTTTACTCTTTTTATGTATAAAGCACAGATCACATTAGTACCTAAACAGATACAGTCTATCGTGAGAAAGGACAATTAAGAAAAAATTGCCCTTAGGGGAGCAATTATGAAAAAAGACTGAAAGTCATCGGTCAATGAGGTGTGTTAGGAGAACACTATGAAAGCCTTTCCCTAGGGGCGTTCCCCTTCTCAAACACACAGACACGCGTACATCCAACCACCACGCTCAGATGTACTAATATTATTTCTTGATCAGCCTGTCTTGGTGCCTGAACTTTTCTACATTAGAGAGGACCATTCCTTTCATCATGGTAATACTGTCCACAGATGACTTTTTCAAAGTGCAAATATTGGTATGATGAGTAGTATATTAATCTCTTCAGATCAATTAGTGACAGTGAGAATAGCAAGATGCTGAGGAAACAAGAACAGAACGAGTCAGATTTCAGGAATGGGGGAAAGAGACAGGTCAGGTTGGGAGCCTGGGGTCTGCGGGATCAAGGGAGACGCAACAAGGGAAGTACTAGGGGAAGCCTTGATAGAGTGAGCATTTATGACAGCATCAGGTACCTAAGAGCCCGAAAAAAACTGGGACTAAGAAGGAGAAAGACTAGTTAGCATCACCTCATTTATGACATTTGGCATCAGACAGAATTAAGTCCACAGCTTGGCTGTGCATCTTTTGTCAAGTGACTTTCCCTCTCTGAGCCTCAATTGCTTTGTCATGGATATAATGGGCCTTAGAGTAAAAATGCATGGGAAGTGTCTGGCATGGAGTTCAAGTAGCATCAATAGATGCTAACTTAAATGTTGGTTGTTCCACCCTTATCTTTTCTAGGGCATTTTTATAATAATCATATGATTACCTTGCACTTTTATCCATGGCTAGCTATGTGCTTTAGAACAACTACAGTCTTTCCGCTCTAGATTCAGCGAGAAGTCAAAGAAAGGGAAGGTGCAACTTCTCACTTCCCTTCATAGTAGCCAATTTCAATGGTGGCTTCAGTGGCTCATTAATTGCATTACGAAACAGACACATCGAGGCAGCAATTGGCTCAGGAGGGTCAATTTTCTGCTTCATTGTTGCAAATATTTCCAAAGGGAAATTAAAGGTATATGTTTTTAGGATCAGTCAAGTGATTGCCAAGACAGAGTAAATAAAGGACTTTTTCATAGAAAAGAATCAGTGACAAGAGAATTGATCATTCATCCTTTCATCTCCAAATTCACTAGTGATTTGAACGAGCCAAACTCAGGCTTCCCTAATTTTGACCTGTGTCTTCAGTTCCACAGTTTGGGAAAGGGATGGTGAATGTGATCTCCTTAGCAAGAAGACAGAAATTAGGAGAAAGGAGAATACATCAAAGAAGTGGAAATTTAGATGCCATACAGTTTTATTTGGGCCAAATTACTGCAGTACTAGTTCGGCATGACCATCTTCCTCACATCTACCATGGATTCTGACACCTCTATGCACAACCAAGGCCTGCCCCTAACAGACTAAGGTCTGGAGTCAGGAAGGTCTCATTCTCCACCAGAATGCAAACAGCCTTCCCTCACTATGGAAAGGGCCTGGAGAGAACCCCTCTCTCTCCCAAATCCCCAGAAGGAAGTATGTCATCCAAGGTGACCACATGAGCACAAAACTTCATTCAGCCCTGTATCTCTCGTCTTCACATCCCAAGCTCTCCCACCATGACCTGTCTTCATGCCTGCGCTTGCTAGGATCAAAGTCTACTCTTGCCAACTTCTTATATGCCTCCTTATTCCTTACTATGACCCTATTTCCAAATTCCCTTAACCTGACTCAGAGAGACCCTTCTTCCACGGCTCTGGCATCCACCTGTCCCTCATCAGGTCTGCTTCTACCATGTGAGAAGCCAAGAGGAAGAGGACACTTTAAGACCCTTCGACCACTCATGTTTTGGGGAGGAGCATGGCTAGGGAAGGGCCAGAGTGAAACTCTCTAAAATTATGCTGTCCAATACAATAGCCACCAGACCCACGTGGCTATTTAAATTAATTAAAATTAAAGGAGAGGGAATTCCCTGGTGGCCCAGTGGTTAGCACTCGGCGCTTTCACTGCCGAGGGCCTGGGTTCAACCCCTGGTTGGGGAACTAAGATCCCGCAAGCTGCGAGGCACAACGAAATAAATAAAAATTTAAAAAGTTAATTTAATAAGATTTAAAAATCAGCTCTTCAGCCATGCTGAGCATAGTTCAAATGTCCAATAGCCACATGTAGCTAACGGCTACTGGACAGCTATAGACCATTTCCATCATCACGGAAAGTCCCGTTAGACAGTGCTCGCTAAAGCAAAGGGCTCAGGGGCGGGGCTTCCCTGGTGGCGCAGTGGATAAGACTCTGCGTTCCCAATGCAGGGGACCTGGGTTCGATCCCTGGTCAGGGAACTAGATCCCGCATGCTACAACTAAGACCCGGGGCGGCCAAATAAATATTTTTTTAAAAAATAATAAAGTAAAGCAAAAGCCTCAGAACAGGGGTTCCTCTTGACGATGCCTAAGGGGTGGTATTACTCCTGAGAACCACTGTTGGCTGGAAACCTGGATACTCCCCCCCAATCAGATCCTTCTGAAAATGACCTCCAAGCAGCTCCGGGCCCGGGACTTGCCACATGCGGCACTGATCCTTCTTTTCAAAAATTTCCCAATTTAAACCAAGTACTTCTCTGAGTGAGAGGGAAGGAAGAGATGATATTTCAGGGTAGATAGCCCTTTTTAAAATTGGACAATTTTTATCCTGATAAAATATACAAAACATAAAATTTACCATTTGAACCATTTTCAAGTGTGTGATTCAGTGGCATTAAATTCATCCACAGTGTTGTGCAGCCACAACCACTATTTATTTCCAGAACATCTTCATCACTCCAAGCAGAAACTCTACACCCATTAAGCAATAACTTCCCCTTCTCCCCTCCCCCAGCCCGTTATCTTTAAACTATTTTCTGTTTTTATGAATATGCCTATTCCAGATATTTCACAAGTAGACTCACACAATATTTGTCCTTTTATATCTGGCTTATTTCACTCAGCATAATGTTTTCGAGGTTCATCCATGTCAAAGCATGTATCAGAACCTCATTCCTTTTTCTGTCTGAGTAATATTCCATTGTACATAGATACCACGGTGGTTTAAAGGAAAAGGTTTAAAAGTAACCCAAGAACTGAGACACATTATTTTGCCTGACTGAACTCTGTGCCATTCCACTTATCCTTCACTGTCACAACATGGAATTATTTTCCTTCTTCCCTGCCTCACATCAGGAGTTAAAGATCTCTCTGGGGCTGCTATCTTTTGATGAGTAAAGTAATAGCATAGGGCCTGGCATAGAGTAAGTATGCCATAGAGCTGTTTGCTATTATTATTATTATTAGTCTGTTGGATCAGCGGTACAGTGTAGACATCCCGAGGCTGGATTTCTGAAAATGCATCTGGCCTCGGTCCTTAGACTGCCACGTGGGCAAGATGCTGCAGTTAGTTGGACTGGACGCTAGGGGGACAGCTGAGTTGACTGGCCTGATTGTGTTGCCGTGTTCTCAAGTTGTTAGAAAGCCCATCGCATTTTGAGGACCAATCTTCTTGTTTGTCACTTCGGTCATTTGTTCTAGCTCTGCCCCTAGAGTGCCACATAGCCTTTTCTCTCTCCAGATGACATTGCTTTGGTATTTGAAGTGACGCTGGTCTTCCTATACCTTCACTTTTCCAGGGAAATAATACCTACTTTTCTCCTCTGTTCATTCTACCTAGTAGTCTCCAGATCTTTCCTTAGCCGAGATTCCGTCTCTGGGTATATTTCCGTCTTTGGGGCGCTCATAAAATGCATGACCCGGGGCTGTGTACAACACTCCAGATGGTGCTTGAACATGCAACATTGCTTAAAGATTGCTGATTGCAAACAGATAAGTAGATACATACATACATATGCTTATCTGTGTATCTCTGTGTACATATGGACTTAGCAGACACACATGTACACACACACACACACGAACATACAGACACTTTTTATTACGATGGCACTGATGTTCTGATGTACATGCTCTTCAGCCTTTTACAGCTCTAGAGAACACAGTGTTCTATTAGATCAGCCCCCAGAAAGGTCACAGTGGTGACATGATTTTCTTGCCTGCTTGGCTGTAGGGCTGGAGGTGGACACCCACGGTGGTGATGACCTATTGCCTTTGGAGGCCCTCCAAGAACAACTACGTCTGTTAGCCAGGGAAAGGGACATAAAGAGCCTGACTTTGAAAGATTTCTCTCTTTTAAACATTTAAGTGGCACTGACTGCTCTGTGTGATACTCCATAAAGGTGTTAAGAATTTTGTTTTCTCTTAGACAGACTTCCAATAATTTTTAAAAAGTTAGACATAAATCCATCATCTCCTGCTTTCCCCCATTTTCTTCCTTCTAATCTCTCCAAAGCACACTGTAGGCTTCAATAAATAAAAGCCTTAAAAGTTGGGTAGCTCACATGCATCTGTAGACCGAACACAGGGCTCAGAAGAAGGCTGTAATCATTTAAGGGAGAGGAGATCATCAGCTTGATCAGAGAACCTGCTCTTTGTTTATTTTGTAAAGAAGGTACGGAGAGAAGGAAACAGTGAACCTCAATAATAAAATACAAATCTACTTCTTCTGAATAGATCAGCTTCGTAAATTAAAATGATTCAAGGCTCCATCTAATATCTGGGGAATAGAGACCTCTGTTTCCGAAGACAGATGTGATTATGACACATAGTCAACAATGTTTTCCCTCATTATTGTTTGGCCTGAACGTGGGGTTTTCTGGGAGGGAAGGGAGAGAAGGGGTTGAGGACTTGGAGAATAATAGGAAGTAAATAGGGATGTATTTGTGGTTCAATGTCTCTATTACAGAGTTGGCTTAGGTAAAATATCATTTGGAATTTATCATGAGAAGGTCTCCCAGGCTTTTTGGTAGACCATTCTCAAATTAAGGGATAGAATTTGAGTCCCATGAGGTTGTTTTTCATTAACTTAACAGAAAACCATACTCTTAGAATGAGGAACTGAAGCCAGGATGTGGGTTTCCTAAGCTACCATTAACAGTGCTGTTTAGAAGGTGGTACATGTATTACAGTTAGTTTATAGATGGTTCTTTTACAACATTCAAAATATGACTCTGCCCTAAGACAACTTTTGGTCTCATTACCTAGGTAATTCTTACAGCTCTGTGACAAAAAATACCAAATATATATAGATATGGAGTAATAAGGAAGTTCTTTGCCCATCTCTCTGAGATATTTTAAAAAAAGAAAGAAAGAATTAGGAATGAGAAATTAGTTGGGCAAAAGGAAAACTGGATTCTAGACCTGCCTTCAATATTTACTGGCATTATGTTTCCACTTTTACATGTGGTCAAATTTAAAATGGGTACCCCTGTATCAAATCCTACCACACCTTACTAGGATTATATTAAGAATAAAATAAAATATAAAATACAGAAGAAAGCACTATGGAGAGTTAGAAATAAATTCACATGTGCATTTAGACTGTATTAGTTGCAATATATTGCTGTTTTCATGCCGTAAGGTACCGTACTTAGAAAGGTACTGATAGCATCTCATTTAATACTCATGACAGACTTAACCAGCTAAGTACCGTTATGACGTCTACGTCATGAAAAAGGAATGGAGGCATCATCGGAACCAGTTGTGAAGCGAGGGAGCTAGGATTTGGATTTAGTTTGTCTGCCACCAGAACTAGCTCTCCTATGGGTTATGAGAGACTGCCTCAGTTGGATCACAAAACATTCTTGGTTATTACGGGAAGGAACAAATCTATAATATCACAGAACGATTTCACAGCGTAACAGTCAACGGATATGCCACGAATGTTACGGTTGGCAGCCTCTGAGATGGCCCCCGCTGATTTCCATGCCCTTGAGAATTGTGCTCCCCTTAAGTGGGAAGGATTTCATGCGTCCCTTCTAATGAAGAGAAGAAAAGAGAAGTGAAAAGATGTCACGCCCAATATTAGGTTACAAAAAGACGGTGGATTCCATCTGAGGCATTCCCTGGCACTCTCTCCTGGATCACTTCACTCTGGGGAAAGCCAGCTGCCATATCACAAGGCAGCCTGGTGCAGGAGCCCACGGGGTAGGGAGGTGAAGTCTGCCAATGGCCAGGTGGACGAGCTTGGACCCACGTCCCCGGGGGCCTGCCACCAGCCACGGGAATAACCTAGAGGCAGACCTTGCCCCAGCTGAGCCTTGAGGCGACTGGAGCCACTGCCCAAATCTCGACGAGCACAACGCAGGAGACCCAGGTGTTCTGGCCCTGGACTGCTGAGCAACAGAAGCTGGGAGATGACAAACGTCTGCTGTTTTCAGCCACTGAGTTTGGGGGTAATAGTTTATGCAGCAATAAACAACTGGTACAAATGTTAACCAAGTGACTGACTAGAGAACTGAAACCGTCCCAAGCCTACCTCCTTCAGCTCATGCCACAAGTAGTCCCTGAGTTCTTACCTGCCAGGCCCCGATGTAGGCCCTGCCCTCAAACCGCTGATCATCTGATGGGATGTGGAGTGGGGGAGGGAGAAATATTTTTTAAACAATTAAAAATCAAAATTCTTTCTAAAGTGCTGGAAAAGGAGTAGAGAAAGCACAGAATGGAGCCAGCCGGAAGGACTCCAATTCTGGTCTCCAGATATGGGATTTGGGCCAAATAACTTCTCTGAGCTTCAGTTTCTTCATCTGAACAGATGATAATACTACTTCTGAAAATTTGTATGATTAAATAAAAGAATGCGTGGAAAACACCTGGCATGATGCCTGGCATACACTAGGGGCTCAACAAATGACAATGCTCTGAGTCCTACTGTTCCTCTTTTAAAAATAGGGAGTTCTCATCCACGCTGTGCAGGACTGTTCCACGTGTAAAGATACATGTGTATAAAATGCTCAGCACGGGGCACAGTCTGTTTTATATGCACCCAGAATATTAATTCCCATTAGTTCTATAGACCCTATAAATCATGTTATGGCTATAGGGGATGAGAAAATTTTTTTTAAAACTTTGGGGGTTCTAATTTTCGTTTAAAATCGCTCCTCCATTTTGCTTCTCCAACTGAAGATTTGGTTATCTCTTGCAAAGGGACTTACCATGAGCCAGTGGGGAAGATGGAAAACAAGGACAGGATGGGACATTTGCGTGTACAACAAAGTAGGATGAACGCTGGTGAGTGGTGAATAGAAGTTCAGGATTCTCTCTCTGCCTCTGAGTGATAACCAATGCCCACCACCAGATGGGGGCATCAGATAGATTGAGTCTCTTAGGTGTTGTAAAGCTGAAAATGAATGGTCACCTAATACAATGGTTTATAAAACTTACATTTCTATCACAATATGACAACATGAAAGATTAATGTTCCTCATGAATTTCCTAGAATTTGACCAACCCATACCACCATTATTATGACTAAAGTAATATGTAAGGCTAGAAAGACAGACGGAAACATGCGTGCACGCACGCGCGCGCACACACACACCCTCCCAAACAAGTGAAGGATCCATCTAAGAGTATACTGGATTTTATTTCTAGACGAACTAAAGACGACCACTAGATGGCACTGGAATCTGAGTTCGTCTTTCTATTTCCAGAACAGTCTCTGGGAAAAACAACTGCAAGGCTATCATAAATTTTCTGAGTCAGTTACTTGCTTATCTGATGTAGTGCAAAGCATAAGACATTTTGATATTCTTTTTCAAGTTCCTGGCAATCTCCCATCGATAAATGAACACACCGCCAACTCAACCTGAAGAAACCTGACCTTGTCCAGATAGGTGAGTTCCATGATCCCTTGAAGAGCTTTCTGTAAGTAAATTTAAGTTTCTACAAATGGAATAGATTACAATTTACGAGTGAAAAAAAAAAAAAAGCACGACCTGCCTCTGGAAAAGCACTAATTCCAACTGTTCATTTCCTCTAGCAATTCAAATCTCAGTTCCGGCACATCTAAGGTAATGCCTAGAAATTCATTCAACAAGTGTGTGTTGGGACCAGCGTCCCAGGGTCCACTTTGACACGGAGGGGTAGCGGCATCCCTCGTGGAGCTTACATTCCAGTGGAAGAGTCAGACAACAGGCAAATGAATAGACACAATAATTTTACGTGATGGTTAACATGATGAAGATAAGTGAGGGCGAGCGGGAGTACATTCGATAAGGGGGTCAGACGTCTTCTCTGAAAAGGTGAAATCTGAGCTGGAACTAGAATGTCAGGACAGAGTCAACCAGAGGAAGAAGGTCAGCGTGGAGGGAGCACCAAGAGGAAAGGGGACAATAAGAAAAAGGAGTTGCGAGAGGCGGGCAGGCCAAGCCATGGAGGGACTCGTAGTGTGAATTTCATCTTGTTATGCGAGTCACTGAAAGATTTTAAGAAAGCAGACAGGGGCTTCCCTGGTGGCGCAGTGGTTGAGAGTCCGCCTGCCGATGCAGGAGACACGGGTTCGTGCCCCGGTCCGGGAAGATCCCACGTGCCGCGGAGCGGCTGGGCCCGTGAGCCATGGCCGCTGAGCCTGCGCGTCCGGAGCCTGTGCTCCGCAACGGGAGAGGCCACAACGGTGAGAGGCCCGCGTACCGCAAAAAAAAAAAAAAAAAAGAAAGAAGGACCTACTGTAGAGCACAGGGAACGCTACTCAGTACTCTGTAATGACCTGTATGGGAAAAGAATGTGAAAAAGAACGTGTGTGTGTGTGTGTGTGTGTGTGTGTGTGTAACTGAGTCACTGCTGTACACCTGAAACTAATACAACACTGTAAATCAACTGTACTTCAATAAAAGAATAAATTAAAAAAAGGAAAGCAAACAGCAAAACTGATCTACAGTTTTAAAAGATCATTCTGGCTGCTAGTGGGCAATCAGTTGCATGACATGGGGTAACCACAGCAAATGCTCAATAAATGTATATTAAATGAATGAATGTGCCTACTGTGTGCCTAACACCAGCTAGGTGCTTGTTACTCACTGAAATTCACTTTACATGTATCACACTGATAGAGTTAGGCACAATCTTAAGACAGTGGTTCTTTTTTTTTTTTTTTTTGCGGTACACGGGCCTCTCACTGCTGTGGCCTCTCCCGTTGCGGAGCACAGGCTCTGGACGCGCAGTCTCAGAGGCCATGGCTCACGGGCCCAGCCGCTCCGCGGCACGTGGGATCTTCCCGGACCGAGGCACGAACCCGCGTCCCCTGCATTGGCAGGCGGACTCTCAACCACTGCGCCACCAGGGAAGCCCAAGACAGTGGTTCTTAAGCTTTAGTATCTCTCAGAATCATCTGGACCACCTATTAAATACCAGTTGCTACACCACACCCCTAATCAGGCCTCCTCCCCGCTCCCCTCACTTCCTCCTTTGACAACTTCAGATTCAGGAGATTTGTGTGGGGGGGGGCAAGAATCTGCATTTCTAACAAGTTCCCGGATGCTGCCGCTGATCTGAGGACCACACTTGGAGAAGCACTGCTGTAAGAGTGTCAACAGCTGTTAAAACAAAAACAAAACAGGGAGAACTTAGTTCTATAACAGTTCAGGCTTCTGGATCTTAAAGAACACATTCATCTTTTTCTTGTATTACTAACATGGGAAATATTATTCATTTCCTGGCCAAAGATGAGGTCCCTGTCTTCTTTACTAATAGGGCCTTACTTTCATTCAGGAGTAGTGTGTCCAGCTCCACAGTTTGAGTCGGGATTGATTTAGAACAAATAAATACGGTAGCCTCATCCCCCATGGCTAGGTATTATTCCAGCCACCCCTGAATGGCCATGGGACAAAGGTCTAACCAAGGAGAAGTAACAGAAGCATACTGAAGAGTCTGGGAAAGACTTTCCTCCCTAATGAAAAAGAGGAGAGAGCGATGCACCTTCATTGGTAGGAGGGAATACTCTCACGTAGAAATAGCCACAACTGCAAAAATGGGAATACTTGTCAGGCAGTGGTGCGCTAGGAAGTGTCCAACAATAGGCCCTCAGCAACGAAAAAAGCCAACTGCTGCTTTTCACAGTGCAAATGCTCCCACAATGGCTGATTTCAAGCTACCAATGTGAAGTCACTGGACATCAAAATGGGAAAAGATGTTAACAGTAGGCTCTCGTGACTCCAGCAAACCATTGCCAGGGATTCTAAAAGCTAAAGGTAGGGCGCACATCATCCTCAAATATGCGATAAGCAAAGTTAATCTTTCATGTTCTTGTGCACATCGTCTCTCCTAAGAGCCATTTGCACAGCTGCATAGATAGCTGTGAAGGTTCAAGCGCAGTGTCTAACACAAAAGAAGACACTCAGCTTTGTGGCTGATGAAGCCCCTTTGCCGTGACTATTTACGTTTAATTGAAATATCAACCTACGAGTAATTCTCTGCAGAGTTTCATGCATTGCTGTAGGAGGTATTTTAGAAAAAGCCAGAGTCTTCCTAAGGCTCCTCCACAAACTACCCCTCTTGTTCAGCTACCTACATTTCTCCTTGGCGTTTAAAGAAAATAACGCTTAAAGCAAAGGAAAGCAAACTTTATTTGGGGCGGAGTGGGGGTAGCTCTAAGGAATTAGCAGGTCCCGTTCCTTCTGTAGAGCAGAGTCATCAATTTCCTATTCTCCCCACACATCCCTGTGCTCACCTAAGCTTCTGCTCAGTCACTGTGCAAGGTTTCGACATCTTAAAAAATTGTTCCAGGGGACTTCCCTGGCAGTCCAGTGGTTAAGACTCTGTGCTTCCACTGCAGGGGGCACAGGTTTGATCCCTGGTCGGGGAACTAAGATCCCACGTGTCGTGAGGTGTGGCCAAAAAAAAAAAAAAAAAAAAATTGTCCTAGCAAATCCTCTCTGATCCTACCGCATCACGCTCTACCCTCTAGCCAAAATAACTTCTCTCAGGTCCTCTCGAATCTCAATGTGACACCTCAGCATGGACAGTCCCTCTGCCTGGAATGCTCACCCCTTCATTCAGGATTTCCTAAACCTCCTGGATTTCAAGAACGTCCTGGGAAAGTTACAAATACACACGCCAAGATCTCACCCCTTGATCTACTGAATCAGAATCTCCAAGAGAAGGAGCTTGGAAATAGGAGAGTAGAAACAAATGCCTAGACGATTGTTATCTAGCAGTTTTAGAAAACCCTGGCTTAGCTGTATCTTTATTGCTTAGCTCTCAGCTCTACCACTGCTTCCTCAGAGAAGGCCTCCCTTATCCCCAGATAGGGCTGGGTCTGCTTCTTAACTGTTTTAGCCTTGTAATATTTGGGTTACTTTTTAGCCTTTGCTCAAATGAACTTCATCACCAGTCTTCCCCATTAGATTGCAAATTTCATGAAAGTAGGAAGTGTGTCCTGTTCATTACTGTATCTTGAGGGCTTCCCACCATTCTTGGGGCACAGTAGATGCTCAATAAACACAGGTTGACTGATTGACTTGTGGACCTGTCTCATATCTGTGAGCCACGGGACATCTAAAGATAATGACCTCTTCTTCAAGGAATATTCGTAAGGGCCAGCTCAATTGTCTGGTCCCACAGCCTAAATGTGTGTCCTTGTATAAGTCCTGTACCCACCCCGGGTCTTGATTTCCTTAGTACTGAAAGACATGGGAATGGATGAAAAGGGAGTGCTCCTAGTAGGATCAGTTATAACAACATTAAGGGTTGAGGGTGAGCATTAGAAACCTGACACAATAGGGGAAAGGACAGTATACGTTTTAGCTCACGGTCGACCATGGCTCTGGATCCTTATAAGAGACTTCGAACCGGAGATTCTTGCACCTGTGCTCTAGGGCAGTCTTGGTTTCGTACTGGTGCAGTCCCGAGTGGTGGAGGCTGGGGTGAGCTCTTTCATCCCACTGTCTCCGGAGGGCAAATGTTCAGCACCCAGCTATTTAACACCACGTGGCAAGGTGGAGGCAGAGACCAAAAAGGAGACGCAGCTTTTGCAGAGAGCACCGTATGTCTATTTTCAGTTCCAAACCAAATGAGATGGGTTATGAAACAAATGCAGAATTTGTGTCAATGTTTTTGATCCTTAGGGATCAGACACCTTAATTTTATTTTTATCTGCTTCTCAGTCTGCTCTTGCCCTTTCAGATACCCATCCTCTATCTGGTTATTCTCACCGCCGGTTCCTTTGGCTAACATCTAGAAGTGTGAATCTTGGACCAGAAAGCCACCTGATGCCTATTCATGGTAGCCATCCTGTGTGCCAGATGCCATACCAGTGAGCTAACCAAACGGGGGCTATCCGTGTCAGACGTGACCAAGGAGGAAGAATCACTGAAATTGGAGGTGACTGAGGTTACATCCATTCCTGGCATTTGGAGAGCAGAATTCTTAATCATAATAAACCAAAAGGCTCAGACGTTCTCATACTGGTCACAGAATTTTCGAGGTGTAAGAAAGCTTCAAGATGCTCTCATGCCATGATTTTAAATCCTTTCTAGCCTCGGTTTGAAGAAAATCTAATTGGGAGCGTGCTTTACACAATGGGTATAAGCGGAGCTGCTAACACCGTCTGAGAAGCGGGAGTCCCAGGATGACAGCTGCAGAGGAAACGCCCTACGCTCAGTTTGAAAATAGTGCATCTACGGCGACATCTTCATTTTGCAGATGAGAGAACTGAGCTGCAAAAAGGGTAACGCTTTTCTCATGACCGCAGAACTCATCGATGGAAGAGCCAGGCCAGGCCTCCTGGCTGCTGGTTCCCTTCACTGGAGCACAGAACTTCAGCTATTATTTCTTGCCAATGTGTCTACTCCTAAACCTGTCCCCGGGTAAGTTTAGGTAGTTCCAGAAGTACTTGATACTAGCATTCAGGAAGGTCTTAAGGAACAGACAGAAGCCGTCCCCAACCATCCCAGTACTTAATGAGCCAATAAACATGTACATACTCACATCCCTCTTCTTGTACAAATTCAGAATGTCCATCCCCCAAAACACTTGAAAGAAGTCACAAAAAGTAGAGACTGTGAGATTGCACCACTGCGCCTCCTAGCAGAAACATTCCACTACTCACCCACCAGAAAACTACCTTGGAAAAGTATTCAGTTTGTCTGGCGACCCGCTGGGTGCCCTGGAATCACCGGTACATTGGGGTGAAAGGGGACCTCAAGGGGCTGGATGTGTGTCCAGCCTTTCCTTATGGGAACGTTTCCCGCTCCCTTTGTATACAATTATGTGATGTTCCTTACAGCTCCAGTACAACTTGGGGGCAGAGATGACCCGGACCAAAAGCAAATGAATTAATATGACATGATATATTAATATAAGAGACGGGGCTTCCCTGGTGGCGCAGTGGTTGAGAGTCCGCTTGCCGATGCAGGGGACGCGGGTTCCTGCCCCGGTCCGGGAAGATCCCACGTGCCGCGGAGCAGCTGGGCCCGTGAGCCATGGCCGCTGAGCCTGCGCGTCCGGAGCCTGTGCTCCGCAACGGGAGAGGCCGCAACAGTGAGAGGCCCGCGTACCGCAAAAAATAAGTAAAAAATAAGCGACGGAACAGGAAAGCATTTTCTCTTACATACCGTTACTTGAAAGAGTAATATATGACTGCTGATAAGGATGCTTTTACTGGCCACTCCTGACAGATAAATTGTACTTGTCCCTTTGTATTTATTTTACGATTAATAAAATTGACATAAAAATATACTATCCTCAGAAACGGAAGTCTGCCGTTACATTTATTTTGCCATCTTTCGGGATTTTTCTTCCAGGAACCCGTCTACACGGCAAATTTTGTTACTGTGACTTGCCTGCTGCTCTTTGCCAACCACTGTATGTATCTTTTAATTAAGTAGGAAAGGGATCTTAAAAGCTCACATGAGCCCAGGAAACTCTATTTCTGGCTGACAGCAATGTCTCCTCATTTGCTAGCAAAAGCACAGATTGACAGAATAGAATAGATCAAGAAAATTGATCGTTCCTCATATGCTGGATTGAGTCAATATATGTAAATCCAGCCCGACTGCTGGCAGGCACTGAGACGCTTGCCATGCAGAACAGACACAGTTACAGCCTGTTTTCTAGTCCAAATGCCAGCCTTTCACTTTAATGCAGCAAAACTACAGTTATGTACTCGGAAAGCTCTTTTGTATTCATAACAACTGCAGTTTGAATGTGGTTCAGGACAGAGAAACTGTATTTATGAGCTGCCATCTCTTCTGAGTCAATACAATTTGCAGTAAATACAGTTTAAGTTAGAGCTATGGTATAGATGCTCTGGGAATTTTCTTTGTGGTTTCACGACATTTTTTTGGAAATGTTTTAAACGTTTGTTGCTTTCAAGTTCATTTCTTTAAAGTGAACAGCCTCACATGGTTGTTGTGAAGATCAAGTGAAATAACAGATATGGAAAAGGCTTTGAAAAAAATTGAAAGCATTATGCAAATGGGAATTGATTATTTTTTTGTCTCAAGGTCCTTTTACTTAAGGGCAATGCTCTCTAGTTATCCCAAGGCCTGTTTTAATCTTGATTTTAAATAGCAGAATATTCAAAGTAGCAGTGCATGAAACAGAAGGCCCAGGAACATAAAATACACATTACGTGTGTAGATATTCTTTACTATCTTCTCAGGGAAGCATAATTATGAACCTCACAGTATCAAAGAGTCGTTTCTTTCCTCAGGAGTAGGACTCAATGGTACACGACTCTGAGTCTTTCAAGAGCTGCTACCCTCTTTTCTGAGGCTAACTAACCCATTTAAAAGCTAAAGACAGTCATCCATTCTATGCTGCAAACTGCAAGAGGGCCACAGTTCATAAACAAATATAGGAAAATCATCATCCAAGCTGATTTAGCTCTCATTATATACGGCAGTCATCACTAGGACAGCCCTTCGGAAACCAGTTTGAAGCTGAGTGATAGGGGCCTGGGCCTGCTGTAACTTTAAGAGCGGCGGCACAGACATCGCCCATCATTTTCTTTCCATCCATTCTAGTCACGCCCAACAACACGGCGTCTCTCTTCCTATTCCTCTCACCCTAGAAGTGATTTGTAAATGTCTCAATTACCCTGGGCAAGAGGCCAGCAAAGTTTACAGGGACAGAATTACATGTTAGAGTGTGAAGGCCTTTTCAAGATCTTTTTTTTCAGGTCCTTTTTTTGGGCAAATTACTTTCCACCCATCATTTCATCCCCCTTAAATTGTGAGTGTCTCCCGTTCTACCCAGGCCTTTTCCCTCTGCCTGTAAATATCCTTAGGTCTCCCCAAGTTCTTAACTTTGTTTACCCCATATTTGACCACTAAGAGCCTCTTCAAGTTAGCTACGGAGGCTTCTGGGCACAACCTCGGTAACCTTTGATAGCTTCCTTTTACTCTCTGGTACATCGTAGGCTAATCATATACAATTCCTGCTTCAGACCTGGAATCACGCAAATCCAAGAGGAGGAAAGAGTACATATGTCAAGACTTCAGCCTGCATTGTGAGAAATGCTCATTACTAATAATTTGGTCACTGTCTCTAGTCTTTGTCAGAGGGCAGAACTAGAAGGCAGCTTTTTTATCATCTCCTTATTCTTAATGCTCCCATTTTAAAAATAGTTACGTTACCTACACTGCTAGAACATATGGATATGACGTACTACATACTACACTGTCTCCCTTATAGTGACTTTTTTGGTCTTAACTGTACAGGTAAATTTATATTGAATGTTCTTTACCCACCTTTATGGTAAATTTGGTTGTCTGAAGCTGATCTTTTAGTATGGAGAGTTAAAAAAAATTTTTTTCCCAATCTTTTATGGACCAATACTTTAGAAGAGTACAATAAAAATAAATTACTCGAGAAATGATTCATGTGCTTGGATGTCACGGCAATGTCAAAGTGCTATAAAAATTTCAAAATTCTTACTCTTAAATTCTGTTCTTGTTTCACGGCGGCCTGCTAGATT
This sequence comes from Stenella coeruleoalba, assembly GCF_951394435.1. Lineage (NCBI taxonomy): Eukaryota > Metazoa > Chordata > Mammalia > Artiodactyla > Delphinidae > Stenella > Stenella coeruleoalba. Next base: position 70,687,034 of record NC_137162.1, read on the forward strand.
CCTCAGGAAAGGCACATGAGAACAATGTTCTCTGTGTTCTTGCATGTTTACATCAGTTTACCAGAGGCTTTTTATACTTAAAGGTCAGTTTCGCTGAACATAAGATTCTTGGCCCACATTTTCTTTCCTTAGCTTTCTTACATATGTTACTGTATTCTCCTTGGTCATAAAAGTGTTCCTGTTAAAGACTCTGATGGCAATCTAAATCTTCTTTCTATTGGTCTTTTTGTGGGATGTCCGAAGGACTTTTCTTTACAGGATAGTGTCAACCATTATGGGCTAATTTCCAGTCCTCTCAATGTGTAATTTCAAATTCTCTTTTATTCCAGGAAAGTTTTTTGAATTATAATTTCCCTTCAGGGACCCCTATTATATAATGGAGATTTCAAAATTTGTGTGGAACTTTTAGCAGTCTGGTGAAACCTATGGAACCTTTTTTAGATGCATAAAATATCAAAGGAAATGAATTATATTGAAATAGCCGTTCTCAAAATTTTAAAAAATTGTGATACAGTAATACAGTTACTTCTTTCCTACCACAGTAAATAATAAGGTCTAGTGTTAAGTCTGATAATGACTTTAAGTTTGAAAAAGTGATGAACATAAATGATATCTGGACTTTTTTAAAGCTCTAATTTGATACTATGACATTTGTAATTAGCTTTGGTGACGAGTCACAGCTACTGTTAATACTACTGTGTTTTCTGTTGTGCCTTAATAGCTAAAGAAAAATGTTAAATTTCATCTAGAGGTGAACAGCAGTGAAGACATCATATTTTTACTAATCAAACCCACAGACCACCTGAATTTTATCCACAAAATCACTGAATTCCATGCCTCTAGGTCATGAACCCCTGCACTTGACATATGTTGAATCTTCTAAATTTATCCCTTTCTCTCAGATGTTCTAAAATGCATTTTGATTTTTAAAATGTGCTTCCTTTCCATGTTCTCTTTCTCTCATTGCATTATCCCTTCTGTTTACTTGCTTTTGTGGTCCTCTTGGCGCAACTTCGTTCCAGGGATGATTTTGTTACTTCCAGTTCCTTTTTTAACTCTTCCTTAATCACCTCATTTCTGCGTTTTTCTAGGTGTGATTTATTGGCCCAGCTTCCCCCATTCCCTTGCTTGCTTTCAGCTCACTATGGAATTCTGGGCCTCAGTTCTCATCTGCTCTGCGCGCATGCCTTTCCGTGTGCCTCCCAGGCCATGGGGAATTTATTCTGTTCTTCATTGTCTTCATTAGACTGCATACTTTTTCCTTTGCTCATATGTAAGTAAATAAGTTTCTGTCTACTTTTAGGAGGGAGGAGAGGTCAAAATAATTTTTCTAGTTTCACGAGTCTAAACTCCCTTTGCTGTTTTTCTCTCAAGGTGATTAAAAAAACATGGCCTTGTACTTTGTGACATCTCCCGTTTTTACGCTCTAATCCCATTCTTATCTGGATGTTTCTGCCCCTTTGTTCCTGGCTCAGTGTCGAACCTATTCCCAATAGTTCCCCCTGGAAGGGAACTATGATCAATGGTCTACAGGGTCCAGGCTGCTCTAGCTCCATTAGGTGTCGTCAAGTGCAGCCCCGTGCTCCCACCCGTGATCCGGATCCTACAAAACTCCCACCCAGTTCAGCCACGTTTTCCAGCGAGTACCTCTTAGGGATGTGGGCGTACTCGGGACCGTCAGGATTCACATTGCCTTCCCTTGACATCCACCTGCAAAGACGCCGATACTGAGGTCTCCTGACTCTCATGGGGTTTCCCCAACCCACTCATATTTGGGCATTTGTGGAGATGTCTTAAAACCTAGTAACAGTAGATAGGTAGAGACATAGATGAGATAGATAATAGATACACACACACATACATACATATATACATAGAGATATTGTCCATGATTTGTTGGATTTTATAACCTAGTTGTCCTATTAGTTTTACATAGAACAGTGATTCTCATCTAGGGGCAGCTGTGTTCCCCAGGGGACATGTGCCAATGTCTATAGACAGTTTTGGTGTTCACAGCTGGAGATGGGAGTGGGGGTGAGGACGGTACCACAGGCATCTAATGGGTAAAGGCCAGGAATGCTATTAAACCTCCTACAAGGTGCAGGACAGCCTCCCATAACTAAGAATTATCCAGTCCAAACTACCAACAGTCCAGAGGTTGAGAAAACCTGGTCTATGGGAATGAGGGGAGGTTCAAAAATTAAGCCACAACTGACGTCTTCCCAGCTGCCTCCCAACTGCCTCATCAATTCTTCTTCCAGGAATTGTGTTCATTTCTATCCCCTACTATCCACACCCCTAGCTCAGCTCCATACTGCCTTTGACCTGAACTGCTGTGGTAGCTTCTTAATTGGTGGGCATGAAGCCACTTTCCCTTCCCTCCAGTCCAAATCATCCTACCCACCATGCCAGAGTAATTCTCCCAAAGCACAGCTCACATCATGCCAAACATCTGCTCCAAGAGATTCACTGACTCACCAGTATCTTGTAAATAAAGTTCAACCCCATTATCTGGAAATTCAACGTTTTCTATGCTCTGTCCCTAATTTATGTTCCTGACTTTTATTCCCTGTACTCCCGACACATAACTTGCAATGCAGTCAAGAGGGAATCTCCACCATTTCACAAATATGTCCCTTTTTTCCCCTCAATTCTTTGTTAAGACACCTCCCTCAATTTGTAGTGTCTCATTATCCCTCCAGACCAGCCCCAAAGCTCCTTGTACATCAAATCTTGTCCTTCCCTCCCTCTTTTGGGTATCTTAACATTTTAGATACACTGTCTTATGGCATTTAAATTATAATGCCATCGCATAATCATATTATATCCCACTCTATTGTAATTTCACTGTGAGTAAAGATTGTGTATTTTTCCTCTTGGCATTTCCCACAGTACCTAGGAAAGGCATACACAGAGTAGATGCTCAATGATACCTGTTAAGTAGATGAATAGAACTGGATCCTAAAGAGGTAAGGTGGTCACCCAAAATTCATCCCTTTGGTCAGTGGCAGAGACTCTAACACAAAACCACGGTAATGGGTTTCTAAGACCATTTTGTGTAAATGATACTCTAATCGTTATCATCATTTTTACTAATAATTATGAATCTAGGACTGGGTGTTGGGTGGACAGCAATGAACAATCTAACGGGTAACGTGATGATTGATACCGAGGAGAACTTCTAGGCACAGCTATTCATTCAGGTAGCAGCTCAACAAGTGATTAATCAGGTACAAAACTGAATACTAAATATTAATGATAATTATTTGATACTCCATCTCCCGACGTTTCATATCTCTAACACTCTATGAAGTTTGTTTCTATTTTGAGTTATATTTTGAAAATAATAGGACCATATCCATACAAGAGACATACTGTAAGTCTAGAATACCTTGCCTCAGACCCCTTTCTTTTTCTTTTTTTTAGTACTAGATATTGTGCTCTTTATAGACTCGGTCTGGCACTAAACATTTCATATACACATGTGTTTCTGCAGGTAGAACATATCTGGTGCTTCCTGATGGTATGTTATGAGCACTGAGAGAATCCCCGCTCTCCAAAATGCTTTTCCACCTTCCATTCCTGGTGTTCTCTGCTCATTATAGATTTTCATTTTGATGTGTAAAACAGGAATCCTTATAAGTCATTTATGCCAGGAGGGGATAAGTGTCAGATTCCCTTTCCCCAGAGCAGGCACCAGGAGGTCACTAAGCAATGACACTGAGGAGAAGAACCAGGGTGCTTATGAGAACCAAGTACTGTGGACCCATTTTGCCATTTTTACAATTTGGCCACAGGCCGAACTTTTCTGTTCCCGTCTAGTCATTTCTTCATTCTCCACCTTCTCTGCAACACAACTAGACACAAGCCCTGTGCTTTTAGAAGTTTTCTGGCCAGAAAATAAAACCTCAATATATATTTTACAATAGAACCTATTATATAGCACAGGGAACTCTACTCAATACTCTGTAATGGCCTATTTGGGAAAAGAATCTAAAAAAAAAAATGTGGATATATGTATATGTATAACTGATTCACTTTGCTGCACATCTGAAGCTAACACAACATTGTATATCAAATATGCGCCAATAAAAGTTTTTAAAAAAAAATATATATATATATATTTTACTATCACTCTTTAAAGCAAGAAAGAGGCTCTGTGCCTTCATATAGGAAGAGTTATCTGTGTATCATATTTACACAATTAGTATGTGGAGATGACAAACTGAAAAAAAAATCCATATAATATGGTTTTTATGGGTATTAAATGTAGAGTACAGCAGGCAACAAACCATTTTGGAGTAAAAATATTAAGGTTCTAAAAATGCAACAGCTTGTATGAACCTATAGTTTTAATCCACATTATTTCAAAATATTCAAGATCATTCCTTTTTGTTCCCTTGGGAATTGAAATTATTCTCTGAGATCTAGACTTTGTCATGTCTCTGAATACTAGATATCAATTAATGCTAAAAGAGGAAAGCTGGGGACTTCCCTGGTGGCGCAGTGGTTAAGAATCCGCCTGCCAAAGCAGAGGATGCGTGTTTCATCCCTGGTCCGGGAAGATCCCACATGCCACGGAGCCACTAAGCCCGTGCACCACAACTACTGAGCCTGCGCTCTAGAGCCCACGAGCCCCAACTACTGAGCCCGCACGCCATGACTACTGAAGCCCACGCACCTAGAGCCCATGCTCTGCAACAAGAGAAGCCACTGCAACGAGAAGCCCGCGCACCACAACGTAGAGTAGCCCCCGCTCGCCACAACTAGAGAAAGCCCACACGCAGCAATGAAGACCCAGCGCAGACAAATTAATTAATTAATTAATTAATTATTTAGAAAAGAGGAAAGCTGTGTAAAATGTGAAAGATGGACTCATCTGGTTCTCTCTGCCAGGCTCAACGACCTGGGCTAAGCTCATACAATCCTGTTTTAATTTCTTAGCAATTTTCTTCTCAGGGATTCCCACTTGCACTCTCATTCCACCTTGTTATCACACCTGGAGAGCAAACAAGATACAGGTAAGGTTCAGCTGTCACGCTACTGTCTTCATTCGTGCCACGCTGAAACCATCCTTTTAGGGTGTCCTTGGCATCTTTCAGAAATGGAGCCCACGTCGACGGACCCAGTATCACAAAGTTCCACTATCTAGCAAATACCTGTGATTTCTTCATTTTGTAGACAGACATGGCCACAGATGAGATTACTGTTCAGTAAATATTCACGCTGTCACCCCACTCCCCATTCCCTGGGAAAAATAGATTTCCCCAGCTGTCTGATGCTAACCTTGGCCCTGCGACTATCTTTGGCTTCATGCGTGGTAAGCAGATGGTCATGCCCTGTCTCTTGATTTGGGTTTGGCCATCCACGTCGTTTGCTCTAGCCAGTGGGATGTTTCCCGACATGGCACAATGTGCGAAGTAAACTTGTGTTTTGTCATATGAAGAATACACCTTGGGTAAGCTCTTGTTTAAGGACAATTACGCGAAGCAGAATGTGACCCAACCTATAACTTGGAGCCAGAGCAGCTGAATCCCAGCAAGTCCGCAGACATGTGAGAAACAAGTGTTTATTGTGTACTGGGAACATAAGTGTGGTAATCATTAGCTTACGCTGTGAGTAACGGACTAAGGCCCTAATAATCTATTACCTGCTGCAATTATGGCTTATTTGGCCTCTTTGATTCCAGCCTCCATCACCTCCAATCATCTTGCCCAACACTGCCACTTTCAATATCCAAAATCTTTTAATCATGCTGCTTTCTATATAATGGTATACATATATTAGTAATTAAGAGTATGTTCCACTCACTGTATCTCCTGAAAACTAATAGTCCTCAAATGATAATAAATACTCCTTGATCAAGGGATCTACAATCAAATGTACTTGGGAAACACAGGGCTGAACAAATGCTAACTAAGTTTTTGTTGTGTGCTGTTTTTTTACTGCAGAAGTTCTCAGCGACATTACTACGTAAATGTGCATTGTGTTTCAAGCAGAAGCATAATTTTTTTAAAACTTACTGACCAGGGCAAATTCATTTCCCAAGAACACAAATTAACACCTCAGAGGTTACTGGTGTTCCACAACACTCCATTTGGGAAATGGTGGTCCATAGGATAAAGCCAAAAACCTTCATCTGATTTTGGTATCAGGGTAACATTGGCCTTGTAGAATGAATCTGGAAGCTTTCCGTCCTCTTCAGTATTTTAGAATAGTTTGAGAAGGATAAGTATCACGTCTTTTAAAAATGTTCGGTAAAATTCACCTGTGAAGCTGTCTGGTCCTGGACTTCTGTTTGTTGAGAGTTTTTTGATTACTGATTCAATTTCATTACTAGTAATTGGTCTGTTCAGATTTTCTGTTTCTTCCTGATTCACTCTTGGAAGACTGTATGTTTCTAGGAATTTATCTGTTTCTTCTAGGTTGTCCAATTTGTTGATGTATAATTGTTTGCAGTAGTCCTTTATAAGTCTTTGTATTTCTGTAGTGTCGAGAATAACTTCTCTTTCATTTTTGATTTCATTTATTTGGGTCCTCTCTTTTCTTATTCATGAGACTGGCTAAAGTTTTATCGATTTTGTTTATCTTTTCAAAGGACCAGCTCTTAGTTTTGTTGATCTTTTCTATTGTTTTTGTAGTCTCTATTTTGTTTATTTCTGCTCTGACCTTTATGTTTTCTTTTCTTCTACTAGCTTTGGTAGTGTTTGTTCTTCTTTTTCTAGTCCCTTTAGGTGTAAAGTAAGATTGTTTGAAGTTTTTTGTTTGTTTCCTGAGGTAGGCCTGTATCGCTATAAACTTCCCTCTTAGAACTACACATGCTGCGTCCCACAGATTTTGGAACGCTGTTTCCATTTTCATTTGTCTCAATGTATTTTTTTATTTCCTCTTGATTTCTTCCTGGACCTCTTTTTGGTTCATCTTGCTTGGGACTCTCTGTGCTTCCTGGACTTAGATGTCTGTTTCTTTCACCAGGTTAGAGAAGTTGTTAGCCAGTATTTCCTCAAATAGGTTTTCTGTCCCTTGCTCTTTCTCTTCTCCTTCTGGGATCCCTATAATGTGAATAATCATACACTTGGTGTTGTCCCAGCGATCCCTTAAAATGTCCTCATTTTGGGTTTCTTTTTTCTATTCCAATTGGGTGATTTTTACTAGCCTGCCTTCCAGATTGCTGATCTGTCCTCCTGCATCCTCTAATCTGACGTTGGTTCCCTCTAGTGTATTTTTCATTTCAGTTGCTGTTATTCTTCAGCTCTGATTGGATTTTTTTTCTATCTCATTGTTGAAATTCTCACTGTGTTCCTCCATTCTTCTCATGCGTTTGGTGAGCATCTTTATGACCATTACTTTTAACACTTTATCTGGAAGATCGCTTGTCTCCATTTCATTTAGTTCTTTTTCTGAGGTTTTGTCTTGTTCTTTTGTTTGGAGCATATTCCTTTTTCTTCTCAATCTGTGTTTGTTTCTACGTATTAGGTAGACCAGCTCTTTCTCTCAGTATTTAAAAGAGTAGCTTTGTGTAGAAGGTATGCTGTGGGACCCAGAAGCACAGTCCCCCTTGTCACCAGGTGTTCCAGGAGTGCCCCTGTGCGGGCTGCACGTGCCCTCCTGTTATGGCTGGGCCCTGCCTCCTGCAGGTGCAATGGTGTGCAGGGCTGGTCCCCTGTGCAGCTGGCTGTGAGGCCTGGACACAGCTGTTGTGGGTGCTTTGGTCTGTATGGCCAGCCCCTGGGAGGAAGCCACTTCAGTTGGGGGTCTTGGAGGGGCTCTGATGCCAGCTCAGGACATCTGTTGGATATGGTGGGGTGGAGGGCCACTTCAAAGGAGCTCCAGTGCCTGCTGAGGGCACCTGCTAGGTCTGGTGGGTGGGGAGCTGCTTTGGGGGGCAGATCCAGTGCTGAAGGGTACCCACTGGATCTGGCAGGGGGCAGGGAATTTGAAGGAGCACTGACTGGGTCAGGTCTGCGGGTGAACCTGGGGCAGGGTAAGTCATGCTAGTAAGTTAGTGAAGAGTAAAAATGATACCTGTCAGTGCCAGGCCAGCTAGAGAGTGAGCTAAACAACAAAATAAACGGGTGCCCGCCAGCTCCCCTGTACTCAGCAAAACTTCCAACAGATCCCTGCCCCTCAGGCACATGGCATTAGTTGATGAGATGAATCTCCTTCATGTATGACCCAGGCACTTTTCAAACTGCTGCCTCTGCACTGGGACTTGGAGCAATAAGTTTTTGCACATGTCCTTCAAGGGAGGAGTCTCAATTTCTTATTGCCCTCCAGCTCTCCCAGACATAAGCCCCGCTCATTTTCAAAGCCAGACGTTATGTGGGCTCATCTCCCTGGTGCAGGTCCCTGGGGCTGGGCAGCCAATGTGGAGTTCAGAGCCCTCACTCCTCAGGAGGACCTCTGAGGCTGTGATGTCCCTCCTGCGTGGGGGGTGGAGCACTGCAGATGTGGGTTCTGGCCAGACCGCATCTCTACCCCTCCTACCCATCTCAATGTGGCTTTTTCTTTTTATCTTTAGTTGTGGGAAATCCTTCCTGCTAGTCTTCAGGGCATTCTAGAAACAGTTTCTCTAAATGTAGTTGCAATTTTGGTGTGTCCATGGCAGGAGGCCAGCCCAGGATCTTCCTACCCCACCATCTTGCCCCCTCTCCTCTTTTAGTCTTTATGTTATATTTCATCTGCTGTGATAATTTGCACACTAAAATTGTAAATACAGACTTTATTTTTATATTTATTAAAATAAGAATTTGAAAAAGAATAGATACATGTGTATGTATAACTGAATCACTATGCTGTACACCTGAAACTAACACAATATTGTTAATCAACTATACTCTAATATAAAATAAAGTTAAAAAATATATATTATAAAATATATTATTCATATTTTATTTTCATTTTTACTATGACATATTTTAAGCAATTAAAATTATACCTACTCTCCACTTTGCCAGATACTAACATCTTCATACACGTGTCTCAGATTTTTATAAAATTACAGGATGACCAATGCCCTTTGTGTTGCTCTTCCCCCAATTCCAAGTCCCTTCCTTCACTCCCCAGAGATAACTACCAGCCTAAATTCATCATTTCCTTGTAAACTTGGGTAATTTTACTACATATGTCTGGATCCATAAACGAAGTAAGGTTTGGTTTTTATGTTTCTGAATTTACAAAATTCAAATCATGCTATAAATATTCCTTTGTAACTTGCATTTCCTCCTTCAACATTACATTTTTTGGGTTTTTCTACACTGTCCTATGTAGCTCACATTCGGTTACTTTAACTACGGCACAGAATATACCACAAAGGTTTATATATTTTTTTCCTTTTAATGGATTTAAAATCCAAGTTTTGTCATTACAAGCAATACTGCGGCATCTAAAAGTGTAATTTCTGAATGTGTGCATTGCTAACTCTCCTAGATCTTGCTGCAGTAATCTCCAAAACGGTTGTGCTAATTCATGTTCTCACAGTAAGGTGTGAGAGTTCCACGGTGCACTCTCACTTTTACAGGTGTAGTCAAACTTTTAAATTATTGCCTACTCTAATGATTAGGAAAACATAACCATTATTGGTGACTTTAATTTGAAACTCCTTTATTACTAATGAAGCAGAGTGTTTTTTCATGTTACTCGTCATTCAGCTTTCTGCTTTTGTGAGATGTCTGTTTGTATCCTTTGAATACTGTGTTTTTTTTTAAATTAAGCTCCTTCCTAAGAGCTTATATTACAGCAAACTGTAAAGAAAAAAATGAAAATCACCTCAAATGCCACCACCCACTGGTTAATATTATTAATGTTTAGCTGCATTTTCCTTACAATCTTTTAATATAAAATACATAACTGTTTTAAATAAAGTGAGAAGAAGCTGTAAATAGGGCCTTTCTGACAAAATTTTCCACTGGGTTGTTTATAAACCTTACCAGACTAAATCCCAAGGACTGGAGTTAATATGTGTTTGAAAAATACAGAACACCAAGAGTCAAGACCTTTGGCCTTGAAAATGGCCAGAATACAGATATACACTTTACTTTAGTATAGAACAAAAGCAAATCTTTTGTTCAGTCATTTTCCAGGTTCTCTAGCCCAATAACGTACACAGATCATCCATCGTCAGCAAGTCCTTGTAGAGAAGAGTGGTGAATACGGCAATGGCTTCCATCGGAAAAGGAGCAAAGTAGAGGATGTGACACAGCTCAAGACTTACATCTGGCGCCAAGAAAGTGTGGAAAGTAAGAGCGCAAGGGAGAGCTGCAAGGCTAAGCTTAGCCACGTCAACCCCTGCAGGCTTCAAATTACAAAATCCAATTTTAGGATGCAATGTGTGATGGCAGCACAGTGCCTAGAATTTCTGTTTTTGCTCATTTTAAATCTCCGACAGTTTATTTTTAAATAACATGTTTTCATTTTTTCACTGAGGTATAATGGACATACAGTATCATAGTAGTTTCAGGTATACAACATAGTGATTCAACATTATTATACACTGTGAAATGATCACCACAGTAAGTCAAGTTACCATGTGTCACCACACAGTTGTAATACAATATTATTGACTATGTACCTTCTGTTGTACTTTTTTACATCCTCACGACTTACTTATCTCAATAATTTTTTTTTGCTCTCAATAATAATAATATTGAGGAAGCCCTCAATAATATTTTTAAATAATAGACGGATCACATCCATGAGTAGTTTCTGAGCCTTTTGAGTAACACTGAAGGTCTTTTGTTGCTTTCACAAATGAGAGACAATCTGAATGCTTTGAAAATTCTTAGGTTACAAACTTTTCACCCAAAAGCACTAAGATCTTTCTCAAATTCTCGCATTTGCCGTTACAGAAAGGTTAAAGTCAGTCTTTGTAGGCAACATTTTTCTTTCTGCCTGGGTGAATGTAGGATTTATTTTTATTCGTCTAATTCTAATATTTTGATTTTTGTCTAGCATGCAGTGAATCCTTCTGTTCTCAATACTTAAGTCTTTGTATAACACAGAGAAGTTGCTTTCTACTTAACATTTGCCTTTGATTATTGCTTCATTCCCAGTTGTTCTTGTTTTCTCCTCTTAAACACCCAAAGTCATTAGGTTTCATCTCTATTCTCTGCCTGTGGAGCCACATCTTCTCCTTCATCATTTTCATCTTTCTATCGTTTTTTCTGCATTTTGTAGGAGCTCTAGAGCTTGCTCAATGCTTCACTGATTTGATTTTCCATAGTGCCTATTCTATTCTTTACTGCTATTCAATTTTATCCTATTTCATTTTTGGTGTTCTAAAAGCCCTCTCATCATTCAGGAATCTTCCTTCGCATCTCATCCAATGTCTTTCATTACGACTTTCTGTTATTCTTTCACGGGGACAGGATGTCTTGCATTCCACGACTAATGATCCAATTTTCTAAACTTCTCTCTGTTTATTGGCAGAAATCATTCTCTGAGGTTTGTTCCTCCTCTAAGTCTTTAGAATAATCCTGTCCTCCTTTGTGGTGCACTATCTTTAATATTCCCACATACTTTGCTTTTCTTTACTTTACTAGACCTCTAGCTATTGGATTTTCTTCCCCAATAGACAAAGTATGTGAATTGCTTTCAATTCCTTTCTTTGTGGACTTTATAGGGGTTGACTTCCCTTCTTATACCCTAGCTGGAAAATTCATTGGTGGGCACAGCTTCTAGTCTTAACCCTCAGAGTCCAGTAGTCCTTAACCTCCTTTTCATCTACAATGACCTTGCTAGCTGAGAAGGAAAACTCTCCTATCCACCACTGCATAGTATTCTGACTCTCTGACCACACTCTTATTATTCTAAGGAATGGCCTCCTCATTCAGATCTCCCACTGGAAGAAGGGGTGCATAGTGTGAACCAATGTCAGAAGTTCCATCTTGATTATTTTGATGGTTGAAGCCCTGTAGATCACTGAGACATCTCTAAGTGTTTAATTTTTTTTAACTGAATCTTTCGTAGTAGGAAATTTTAACTACATATGTACTGAATTAGAGTGTGTCAGTGAATGACAGGTGGAGAAGCTTTGCTATTCAACCTGATGTTCCCTACCACCACTTATACCTTCCTTTTAAGAGTTCATGCCTATTGCCTAGAAATTATTCTACTCTTATTTATTGCTCATAAAATAAGACTTTAACGACTGTTTCTCAGTAAGGTGTAGAAGTATCACTTCCATGTCTCAACAAGATCTCCTGAAATATTCCTGACCTACCCATGAAAGCACAAGGAGTGGATTAAACACAATTCTGGTGTGGCAATTGGGGTTCTTGTTTGCAATCAACAGACATTGACTCTGGTTGATTTAAAGCAAAAGGAACGTACTGAAAGGATGCTAGGAGTTCACAGAGTTGACGGGTAAGTGCGAGGCCAAGTCTGAAAGAGACAGGAGAAATAGGAACCTGGAAATCTGGAATCAAGGACTGCAGGAGGAATGAACACACAGCAGAAAGAGTCCGGTTACCCCCAAGGGTGATTCAACTCTGATCATACATTGTCTGCTTGTTACTTTTTTCAATATTTAAATTCCAGGGAACGAGTGTCCAGCTGGCTTTAGATCACATGAATACTCCTTTTATAGGTGACAGCAGGGTTTTCCTGATTAGGATCCCACCATATGGTACCCTGAAGGGAAGAGGTAACTCCCCCACAGAAACCAAGGTGATGGTAACAAAGGGAAAGGGTCCTGGGATGCCAAAAATCTCATGAATGTCCACCATATGTGGGTGTTAGCCTGTGTCCTCAGATTTCATCCACCGTCTTACATCTTGCTTCTTTGATTTCTTCTCACATCTTAATTAGCCGAATTCTTGTTGGCCCTGTATCTCAAAAGTGTTGATCAACTTAGTGTTCCTGGCTTTGGATGAGAAGTCACATCTTAATAGGTGGCAGGAGACTATTTGGAATCATCTGAATCTGGAGTCAAACACCGACTGCTCCCCTCACCTTCCTATGTGCTCTTGGACAAATCACTTTACTTTTCTAATCCTCAGTTTCCTAATTTATCGGAGTTTTTGTGCGACAGCCAACAACCCGCAAATCCTGGCAAACCCTCTTCATGTCTTAAAACTCAAAGCAGGTATCTCCTCCAGGCCTTTCTTTCCCTCTGAGCTGAATGAAGTGTCCCTCCTCTCCTCACCGAAACCTACTACTTACAAATCTATCAGTATACTTAGGATGTTGAGTTATTAAAATGACTCCTTGTGTCTTCATCTATATGCTCCCTTTTAGCATGTGTCTAGTTTATCTTTGGCAATAAGTGATGAAGTTGAACGAGCCTGGTGTAGTTATGATGGTGGATAATGGCTGACATTTCCTTTTTAATATTAATAACATCCATCTCTTAGTTAACAAGTGTCCACTGTTTGCCAAACACTACTGCAGGCCCCTGAAATATATTATCGCTTCCATTCTTCACCATTCTGTGAAGCATGCATTATTATCCCCATTTCATTGATAAGGAAACCAAGACTTGCTAAGGTTACAGATCTTGCCCCAGTTGACAGAGCTAATAGGTAACAGAAGCAGAATTTAAATTATCTTCCTGATCCAAAGCCTATTCTCTTTGTGTGAGCTCAGCTTTTCTCCACTCTCATTGTCATGATGATAGATCTCCCTAAAAATGCACACTGGACATATTTCCATTTTTTTAGCATTGTATATGCTTTATTATTTGTCCTGGAAGGAAACGTTTTTGAGTCTCAGTTCCATTTGCGTGCTGTAAAAAATGATCCGTGGGGTATTAACAGCTCATAGAAACTAAGAGCTAACCTGATTTGAAACCAGGATCTTATGTCCAAATTAGAATTCAAGATCTGGCTTACAGCCCATTTCACAGATAGAAAAATGGAGACACAAAGATACAGAATGATTGCTGGACTCGAATAGGGCACTGGTGCAACAGGCTTCAGCTGTCCAGTCTCTCAGGAAGTCACCATGTGTTTGGAAAGAGTATGGACTGTGTAACCAAACAAGGCAAGATGCAAATACTGACTGCTGCTTGATATGTGACCTCAGGCAAGTTTTCTAACTTCTCTGACGTTGCTTCCTCATTTATAAAAAGAATATAATAATGCCTGCCTTAGAGAGGTACAGTGAGTATTGGAGATGAATTATGGGAAGTACCCAATACAGTGCCTGGCACAGAGTAAGTGCTCATTAAATGTTAGTTCTCTCTCTCCATCACAGTTGAGCCCTTACCTGGAGCACACATGGTCTTCGACAGGGCAACGGTCTTCCCCCCCCTTCTTGGCACCCAAATAAATCTCTCATTGTAGAAATCTAGAGCTAAGTATGTATGAAGTCGAGTCCATTCTAAAGGGTTTTTTTCTTAATTTAAAGGAAGAAAAAGTAAAAAGTGCTGACCCAATATTTCTACTATTCAATCATTAAATATTAATCGATGTCAATGCATTTGAGGGAGCCTTTAGCTGTGACAGGTGAGCGGAAAGTAGAAATTCTGAATTAACGAGGCCTCCCAGCCTCTCTGGCTAAATGCCAGGGCGCAGGGTGTGGTGGAGAATGATTAACTGATAAAAACAACCTTCTGAAAACGATCAGTAACTATGAAATTGGATACAAAGACAAGGCTTCTCTTATTTTTCCCAAAACACTTTTTTCTCTTCGGGATTTTTCTCTTTTTTGTTTTTTTTTTTTTCTGAATCGACCCTGATTCAATACCCCCTAAGTCAGAATGCCCTTAACTGTTTTGTTTAGACTGGTCTATGAAATGATTAGGCTGTTGAAATGATGAATCAAGGAACACTGCAGGATTTTTCACAGTCTCTCTGAACAATGCCCCGTATCACACTTACACTGACAGGCTGTATTTTTATATTTGACATGTGAGAGGAACATGGAAAATAACACACTGACAGCGCCTTAGATACCAGTCATATATCTTCCTAACACAGATTGATGGGTGGAAAAGAATATTATTTAGTGAACCCTTCTTAAGCTCTCCAAGGAAAATATATAGATCCACCAGTGGATTGACTTGAAACTCATATTAACATTCCTTACAAGCAAGAAACAGAAAAGCAACCACCATCCATTTCGGCACTAGCACACGGATCAGAAAAATTAGCAGAAACCAACCCTGTACCTGTACATTTCTCACTGATGGGTCGTGGTTTGCTCTTCCCCAGCCTAGGAATCAGAGTAGGTGAGATTTTCTCCATCGAGGCACATTGATCTTTCGTAACTTCAAACTAAAGGTGAAAGATAAGCTGCTCGGAAAATTGAAGCCACAGCTAGAGCTGCTCAGGGAAACAAGCTGAAACAGAAGCAATCTGAGATGGAATAGCCCTGGCTAACTGCATGAGTTAAGGGGAGACTCAAAGAACCACATGGGATTGTGGCTGACACAGTACTAGGGGACAGAAGCATAAGGGAAGAGAAAGAAAAGAATGCCTCCTGCAGTGGAAGCTGTAATGTGCCAGAAAGTTCCCCTCCAGGAAGGCGGGGTTTATTCCCATAGTTGCTAGGCCTACTGCTGCTGACAGCTCTCAGTCATCAGCCCTTGTTGGGAAGTGCCCCTGCGGTATTCTCCCTCTTGGAACAGCCCACCTCCAGAGACTGGTCAATACAAAAGTATAAAGGCCTGGCCCCTGATGTTTAAAGGAACACGTCTGGAGGGTCACCCTAGGTTCAGAGCCCTGTGAGTCAGCTAAGACCTGTATAAGACTCCACCCAATGCCCAGTCTTGCTTCCTCCCCTTTTCTGATACGAGTGTCAAGCCCTGAGCATTCGTTCCTCAATAAATTCCCTGCCTTCCCATCATCTCAGAGTCTGTTTCCAGAAATACCCAAACTTCAACACTCCCTTCACCTCCAACTCCCCTAACATACCACGCGACTTAAATATCCCAAGGAATAAAATCCCGTGATGCTATCAGAAATGTGTATGTTTAATCAACCACATCATTTCGAAACCCAAGTCACAGTCATTTCAATTTTCAAGATGCAAAATAAAAACAGAGAAAGACGAGCACCACCTTGTGGAAGGAACCGGCACTGCAAATTTCAAATCCTCTCTTTGGTGTAACACAGGGTTTTTGTTGGTTGGTTGGGTTTTGCTTGTTTCTTTGTTCTCCACTATATGCCTAAACTGAGGCAAAAGCAAGTGAAGAAAATCATCTGGGAATTCTAACACCAAAAGAGAAATAGAGGAGATAAATACTTTTCCTATTCTAGATGATACAAAAGGATCAAGAACCAAGTACCCAGAACATTGATTCTTAGGATTCAGAGGACCCGGCACCGCTGCTTCTAATGGCAAACAGTGGGATAGGAAGACATTGAACAAGCATTTCACTGATTTTGGAGTGGAGACAAAAGGGAACCAGAGACTTGTTTAGAATCTGACAGCAAGTTTTTAGCATTTGGCTCTAAGAGTACCAAGTCCTTTGCTGCCCCATGGCTCTGTCTAATTTCCTTAGTTTTTGCCTCTGTGTCTCTATTATCCTTTTGCTTCCTCTGTTTCTGCTGTCTCCTCTACGGCTCTCCTTCCCCTTTCCTCTCCCTCCCACTTTACCAGAACTTTTTTTTTACTGACTGGAGTTTCAATAGTAGTTGTATCGCACAGACTGCTATTTCAGCAGTAAAGCACTGATTTGGAAGAGGGAAAGAAGAACTTTTCATGTCTGTGTGCAAATGTGATTCAAATACGGTGAACTAATTATTCTCTAAAACTTAATTAAAACCAATAATAAAAAAAAAAGGAGACAACTCTGGAGGGAGCAGTAACTCCCTTGGCAGGACCTGGGTGAGATGCGTTCAGCTGGGACTTTTAAAACTGAACATTTGATTTAGCCCCATGATTTTCAGAGGACTTGCTTTGGTTTTATCTGCTACTAAAATGCTTTTAAGTATTTAATGCTTTACTCCAATTGGGGGAAGTTCTGTTAGGTTTCTCTAACATTTCCCACAGAAAAGCTGTGGGTTTTTATTTGTGACTAGAATATTTTGGGGCTTTGAAAATTACCACAAAAATAAAAAATGCTACTTTTGAAGTTTTCCAGATGTAGGCAAGTATATTTTCATATATCTTACAGCACATATCTGGTTCTGAAGTGATTTTTGTCTGACAGAATGAATAAACAATGTCACATAGAACAGGCAGAAATAGCAACTTCATGCTGAGATCCCATGACACCGTAAGTTTCTTAATTGTAAAATTCTATCTCGATCACTTTTAAAATATGTTGCACCAAACAAAGAGACTGAGAAGACACTGACGGATGGATGGATGGATGCATGCATGCATAGGTGGATGGATGGATGGATGAATAGGTGAATGGATGGATGGACAGGCGGGGGGATGGATGGATAGATGGATAGGTGGATGGATGGATGGATAGATGGATGGATGCATAGGTAAACGGGGGTGGATGGACAGATAGATGGATGGATGCATAGGTGGATGGATGGATAGATGGATAGGTGGATGGATGGATAGATGGATGGATGCATAGGTAGACGGGGGTGGATGGACAGATAGATGGATAGGTGGATGGATGGATGGATGGATAGGTGGATGGATGAATGGATGCATAGGTGGATGGGTGGGTGGATGGATGGATGGATGGATAGGTGGGTGGATGGATGGACGGATGGATGGATGGACGGATGGATGGACGGATGGACGGATGGACGGATGGATGGATGGATGGATGGACGGATGGATGGATGGATAGGTGGATGGACGGACGGACGGATGGATGGATGGACGGATGGATGGATAGGTGGATGGACAGACGTACGGATGGATGGATGGACGGATGGATGGATGGATAGGTGGATGGATGGATACATGGATGGATGGATGGATGGATGGATGGATAGGTGGATGGATGGATGGATGGATGGATGGATGGATGGATGGATGGATAGGTGGATGGATGGATGGATGGACGGATGGACGGATGGATGGATGGATGGATGGATGGGCGGATAGGTGGATGGATGGATACATGGATGGATTGATGGATGCCTAGGTGGATGGGTGGTTGGGTGGATGGATGGATAGGTGGGTTGGTGGGTGTAAGGATGGATGGATGGATAGATGCATAGGTGGATGGGTGGGTGGATGGATGGATGCATGCATGCATAGGTGGATGGATGCACAGGTGGATGGGTGGGTGGGTGGGTGGGAGGACTGATGCATGAATGGATGGATGGACAGGTGAATGGAGGGGTGGATGGATGGATAGGTGGACGGATGGATAGATAGATGGATGGATACATAGGTGGATGGGTGGGTGGATGGACTGATGGATGAGTGGATAGATGGATGGATGGAAGCAGAGATGGATGGATGGACGTTTGGATGCACAGGTGGATGGATGGTGGATGGATGGATGGATGGATGGATGGATGCTTAGGTGGATGGATGGATAGGTAGGTGGGTGGATGGATGGATGGATGGATGGACGGATGCATAGGTGGATGGGTGGGTGGATAGATGAATGGATGGATGGATGCATATGTGGATGGATATATGTATGGATAGGTAGATGGATGGATGGATGGACAGATGGGTGGATAGACGAATGGATGGATGGATGCATAGGTGGATGGATGGATGAGTGGACAGATGGATGGATGGATGGATGGGTGGGTGGGTGGATGGATGGATGCGTAGGTGGATGGATGGATGGATGCATAGGCAGATGGATGGATGGACAGGCAGGGGGATGGATGGATAGATGGATAGGTGGATGGATGGATAGATAGACGGATGGAAGAATGCATAGGTAGACGGGGGTGGATGTATGGATGGATGGATGCATAGGTGGATGGATGGATGTATGGATGGATGGATGGATGGACGGATGGATGGGTGGGTGGATGGGTGGATGGATAGATAGGTGGATGTATGGACAGATAGGTGGATGGATGACTGCACGCACAGGTAGATGGATGGCTGCATGCATAGGTGGATGGATAGATGGATGGATAGGTGGGTGGGTGGATGCGTGGATGGATGGATGGATGGATGGATGGATGGATAGGTGGGTGGGTGGGTGGGTGGATGGATGGATGGATGCCTAGGTGGATGGGTGGTTGCGTGGATGGATGGATAGACTGATGGATCAATGGATGGATGGATGGATAGACGGATGGATAGACAGATGGATGGGTGGGTGCATATAGGTGGATGGGTGGGTGAGTGGGTGGATGGATAGATGGATGGACAGGCGTGTGGATGGACGGATGGATGGATAGGTGGGTTGGTGGGTGTAAGGATGGACGGATGGATAGATGCATAGGTGGATGGGTGGGTGGATGGATGCATGCATGCATGCATAGGTGGATGAATGCATAGGTGGATGGGTGGGTGGGTGGGTGGATTGATGCATGGATGGATGGATGGAGAGATGGATGGATGGATAGGTGAATGGAGGGGCAGATGGATGGATAGGTGGACGGATGGATAGATAGATGGATGGATGGATGGACGCATAGGTGGATGGGTGGGTGGATGGATGGACTGATGGATGGGTGGATGGATGGACTGATGGATGGGTGGACGGATGGATGGATGGAAGCATAGATGGATGGATGGGTGGGTGGATGGATGGTTGGATGCATAGGTGGATGGATGGATGGATGAATGGGTGGATGGATGGATGGATCCGTGGATGGATGGATCCGTGGATGGATGGATCCGTGGATGGATGGATCAACAGGTGGGTGGGTGGATGGATGGATGGATGGATAGGTGGGTGGGTAGATGGATGGTTGGATGGATGGATAGATATATGGATGTATGGATAGATAGATGGATGGATGGATGGATGCATAGGTGGATGGATGGATGGATGGATGGATAGATATTTGGATGTATGGATGGATGGATGGATAGATAGATGGATGGATGGATGGATGCATAGGTGGATGGATGGATGCATGGATAGGTGGATGGATGGATGCATGGGTAGGTGGATGGATGGATAAGTGGGTGGGTGGGTGGGTGGATGGATGCATATGTGGCAGGATGGATGGATGGATGGACTGACGCATTGGTGGAGGGATGCATAGGTGGATGGATGGATGGATGCATAGGCTGATGGATGGATGGATGGATAGGTGGGAGGATGGATGGATGCATAGGTGGGTGGGTGGGTGGACGGATTGACGGATGGATGGATGCATACATGCATGCATAGGTGGATGGATGGATGTATGGATAGGTGAGAGGATGGATGGACTGATGGATGGATGGATGGATGGAAAGGTGAATGGATATGTGTATGGATGGATAGATGGATTGATGGATGGATGCATAGTTGGATGAGTGGTTGGATGGATGGATGGATAGGTGAATGGATAGGTGGGTGGATGGATAGATGGACATATGAAATAAATCCATGAATCACAGAATGTTGGGATACGCTTGCCCATATTCTTCCTGCTGGAAGTGGAATTAGAGGAAGGGATTGAAGCTGCTCTACTAACTCTAGTTAAGAGTAGAGGAAGACTGCTAAGCATGGAATCCCAATGGAATCTCATACCCAGCACCAGCTTTGGTGGTGGTACTCGATAAACATCGGTAGGTAGGAACTCGATAAACACTGGATAAATCGAACTGTCAGACTGATCAACGTTTGCCTCAAGGGTACTGCAGGAGGAGGGCCAATGGTGATTATTTCCAATATGTTATTATGAAAATTTCCAACATATAGAAAATTTAAAATAATTTTACATGAAACATCTCTACACCTGGGACCTAGATTTCACCATTAACATTTCATTCTAGTACTTGATTTACCACATAATTCTCTATTTATCCATCCTCATATTCGTCTAACAACTATTTTTATGCATTTCAAATTAAATTGCAGACATTGGTTGCCTTCTCCATAAATACTTTAGTATACATACCATTAGAGTTCAATATTTGTTCTGAGTCTTTTCTTTGGATATCAAAGTGGTCATTCACCGAATTTTGACAACTGCAAACATCTGTGCTATCCAAATCCCTATCGAGATATAGAACATTACCATCACCCCAGAAAATTTAGCAGTGGGGACTTGAGATTCTTTGAATTATTTCTTTACCCTTTTACCGAGAAAGAGACTGGGCTGGGTGTAACTTTAAAAGTTTAAAATTTGATAGGAACTGTCCCCACACTCACAAACTGCTTCAGACCTCAAGCCGTTAAAGAGTCACTTTCTTCTATTTGTTTTAGAAAAATCCAAACTGCAAATGCACAGTTGATGGCAGGGGAGAGATTTACGCGAATGTACAACATTAGCTGAATGTCCAGTAAGTTGTTAAGCAGGCAGGAGAGAATAAGGCAAAATTAGCTTCCCTAATTTCTTATGCCAATTTTTAAAAAATAATATATACAAGTAACTTCTTTCATAATAACAGGTATGCTTTCAGTCTTAATATCTGTAGTATGCTTTCTTTGTACTGGATGTTCTCGGGATATCACCTTTATGGGGGAAGAGAAAAACCAAGAAACCCTCTGTGAAGTTGTGCATGTTGCCAAGTTGAATCCAGTGCCAAGCTAAATCCCTACCACATGGTACATATAAACTGAATCTCTTCCAAATGCATGGCTCCTCCTTAAGTAGCTGTGTTGACTAATTACTTTCATCAGGATAATTGCACCTAAGGAAAGGGTACAATTATTTCTACCAAGTGGAATGCTGACATCGTTTAATGAAGAATTAATGCATGTGGTGACAAAACTATGTATTTAGAGAGGAAATAAAGTAGTTACCAACAATCTGTTTCCAAGAAAGAATTTTTAAGCATGTCTGGTATACTCTTAAGTATTCAGAATAAAGCTAATAGACATTTCCACAGCACACAAGACTCAGGCTCTGTCTAAGGCAGTGCATGCCAATGAATTGTCATCAACCAGGCATTAATGGGCCCTACGTCATAGTTAAAGAGCAGAGCAGCAATTAAATTGGGCTCAACTAGCGCCCACTCAAAGCACCACATTTCAAAGTGACCCTTCCAGTCACTGTTCCACACAAATAGTAAACCCACATCATCCTTCTTTGTGGGAGTGGCAAATTTTAGAAAACTGCAGTACAGAAGGATTATAATTAAAATATCCAATTATTGACTGGGAACATGAAGAGCCACAGATAGATAAGAACCCTGAAATTTATAATACGTAAATCTGTTATTTATTCATTCAACACATATTGATCAATTGACTATTACATGGAAGGTGTTATGCAAATTGCTATATAGTAACCCAAAAGGAATCAGAAAAGAAACCTACTTTCAAGAGGCTTATTAGCCCAAAAGGACCATCCAATCATTCATTCAACAAGTCTCTACTGGGAACTCCACTGGCCAAATACTCCTTCAAGATGAGGCACCCATTTCCCCAGCTGCCAGGGTTACAAACTGCTGGTAGTTCACAACTGAGCTCCTCTCCAAGAATTGCTTTAGGCTGAAGGAAGACACATCCTCCTTTCTGGAGGCATCAGCATCCACTGACCAATGGTGCTGGAGTCCAAAGGTTCTTGACTCAATTAGGACAACTGAGAAGCACATCACAGCTCCAGCTCCAGATCTCACTGTAGGATCAACTGAGGTCTCTCTTGTGACTGCATCACAATTCAACTTCTCTCTGCCCAATCCTGCAGCTCACTCGTCACAGGTATTGTTACTAAAAGCACTTCTCAATTAACCTCCTGCATGCAAATCTCCAAGTCTTAGAGTTTGTCACCTGAGGAGCCAAACTGGGACAGTTCCTGCCAAACGTTATCCTAGGAAGACAACTAAAAAAGGGGATTTAGGAGACGGATAACCTACTCCAAAATAACTAGTGTGCAGTTACGTGCAATTATTATAAATTCCCTAATGGAGAACTGAGATGGAAAGGAAAGCCGAAGGATGAAACATGGCCAGCAGAATGTGGTATGAGAACATAAGGGCCTCCTTGGTGAGATTATAAGAAAGCTCTCAACTCCTGTAGCCAGAGGGCAGAAAAAGTTGAGGATCAGACCCAGGCAAAGCTACAGAGAAGGATGAATTCTCCACACCATCGTGTCTTCTATAGTAAGGGCAGGGCCCTGATTGGGAAGGAGTGGAACATGGAGACTTGGAATGGGAACACGCTGGTTGACGTACTAGAAAATCTTGAATCGTTAGATACATTCAGATCCCCCTGAATCCTCTAGCTGCTCAGAAGTGGTCCACTCCTCCCTCTTAAAGCCTTGCACTCCCCAAGCCACTTATGCTTGAAGATGGTGCAGAAGCTTTTGCTTTGCAAGATAACACACATCCCCTTATGATCTACCCCACCTTCCCTCTTGGCCATCAGATCATGGAGAAGGTTATAACAACCCATCTGGAGAAGTTCTGGGCCTGATAAAATAGGTTAGAGGCTATGCATCTAAGAAGCTATCGTGCCTAGCCAATACGTTCCAGCAGGAACCAGAAAAGTTTACATGGGATTGCATCTGAGGATGCCGTATCAAGGAGAACACAATGTGACCTTGGAAAGGGATGAGTTCATCAATATGTGAGCACTCCCCTGTGATCTAAGATCGTCATCCCATCAAGGATCTAAGATTGTCATCCCATCAAGGATCCCAGGAGACAGGGCTAATATGCTGCTAAGATGGTTCTTGGAATCGTGGACAAAGCAAGAGTCCACACCTAATAAAGGAGAAAGGTGACAGATGGTGGAGGCGGTAATCAAAAGATTTAGAGAAGTGAGCCTCCGAGATTGGATATACTACATAAGGTCAGAAGACCCACCCATCTACAATGCTCTATGGAAGGGCCTAGGGACAATTCATTTACCAAAGTATTAAGGAATTTGTCAATAAGAAGAGCACCAGCATAGTTAAGAAGCTTGTGATAGCTGTCCTTGGTAGTCCAGGACAGTAAGAGATTCTGCTAAAGAACTGGGCTCCCTGCTAACAATGGGTATGAGAGGATCAAGAAGCAAAAGAAGCCAGGTGGCTGCACTTAACAAAAAGGAAAGGTGAACACAATTGTCGTAATGAATCGTAAGGTCAAAGTGGTAACCGAGGAAGCTGACCTGTAAAGAACCATGGAGATGCTTAATAGAACACTATATTCCAAATGTCAAGATAAATGGGCAGCCTGCAAGAGTATCGCTCAACTGTACAATGAAAATAAATTAAGGATGGATGACCAACAAGCTGAAGGTGGATACCCCAATAAAAATTCACAATCTCTTGTCCAATGTCCATTCTCAGACCTGGATGCATTGACCGATGGGTAGGTTATGTCGCCAGGAAAAAGAATCCCATGACACCATGACAAAGTTACTCGGAAATGATTCCTCCAGTTCTTCCACAAGGGGCTTCTGCCATATAATCAAATAACTGTACAGGGGAGAAAGAGAAATATCCAAACATTTTAAGAACTGTTGGACACAGAGCCCAAACTAACATTGATACCTGGTGACCCAAAGCATCATATGGCCCTCTGTTACAGTGCGGCTATATGGGTACCATGTAGTACATATTGTTGTGGCCCAATTCCTGCTTACTGTGGGTCCACTGGAGTGCACAGACCTTCTCCATCATCACTTCCCCAGTACCTGAACGTATAATTGGCATGAACATACTTGGTAGTTGTTAGAAACTAGACATATCTTGTTTAGTTTGTAGGGGAAGAGTTACTGTGTTTGCAAAAGCCGAGTGAAAGACTAAGAACCTGCCTTCTCCTTCCCGTCCCTGGCCAAGAGAGTATTCTGGGACATCCTTTTCAAGCAAATGACAAATCATAGCATATCACAACCACTACCACAATGAAGGAAGCACGACACTTGGTAGGCCTTTTTAAGTTGTGTATACAGCACATTCCACACTTGGGAATACTGCTTCCACCCATTTACTGAGAGACTTGGGAGACTTCCAGCTTGAAGTGGGTCTCAGAGCATGAACGACTGGCAATATGTCCAAAGTACAGTCCAAACAGTCCTTCCACTTGGGGCATAAGATCTAGCCGACCCTATGCTATTAGAAGTGTCTGTGTTGAGAACAGACATTGTATAGAGTTTATGCTAGGCTCCAGTAGAAGAATGATAATATAGACCCTTAGGTGTATACTATTTGTAGCAAGGCTCATTCTGTCTACTGCAGAGACCTCCAGGCCACTCACAAATAGCTCCCACATAGGGTACTGACCCCTAGTTGAGATGGAGCGTCAGACCAGAAAACATCAAGTGACCGTGTGGCCAGAGCTGCCCGTCAGGATCTGGGTTGCCAAGCCCACCAGATCCAAGGTTCAGTGGCCCAGCATCAATCCATGGTAAGATGGAAGGGGCACTGCTGGTATCAGGCACAACCAAGTCAAGAGGACACAAGTAAGGTACATGGGCGGGTGGTCAGACTCCAGTACCAGCCTCCACCACTGTGGCAGCGCCTGCCCCCAGGTTACACATGTGGCCTCATGGTGGGCACGGGGAGGGGACGGAGGATGACCTGGTAACAAAGAAGGAAAAAACCCAAATGGGTTCTATTCTGATGACACCTCCCAAGCTGCTTTGTACTTCCCTTCTCTTCTCTTGATGGTCTAGGAAACTGATCATCTTGGAACTATGATGCCACCTGCAGTTTAAATTAGGTTGTCATCTGATCAAAAAATTAGTCATACCACTTCCTTTCATGCATTCATTCATTCATGCATTCATTCACAACTACTTATTGAGCCCCTACTTTGTGAAGTATTATTTATTCTGGGTACTGGGAATACATCAATAAGTAAAATAGATTAAAATGTATATTTCTTCTTGAAACCCTTCAAGAAGCCTACATTGTAGTGGGGGGCATACAAAACACAAACAAGTAGAAGATATAGTATATAAAGAGGTGATAAATACTATGGAGAAAAATTAAAAAGGAAGAGGGATTGAAGATGCCTGGAAGGTACACAGGGGTCCAGTTTTGAATAAGGTGGTTTAGAAAGGTCTCCAACAGTTAACTTTTAAGCAAAGGACTTAAGCACATATCTGTGACTAACATTCTAAGCAGAAAAAAAAGCAAAATGCAAAGGCCCTGAGGCAGGGGACTTGCCCAAAATATTCAAAGAACAGCAAAAAGGCCAGCAGGGCTGCAATATAGTAAGAAAGAACCGTTGTTGGAGGTGAGTTCAGAAAGATGACGGGCTACCCGATTTTGTAGGCTTAGGGAACATCCTAAGGACTTAGAATTTTTCTCAGAGTGAACGGGGAGCCATTGGTGGATTCTAAGCAGAGAATGGATACGATCTTACTAATAAATAAAAATAATTGCTCTGGTTTTGCCACTGTTGGTGGCATAACAATGGGAGCCCAAAAGTTACTGCCGTAATCCAGGGAGGAGACAATGGTAGCTTATAACAACATGATAAGCATAAAGCGAAGAGAAGTTGTATGAATTTGGATTTGTAAGGTCATATACAATTTGCAGGCAGATTAAATGTATGGTGAGAGAAACAGCTAGTGAAGAATGATTCTAAAGGTTTTCAGCTTAAACCACGGTGGATGGCGTTTCTATTATTTGAGATGGAGAAAAGTGAGAAAGAGCTTTGAGAGGAAAGATGAAGAATTCATTTTTGTGCTAAAATTAAGATGCCTACTAGACGCCCAGTGGAGATGTTAGAGTATGCCAAGGGTCCACAAGTCTGGAGCTGAGGGCTGAGGGATGTATCTGAGGATCATTACCGTTGAGATGATATTTAGAGCCAGGAGGCAGATGAGATCCCTATGGGAACACAGGTAGGTAAAAAAGCAAAGGAGCTCAAGCCATAAGCCTTGGGTGCACTCTACCAGGAAAGCTGGGGGAATCAGGAGGAATCAGCAGAAGAAAATGAAAAAGAGCAGCTGGTAAGGTAGGAAAACCAAGAGCGTGTTGTGTTCTGGAAGCCGAAGTATTTCTAGGGGGATGGAGTGATCATCTGTGTCAAATGGCTCTAAATCAAGGAAGATGAAGGGTGAGAACTGACCTTTAGATTTTCCAATGTGAGAGACGTTGAGGATTTTGGTAACAGTGGTGCCTGTATCATTCTTTTTTTTTAAGTGATTTTCACTGGAGTATAGTTGATTTACAAGATTGTATTAGTTTCTGTTGTACAGCCAAGTGAACCAGTTATACATACATCCACTCTTTTTTAGATTCCTTTCCCATATAGGTCATTACAGAGTATTGGGAAGAGTTCCCTCTGCTATACAGGAGGTCCTTATTTGTTATCTATTTTATATATAATAGTGTGTATATGTCAATCTCAATCTCCCAATTTATCCCTCCCTGCCCTTTCCCCCTGGTAACCACAAGTTTGCTTTCTACATCTGCGACTCTATTTCTGGTTTGTAAATAAGTTCATTTGTACCATTTTTTTAGATTCCACATATATCATTCTTCATCAATACTCAGATCAAGAACACGTACACCGGTGTCTCTCCCTCTCTCTCCCTCCCTCCATCTCTCTACCTCCCTCTTAAATGAGCTCCAACTCAGGAATCTATTTTTTACATGTGCATTCATATCTTCCTTAATCCTTCCTCATCTTTCTCTTTCATTCTTTCCCCCTCCTATCTCCCTAATTCACCTCTCTCTTTTCCCTCCACCCTACCCTTTGCATTTCCCTAAAAAGAAATGTAGAAAAATAATATAATGGTTCAAAATCTAAAAATGTTTTAAGAAAAACGGTCCCAAGGGAACAAGTACCATTAACCTCTAATTTACTTACAGTTGCTCAAAAGTTTCCTTCCGAATGCTAACAATACTCACCGTCTACTTATTATTATCTTTGTTTATCCACAGGAAGCAGGTTTCAGGATAAAACATGTCACATGCAATTTTCTTTTTCCTATCATCTAGCAAGTGATTGAAAATTATATTTCCCACTGTGTTTCCATTTCAAGTGTGCTGCATATTAAATAAACATTAATGGCCTCGCCTGGACTTCTTGGGAACAAGAACCATGTCTTTTGTTCCATACGCTCCCCCCCTTCCCATGTGCCTGGCACAGTGATTCACATATGGCAGGAGTTCACTTAGTAGTGGTAACATTGAGGTAATATTTTTCCTGTGGACAGTTTTCGTTACAGGAAACTTGCCCACAACTGGACTTGAGGACACAGTCTCCCTGTACAATAAGATAAAGACATACGTATGTACCAAACCTTGCTCCTAAAGCAACAACATGGAAAGGGGACAGGAAGATAAAATGTCTCCCAATCACATGAAAAGTATGTAAATGGGCCAGGTGAGGACCTAGGGGAAAAATCCATACATCCAGCCTAAAGAGGGAGCTGCTACCCAAGTCCAACTGATGGCAGCCATGCAAGAACACAAACCTAGTGTTGTTGGGTCTTCCTGTTTCTCAAGAGAAGTAGGAAATTCAAGTTGGCTACTAACCTAATCTTCTTAAATGGGTATAAAAGAGTATCAAGAGCAACAGAAACGTTTACCAGAGGCTGGTCTACAGATGTGCCACCTCTGCCCTAGATAGGCATGAAAACCTTTGAGGAAAGGAGCTAGTTTTGTAGCTCAGCCTGCGTCGTTCCTCAGTGCGGCCTGCCACCTGTCCAAATGGGTCCACTGCCTTGAGGTCATTACATAGATGGTGGGGAGAGACAATCACTACCGTCCTTCTGAAGATTCAGATTAAGGATGCTACATTAAGTTCCAAACATAAATTACACTATTTAACAGGAGCTACGCTCCCATCTGTATGTCTACAGATACCAAGTACTTCCTTTAATGACATAACCATGTGGACTGCTTGAGATGTCCCCCGTAAGTGATTTGTGTACATGTTCTTTCGCCTCATAAATACTCAGCATTATGGAGGGCTGTCCTATTTTTAGTTTTCTCATGGGTTATTCACGAGTTGTAGACAGACAGTGCATTCCTCAATTCTCCCAAAGCAGTGGATTCCTTTTCGTGTACCCGTGTCTTCCGGAAACAGCTTCCTTCCTATTCTGTTTCATTTAGCTGAAATCATCCTGGGTGAATAATAGGCTGGCATTCTCAAAATGCCAGTGTGTGTGTGTGTGTGTGTGTAGTATGTGTGTGTGCACGCATGTGCGTGTTCTCTCACCATCACCGTGGGACTGGAAATTGTCTTTAAAACTTGCCCCAAAAACTGGGGTCACAAACTCAAATGCTATTATTTGTCTTTCTCATGAACAAGAGAAAAGCTTTCTAAAAGCTCCCTAATGCATTTACTGGCTTTGGCCTGAAGAAACAGTTTGAACATATCCCTCAAGTGTTTGTCCCCGTTGAGGCATAATGCAGTTCCGGGCTTGGGCACAGCCCAGGTACAGTATGATTTGGGGCTAAACTATAATACCTTGCCAAGTGAGAAGGTCTCTTGCTCCCCGGTGTTCTAAGGAATAATGGAGCATGGCGACACATTCCACTCTGCGCTAGCATTTCCCCTTGCAGGGACCTTAACAACCCTTTTTCCTAAGCTACCCCTAATCCTGGGGCGCAAGCTGTTCCTTTTCATTGCTCTTCGAGCACATGTAAGCAAATGAGCCAGAGTGGAGAAAGCTCTGCTGGGGCTCCTTTGGCTTCTGTGGGGATTGGGCAGCTCTGCAGCCCTCAGTGGCCTCTGTCATCCTAACCTCCCTCTGGCTGGAGGATGCAGTGTAGATTTTCAGCTTGCGTTCACATAAGGGATCTTATCCAATGTTTCGGGCCATTCTGTAAGTTTGGGGAACAGAAGCGGGACCGAGTATGCAGCTTTAACAGGTGAAGAAATTGAGGACCAGAGTTAAACGGTGGTGGAAGGAGGACCAAAATTAGGGCTCCTGAGTCACCCCCTAGATCTCCTTTGCTATTCACGCCAACGTCTCCTAGACAAACCCGGCTGCAAACAGTCAGCATATTTCAGCTTGGAAATGTGTACTCTTCTCTGCCGGGCAGGTTCTTTGCATTGCCGGTTGTCTTCTCATCACTCGGCCTCAACTCAAGACGCCTCTAGTGCAAAGAGGCCTTCCCTGCCAACCTTATCTAACACTTCTTCCACTTCTTTGCCAGCCACTCAGTCCCACCACACTTTTCTCCCTGAAAGCGCTGAAATTGTCTTCTGTATCTTCCTCTTCAGCTGTTTGTTTCCTGTCTCTCCTCTGGAGAGAGAGGAGCCACTAGAAGGTGTGTTCCATGAAAGCAAAGAGGATGTCTCTCTTGTTGATTCCTGGCTTTTCAGAATTTAAAAGACTGCACGGTACATTGAAAGTATTCAATAACTATTTGTTGAATAAACGACTTCCGATGATTCAATTTTCCGCATACTATTAATCGGGGAAAAAAATCATATATGGGAAAGGTCTTCGTCATATATCAGAAAGGTCTGCTGACGGAAAATCAGAAGACTGGGGCTCTAGTGGGACTTCCCACTATATAAAGGCGACCATGGCTTAAAACACTGGTTGCTGTATGACCGTGTATGGTTGAGACAGCTGAGGTCACCTACATCATTACTTACAGCTTCCCCTCAACTCTCACGTCCTGTCAACCGATTCTCTTCCTCAATCAAGCCCCACACCATTTCCTCGCAGTGAAAATTTCTTCTAACAACGCCCATTCTTAAACGATGGTTTCACCGAAATTACTGACTCAAATAATTCCACACTTTGCTAGCCTAGAAGAAAACATGTTTCTTTAATTCTTAAATCTCAGTCCTGATCCTAGCTGACTGCAGAACGTCTAATACTTTGCCGTGTTTCCTCATCCACATATTTCTAGGAATCTCCAGAAATTTTTCATGTGATTCTTCTGTCTCTCCTAATTGTGGCTTGCCCCTGCAGCCAAGCATCGGGCTACACTCGCCTGTTCTGTTTTCCACAGATCTCCTCCTGCCACCTGAAATCATCTTCTGTCGGACTGCTGTTAACACTGAGCCATCGGTAACAGACCTTCCCTTCAGGTCCCCATGACCGTGGAGACCAAGAGGTAGCTCTTAGCATGCTGAAGACAGGCGAGAACGGACAAGAATAGTAACATAAAGAACAGAGTTACGTCTACTCTCAGTAGTGACAAAAGTCCTCCACTGAGACCTGTGCTGATTTCGTCTCTTTTCTCTAATTTCCTTCCTTTTACTCACTTTTAAGTTTGCTTTCTTCTTTCTCTCCTTTCTTCCCGGGGAGGCTTGGATAATTAACTTTAGACTTCTTTCCTTTTATAATATAAGCTTTTAAAGCCACATATTTCCCTCTAAGCAGTGCTTTAGTTGCGTCTCACTGATTTGTCTTAGGCTGTGTTTTCATTCAGTTCAAAACAGTCTCTAATTTCTCCTGGGATTTCTTCCTTTATAAGTGAATTAGAGATGTGTGACTTAATTTCCAAGTATTTGAGGATTTTCCAGGTATCTTTTTTGGTTTTGATTTCTAGTTGAATTGCATATGTGATTCCTAGTTTGATTTCAAAATCTTTTAAGTCTTGTTGAGTGTTCAATGAGCACTTTCATGGAATGTGCATTCTCCTGTAGCTGGGTGAAGTGTTCCGTATGTGTTCCATATACTTCAATTAGCTAAAGCTGGCTGATAGCGTTGTCCTCTAAATACCCATTGATCTTTCTGTCTACTTGCTCTAATAACAACAAGAAAAAAAGGAGTTCTGAACTCTCCTGCTTCTGCTGTGGATTTGTCAGTGTGTCCTCTCAGTTTGGTCAGTTTTTGCTCCAAATATTTTGTATTTCTATTGTTAGGCCCATACACATTTAGGACTAAGTCTTCCTGAGAAATTGACTTTTTATTACTACTAAAAAAATCCTCTTTATTCCTTATAATAATTCTTTTTCTGACGTTACCTTTGTCTGATATCAATAGAGTCACTTCAGAATTCTTACACATAGTGCATGCATGCTACATCTCGTTTTTTCCTTTTAACCTATCTCTTTCACAGTTAGAGTGAGTTTCTTAAATACAGCATAAATTTGGGTCTAACCTTTATTCAGTTTAATAATCTCTGCCTTTATATTGGAGTGCTTAGAATATTTAAATTGAATGTAACCATCAAGACGTTTGGTTTAAATCTACTATTAGCTATTTGTTTTGCATGAACCCCTTGTGTTGTATTTTTCCCCCATTTCCTGCCTGCTTTCAGATTGAGTGTGTTTTATATTTATTAACCAGAGGTCTCTCTTTTTTTTTTTTTTTGCGATACACGGGCCTCTCACTGTTGTGGCCTCTCCCGTTGCGGAGCACAGGCTCCGGACGCGCAGGCTCAGCAGCCATGGCTCACGGGCCCAGCCGGTCCGTGGCACGTGGGATCTTCCCGGACCGGGGCACGAATCCGTGTCCCCTGCATCGGCTGGTGGCCTCTCAACCACCGCGCCACCAGGGAAGCCCTAACCAGAGGTCTCTTGTCTGAGAGACCTGGCTCTGTTTCAAACTCTTCTGCTTCTTGGCATGCTCAGTAATTCTTTATTGGATCCTGGATATTGTGATGTTATTTTGTGGAAGGCTGGATTTTGTTACATTGCTTTAAAGAATGTTAGGTTTTGCTCCTGCAGGTGGTTAAACAATTTGCATGTCAGTTTGATCAAGTTTTGTTTTCAAGCTTTTTGATTATGAGTCTAGACTAGTTTTCCCTTTAGGATTCTTTAATGAATCTTCTGTGTTTTTACTCCAGTACCTCCATCAGGCTGGGAGATTATATGGTTCCAAGTCCTATGTAAATTCTGGGACTCATCTGACTTGCAGCCTCTATCACCAACCCAGGAATTGCTCTTTCCTCACTAGTTATTCTTTGTCCAGCTTTGTGAATGTCACCCTTGCATACGCAGGGTGGTATTCACCCAAAGACTCAAGGACAGACACATGCATATTTCTGGAGTTTTTTCTCTGCATACGTCCCTTCTCCCAGTCATCTGCTTTGCAAATTCTAATCAGTCACACCAGCCTTTCTAAACTCCACACTCTGTGTTTCCAACTCAACATAGCTGGGCTATGGTTGCATTCCCGTTCCCTGTGCCATGGTTTGAAAACTGTCAGGCATAAAGTCAGGGCAATGGTAGAGCTCACTTCACTTGTTTGTCTTCTTTCAGAAATCACAGTCCTGCACCATTGTACAACGTCAAACAACAACAAAACAATTGTTTCATATGTTTTGTCCAGTTTTCTAGTAGTTAACAATGAGAAGGTACATCTGGACCTTTTTACTCCCTCATGGAAAGGTAGCCTTTCTTCCAGGAGTGAATGACCCCAAGGAAGTCCATTCATTTCAGGACAATCCCCACTAAGTCCCACAGAAATGAGGCCTTAATATCTGAATCGTCTCACCTCTTGACATTAGCACAACAGACAACATCCAAGTACCTTCCAGAGTCTGGCCCACTCATTCTGGAAAATACTGCATGTGGTACTTCTATAACTCAGTCAATCCAATTCTTTTCAGGATTCTTCTAACAGCATCAAATTTAAAATGCCACTATACCGTCAATCATTTGCATCTTTCTTCTTGACCTCTGCCCCAACTATCAGACAAGAACTCATATCCAACTTCCAAATATGATAAATGTTTTTGAGACATGAATCAATCTAAATCTTAACATGGAAAATACATTTGACCTAAAGGGAAACACAATATGGCACAATGAAATGCTAGCTGAAATGGAAACGATTTGTTTACATTATTACAGAGAAATGTTCTGCTTTTCGGTCCATATCATCTTGAATGTCTCTATTTTCAAATTTACTTTACCTTTGAAAAACTTCAAGATTTATCAAAGTGGTCTTTCAGTGCAAAGAGCATCTACATAATAACTTTATTTCCACAAATAATAGAATAAGAGAATCAGAGAAAAAGCCTGAAGCTTTTAAGTTATAGTTCTTCCCAGAGTTTAATATCTCCACAGAAGTTTTAGAGATTCACAGGACTTATTCCAAGCCCTGGATTAAATGACACTTTTTTTCCCTCTCCCCCGAGCAGTCTCTATAAAAGGGAATCTTTACAAAGTTAGTGGCCTAAGAAGGGGTATCCAATTATGAGATAAAGTCACAGGAAGGTTTCTTCCCCCACCCTTCAGGCTTTCTCCCTGTTTTTGTTGTTTGGTTCAGAAGCATATATGTTACCTGGATCTAATTATGTTGCCAAATAATCAAGGATGGGAGTCAACTGTAGACGCATGATACTGAGCCAATTCTCAGATCTCCCTCTCTCATGTACAGAACCACAGGACTACATTGCTCACAGAGCTGTTTTAAAATAACATCTGAGGGACTTCCCTGGAGGTCCAGTGGTTAAGAATCCGTCCTGCAATGCAATTCAATCCCTGGTTGGGGAATTAAGATCCCACATGCCACAGGGCAACTAAGCCTGCGTGCCACAACTACTGAGCCCGTGCGCCACAACCAGAGAGCCCGCGTGCCACAACTACAGAGCCCACATCCTCCGGAGCCCACGCGCCACAGCTAGAGAAAAGCCCAATCCACAACTAGAGAGAAGCCTGTGTGCTGGAACAAAGAGCCCGCACTGCAACGAAAGATCCCGCGTGCTGCAACTAAGACCTGACACAGCCATAAATAAATACATAAACAAACAAATAAATGAAAAATAAATAACATCTGATTATTTTTTTAAGGGACAAAGACAATAAATATATATCTTTTTGCTTTATATGGTGTCCCTAATTTAGTTTTATTCATTTTAATATTCATATATTCTCTGCATACATGTGTTCTAAGAACCATGTGAAAAAGCGTCTCAGAAAACCAATTTAGATGAAAGGTCTTTAATATTTTAAAGTCTCTTCTCATCTGGGATAGGTTCTGTTTCCCTTAAAAAAGTCATCAGGTGAGAGAGCTAGATATGGCCAGGCCTATATGTGAGAGAAGAATAGACTTAATTGAATTGGTGTACCCTAAGATCAGAGCTTTGTGGTGACTTTGTGGAAGATCAAAGTGTGTTACTGTGTAAAAGAACGAGTCCACCCCTTCTATGATCAGTGGCCTCTCTCCTCTCTGAGTAAAGAAAGGATGCTGGCAGGGAGTAATTCCATCATCAATTCTTCTTAGTTCTTAATTACTTGGTCCCAGAAAGACTGAAGCCAGAACCTAGGGTTTTAATAGAGCCTTCAAGATGACCCCTAGTAATTCCTGCCTCCTGGTATTCACACCCTGTGGAAGCCCCTCCCTTGAGTGTGTGGGTTTTATTCAGTCACCCACTTGCAATAGAATATGATAGAGCATTAGATGTCACTTTTGAGCTTCTGTCTCGAGTGTTTTCTCTCTCTCTCTCTCTCTCTCTCTTTCTCTCCACCTCTCTGTCTCTCTCTCTGCCTCTCTCTCTCATCAGTTACCCTGGAGGAATCCAGCAGTCCTTTGGAGAGGTCCACGTGACAAGGACCTGAGGTTAATCAACAAACACATGGATGAGCCTAGAAGTGGAGCCTCCTCCACTTGACTCTTCAGATGAGACCACATCTTGCTGCAACCTCATAAGAGATCTTAAGCCAGATGCACCCAGCTTAGCCATTTCTGATTCTTAACTCACGGAAACTATGCAATAATACATGTTCATTGTTTTAAACTACTAAATGTTGAAGTAATTTGTTAGGCAGCTGTAGGTAACTAATACTAAAGAAGTATCATATCATAATGTTATGATAAAAATGAACCCAAAAAAGGTCTATAGGTCAGAAGATTTGAGCACTAGTCCTGCCTCTGTCACTAACCAGCTGATGTCTGTGAAAGTCTCATTTGCTTCTGGGCTTCTGTTTCTCCAATGTTTAAAAATAAAGGATTGTGTTTGCTGATTTTTTATACCATATAGTTTTATATTTCTTTTAGTATCTATACAGTGTAAGTAGTGTGTGTGTGTGTAAAAATATACAAGCCTAAGATTCTGATGAAGAAATCAAAGAAGATATGTATACAAATGGAGAGATACTTCAAGTTTATGGGTAGGAAGTCTCAATATCGTTATAATATCAGTCTTCCCAATTTGGCCCATAGATTCAACACAATCCCAATCAAAGTCCCAGCAAATCCTTTTGTTCCTATCAACAAACTGGTTCAAAAGTTTATATGGAAAGGCAGAAGACGCGGTATAGCCAACAAAATATTGAAGGACAACAATGTCAGAAGACTGACACTACCTGACTTCCAGATTTACTATAAAGCTACAGTAATCAACACAGTGTGATACTGGTGAATGAACAGACAACTAGATCAATAAAACAGAAGAGAGAGCCAAGAAATAGACCTACCCATATACGGTCAACTGATCTTTGACAAAGGAGCAAAGGCAATACAATGGAGAAAGACTACCTTTCTATCTTGAAAAGGTAGTTTTTCAATAGGTGGTGTGGAATGACTGGAAATCCACATGCAAAAATAATAATAATTTAGACTTTACATCTGTCACCAAAACACGAACTCAAAATAGATCATAGGCCTAAATGTAAAAAGTAAAACTATAAAACTCCTAGATGATAACACAGGACGAAACCTAGGAGACCTTGGGTATGGAGATGACTCCTTAGGTACAGCAGCAAGGGCATGAGCCATGAAGGAAATCATGGATGAGTTGAACTTTATTAAAATTAAAAACGCTTGCTCTCTGAAAGACACTGTTAAGAGTATGAATAGACAGACCACAGACTGGCAGAAAACCTTTGCAGAACACATATCTGATAAAGGATCCACATCCAAAATATATGAGTAACTTAACTCAACAAGAAGACAAAAAACACAATTAAAAAGTGGGCCAAATATCTTAACAGACACTTCATCCAAGAAGATATACAGAGAGAAAATAAGCGTATGAAAAGATGCCCAACGTCATATGTCTTTCAGCAATTGCATGTTAGAACAACAGTGAGATCCCACTACACACCTATTAGAATAACCAAAACCTGAAACATCAAGAATACCAACTGTGGACGTAAAGCGATAGGAACACTCATTCATTGCTGGTGAGAATGAAAAATGGTGCAGTCACTTTGGAAGACAGTTTGGTGGTTTCTTACAAAGCTAAACATAGTCTTATAATTCAGCCATCATGCTCCTTGGTATGTACCCAAGATGATGTAAAAACTTCTGTCCACAAAACAACCTGCATGTGAGTCTTTACAGCAGCCTTATTCATAACGGCGAAAATTTGGAAGCAACAAAGATGTCCTTAGATAGGTGAATGAATTAACAAACTTTGGTCCAACCATACAGTGGAACATTATTCCGCTATAAATATAATAAGTTATTGAGCCATGAAAATACACGGAGGAATCTTAAATGCATATGACTAAGTGAAAGCTGACAGTGTGAAAAGGCTACATACTATATGATCCCAACTATGCGACATTCTGGAAAAGGCAAAATGGTAGAAAGATCTGTGGTTCCCAGGGGTTTGGAGAAGGGAAGAAAGGGTTGTGCAGGCGGAGCACAGGTGATTTTTAGGGCAGTGAGACTATTCTCTATGATACTCCAATGGTGGATACATGACATTATGCATTTGTCAAAGCCCAGAGAACGTAAAACACAGAGTGAGCCCTAATGTAAACCAGGGACGTTCATTAATAATAATGTATTTTTTGTTCCCCAGTTGTAACAAATGTACCACACTAATGCAGGATATTAGTCACAGGCAAACTGTGAGGTGAGAGGAGTGTGGGGAAGAAGAGATACATATGGAAGCTCTGTACTTTCTGATCAGTTTTTTTGTAAACCTAAAACTATTCTAAAAGATATTTTTAAAATATTGTTCCACACATATTCCCATTCCCATATTGAGTTGGATTCGTTTTCACCCGGGCTTATGTCAGACTCATGATCCGGCAGTGGCAGCTCTGCCTATGGCAGTGGACTGCATCGTTACCTTCTAGACATCAGTAACAATATTCAAGGTGTGATATTTTCTAAGCATCTAATAATTAATTATTAACACATTTATCACATGCGTGGTGTGGTGGTTAAGAAGGCTCAGAGGAGAGACTGGTTCGAATTTTATT
Source organism: Stenella coeruleoalba (assembly GCF_951394435.1). Lineage (NCBI taxonomy): Eukaryota > Metazoa > Chordata > Mammalia > Artiodactyla > Delphinidae > Stenella > Stenella coeruleoalba. The sequence continues at coordinate 70,724,936 of NC_137162.1, forward strand.
TCTAGTACTGAAGTGCTAGTAAAGTTACTAAATCCATATACCTTGATTCCCTCATCTCCACCACTGATGTGAAGTGTGAGGCTGAAATCAGTTAGTAATTGTAAATCACAGAAAAATGTTTGGCACATAGCAGGCACTCCGTAAGTGTGAACTCTTATTTTGGTCATCCATTGCTCCTTTGGGTTTGATAGATTGCCTATCTGTGTGTCTCTGTTTTAACTCCCTAACCGGACAGCTGATCTATATTTTAAACATCGTAAAAAACAAAACAAAAAACTTGGAGATAAACAGTGGACCTTGCACGTGCTAGGTGCTTAGCAAGTACTTGCTGACGGATGTTTAAATGAATACAAAACAGAGGAATGGTTGGAGGGAGATAAAGAAGGGAATATTTTCAAAATGGCCTTTTATTTGCCACATCAATACAAATAATCCTACTTTTCACCAAATCGCCTGGAGAAATATTTTCATCCACACCTTTGTCCCAAGAGGACTTTTTTCTCTCTCGGTGTATTTCTATATCAGCATTGAATGTCAGCTAGATTCTTCCCTTAATATCTTCAAAGTAGAGCTAAAAAGAAGGGGAGTCAGCCTCACAAAGAAAATGTACTCACCAGGAACTCCTCAATGGAACACAACAGCCGTGCTAACAAGTGAAAAGATGAATTTTTAAAGAACAACTCTGAATTCCGCCTTGGAAGTGTCTTGTTTCAAAGAACACTGATGGGGTAACATTTCACTGAATTAAATATGATTAATAACAAAACCTAGGAAGCACGATGCAAGTAATACGTGCCTTTCATAAACTCCAAAAAGCGACGATCAAAACTGAATTGCTCCCAAACTGAAGAGGTTACACAAGCGTATCAATCATGAGATCTATCCAATTTTCTAGGCAATGGAAAGGATCCCACTCTTCCTTTTCAGTAATGTTATATACTTATAAATGACAATGTTTGGACCACAATATTCGACTGGCATGAAACACTGAACGTCAGTAACAAAGAATTTGCTTTCTTCTCCCAACAACGTCCCCTTGAGTCTGCTTTGTTCACTAAAAGCATATGATTCATTGGTTAAAAAGCTGCCTTATTTTTGGTGTACCATCCAAAGGACTGGATTAATAACGACAATAAAAATAATAGCCAACATTAATTATGTATTTTCTCATTTAATTATCAAAACCCTATGGGGTAAGATATTTTTTATCTTTCTTTTTACTATCTTATTACCTTTCTTTTGCAGATAGAACACTGAAGCTTAAAGAAGTAAAACAACTTACTCCAGGCCTAATTATCAAGTGAAGAAACAGCTTGAAACCATCTAGATTCATACCGTGCCTCTCTCCTTGCTGCCTGGACCTCACCCCAAAGTAACAGCAGACTTAACTCTCCATTCCCTACTCTCTCCTACCTGAAATCAAAACTTCTCTGTGCTGTGTCCTGTTGCCCCAAAGCTTGACTGCATGTGTGGCACTGAATTAGTCACAACAACTTATCCTAACTAAAACGCTAGCCAGTTCATCGTCACCTCTCCATAGAAACAGACTGCCTTACATTAAGGTTAAATATATGAAAGGCAGTAAATAGTAGCAAGGGAATTTCAGAAACCAGGACTAATCCGAGGGAGAAATGCTTCAGGTTGGGGATTAGCTTTGGGGGACAGAATCATCTCCCTTCAACATTTTACCAACACACGTGGCAGTACTTTTTCTACCTTATAAATGGTCCACCTTGATTTTTAAAGACATACAATTTGGGTACCAACTGTCTAAATATGCCTCTTCACATATGGCAAAAAATGTGAAGGCTAAGGACACTGACATGGAAAGTAACAATGCAGAGGCAGAAAAACTCACGTGGAAAGACCTATGATACGAATCTAATTGCCTAGACTCGTATTTCTTAAAGTGTACCTGTAAGATGTTAATAAAAAGAAGATAGGAAGTAATGTAATTCCAAAATATGCTTTAAAATACTGCTTGTTTTAGTCCCTCTTAGAGACTCAAAAATATAAAAGCTTTGAGAGGTCTCACAGTAAATGAACAAGTTAATCTTTGAGCCAGTGTTACCAAATGTAATATCTATTAATACTCTTGGATATTAGGGAACCATGGAACACACTTTGGTAAACGTGAATGTAATCACTGAAGAGAGAGAGGAGAATAAATGGAAAAAGTGATGGTTGGATTCAGATCAAAAAGTAAAAGTGGCTTCCATCTGGAATCTGGATTAAGTGCAGTGAAGCTGCTATGTATCTAGATGGTGTTTTAGTTGTCAGAGACTGCTAGAACATTCTCCCAAATCTCAATGAACTTACACAAGAGAAGCTGATTTATCACTCATGTGACAACTCAATGTGGTAATCTAAGGACCCAGCATTCTTCTATCTTATGCCTCCAATATCGTGTAGGGACCTCAGAGTCATCTTCTAGATTCTTAGCATCAGACAGAGAAAGAACAGAAGCCTCTCACACGAGGTTTTCGGTCCAAACTTGTAAGTGGTGTGCCTCACCTTTCACGTTCTACCACCTAGAACTCAGTCACGTGGTCATACTTTACTACAAAGGAGTCTGAGTAATGTCGTCTAGCTGTGTGCCCTGTGAGAAAAGAACACCATGCAGGTGACTGTTCTCTGCTACAGATGGAATTAGAATCGGAATTGAAGTCATAGAAAAAAATGTGGAGAAAACCTTGGTCCCGGAACCCAGGTTGGGTCTGTCCAAACAAATTCCCCTGGAGATGAGAGTTTATATTTTTACCTTGGAATGGAGACTCTTGGGTTAATGAGCATTAATCTATCCCTCTGCCTACTTCAAAATGAACTGGACTGTGCTTCCTAAATTACAGAATGAGAGAGCAAGGTCACCTGGAGAAGAATAAACAGTGAAGTTGCACCGGAATTTAAGGCTGCTTGCCCCTGGAAAGCATTGTTCTATTTTGTTTCAGTTTTTTGTCAGTTAAAGAAGGAGCCTTTCTTAAAGGTCTAAAATCGTGAAATAATAGGAAGAACGTGAGTATGTCATTTCATCAGTTCAGTGTACAGAGCTCTCTTTTTTCTTCCTTGCCAAGGGTCTTGCTAAACATGCCAAGAACATTTATTAGCACAAGAGGTTAGAAGAGATGTTATATAAATGGACTTTCAAGTGACTGATAACTCACAATATTGCCTTAAATTTATTTGAGCATATGTCGTATGTTCAAGTCACAGCCTTCATATAGGTGAGTATGTGTGCCTGGTTATTATAAGATCAACTGTTACAGGATGAGATACTTACGAAAGAATTATCCATGAATATAAATAGATACCAGCTCACCAGAAATATTGTCAAAGCTCTAGCAATGGCCTGACATAGCAAGGGACTAAGCAATGAGACAGTCTTATCCATTAAAAATGAAAATCAAGTATCAGAGGGGCAATCCACTTGCTGGAAGTTCCAGGAACGCAGTGGTTAGTAAATAAATGACTTGACTTGGCAGGGAGGAAAAAAGTAGGATTTGGAAGAAAGACATCTCTTTAAGGTTGCCATTGGTGAGAAAATCCTGCTGGAGCCTCCAAGGCTGTGCTTTAGTCACTGCTTCATCCGGGATGGAAAGAGTAACAGTCCCATTTTACAGACAGGAAAGTTGAGAGTTTAAGAGGTTTATCCAAGGGCACAGCAGAAAATAAGTATCGAATTTGAGCCTGGTCTGTCTGGTTCCAATGCCTGCTTTTTGCCTACTGTATCATTCTGTCTACCTTCTCTGAATTGACTGAAAACAATTCATGGTGACACATCCTAATTTCTAAACCATTTTCAACCAAAGATTTCATTTCCTGAAATATGTCCATGAAAAGCTATTATATTTTGCTATCTCAAAGAGTAATTTTCTTTTAAGATACTGAGTTTATTTTTGTTAAATGGCAGAGTATGCCCAGGCCTTGCCATTTCACTTTGCTTAAAGTAACTTCTACAAACGTGCATTTTCTGAAGATGCATAAAAAATTCTCCCTGTTTTCTAAGCTATTGTGACTGTCATGGAGAATCAGGTTGAGAGAATCATATCAAACATCTAAACAGCTAGTTGAAAATAAATCTGTCCAATGCCCCTATGCCTTATACATAGGAAATATAATCACTTAATAAATATTTATTGAATGAAAGAATGACTGGGAACTTCATATGGCATTTGGGAAGTATTTGGAAAAATAGAAAACTTTTTCCCATTGGTTAAGTCTCTATTTTTCTGGTTGAGTGGTATCAAATAAGAACAGTAGGAAATTCATTGGCCTTAATAATAAATAATAACTTGGCTTAATAACAGAAAATAGTTTTCTCTAGGGGTACAAAAATGTGCCAACAAAATAATGAGACACCTTTTAAATGAAAACTCCAAATCAATGTATCAGAATTAATATTATCCTTAAATTAGTATATTAGGAGGCCATGCTATCATTTCAACAATGATACCATGTTTTCAAACACTGTGGGATTACCTAAGCGAGGCTGCTTTCATAGAGGCAGGGATGGAGACTGTGACAGGAGGGAAGCCAGCGAATCAAATCCTACCTGAACCTCCGGGGAAGAGACCAGGGCCCACCACTGCCGACGGCTAGGAAGGGAAAGTTTGCAGTTGAGGATGGGAGCAGCCGGCTCCAACTGACTTGGCCTCAAGAACAAACATGTAAAGGAAACACGTAGGCACGTGATAGAGACACTCTGCCACGTAGCTCCTTCTGATTATTGCACCCTCCTCACTTCCTATAGGGGTGAAATGGACCTGCGATCTGCCGAAATAAAACCACGGCAGATCTACACTGTCCCTTCACGCATCAGCTTGGCCGGAAATATGCAAGCCCTGATCCACCGAATCTTCTACAAAACTCACCTCGATTCTTAACACTTGCATAAAGCAGAAATCTTCTTCCCATAAGAATTAATAAACAGACAAAAATCTCCAGGCATACTAAAAAATACTCGGTAGTTGAAAAGAAGGATAGACAGAGACAGAGATTTAGGCATACTGGTATGTATGCATATGTATGTGTGTATGTGTGTGTGTGTGTGTGTGTGTGTGTGTGCAAATCACATCAAATTTCCCTAAAGAAACAGATTTACTGAAAGAAATAGAAAAAAATGTATATATCTCTCTCTGAATTATGTCAAAGAAATTCAGAAAAATAGTGAATGTGAGAAATGAAAACAGCATGAGATCAGCAAATTTTACTTTCAGTTTAAAAACTACATGACAAAGTAGTACTATGTACAACAGCCAAGATATGGAAACAACCCAAGTGCCCATCAACAGGTGATTGTTTTAAGATGTGGTGTGTGTATATATATATATCTCACACACAATGGAATACTACTCAGCCATGAAAAAGAAAAGAATATTGCCATTTGCAGCCACATGGATGGACCTAGAGAATATCATACTAAGTGAAGTAAGTCAGACAGAGAAAGACAAATATTACATGGACTCACATCTGGAATCTAAAAAGTAATCCAAATAAATCTATATACAAAACAGAAACAGACTCACAAACGTAAAAAACTTACGGTTACCAAAGGGGAGAGGAAAAGGGAGGAGGAATAAATTAGTAGTATATTATTATCATATACAAACTACTCTATATAAAACAGATAAGCAACAAGGCTGTATTATATGACATAAGGAACTATATTTGATATCTCATAATAATTTATAATGGAAAATAATCTGGAATATATATATATATATATATATATAACTGAATCACTATGTTGTATACCTGAAACTAACACAATATTGTAAGTCAACTATTCTTCAATTAAAAAAAATTAATTACATGACTGTAGTCATTAAAACTACAGTGATGAAAGACAACAGAGAATTTTAAGTTTCAGAAGAAGGAATGAGAAGATGAACATTCTCCCCACTGACTCAGAAGAGTTACAGATAATGAGAGAATGAGCAAAAGGAAAAGAGAAATAAATGACACATCAGGAGAGATAATATACATATGACTAGTAAAAATAAATTAAATAGATGAAAGCAACAATCAAAGTAAAAGAAGAAAAGGTCCCTGTGCTAAAGAAAGGACTAATTCTTTAGATCAAAGGGCCCATTCCAAGTATGGGGCAAAATTAATAAAATACACATTGATCAGGATTCTAAATGTTTCCTGCATACATTTCATGAATAAAGAAAATTATGAGGAACTAGGGAGAAGAAATCATATTCTTCATGTTGGGAGGGAAAACCCTTATTGACACCAAAATCTCCTCCTCAACATAAAATGACACAAGGCAAAATCCACAAAATTTTGAGAATTATGGAGAAGATCATGACCCAAGATTTCCACACTCAGTCAAGCCACTTACATATGAGGACAGCAGAAAGAGTTTCTCAGACATACAAGCATTTTCTTAGTGTTCCATAAACATACATTCCCTTAAAAAGGGAAAAGGAAGTCTCAAAAGCTTTAATAAACAATTAATTAAAAATAAAATGACCTTAAGTGAGAAAAAATAATTAGTAAAGAGAAAAGGGAAAGAAAAAGAGAAATTTAACCAGTTAATATTTAAATACATCTAAATTTAATGTTTTCTTGATTTTACCAAAACATCATGAAGGTTTTCACTCAGGTATGACTATCACATGGATTTCCAGAGTTATTGACTCCAAAATGTATCCTGATTTCAAAGATGTTATAATGTGAAGAAAATGCATCTTCAAAATGATTCAATAGGGTATTAATTTCTAAATAATTGAAGCAATACATAATGTAGAAAATTAATTTCAAAAGAGAAGAAACAATATTTTTAAAATGATATAGAATGTCCTAATATTACAAAACAAGCTAGAAAATTAAAAACTAAGGAAGATATAAAATTATTTCATATGTCTTATCTTTAGAAGGATGAATCAACACAGTAGAAAACCTAGATAAGTTTGGGTATGGCGGTGACCTTCTAGATATAACTCCAAGAAGAAATAATTGATAAACTAGATTTCATTAAAATGAAAAACTTTTGCTCTGTGAGTCACTGTTAAGAGAACAGACAGACAAGCCACAGACAGGCAGAAAATATTTACAAAACACATAACTGATAAAGAATTCACACAAAATATACAAATAACTCTTAAAATTCAACAATAAGAAAACAAACAATCAGATTAAAAAATACGTCAAAGACCTTAACAGACAGGTCATGAAAAAAGATATACAGATAGCAAATAAGCATAAGAAAAGATGCTCCACATCATATGTCATCAAGGAAATGCAAATTAAAACAACAAGGAGATCACTACACACCTATTAGAATGACTAAAATTCAAAACAACTGACAACACCGAACGCTGGTGAGGAACTCTCATTCACTGCTGGTGGGAATACAACATGTTACAGCCATTTTGGAAGACAATTTGGTGATTTCCTACAAAATTGAACATACTTGCACCATAAGATCCAGCAATAGTGCTACTCGGTATTTATCCGAAGGTGATTAAAACTTATATTCACCCCAATACCCGCACATGGATGTTTACAGAAGCTTTTTTCATAATTTGCCACAACGTGGATATAACCAAGATGTCTTTCAGTAGGTGAATGGATAAGTAAACTGTAGTACACCCAGCCAATGGAATGTTACTCAGTGCCAAAAAGAAAAGAACTAGCAAGCCATGAAAAGACATGGAGGGACCTTAATGCATATTACTAAATTAAAGAAGCCAATCTGAAAAGGCTACATATTGTATGATTCCAACTACATGGCATTCTGGAAGAGGCAAAACTATAGACGCGGTAAAAAGATCAGTTTGCCAGGGGGCACTGAGAGTGGGGAAGAAAGAATAGGTAGAATACAGAGGACTTTTACAGCCCTGAAAATATTTTGTATGACACGAAAATGTTAAATACATATCGTTATAAATGTGTTCAAACCCACAGAACGTACAAAGCCAAGAGTGAACCTTAATGTGAAGTATGGACTTGGGTGATTATGATATATCAGTGTAGGTTCATCAACTGCAATAAGTGTACTACCCTGGTAAGGGATGATAATGCGGGAGGCTATGCATGTGTGGGGGCAGGGGATATACGGAAAAATCTTTGTACCTTCTATTCAATTTGCCATAAACCTAAAACTGCTTTAAAAAGAATTAAGTCTTTCAAAGAAAAAAAAAGGGTAAGGAGCCAAAAGACATGGAAAAAAGCATTATGGAGATGTTTCACAAATTAATTAATAAAATTATTATGCTTTTTTCTAGGAAAAAAGGGATGAATCAAAAATATGGTTTCATTATTTATATTATCCCTAGAGACAACAAAACAATACAGCATGATTAATAGAGAAAAAGTAGTAAAGAAAAAAAAAGAAATTATTTTTTAATAACATAAAATTATAGAGATAGGATATGTCAGATTTCCCAATAAATATAAATGAGATAAACTATTCTATTAACTGACAAAAATTTCCATATGTATTAAAAAATAAAATCCATCTATATTATTTATGACACATTCCAAATAATTAATACAAAAAGTTTTAAAGCATAGGACAGGGAGATTTAAAAAAGAAGACATTCATAAGAGTATTAGAAATCAGGATAATGCTACTAGACCACACATTTCTTTTTAATTAGGGTAGATATTTTTAAAAGAGATACATTGACAGAGAAAAAAGAACAGATAGATATTCATTCCAATACATATGCAGAAGTCAGCCTCACAAGAAAGAAGCAATTTTCCCTAAGAAGGCTTTAAGTACCTGTAAGCAACATGTGAAAGAGCACAGAGAGAAAAAATCAGGCAGATTTTAAAATTATAAAAGACCACTTACAAAGCAGCTAAGCCAATCATGCCCCTCTTAGCATACAGAATAACAACCTCAGGCATTCACTCCAAGGAAAGCCATGAGAGAACTAAGCTCTAAAAATAATGGGAATCTGCTTGCAAAGCAATAAGGGTTCGATTATGGAAACAGAGCGACAATTATGAGAGTTGCTAGGTTAAGTGGAAATTCAGAAGAGGGAGCTAGAGGATCAGAGAAAACTCACTAACTAGTCCTAAAGCAGGTGGACAAGTTACAGTTCACAGGGAAATCTGGAAATTAAATTACACGAGCCACAGGTGACACTGCAAAGGGGAGCTCTTGGAGAGGGCTATGGGAAGATGTTGCCTCTGTACATTTTATGCCCCTGTGAGTCTGCAGCCAAGCATCTGATGTTGGGCCTGGGGCTGCTCTTAGTCAGCAAGGTCAGCAGTTTGGAAGAAGAACTGAACACCAAGCAGAAAAGAATAAGGACAATCCAGACCTCTCTGGGCATTTCTGCATCTATTCTTCACCCTATCTGCCTACAAAGACCTTAAGAAAGTAATGATCACAATTTTGCTTCCACCCTCCAAAATTTCATGCAAGTTCCTCTCTGTACTAATTCTAACTCAGAATCATACAGGGTAGGGAATTCTGGGAAATGTAGTATTCAGGTCCATCAAGTTGACAAGAGAACAATCCAGCTAGGTTGGTTGGAGCTACAGGAAGGAGATGGCATTTCTACCTTGGGCATTAAGTCTGGAGATGGAAGAAAAATCAAAGCTGAGGAAACTGCAAATCCACAACCAGCAGAGAAAAAAAAAAAAAAGGGAAAGAAAAGTATAACCAGGAGAAATGGTCAATATGTAAGGAGAACCACTGACCGAAACCGCACACCTGGCCAGGCCCGACAGTAACTACTTGCATGAGTTATCTTACAACAGAAGGTCGTGGTAAGGAATGCAGAACTAACAAGCTACCACCAACCAGAAGAATTTGGGAAAGTTCAAAAGGAGAGAGGAGACTCCAGTCCATATGTCCTGGCAACCTCCCAGAATCCTTCTCACTGGAATCCGCCTTGGCTGAGTGATGCACGCACCACCAGGAAGGACCCTGAGTCAGAATGACTGGCTAGAGACAACCCGGAAACTAACCCCATTACCATAAAACCCAAGACTGAGCACCACATGTCAGGGCAGTTCTCCTGGGATCCCTTAGCCTGCTGCTCTCCACCCCTTCCCAATGAAGTCTCTTGCTTTGTCAGCACGTTTGTCTCCTCAGGCAATTCATTTCCAAGCGGTAGAGAAGAGCCCATTCTCGGGCCCTGGAAGGGGTTCCCATTCTTGCAACAAATACAGCAATTTCTATCTCCCAGACTAAAAGTTGCATTATTTGGCAGTCTACATAGAGTACCTTTTATCACTGTAAAATAACCCTCCTAGATATTGATAAAAGACACAATCTAAAAAACAGATATAGAAGTCATTTTCTTCACCAAACAGCAGATAATGAAAATATATAAAGCAAAAACTTTTAGAAATAACACAACAAATGGCCAATTCCAAAAGCATTTTAAGAGCCTTCAGCAAGACTCTTTCAGAAATCAACAGATCAAGGAGAGGAGAAAAAAAACAAATACTTATATATGACATTTGAATTACATAATGAGCAACCTTGATTCAATATCTATTTATAGAATTCTGTACTTAGGGAATAAAATTCTTGCCTCAAGGAACATTTATAAAATTTGGCCACACTTTAGGCCATTAAAAATTCAAGAAATACAATAAAGCAGAAATCAACAAGCCATATTCTTTAACAATAAGGTAATAAAATAAGAACTTGCAAAAAATAACCTTTGTATATACACATTTATAGCCACTTTGTAGTTTAAAATATTCTTCTGAATAAGTCTTGATTTAAATAGCAATAAAAATTAAAATTATAAACTATTTTAGATATTAATAAAAGCAAGAACACTGTACATCCAAATCTATAGGAAATAATCAAAAACGTATTTAGAGAAAATTTTGAAATGTACATTAAGTGCATACATAAATAAGAATTATTTAAAATGAATTATCTTTCAGCAAAGCTGCAAGATACATAATCAACACAGAAATATCAGTTTTAATTCTATATACTAACAATGAAAAATCTTAAAGGTAATTTAGAAAACAATCCAATTTACAATAATAGCATAAAAAAGAATGAAATACAGAAGAATAAACTTAACTAAGGAGATGAAAGAGTTGAAATGAAAACTACAAATGAAAACTACAAAACAATGCAGAAGGAAATAAAAGAAGATACAAATAAACGGGTATGCCTCTTGTGGTCATGAACTGGAAGACTTAATACTGCTAAAAAATCTTTCCTACCCAAAGCAATATACAGATTCAGAGCAATCCCTATCTAAATTCCAATGACACTTTTTGCAGAAAAAGAAAAAAAATCCTAAATTTCATATGGAATTTCAAAGGATTCTGAATAGGCAAAACAATTCTGAAAAAGCAGGACAAAGCTGGAGATTTTGCACTTCTTGATTTCAAAATATATTACAAATCTACAGTAATCCAAATAGTGTGGTACTGGCTTAAAGACAGGCATAAACTAATGAAACAGAATAGAGATCTCAGAAATAAACCCATACAAATATGGTAAAATGATCTTCAAAAGGGTACCAAGACTCCACAATGGGGCAAGGATAATCTCTTCAACAAATGATGATGGGAAAATTGGATATCTACACACAAGAGAATGAAGTTGGATCTTACCATGTGATATACAAAAATCAACTCAAAATAGATTAAAGAACTAAACATAAGACCTGGAACTATAAAAGTTCCTAGAAAAAAACAGAGGAACAGCTTCACAACACTGGATTTAGCAATGCTTTTTTGGACATGACACCAAAAACACAGGCAACAAAAGGAAAAATAGACAAACGAGACTATATAAATTTAAAAACTTCTGTGCAGAAAAGGGTACAGTCAACAGAGTGAAAAAGTAACCTATGTAATGAGAGAAAAATATTAGCAAACCATATATCGGATAAGAATTTACCTCCAGAATATATAGAGTTCCTACACCTCAATGACAAAAACCCAAATAATTCAATTTAAAAATGGGCAAAGGACTTGCATATACATTTCTCCAAATAAGATATATAAATGAAAATGAAAGATGTTCAACATCACTAATCATCAGGGAAATGCAAATCAAAACCACAGTAACATATCATCTCATACCCATCAGGATGACCACTCTCAAGAAAACAAAACAACAGTGCTGGTGAGGATGTAGGAAAATTGGAACACTTATGATTGTTTGTGGGGATGTAAACTGGTGCAGCCACTGTGGAAAACAGTATGGAGTTTCATCAAAAAATTAAAAATAGAATTATCATACAGTCCAGCAATCCTGCTCCTGGGTATATGTTCCAAAAAATTGAAAAACAGGACCTTTAAGAGATATTTGCACACACATTTTCATTGCAGCAATATTCATAGTAGACAGGGGTGGAAGCAATCTGAACGTCTACCAATGGATGAACGGATAAAAAACAAACGCTATATACATACAATGGAATATTATTCAGCCTTTAAAAAGATACAAATTCTGCCATATACTATAACTTGATGAATCTTGAAAATATTAAGTGAAATAAGCCAGTCACAAAAAGACAAATACTGCATGATTCCACTTATGAGCTATCTAAAGTAGCCAAACTCAAAGAAACGAAAAGTAGAACGCGGTTATCAGAGGTTGGGAGAGGGGAAAAGAGGAGCTGCTGTTCAATGGGTGTAGAGTTCAGTTTCGCAAGATGACAAAGCTCTAAAGACCCCTTTCACAACAATGTGCCTACAGTTAACACTACTGTACTGGACACTTAAAAATGGTTCAGATGGTAAATTCTATGTTACCACAATAAAAAAATAAATTATCACAATAGCTTTTAAAAGCATCTAAAGAAATAATAGGGAGCAGCTATTAAATTAAAGCAGAAACTGACAAAACTGAAAACAAAAGAGCAATCTTAGGGCTTCCCTGGTGGCGCAGTGCTTGAGAGTCCGCCTGCCGATGCAGGGGACACGGGTTCGTGCCCTGATCCGGGAAGATCCCACATGCTGCGGAGCGGCTGGGCCCGTGAGCCATGGCCGCTGAGCCTGCACGTCCGGAGCCTGTGCTCCGCAACGGGAGAGGCCACAAAAGTGAGAGGCCCACGTAACAACAAAAAAAAAAAAAAAAAAAAAGCAATCTTAACCAGTCAATCTGAAATCTGAGTCCTTGTGAAAAGCGATAAAATAGAAAATAGAAAGGGAACAAAACTATAAATAAAGACAACTGGGTTTGTTTGTTTAATTATAAGAAGATCCTGTGTTCAGCTGGGGTAGACCGTAGCCCCTTGGGTCTTTGATGCAAAAGGTAAGTGACAGCATGTGTCCACAAACTGTATCATTAAATTATCACAGATGCAGCTGTGTACATATAGTGACAGAAGGAATGCAAAGCAGCGCCAACGAATAAAGGGAACAAAATTACCTCTAAGTCCTCTATGGCGTAGGATCTCTCTGGGTGATAAAAAGCCCTGAGCAGGGTCTATCTGAGCGTCTTATGCACCAAACACATCACCCACTCAAGTATAATTAACTTATATTACTATTATGAAATGACTTTTGGAAAAGCAAATCACCCAGATCAAACATTCAGCAAGTGTCGTAAAAGAAAAATTACCCATTTACTGGAAAACCCTCTCCAATCACAAGTCTATACCCCTCAGTTGGCAAAGTGCTTAAGACCCCAGCAAGTCTATATAAAAACTTCACTCCCCAGAAGTGGTCCTTTGTAGGTGAGAATTCCACATTCTCAGCTGCCTGTTTATTCCCCAAATTAGCAAATGTCCAAAGGGTAAAAGCTATAGAGGTTGGATCACCTGCTAGAGGTTTCCCCTTCTCTGAAGAATTGGGGCCTGCAGTTCATACTGTCTAAATTCTTCTCCTCTGGTTTCTAAGAAATGATTTCTATATTTTATGCAGCTGTCAAAGTTGTTTTTGGTGAGACCTGGTCTGCCTCTAGCTCCTTCATACCACATGGAAGTGGAAGCAGAGTGACTAAAAGCATGTAAAATATTTCTGTGTTTATTGTTTATAATATAAACTTGTAAATTTATAATTTGTATATAATATGTTACTGATTTTAATTTATAATTGTCTAGATAAAGTGATAAATATATAGTAGTAAATAAATAGAAAATTACCTGAAAAGATACCCACCAAATTCTTAATATTATTTATTTGGGGGAGATGATTAGCACTGCAATGGAGGATGCAGTGGATGGTTGATGAATTGGGAATTTTCAGATTTTTCTCTACATACTCCCATGTTGTTTGAATTTTCAAAGCAAGGTTACATTTCTTTGGTAATTGAAAACAATATAACATGGAAAATCTACATTAAAGAATGGACAAAGGTAAATAAATGTTAAAAAAGAGGGACGCTGATGATAATAATTGAAAACAAAGTGAAATTCAGGCCAAGGAGCCTTTAATCAAGCAAAGATAAATGTCTCCTAGTCATTAAACAGCAAAATCCAAAATAAATGCCATAAATATTACGCACCAAATGACAAAACATCTAAATACATAAACCAAAATTTAAAGAATATTTGGCAAAATTCACAGTCATATTGGGAGATATTTAGCCACCTTACTGTTTTAATAGACTGCAGAAATAAGAAATAAGGATACAGTAGGATTTGAATAAATCATATGCTTACCAGTAATGAGTCTAGTTTGTGTCCTTCAAGAGAAGATACATCCTCTTTTCGAATACCTGAAAAACATATGCAAAACTGTCAAATACCAGGCCATAGAGAAAGCTTAATAAATTCCTTCAAGTAGGAACTGTATGTGCCATTCCCTCTGACCACAATGAAATAATCTTAAAAGTTAAGAGTAAGAAGCTAAAGAAAAGCTCATCAAACCACTTAAGGTTTTTTAAAAGCTCCCTGGATGTTGTCGAAGTGAGTCTAATGTTGCAAAATAATAAGCAACTATTAATAGTCAAGAAAATATTGAAGAATACTGAGAGAAAATTACCCAACCATATATTAATATATTAAGAAGCAAAAACAATGAAAGCAATGTGATGTTCTCAAGAAATAAGCAGACATACCAATTAAACAGAACTAACAACTAGACTTTAGTGTGTGTTAAAGGTATTTTATTAGTTTATTAGTTTCCTAGAGCTTCTGTAACAAATTACCATGAACTGAGTGGCTGTAACAACAGAAATGTATTGTCTCACTGCTCTGAAGAACAGAAATCTGAAATCAAAGTGTCAGCAGGGCCGTTTTCTTTCTAAAAGCTGTAGGGAGGGTGACTTCCTCACCTCTTCCTAGCTTCTGCCGGTTTTTGGCAATCCTTCGTGTTCACTGGCTTATAAACACATCACTCCAATCTCTGCCTCTAAAGTCGCATGGCATTCTCCCCATAGGTCGGTGTCAAAATTTCCCTCCTCTTTTAAGGACACTAGTCATTGGATTAGGGTCCACCCTACTCCAGTACAACCTCTTCTTAACTTGATTACCTCTACTCAGGAAGCTATTTCCAAAACTGGTCACATGCACAAGTTCCAGATGGACAGGAATTTGGGGGGAACATAATTAGTCAATACACTTCTTGAATACAGATAAAGAAAACTTAATCCTAGTTAAATTGAGCAAGGAGGTGAAATTTTACCATTAGCCTACTCTTCTGACACCTAAAAGCAGAGACTTCACAGTGACTGGAACTGAGTGACTTTTTTTTAACATCTTTATTGAAGTATAATTGCTTTACCATATATTTTTTTTTTTTGGTACGCGGGCCTCTCACTGTTGTGGCCTCTCCCGTTGCGGAGCACAGGCTCCAGACGCGCAGGCTCAGCGGCCATGGCTCACAGGCCCAGCCGCTCCGCGGCATGTGGTATCTTCCCGGACCAGGGCACGGACCCGTGTCCCCTGCATCGGCAGGCGGACTCTCAACCACTGCGCCACCAGGGAAGCCCTACCATGTTTTTAAAAAATTTTTATTGGAGTATAGTTGATTTACAATGGTTTGTTCGTTTCAGGTCTACAGTAAAGTGAATCTATCATACATATACATATATCCACTCTTTTTTAGATTCTTTCCCCACATAGGCCATTGCAGAGTACTGAGTAGAGTTCCCTGCGCTATACAGCAGGTCCTTATTCGTTATTCATTTTATATATAGTGGTGTGTATATGTCAGTCCCAGTCTCCCAATTTATCCCTCCCCTCTGCCCTTTCCCTGCTGGTAGCCATAGGTTTGTTTTCTGCAGCTGCGACCCTATTTCTGTTTTGTAGGTAAGTTCATCTGAACCATGTTTCTTAGACTCCACATGTAAGTGATACCGTATGATGTGTGTCTTTCTCTCTCTGATTCACTTTATCCCCTCCTCTAACTGCCACTACAGGGCCTCTCGCCACTGTCTGCCTGTGCACATCTGCTTTCTTCTCTTCTTTCTACAGACCTCCTTCTCCAGGCACAGAGGCGCCCTCAGGTCCCATTTAGAGGTTCTCAGTTCCAGGCACACACAGGGATCAATCACCTAACTCTCAGTCCCCATTCCAAATTCCCAGGAGAAAGAGGATTGGCGCAGGCCGTGAGGACACAGTGGTTCCCTTCTACGGCTTGGGGGGCCGTTTTCAGAGAACTGTGACCATCATGAGCTGTACAGCTTCCTCCTAAAGTCTCTACTATAGGGAGCATTTTAAACCAGTAACAAAAGGATAACTAGTCAACTCTCTGGGAGCAGAAAATAACAATTTAGGAGGAAGATGATACAGCCTTGCCACGCAACAAAAATCACACAGAAATTAAAGATTAAATGTAAATAATATTTTTAAATACAGGTAAAAAAAGATGAATATTTGTAATATTACTCTATTTTTAAACTATTCTGAATCATTCCTCAAGTGTAACACACATATTAGTTATATATTATTTTTAAACGTTAGTTGCAGATTTATGGTGTTACTTTATAGTAATATCTCAAGTACGGCAGCATATATATTAATTATATATTAGTTTAAAATGTTAGTTGCAGATTACTTTGAGCCCAAAGAGTGAAAATTTGCCACCAATGAGAATTTTTTTTAATGTAATATGCTCAATTCTTTGAAAGATTTTTCAAATACAATTTGGAATAATATATATATCATTGGGATTTAGTGTTTTTTAAGATGATTACTTTGAAAGAAAAGGCAATTATTCAAATATATAAATATCAGTAAGGCTATTTTTTAAATTAATTACAAAATAGTTTGCACAAGCCCATTTCTTATTTACAGAAACTACTGTTTCTCTATTTCAGTGTTTGTTTTTTAAGTGTTATTTTAGGTACTATGGCCTCATCAAATGATTCTACAGTGTTTAAAAAAAAATTTGCTTCGTAATTTAAATGTGATTGTTCTAAAAAAAAGTCTAGACGACATTCACTTAATGGAAACCCTACTCCCTGCCCTAATTATAATAAAACCTCATTTAGAATTTTGAAGATAGAGGAAAGTTGTTGTTAATTGCATTTCTCATTAAATAAGGCTATCTTGAAAATACTTTTGGATTACCTTTTACTATGGAAACATTTAAAGAAATACATTATTCTACCTCCCTAACTTAATAGTTGAGAAAAATGGACACAATTATATGTATCTTTGACCACTTAGGGCCCTCCAACATGGGGCACACAGTAAGTGTTCCAAGAGTGATGGTTGAATGAAAAAATAAGTGGATTAATCTTCCAACATTTATGGTAAACAATGATTTGCACTGACTAGGATTTTAAATAAGGATGTGAAATAGAGCAGTATTGAATAACTCTATCTTGCCTTTAGTGCATTTCTATAAAATCTATATTTTTAAGTAAGTCTTTATCTGAGTGTATTTCCTCATTTTTTTCTTTCTCCTGCAAGTTAAAAGCAGAGAACTCCAGTTAAATTGAAATGCTATTTTTTTTCATTTCCATTAATTAATGCTATATAGTATTTAACTCATTTTTCTACACTTGAGTCTAAACCAATTAAATAATCCCAGCAGAGAACAAATTTCTTTTTTCAACTTGAAGTATCTGAAATAATAGATGTGAAAATACCTAGAAAGTTATAATAATGGTATAACACAAAAGGTATTGTTCAAACTATTATTAACAATAATACTTAACCTTTACTGGGTAGTTAATAAGTTCCAGGTATTGAGCTAACTGCTTTATATACATTACCTTATTTAAGCCTGAAAACCACCCTCTGAGATAAATCCTATTATTATCCCCTTAAGGAACATGGGGATTAAGATTAAAGACCTGAGAGTCTGAATCTTGGGAGACAAGGCTGTAGGAATGAATGGTCAGTTTACTTATGAACGCCTATTTCTCTGAGATCCAAGATCAACCGAGTGGAAGAAATACTAAGAGCCAACCACTGTCTGATCTAGATAAATCCCTACAGATGTCATAATACAACAACCACTGGCCCATCAAACCACAAAACTAAGTGGATCCAAACCTATTTTTAAGACACTCCAAGCTTTCATAAAAAGTTTCTGGTGAAGAAAAATGGAAATCCACTTGGGATTTAGTATACGGTGGCGAGTGTGCCTTCACTTACACAGATTCAAATATCAAAACTAAAAATACAAGAAAGCAGAGGACGTGTAAAACATTCCCAGCCAACTGTTTCCTGACTGCTGACAGTAGGAGGGAAAGAACTCTTAGTGATATAACTTCTTGTTGGTCTACAAAATAGCTCCTGATTCTGTGAAGAGCAAAATAACATCCTCTTTCTATTGCAATGTAATTGATCCAACAAAGAGGTTATGTATCTGTACATTTTTTTCTCAAGGTCAACTGAACAAATTGCACAATCTCATAAGTGAAAAGGCAAGTGAGTTACTGAGTTTAAGAAACTCTTACACCATCTATGTTGATTTAACATTTGGAAATCTTATTATATTTTGCTATTTCATCTGCTTATTACCATTATATTAATTTTAGAGGAGGCTGTCATATTCTATTTTCACCCAATATATCACAATGAAATGATTAAATATCTTATACTTAGCAATTAACAAAGGACTTTGATCTTTTCCAAAATCATTCAGAAACTGCCAGTATAATGATAATACACACTTGACTGCTTTCAAATAGGACAAGTCCCTGCAAGAGGAAAAAAAGGGAGAGAGACAGAAAAGAACCTCTGTTTTAAATTAAAATGAGAACTGGATTTCTGAGGGCATGCGAACATAAATTTTACATTTTAATTTATCAGGCAGCATTACTGGAGCCACTGACCTGTATTGAAAAGGAAAAGGATAAAAATAACACACATTTGGGTGTTTTGTAATTAAGAGATTGGTTTGATAGCCTAGGCGTGCTGCATTCATTTACTTTTGTCTGCTAAACAGCTAGATAAAACTAAACAGAGCGAGCCTTTTGGTCATCTCAACTCCTTAGACTACCATATACACGTGTGTTATCACGTTAGACGAATGTTTCTAATTAGGCCTCTGTGTCTGGCATTGTGCAGGTGATGAGCACAGTTTGCTTGTTGTCCAGAGAAGGCTCCATCTTGAAAGCCAGGTCGTTGCACTGGAGTGTATTTCTCCAAAACCCAGGAAAGCGTGCCTTGATCTGGTTTTCCTCAGTTGCTCAGGTTCCATCAAGCACTATGTTCAGTGTCGTCAGAGTCGGTAGATTCAAATACAGGGAAGTCACTGTCCTTGCAATGACGTTGAATTTCGTTCTAAACACATCCAGTTTCAAATCCCAGGCATACAAGTTACTAGCTATTTAACTATGGGAAAAGTTCTTAACCTCTTTGAACCTCAGTTTCATCTTTGTTTTAGGAATAGTAAACCTGTTCTACAGGGAACAGAGATGTTGGGCAATTAAAATATATGTACGACACATATATGGTAGATGATAAATTATTATACATATACACACACACATATATATACAAACACACACACACATATATATATAAGTGTATATATAAGACATAGTTTAATGGGCCTGGCATAAGTGTAATTCAATAACCAGTAGCCATTAATAGTAGTAAGACAAGGCAACATTGTAGAGAAGTTAACAGTTTGAGTTCTGAAATGAAGCAAATCTGACTTTAAATCCTGAGACAACTGCCTAGTAATCTTAAAACCATGGAAAAAGTAATTTAACCATTCAGTGCATCAGTTTTCTCCTATGAAATGGAGGAAACAATCCCTACCAACCAGAATTTTGTAGGGAGTAAATTAAATTAAATCACGTACATAAAGTGTTTTTCATAAAGTTACCACCTAAAAACTTTTTAAAGAAGTAGCTACAGATGCTGGATTAGAATAGTGTTTTACCACTTGTTTTATCTCAGTGACTCCCTGACATGAAGGGGATGTTCCGCGTATATTTGTCGAATGGTCCTTTAATTGACAGATCATGTCCCATGGATCAGATATGAGGCACCAGCACTCCTATTCTCAACTACTTTGTTTCTATATATCAGAACAGAAATTTTAATTTATGTCTGACTCTATATTTTGATTGATGTGTTGTAGCCTTAGATTTGAATGCAGACAATAAACTGTCACAACTGAACTTGGGGTATTGTCAGGTTACCCTGACAACTGTTAAGATTAGCTTTCTGGAAAAATCCTAAAATGTAGGAAGAAATGAAATGAGAATACTAATGTGGTACCAGGATGCACTATCAGTGTGATGCTGGGCAAACTATTACCTCTCTGAGCCAGTTTTCTCATCTATAATGTGGAGAGAATTGATTCTAGGTCCTTTCAGTATCTAAAAATCATGTCCTTTGTTACATGGTCATGAGTACCTTTCACCTCTCTTTTCCTTTAGAATTACAGCTTTCTCAGCTTCGTCTGTAATACACCTCAAATTAACTTTTCAGCGTGGTGTGGGGTAGGGATTGAGGTTAATTTTTGTTTCAGCACCGTTGCCCAGTTATTCCAGCACCATTTGCTAAAAGGCTCTTCCTTTCTTCATTGATTTGTCTTGGTCTTTGTTGAAAATCAAGACCATTTATGTGTGTGTTTATTTCTGGACTCTATGTTATGTTCCTTTGATGAATTTTTCTCTTATGTCAAGACCATGCCATCCTGATTACGGTAACCTTCATAATAAGTCTTGAAATCAGGTAATGTGAGTTTTCCAAAATGTTCTTCTATTTAAAGATTTCTCTGGCTTTTCTATGTCTTATGAATTTCTATATATATTTTAGAATCAACTTGTCAACTTCTACCAAAAAGTCTGTTAGGACTTTGATTTTGATTTTATCAACTCTATGGATCAATCTAGAGACAACAGATATCTTAAAAGTATGTAGTCTTCTGATTCAAAACATTCATTTATTTAGGTCTTCTTTTGTTTTTCTCAGCAGTATTTTACAGTCATCTGTAGAGAGATATAATGTATCTTTTCTTGTAAATATTTCTAAATATTTTATGTTTTAATGCTACTATAAATGGATTTTTTCTTGATTTTATTTTCCAGTTTTGCTACTGATATGTAGAAATTCATTTGATTTTTATGTATTTTCCTTGAATCCTACAAACTTACTATATTATCTTTATGGGTTTATTTTTTTTTTTTGATTCCAGTATTTTCTACATAAACAATCATGTTGCCTAAAAGTAAAGACAGTTCTTCCTTTCCAACCTTTACCGTTTTACTTACTTTATTGCACTGGTGAGGACCTCTATGCCAAACTGAGTAGAAATCCTGAGAGCAGATAGCCTGTCTAGTTCCTGATCTTGCGGAGAAGCATTCAATTTTTCACCACAAAGTATGATGTTGGCTGTTATTATTTTGTTTTGTTGTAGATCCCTTCAACAGACTGAGAAAAATTCCTCTCTATTCCTATATTGAGAAATTCTTTTCATAAATGGATGAACTTTGACAAATGATTTTCTTGCATCTATCAATATCATTATATGGCTTTCCTCTATTTTGCTATTAATGCTGTGAATTACACTGATTGATTTTTGAGTGGTAGCTCAGTCTTGCAATCTTGGGATAAAGCTCACTTAGTCATGTGATATTACCCTTTTCATATATTTTTGTATTCAGTTGCCAATATTTTGTCAAGGATTTTCACATCTATATTTATGAGGCTTATTATTCTATTATTTTCATTTCTTGTAGTATCTCTGTCAGGTTTTGTTATTGGGGTTATGTTGCCTTAAATATCAGTAGGAAAGTGTTCTTTATTCCTTTTCTAAAAGAGTTTATATAAGAATAATACTAATACTTCCTGAAATAGTTGATAGAATTTAACACTGAAACCATCTGAGCTTGAGATATTTTGGGGGGAAGTTTTTTACATGAATTCTTTTAAAAGATATAGAGATACACATATTTTCTATTTATTTCTGTAAATGTTGGTAATTTTTGTGCTTTAAGATATTTTAGATGTCATCTAAAGTTGATGATACATAATTTGTTGATTGTTTTCTTGTTATATAACTTGCTGAAAGAGATATTTTAAATTCTCCATGTATAATTTGCATTTCTCTTTCTCCCTTTAGATATGATTGCTTTAGTCTCATGTATTTTTAATCTCTATTATTAGGTCCATACACAGTTAGGATTATTAAGTCTCCCTAATAAGTTGACCAGTTTATTAATGTAAAACATCCTTCTTTATTTCCGATAATATTCCTTATCTCCAAGCCTACTGTGTCCAATATTAACATAGTCACACCAGCTTTCTTATGCATTGTATATCTTTTTCCATTCTTTTATGTTCAAGCTCTCTGCCTTTTTGTATTTAATATGCATGTCTTGTCAATAGCATAGAGTTGGATCTTGCATTTTTTACTTAGTTTGATCATCTCTTTCTCTATTTGGCACTTATATTGAATACAGTCATTGATACAGTTGGGTTTAAGTCTATGATTTTGCTACTTTTTTCTATTTGTCACATCTCTTTGCTGCAGATCTTCCTCTGTTATTAATTTTATGCCTTCTTGTTGGTTAATTGAATTGATTTTAGTAGTCTTCTTAAAATTTCTCTATTGTCCTTTAGCTATACATTTTGTGTGGTTACTCAAGGTTTACAAAAATGCATCCTTAATTTATCATAGTCAACTTATACTTAATATTGTAGCATTTCATATAAAATATAAGCACCTTGTAACAGTATAAATCCTTTCAATCCCCTTCCTTTGCCTATTGTTATCATATATTTTACATTTACATATGTTATAAACCCTGCCATGCATTGTTGACAATTTTAAACCATCAGCTGTCTTTCAAAGAAACTAAGAAAAAAAATGTAATTTTTACCCACATACTTAGCATTTTTTATGTTCTTTATTCCTTCCTGCAGACCCAGGTTTCATCTGCTGTCATGTTCTTTTAGTCTGTAAGACTTACTTTAGCCTTTCCCATAATGCATTTTTGCTAGTAACAGATTATCTGGCTTTAGTTTATCTGAAAACGTTAATCAAAATATTGAATCCACCTGCCCATATACCATTAAAAATAATCCATATATTCTTCAGTGTGGCAGAGACATCTATTCCTCGCAAAATATCCATAACCTACTCGATTTCTCAGCCCTTTGCAATTAGGCAGGTCACAAGTTCTGTAAGTTTGTTACTTCCAGGCAAAGCATTTACGAGCAGCTATGAGGTTTCCATTAGGAAACCTCTGCAATCATGGAGGCCATATATTTTAAATATTTCACCTACAAGACAGTGAAAACTCTGTCAGCCTAGATCCATGAACGACTCTGGAGCAAAGTCCTTTCCCTTCCCTGGCCTGTGATCTGTACTGGACTGCATTATATAAATTTTTGTTGTATCAATCTATTGAGATTTGAGGATACTTTGTTACCTGGTCTAGCCTAGCCTAGTACACCTGCTGATTTGAAATTATATACTAAATTATTACGATATATGGTTTTTAGGATTCCCTTTCTATTTTACTGATCTATCTGTCCTTTCTGATACCAATACTAAACTCTTTTGATTTTTATAACTTTATAATACAGTATGATGTTTGTTGGGGGGGACATAGAGTGTCATTACTCTTTTTTCAAAAATACCAAAGTAGTCTCAAATATACCATCCTTAGAAGTCACCTTTAACTTAACTTTAATCATATTACCAAAAAGAGTCCAATCGGGGTTCAACTTATATATAATATTTATTTAACTAAATTGAGACTTCTTATCCAAGCACACATCAGATCTTCCCACTTGTTCACCTTATTTACATCCCACAGTAAAGCTTTATAATTTACTCAATATAGATTCTGCACACTTCATTTAAGTTTATTCCTTACCACACTAAATGATATATTTTTACCACTGTATATTCTCACTGATTGTTTAATGTATATATTGTTGACTAGAACCTATATACGAATGACCCTATTTACTACATTGGAATCATCTTCATGGCTAATGCATCATCCTGCATCATATATATTTGTATATATATTTCATAGAATTATGAATTCCATATGGCCTGCTTGATTAGGTCACCAAAGTATAGAACAAATTTTGAAAGTACTTTTTTGTTGTGTTGTTTAAAAACTGAAAGGGACCTTAGGATTATCTAGTCTACCTTTCTCATTTTTTATGTAAAATTATAAAGGCTATTTAAGAGAAAACACTTCAGTTTCAAGGCCATACTGACTTCAACTTAACACATATTCATTGAGAACTTGCCATGCTTTTGATATCCTGATTCTAGGAAGCCCAGAACATGCCCCAACCACAATCTAAGATAGGCATATAGTAGCAGCTCAATAAATGTTTCTTTGATCAATTTGATTGCTTATTTTGAAACAACAGTGTCATTGCTAGGGGTTACTGCACATCAAATTTATGGAAAGCAAGCACTACGATCATGAAAATTATTTGAGCGTGCTTTTGCATCGATTCATAGTTACCACAAATTCTTTTGTGAGTTTCAGAGGAAAAATCTGCCTTTGTAATTGGAAAAATATAAGGATTTAGAGCTCCAGCAGAAGCAAGGTGAAAGGATTTCCTCTCCCTCTTGGGCTTCCCAAGGTATTTTCCACCTTACAAGAAATTACACATGGTTCCCTGGCCCCAGAAGCCTAGTTTTCTAAGCTTGTTTTTAAACATGGCATGGGTTTGCAGACAGCTGCCACTGGAAGCATCTATGGCTTCATCTCCTTCAGTGAACAGCTGAGTACATTAAGATATAGCACCACTTTCTCAAGGGTTGCATCCAAGCCAAAGGAGATTAGGACAAGCCTCAACTCATGCACACAAAAGGGAGAACAAGTTAAAAACAGAAATTAATTTTCAAGAGGTTAAATGAAGAAACATGGATAATCAAGTCAACGTGGGTTAAGACGAAAAACTAGGATGTACCAGGCGAAATCTCTGATGTTAAGAGTTATCACATAATCAAGGCTAAGACCATATCCTTTGTAGCTGAAGTCTCAACTCTGCCATTTTCTAGCTGTGTGATCTTTACATTTTACTTAACCTCTCTGAGTTTCAGCTTCCACATCTGTAAAGTGAGGATAACACTGTACCCACCTTCAAAGGTCTCTGCGAGGACTCTATATGATCCTTAATAAACACTTGCCATGATGCCTTGTGCACAGTAAGTCTCAATTAAGTAACACAGACCCAAGGAAGGCAGTTGGATATTAACAGATAACAAACAGTCCGACCCAGGAGAGAGGTAATTATGCTCACACATTTTTAAGCCAATAGTTTAAGAGCTGATTTTTTTAAAAAATAAATTTATTTATTTATTTATTATTTTGGCTGTGTTGGGTCTTCGTTGCTGCGTGCAAGCTTTCTCTAGTTGCAACGAGCAGGGGCTACTCTTCATCGTGGTACGCGGGCTTTTCATGGCGGTGGCTTCTCTAGGCGTGCGGGCTCAGTAGTTGTGGCTCACGGGCTCTAGAGCACAGGCTCAGTAGTTGTGGCACAGGGGCTTAGTTGCTCCGCGGCATGTGGGATCTTCCCAGACCAGGGCTCGAACCCGCGTCCCCTGCATTGGCAAGTGGATTCCTAAGCACTGAACCACCAGGAAAGTCCCAAGAGCTGATTTTAAATCAATCAAAATTGAGATATTATTTCAAGCAATATCCTTCCTTTTAATTCAACTCCATATTAAGGCAGTAGGCTAGGCATTGTGGATTACAAGGATGAAGACGGCATGGTTTCACCTTTCAGTGAACACTAAATCTAAGAGTGGGGAAAGGAAAATCACAGTAGAATATGATGGAGTGTAATGGGTACTATATGACCATCAAAGAGCTCTCTGAGGGAGAGTGACTGTGTTGGCTGATGTGATCGGGGAAAGCTTTAAAAAGGAGGGGATATTGGAGCTTTCCTGGTGGCGCGGTGGTTGGGAGTCTGCCTGCCGATGCAGGGGACGCAGGTTCGTGCCCCGGTCCAGGAAGATCCCACATGCCGCGGAGCGGCTGGGCCCGTGAGCCATGGCCGCTGAGCCTGCGTGTCCGGAGCCTGTGCTCCGCAACGGGAGAGGCCACAACAGTGAGAGGCCCGCGTACTGCAAAAAAAAAAAAAAAAAAAAAAAGGAGGGGATATTTATACTGAGTCTTGAAGAATCAGTAGGGTTTTGAGAGATGGAAGTAACTGGAGATGGTTGACTAAAGGAATGAATAGAAAGAAACAGGACCAGAAACAAGAAATGAAGGGGACTGATTATACATTTATTCATTCATTTATTCACGCATGTGATAAATATTGGATGTTTGGGAATCAGAGTTTATTGAATTTGGTTAGAATGCAGAACGTGGGGAAACTGGGAATCAATCCACAAACAGGTAAGCGGGGGCCCAGGCATGGAGAGTATATGGATACCATGCTATGATCCCAAGTAAGGGAGAGTCACCAGAAACGACTGGAGCTCTGCTTTTAAGATTATTATCCCACAGGCGGAAGGTCCTTAAGGGAGTCCTGATGAGAGGTGATGAGGGTCTAGGTTTGAGGGTGGCAGTAAGAACACAGGAGGACAGCTGGCAGGATTGATCACTCGTTTGGCAAGGATATAAGCCCCAAATAAACTATATTCTGCACCGCCGTGACTAAGGAAAGAGTCGTTATCAAGCTGGCATGTCAGGAAGAAGCTGATATGGGGGAACAAAGGGGAGGAATGATGATGTTAAGATCGAATAACATCATGATTTTGAGGTTTTCATGGGGAAACCTGAAGAAAACTTGGGATGAGTGAAATTGCTAAGAACCAAGAACCGTGACCATGGGAGCCTCAGGGAAGCAAGGGGCACTCTTGAAAAATCAGGCACTGAAGAACTACGTTCAGCTCTCTCAAAGGAACCAAGATCTGGTTCATCAGCTTCCAGCATCATTAGGACCCGCTGTCAACAGCAACCCTGTATGGCAGCAATAAGTAAAAATAAGAACGTCCCCTCTTATGAGCACTTTCACATTCTTTTGTGCTCCTAGAATCTAATTTGTGGTTCTTAGAGACTTCCAGAGATGGGAGACCTTGAAGGAAGAAATGCAAAACTTCATGCTATTCTGACAGACAGAACTCAAACAGGATTTAACTGAAAAACAGATGTGACCTTTTTTCACCCCAGCTTTGGGGAGCAGTTCTTATTGTTTATTATTACTATTATTTATCAGGACGACGATGGTGACAGCAGTGATGAGTGTCTCACGAAGAGAACGTAGCCCAGCCCAACTTCATACTTTCTAAGGAATGAGAAAAATGAGCCACAAGCAGGATGAAGACAGTGGTCCCCTCCTTGCCTTCTGTTGGAGGTCCCACCAACGTGGTGGTTGTGAGTGCCCAAGAGGAAATGCTCCCCGTTAAGGAGTAATGAAGGGAGACGGTCTGGTTAACGAACAGCAGACGAAATTTACATGTAGGAGTACTCATTTCTGCAAACGTGCAAATCCTAGCAACTACACAACGACTAGTTGACAAGCTCCATTTATGTTTGTAGAATTACATTCAGGGATCCTAATAAAATTGTTTCCCCTCTCGTCACGGGGAGAACTGAATTAATTCCAATGAGGGTAAACGTGTAGATCTATCCCATAGAAGACAGCTAGGTTTCTAGCAGAAATCAGTGTTTTTCCTTCTGAGCTTCTTCCAGAGTGGTGTCAGTCTCCAGGGGGTTAGTCTGAGTACTTCAGTAGCATGGTTTCCACTGTGCATCTCGTAGATACAAATTGAGTTTACAGGATTTACTTTTTTTTCAACATGCTTCCCCAGCTAGGATTTCTATTGGTTATAACAACCCTGTGATGCAGGCCAGATGTCTGATGAGGAAGCTCGGGCAAAGAGAAGTTCTACCACTTTTCAGGGCACGCGCAGCTGCTGGGTTTAATGATAGACCTAAAACTGGAACCCATTCCCTCTCTTGCCAGCCAGCCTCCTGATGGCAACACACTGTGCTTAAAAATCAGAAAAAACAAGTGAAGATTGACAGTTTCCTTATTGAAGTAGCCTATTTTCCTAATGAACTTAGAGCTAAGGTACCAACCACAGAAGCAATGATAAACATGTTCTTCTGGGGCTTTACACGTCACTCATTTTATTTATAAAAACACGGTGGAGCCAAAACAAATAAAGAGCACATCTCCCATCTATTAAGTGTTTGCTATATGCACTGCAAAGCAATCTACACTATATTTTTTTCTCACTTAATACTTAACCTTGTAAGGAAAGTATTATTCTCCCCATGTTACAGATATAAAAGCCAAGACCCAGAAAAATAAACTAACTTGCTTTGATATAGATGTAACTATCACGTGTTTAAGTCTTGGTATCACACATGACTCTGCATTCATGCTGGACTGTCCTCTTTCACCCTTATCTCCGGCATGGAGTCATAAGTACTTCCCCTTCCCCAGAGGAGACCAGAGCTTACAGCTTCCAGGGTCCCGGAGCTGTTGCAAGAAGACCAGAAGGAAACAAGATGGCCTTCACAGTGTGTGACCTTAGCCTGAAAACGACTCCAGGCTTTGGCATGACCAAAGCATGTGTCTGCAGTGTGGTTCCGTAACTGGGCACAACTGTGATGGGGCAAGTCTGCCACCCAGGCCATCCACCTTCTGGTCAAGTATCCCTCTCAGTCCCTGTAGGTACCAGTGGCTTCATGCAAGATCTGGTCTTCTTTAAACTTGGTTTCTCTACTCTCATGCTCATCCAAGTGTAAAGT
Organism: Stenella coeruleoalba; assembly: GCF_951394435.1. Lineage (NCBI taxonomy): Eukaryota > Metazoa > Chordata > Mammalia > Artiodactyla > Delphinidae > Stenella > Stenella coeruleoalba. The sequence continues at coordinate 70,753,938 of NC_137162.1, forward strand.
ATCTGCAAAGAGTTAGAAAAGCTAGGCTTTTCAGGAGAATGTTTAGGGGAAAGGATAAAACTCTAACATACAAATTCTCAGAGGTCTAAGGGGCCATCCTGGAGTCCCAGAATCCCACACTGGATATGAGGGGAGACGACCACGCTGCTCCTCCAATGCGGGGCTGGGGGGGTGATTTTGGCACCAGGAGGAAGAGCTGTTTCCTATGTGTAGCATTAATGATGTTGCCTTGAACGTATACGTGCACATAAGTGACTTGATATAATCATACCCGCCCCCAAATCTGGAATGAACTTCACTAACAACGTGAACTCTAAACTGAACCAAATTCAATGATTATATTCTACTGACTTATAGAAGAAAATTTAAACGTTTAACTTTGGGTGCGGGGGGCGGTCATTCTTAGGTCACTCATAAAGATGGCCCCTAGGTAGCCACGTGAGAGACAGTGAGCCCTCCCCGAGTTGGCGCTTTTCCTTTCCCTGATTCCAGGCCCTTCCTGAGTTCAGATTCCAGAGCTCCCTGAATTGCTCCTATTTTTGCATGAGAACCAACCCACAAATGGTGGAAGTGTAGACTAACGGAGAGCTTTCTTACACTAGGTTTCTTAGGTAAGTTATACAGTTTCAAAACATAGAAGTATTAGGCAGTATTAAAAAGTGGTTAAAAAATGTTACTGCCAGGAAGTGTTGAATCTCAGTGCCAACATTAGGACAATTTATTGACTCCCTCTAAAGTCTAGTTATCTCCATTTATAAGATGGGAATTATGACCCAAACCTCATAGGACTGCCACAAAAATTAACTAACATATACACAGTGAGCAGGTTTACCTGGAATAAAGGACAAGGACTGCTGGAGAAAAGTTCCAGAAAGGGCAAAGGTTGTATCATGGAAGGTCTTATATGCTATGCTAAGAAGGTGAGACTTTATATTTCAGGCAACCAAGCAATTAAAGGGCTTTGTCCACGGGAAAGACAAGGTCAAATGTGCATTTTAAAGAGATCACACAGAGAGAATACCGGTCAGGGAGATTGGAGAGGAGACAGGAAATAGATAAACGGGCCCCAGAAGAGGAGAAAAATTGTGGCCCAAATCCAGGGGATTGATGATGGAGGCCTAGGTAGAGCAGTTGGCATTGGGTTTAGAAAGCAGGAGACAGCATTCTCCCAGCCCTCGGAGTGCAGATATTTAGATTATGAACGGAGTGAATTGAGCCCCTCCTACCACACAAGACCCGTGAAGAGGTTTTTTGGTTTTTTGTTTGTGTGTGTGTGTGGTTTCATTTTTTTTTTTTTTAAGTCACATGTCCACTAAGTATACCACAATGGGGAAAGTGTTCTGTATTTCAGAACCTTAGGAAATAAATCATAAAATCAGGGAAGCTTGAGTTTCTAACAGTGTCACTATTGCCTATCACCCCCCAATGATACCCCAGAATGGAAAATCTCCTTATTCAAAAGAAACCCCAAATAAAACCCCACATTATCCATTATAGCACAGAACCAAAGTGTCACTGTTCTTTATCTAAGGTATGAGATATCAAAAGCAGGGTGCCGACAAGGAGAATAACCACGTCAAGGGTCGTTGTTCAGGAAAAGTCAGAGGGGATCCGAGGCTTCACCTCTGGGCCACAGTGAAGTGGTCTCAGAGTCCCTGCTTTTCCAGATACCAGCTCTGAACTCATTGCTTGAATGTGGGCTGCCCAGAAAGCAGCAAGAGGACGAATGAAATGGTTCGGTTGTCCACACTAGTTTAGAAACTCAATAAATATACATGTCAAGCCTGTGACCACCTGTATCTTTTTTTGTGGCCTGTGCTTATTCTAATTATAGCTGGGAGTGGGGAGCACAGAATGAAATTAAGTTTCATAGAAATGTCTGATTTACAGGATGCAAGTGAAACTCTTTACAACAGTTTTGGAATTAAGACGAAAGATCAGATGTGTTCCGTGAGTCCTGTACTGCAAACTGAATGCATCAGTTTAAGCTGGGCCCCTACTGTCTCTAACCTTTACTCCCCTTTTCCAGTCCACGTCCCACCCCTGCTCCCTGCCTACACACACACACACACAGAAATCATTTTCAACACTGTATTTAACACTTCAGTGCATCTTTGGGGACAAGTGAAAAGGGGTACCAGCCTCTTTCTGAAATCCAACAAGTCTAATAGCTGGAATTATTTTCTTAAGAATAATGAGATTGAATGCTGTAGTTTCTATGTGAATGCCCTGGAGATGGCAGACGTTACTTATACACAGAATATTCCTCAGAATACAATCATGAAGAAGGACACATTTTACTTTCTGTGGCTTTTAACTCCATAGGTCATCCCAGTGCCTTGACACATAATAGAATTTGCAAGACAGCTCTGGGAGTTTGGTATCTCCTGGCTTCAGCACTTACAAACTCTGCACCCTTGTACAAGTTCCCTAACTTGCTCTCTGAGTGTCAGTTTCTTCAACGGGAAGGTGGGGATAATAATAGTATCTGCATCATTGTCATAGGGCTGGGGTGAGGGCTAGTCAACGATTCAAGGAAAGCCCTCAGCGCAGCCAGGCGTACACTAAACACTCAATATATGTTAGCTGTTATCATTATCTTAATTATTAACATAACTATTTTTGTTAGTCAGAAACAACAGGATAATGAAGATAGAGGAAAAATTATTGAGGTTTCTCCAAGATACAATTCAGTACGCTGGGTCCTTTCACCCAAGGTTGGTTGCTATCTGACATATATTGCTTTGAAATGTCCAGTCCTTTTAGCTTCACAATCACGGCTCTCTCCCTCCTTCCTTCCCCTTCTGAGTGGGTCAAAGATGAACCTGAACCCTGTGAGGGGGATTTACTGAGGTAAGGAACAAGGCTGGGCTGGAGGTAGGCAATGTGAAACCAAATCCTCTCTCTTCCACTTGAACAAGTTCTTTAAAAGCTCCAAATCCTTGCTGCCTTCTCTCTAAAGCAGGGATAAAAATATCCATCTCTAGTGTTGTTGTGATTATTAAGAATGAACGAAAGAATAAGTGTAAAGCAAACGTAAAGTATGATCATGGAAGGAAACAGGGCAATGTGTTTCTTTCCCTCCCAGCGTGGCCCCAAAGGACACATGTCATAAATTCTAAAGGAATCCCTCCTTCATGAGCCCCTGAAGGCCACGAAGTTCCTATCAGGGCCCAGTGACATCTAAAGATGAGCAGGTATGTCTACATCCCGTCCCAGGATGGAGCGAGTATCCACAGGGCAGGAACCAGGTCAGATCAATGTCCTGAACACCACCACCAGCTTGCCCTTCCTTCAAGAGTCTACTGTGTAGTTCACTTTCTCAGTGAAGCCCTTTCACATTTAATGGAGAGGGTTAAGTATCCTGCCTTTTGCCTGATTATAAGAAGAAACCTCAAGCCCAAGCTAAAACCAGTGAAAGAAAGACATTCAACAACAAAAAATTGGGAGTACTTGTTGATTTTTTTTTTTAATAAATGTGAGCCTTGAAGGTCATAGGCTGCCTTTCAAATCCTTACCTATTTTGTTATTGCCTATTTTGTATTAGAATACAGAGACTACATTTAGGAAAAATTTTAAATGAGAACATGGTGTCAAAGAGAAAAATAAAAGTGAGAAAATTAAAGGAAGTTGGGGTAAGGGCATAAAAAGGGTTTAGCAAAAATTGTGAGCTGGACCACAAATTTTGTTTCCTACTTCCAACAGGGAAGGAAAAGTGATAAGCTTTGAGGCTGATAGCATGCATAAGATGAAAAGCCAGATAGTGAAGTGTAGTTGGTGAAGTGTAGCTGTCCCTGGTATGGGGACTAGAGACAGACTTTTCCCATGAGCCCTTATGAAGGAGGACCGTGTCACGGCTTGCAGCTAGTCTTCCTGAAACCACTCTTGTCCTGTAAATCTGTCCTCCTCTCAAAAACCAAAATGATCTTCCCAATGAACAAAGTTTATTACATCACTTCCCAGCTGAGTATCTCTCAGTGTCTTTTTGTCCTCATTGGAAGTACGATTCTTGTTGCGCTGGTAAACGTTTAACAATCAGCTCCTGGAAGGAGGCAAAGGCCCTGACTTACAGCACTTGCCAGTTATTGTGGTGTAGATATACTCCTACTACGGCTGATTTCAGGTTACCAAAGTGACGTCACTGAAAGCAAACTGGGAAGAGATGTGTACAAATACACTACTGTATAGAGTTTCCACCATATAGGTACCTCCACAACACAGAAAATAGCAAAAAAAAGTAATCAACCAGTGAGGAGTCTTGAGTACCATCTTTTAAAAATATGATATATTTAGTCGTAAGTTTACATAACTGAATTGTTTTTAAGTTTTTCTGAGGTGGACCATTTTTTTTTTTTTGTCTTTCTACATTTTTACTGTCTTAAGATTATAACCCTATAAACTCATTTATCAACTATCTTCCTTTGCTATATTATTCTTGGCACTCAACTAAGACTGCTGAAGTCTATCGTACCTTGTATTTTTACATTCTCAAATAAGAACTTAAGATTATAAAATGTACATAAATATTATGTAAAATAATTTTGCCATTCAACATATTTGAAGAGATGAAACTTTTATGCATAAGAATTTACATAAGTGGATAAATATTATGAACCAACCTTCCTTTTAAAGTCAAATGACAGAAAATTCAAGCCCTGTGCATTGTTTTAAAGTCTAATGAAAACATTTCTTGGGCCACAGTATTGACAATGTAGAAAATTTTAAATATTGGAGATGGGATTATGGAAGAAAACATGAAAAGTTCAGATGTCTTCCATCTTACAAAAGGTTATTGACCCGTGAAAGCCACTCCCTATGTGCCAGAAAACGATCTGGTATAAACCAGTCCTGTCAGTAGAGGAGGTTACAGTGACATGTGCGTTATTAACACTTCTAGACTTCTACTTTTTCCAAGAATAGAAGCAAAATGTTTAATAATTCCCCCACCCCCAAATCTTTAAACTCAATATCACAGGCACAGAATGTAAGCAAATCTGGGATGTTCTCCAACAGATAAGCAATAGCACAGCTACATTATTCTCAAAAATACTGTCTAGATATCTTTCCTCTAAAATCAAAAGCTCAGTGGCCACACTTCTAACAGTCTGCATTAGCTGACATTAAATACATTTGTTGTGCCACAAGGATGTGGACCATTTTTAAAGTCTTTATTGAATTTGTTACAATACTGCTTCTGTTTTACGTCTTGGTTTTTTTGGCCGCAAGGCATGTGGGATCCTAGCTCCCCGACCAGGAATCGAACATGCACCCTCTGCATTGGAAGGTGAAGTCTTAACCACTGGACTGCCAGGGAAGTCCCGTACATAACTGAACTTTTAATGATAACTATTGAACAATAGCTTGCAAGATTCTGGTCGATTTAGCACATGACTCTCTCAAACCCATAAGCTGATTCCAACACATCGCTGCTTCAGAGCCACCCTAAGATCTGTCCCCAGTTGTCTCCTCCAGGCTTATTCTTGGCCTCCTGCTCTCTCATACCCTCTACTCAAGACATCCTGAAGCACTGCAAACCATCTCTGCTTTCTCTTGTTTCTGAGCCCTTGTTATAAGCTGTTCCCGTTGACTGGAAGACCGTAGCTAACGCTTACTTGTCCTGCAGATCTCCATTTACCCATCTTCCCCTCCAGGAAGTCTTCTCTAGTGTTGTAAACTGGTGTGAGAGCTGTGTAGTACAGACTGAACTTGGCCCGAACCTGGCCTATCTCCTTGACTCCTTGGAGGAAATCTCCAAACCCTTGGAATGTCCTGGGATAAGAGCGTGCTTGTTTAAGGGATTAATCTCCAAAATATATGAACAGCTCATACAGATCTATGTCAAGAAAACAAACAACCCAATCAAAAAATAGGCAGAACAAGGGGGATGGGGATAGGGGAGGAAAGGAATGGGAGTTTGGGATTAGCAGATGCAAACTATTATATAGAGGATGGATAAACAACAAGGTCCTACTGTATAGCACATGAAACTATATCCTGTAACAAACCATAATGGAAAAGAATATGAAAAAGAATATATATATATATATATATATATGTATAACTGAGTCACTTTGCTGTACAGAAGAAATTAACACAACATTGTAAATCAACTATACTTCAATAAAATCTAAAAAAAAAATGGGCAGAATAGACATTTCTCCAAAGAAGACATATAGATGGCCAAAAAGCACATGAAATGATGCTCAATATCACTAATTATCAAAGAAATGCAAATCAAACTACAATGAGGTATCACCTCACACCGTCAAAATGGCCATCATCAAAAAGTCGACAAACAAATGCTGGAGACGGTGGACAGGGAACCCTCCTACACCGTTGGTGGGAATGTAAACTGGTGCAACCATTATGGAGAACAGTTTGGAGGTTCCTTAAAAAACTAAAAATAGAGCTACAATATGATCCAGCAATCCCACTAATGGCCATGATTTGAAAAGATACATGCACCCCAATGCTCAGTGCACCACTATTTACAATAGCCAAGACATGGAAACAACCTAAATGTCCATCAACAGAGGAATGGATAAAGGAGATCTGGTACATATATACCATGGAATATTACTCAGCCGTCAAAAAGAACGAAATAATGCCATTTGCAGCAACATGGATGGACCTGGAGATTATCATACTAAGTGAACTAAGTCAGACAGAGAAGGACAACTATCATATGATATCACTCACATGTGGAATCTAATTTTTAAAATGATATAAATGAACTTATTTACAAAAGAGAAACAGACACAGATTTCAAAAACTTATGGTTACCAAAGGGGAAACGTGGCGGGGGCGGGGTGAGGGGTAAATCAGGCTTGGGTTTAACACATATACACACTACTATATATAAAATAGGTAACCAATAAGACCCTGCTGTGTGGCACAGGGAGCTCTACTCGGTACTCTGTAATGACCTGCATGGGAAAAGATTTTGAAAAAGAATGAATATATGTATAACTGAACCACTTTGCTGTACGCCTGAAACTAACACAACATTGTAAATCAGCTCTACTCCAATAAAATAAAAAGAAATAAAAAGTGTCCTGGTTTATTTGGAGGACTTGGGCCACACTCAAGAGTGCACGCTAACAGTGTGATTTATGGTGGAAGTTTTGGGCTGCAAGGTATCAGTTTGACCTCTAGATGGCCTGGAAATGAAGGTCAGCCACACGGGCGGTCAACCGTATCTATGGAACTAAGGCCTAATAAAAACACCACATACCGCGACTCTGCTAAGCCGCTCTCGGGACAATATTCTGTAAGTATTGTGACACATCACGGATGGGAGAAGGCCACACCGCCCATGACTCCAAAGGGACAGGACAACCGGAAGCGTCACATCTGGAACTCTCTGGGCTCTGCCTCATCTTACCACTTTCCTTAGCTGATTTTCATCTGTATCCTTTGCTTCCATAAGCCATAATTATGAGTATAACCACTTTCAGTGAGTTGAGTCTTTCTAGTGAATCACTGGAACTGAGATGGCCTTGGAGACCTCAAAATTGCAACTGGTGTTGGAAGTCAGGGTAGTTTGAGGGATTCCCAAACTTTCCAGTGGCCCTTTCAGGTGCTGTTACTGTAGTACACATATCACCCTATGTGGTGTTTGCCTGTTTATCTGTCTGAGAATATGGACTATGCCTTATTCACTATTCCATCATTTCCAGCAAAATGTAGCCATTCAAACACTGATAGAATGAATTTAATGGACATGTCCTAATATTGATATAAGAACCGCACACTTGTTCCCTAGGACTATTTTTATTATAACACAAATCAATTAAACTGAGGAAATAATGCCCGATAGACATTCAAAAAAACCAACTTCACAAACAGCCAGGAAACATGTCTTTTTGAATCTCTCTCTTGGATGATTTCACTTGATCTAACAAAAGTATTTAGAGAGAAGTGGAAGATTATTCTTCAGTTACATTTCCATCAGTATTGTTTCCCCCAACTGACCTTCTAATAAAAATTACACTGAAGAATATGGGGGCTTATTTTCTGGGATATACGTGAAGGGCAGGTAGAAGGATTGGTCCAGAAGCTTCTTAAGCTAGCTGAGTCCAGGGTAAGATTAACACAGATCTGAGTGAAATACAGGCATCTGACCAAGACACCTGTGAGCAGAAGGCTATCACAAGGCTGCATAGAGACAAAATTTCTTTTCTTTGTTCTATACAAGAGTACAAATAGCTGCTAACTTTACCTGGGTCTACCACAGACAACATGACAGGTCAAGCTCCTTAACCCCTCTGAACCACAGTCTACTCACCTGCAGAATGGGTATAAGAACAACCACGCTGCTTCACAAAGATGTTGCAGGGATGAAAGCAGGTAGTAAGTGTAAGAGATTTGGAAATACCAAAGCATATAATAGTGTTCTTCTACTACTATTAGCATACTAGCGAGATGTCCCACCTAGGCACTTACTTAACGGTATCTGAGACTGTTAATTAGTTGCAAAGAAAATGCAACGAATTACCAAGGTCTACCAGGTAGCAGATCAAAGCTCTGACATAAATGGTAGCAGCTATTTTTTACTGAGTACTTAACATGTGCTGGGGACTGGGCAAATCCCTTTACATTATATCATTTTATCCTCACAACTCTGCAAGGTACAAGGATTACTATCCCCATTCTACAGATGAGGAAACTGAGACTCAGGAATATGAGATAACTTGCCCAAGGTCACATAGTTGATAAGTAGAAGAGCTGAGAGTCCAGTCCAGATGTGTCTCTCTGAAAAACCCAAACTCTTACCACGATGTAGACCTGCACTGCCGTGCAAGGACCGGAAGAGGGAATATGTGGTATGTTGTTGATCACGCTGCAGTTATGGTTACAGACTTAGTCATAGCTCTCTCCAAAATTCACACGAATCTAGGTGGGCTGAGGGGGGATGGAGTCTGGACAGTTTAACATAGAAGGTATCACCTGCAATGGACCACAGTAAATACTGTGACCCCCATTTCAGACTGGAGCCCAAAGACCAGAAAAGAATGCCTATGGGAAGCCTGAAATTTTAGTTTGTAATCCATCTGAACAGGGTGCTGAGACAAAAGTAATTCATGACAACTTGTTCTCCAACTGTGAATTTTTGGGAACATTTCCAGTATTCATTAGCTCTCAGATTCACACTTCCACCTGTGTGTTGAAGAGCGGTTTTATCAGTTCCTAGAGCAAGAGGATAAAATAGAGAGAGGAAGTGACTTGGTCTCATTTTTTCTTTAATGTGCGATTTTTAAATGGCAGCAGAGTGATTACGATGGTGGTCAGCAGTCCTCTAACTCCTGCCTTCCCCCACTCCATAGTCCCCCACCCCCAACCCTGTCAAATCTTTAGGCTCCTTTCTGTCCTTTCTAATGTCCCTGGGTTTCTCTCAACCAGGATTCTTGTTTTAACTGAATTATGTCTAGAGTAGGCTTTGTTAGGAAGAGGTTCCTCCTTATCACCTGTAATTGCTCTTTTGGCCAATAAATACTAAAATGGACCTTATTTTAAGGCTACTATAACCTCAGTGTCCCTGAGCTTAATGTTACAGCAACACTCAGTGAATTTCTGATTTTCAGCACAGAAACTTAGCTAGAGAGAAAATGCCTATCATCTGAGCAGTCAATTCACAGAGCTCTTCTCAGGTAGCAGAGTTAGAATCTCCCAATGCAATTAATTGGATGGTTACGCTCAAGTTACGAGTGATCTTCTAATTCTTCCCTCCACAATGCTTACCTTATCATCCACTAAGCCTGTTTCCTACTTATGACCTATGACAACCTAGCCCAGCTTGATTAGCATCTCAGTCAGGCTAGAAGTACAACGTATAGACTTTTTCTTACACCAGTGCTACAGTACCCATCCCCTGCCTCCCAACCATAGACCCTACTAATGTGTTTGAAATTTCACAACTCTGGTAATTTAGAAGTATCTTGTCATTCCCCCTGCCCCCGCCCCGCCCCACCCCGCTTCTGCTAATTCATGCTCAGGGAGAAACAAACCGGAACAGATGTTCTCTACTTCATTTTCCTGCATACCTGACAGAAATAGATTCTGGCACCCGTGACATTAGAAAGGAATACTGAAAAGAATTCTTGAGAAGAGGAGGAATTGAAGAGATATTGTGGTCAAAGGAGAGGATAGTGCCACTGACCCTGCACTTCTCATCTGCCCTCAACACCCTACCTTTCTGTCTTTGCCTCTACTTCCTAGCTCCATTCCCCTTTCAACAACCTCGTACTAACATTTGAGGTTCCACGCACCTCCGAACAAAATTTCACCGCCCTTTGCGGGTGGTGAAAACCTTTATTTTTCATAAAACAGAGTCGAGGGTGTGAGTCATCCATTCGATTTTCTCTTTTGCACGCTCAGCAGATAGCAATTAATGTAGAGCTGTGCCAGGAAAAACGAAAACATACAAACTCCTAAAGACATTTCTAAGGCAAGAGTTAGCTGGCTAGATAGACAAGCAGTTGTATTCTGTAAATTTAAAAAGAAAACTTGTAAACTAGGGATTTTTTTTTAAACACTCAGATTTGATGAGCAAGGGAATAGCTTCGGAGGAGTGTATGAGAAAGTCATATTTATACGACTGTAAATTTTCTAAGCAGCAAGGATCTGAAACATGCATTTTTTAACATCTTCATTGGAGTATAATTGCTTTACACTGGTGTATTGGTTTCTGCTGTATAACAAAGTGAATCAGCTATACATATACATATATCCCCATATCTCCTCCCTCTTGCGTCTCCCTTCCACCCTCCCTATCCCACCCCTCTAGGTGGTCACAAAGCACCGAGCTGATCTCCCTGTGCTACGAAACACGCTTTTTAAAATAGCCCGACAGAGCAATCTTGGTGTGAGCAATTTACACTTGAAGTGACTGTTCTGTCTTTAGAACACTAGGAAAAGTTAGGTGTTTAATGTATCTTCCAGACAGTTCACAAAGCAGTCCTTGATCAGAACCCTCTGCAAGGGATATTGACAAACCTGACCAACTGCAAGAATGTCCTGTAGAGAAAATGATCTATGAGATTACCTGCTGGCAGGTTCATGGGTCCGACTGTCAATATCTAGAGAAGGATCACAGAAATAAACGTCTAATGTTTGCTGTCCTGACGTCTATATTTATAATGCTGGTAAAGCAGTTGGTCAATCAAAACCAGGTAAAGCAATTACAATCTTCCCCAGCTAACATGCAAGAGAAAGAAACTGAACTCTTTGTGATGAGAAGTCAATATAGCAAGATAATCCAAAATTGCTTTTTTATTCACGTGGAGGGAATTTGGTACTATTATATCTTGTCACTTCTAATTGTCTGATTAGATGAATACAGTGCAGATGGATTAATGTAATGAAGTCAAATACTCAATTAGAATTTATTTTTTCTCCCCTTCCTACATTGTTTGAGATCCCCACAGAATTTGGAACATAATGTTCCTTTCCCTATTCAGTCTGGCTTCTTTATATTTGGCAAATATTTATTCTTTTATCTATGTTTCATCTGGAGCTGCCATGAATGGGTCTACTTTTCTCGTGTCAAACAATATAGGTAATGTTGTTAGGTGTAAAATTATTTTGGAGACGACGTAAATCACTAACGCAAGACAGATTGTGGGCTGAATTCTAACAGCAAACTACTTTGAAGGGATAAGAGCGAGTGTAAATGGCAAGGTTTGAAGGGGGCTGTAACTTCCAAAATGTTGACTTAGAGCTTGAGTGCAGTCTGGTAAAAGATCTGTCAAATTGTGAATCTTTTGAAGGGTTACATAGGAGCATGGGTAAAATGAACCAGAATCTGTTTGGTAATTTTCAAAATAAAAAACCTGAATGGGGAGTGATCTCGTTTCTGATTAAGGGCTCAGGCTCTAGCGTTACACAAGACTGCCTGTGTCCCACTTACTGACTGCATTTCCTTAGGCGTTATTTCACCTCTCTAAGTCTCAGTTGTCCCATCTGTTAAATGAAAATAATGATCAACCTGCCTGATAGAATTATTATGAGCCTTAAATTATATAACCCACACACAGCTCTTGGTACAGGCTCTGCATCACAAGAAGCACTCAAGACATGTTACCTAATTGTTACCTATTGTTGGCTAATATATAGCCTATGGTAATTATTTGAAAGCTGATGACTATTCAACTCAATGGGTATCCATTCAGGGCCTTCTACATAGAAGTCTTCTACACAAGAAACTAAACAGATTCAAAGAAAATTAACACCCTATCCCTGTCTTCAGTTTAATAGGCTTAACCTGGTGCTCACCATTCTCTCAGAAGGTAGACTAAGGTGAGTGTTCGTGATACTATGACCACAGTATCTTCTTTTTTTTTTTTTTTGGTATGCGGGCCTCGCTCTGGACGCGCAGGCTCAGCGGCCATGGCTCACAGGCCCAGCCATTCCGCGGCATGTGGGATCTTCCCAGACCGGGGCACAAACCCGTGTCCCCTGCACTGGCAGGCGGACTCTCAACCACTGCGCCACCAGGGAAGCCCCACAGTATCTTCTTAAAGGCTGCTTCTTCCATTCTGACCTGCATTCTAATCCATTCTCTATCGAGGAACAGAAGGATCTTTGTAAAACCTTTCAATGTCTTCCTGTTGCGCTTCCAATAAAACCCAAACTACTTACTCTGGGCTACTAGGCTCTCCCTAGTCTGGTACCTAGAGATCCCGTCTGCCATCGCTCCGTCCCTCTGTCACTGCAATCCCTCCCTTCGCCTTCCCTTCCCTACAGGGCCTCTGCCTCTGTATCTTCCCTCGTCTGAACTGTTTCCCCCTACTTTAAAAAAAAAAAAAAAAACTTATTTTTTGGCCACACTGCCTGGCATGTGGGATCTTAGTTCCCTGACCAGGGATGGAACCCGCACCCCCTGCAGTGGTAGTGCGGAGTCTTAACCACTGAACCACCAGGGAAGCCCCTCCCCTCCTTTTCTTTGTCTGGTTAATTCTAATTCTTTGTCAGGTCTCAGCTGTTATGTCACTTTCTGAGAAGGACTTCCTTAACTTCCTCACTGCCCACCACTACTCTAAACCAATTTCTCTGTGACTTTCTCTTAGAATAACCTGTCATTTTCCTTTATAACCTTAAATATTTATTTCTGTGATTAAAAAAAAAATCTATCTCCCCTACTAGACATAAACTCCTTGAAGTCAGAGACCATGACTATTTTGGTCATCATTATATGCCCAGTTACTAGCACTAAGCTTGGCATATAGCAGCTGTACCATAAACACTGAAGAAACGTGTTAAAGGGTAATTACCCCCCCCAGAAAAAGGTCAACTCATCATTCTCATATTGATATAAAATGAAAACGTGAAAGATTTTAAGACATTATTAATGAGGGAAACAGGCAGGTGTTAAACCAATTCAAAGGAGAAGTAAAAGAACAGATATATAGAATCCACTTATCTGGAGTACTGTAATAAATGTAAAAACTGAGACAAAACTAGCTTTTCCATAGTGGGGAGGAAATTCAACTGAACCTTCACTTGACAGATTTTTTTGCATATTTATAGACAAGACTTACTTTGCATGGCTCTTAGTTGCCTACAACTTATAGAGCTAGAAAATACCTCAAAGGTCATGGAAGGCTAAAATCAGAGAACTGAGAAGGATATACTCTAAACAGCGCCTAGACTTCTACTGTAACACACATTTTCCCCTACAACAAATGGAAATTATGAAGGCACACAGGAGGGACATTTCATTCTTGGGGTGAGTGAGAGATTTCAGAGGTCTTCATAGAGGAAGAAGGGTTGAACTAAGTCTTGAAATGTAGGTAGGATTTCCGTAGTGGTAAACGACTTGACGTTTTTGAGCAGTGCTCTAGAGGAGTTTTTCTGGTAGTAATGGATTCTTGCAGGCAAAAATAGAGTCTCAGAGGGAAGAGTTCAGTGGAGAAAGTACTTGAAAAGAGGAAGGAGTGCCCAATAGGAAGGGAGAGGTCCTGAATTTTGGTTCCTACACCAACATTTCTTCTGGACTAAATTACAGATCTCTGGGCCTAATCCCAGAAATACTTCTTTTCAGCACCTGGAACCAGGGAAACAACGGTGAAGAAAATGGACCTGGAACTTAGATTCGGGAGTGCTGATTATCCAGATAATAAGATGGCATCCAAAAGGGGCTTCCAATTTCTCCAAAGAAGACACACAGATGGCGAAGAGGCACAAGAAAAGGTGCTCAACATCACTAATTATTAGAGAAATGCAAATCAAAACCACAGTGAGGTATCACCTCACACCAGACAAAATGGCCATCATCAAAAAGTCTGCAAACAAGAAATGCTGGAGAGGGTGTGGAGAAAAGGGAACCCTCTGCACTGCTGGTAGGAATGTAAATTGGTGTAACCACTATGGAGAACAGTATGGAGGTTCCTTAAAAAACTAAAAATAGAGCTACCATATGATCCAGCAATCCTACTCCTGGGCATATATCCAGAGAAAACCATAATTTGAAAAGATACATGTACCCCAGTGTTCATTGCAGCACTATTTACAATAGCCATTACATGGAAGCAAACTAAATGTCCATCAACAGAGGAATGGATAAAGAAGATGTGGTACATATACACAATGGAGTATTACACAGCCATCAAAAAGAATGAAATAATGCCATTTGCAACAACATGGATGGACCTAGAGATTGTCATACTGAGTAAAGTCAGACAGAGAAAGACAAATATATCACTTGTATGTGGAATCAAAAAAAATGGTACATATAAACTTATTTACAAAACAGAAATAGAGTCATAGATATAAAAAAATTTATGGTTACTGGGGGGGAAATGGGGAGAGGAATAAATTGGGAGATTGGGATTGACATATACATACTACTATATATAAAATAGATAACAAATAAGGACCTACTATATAGCACAGGGAACTCTAGTCAATACTCTGTAATGACCTATATGGGAAAAGAATATTAAAAAGAGCAGATATACGTAAATGTATAACTGATTCACTTTGTTGTACACCTGAAACTAACACAACATTGTAAATCAACTACATTCCAATAAAACATTAACTTAAAACAAGAGGGTTTCCAACCTCTAAGAGTCTGGAGGTGCAGGTGCACTTCCCAACATCATATTAAAATGACAGCTACCAGCCGAGTCTATGTCAGGGACCGTTTAGCACATGAATAGTAGGGGGAAGAAAGTCCTTATCACACAACTAGTATTTCTGATTGTCATCTAGTACAGAGGTCAGTAAACTTTGTCTGTAAAGGGCCAGATGGTAACCGTTTTAGGTTGTGCGTGTCATGCTATCTGCTTGTTTGCATTACAACTACTTAACCCTGCTGTTACAGCGCCAAAGCGACCACGGACAACATGTACACAACGCAAGTGCCTGTGTTCCAACAACACTTTGTTTTCAGAAACAAGGGATGGGCCAGATGTGCCCCATGGGCTGCAGTTTGTTAACATCTGTTTTAAAAGGCGAGTGTCTGGGTACCAAAGGGATCATTAGAACAGTGCGCCAATGGAGGGTGGTAATCATTGTATTTACCTCCATCCTCAGACAGTATTTTGCACACAAATTCTAGAAAATACACTGTAAGAGAATTTTTTTTTTTTTTTTTTAAGATTCTCCTCTGAACTTTCAGAGCAACCTGTAACTCTTCCAGCATCCATCACGTCCTACCTGGTACACAGGTATCCATGCAAATATCTTTTTTCCCTCCTAGGATTTAGACTCCTGGAGGGTAGAGCGCATGCCATTTTCAACGTTTCTATTTGTTTCTTGACGTAAGGTAAGTGCTAAAAAGCGTTTCCTGGATGAGTCAATGATATCACGTTGTTTATTTTCTTTGTTTGTTTGATTTTGAACCTCTTATGGCCTCAATGAAACGCCAGGCCTTCCTCTGCATGTTTAGCAGTATCTCAGCAGCTTTCTCCAGGAATGAAGCATCTCCTGGAGCAGGACACGTGGCTATGATCACCGCTGCATATCTGTCTGTTCCTCACCGTTCTCCCTACTTTCTGGGACTACTCTTGAATGGGTGATTATTCGCCTTCTTAGGAAATGTCCTCTCAGTGGCTGGCCATGATCCATTTAACATAATTCAATGCAGCGTCCATATATTTTCCTCCAGGGCTGTCCTGTGCAAGTGTGTGTCTGAGAGCTTTTGAGGAAAGCACAGTGTTTTGTTTTTGGTCATTATATAAATATATACCACAGATAATAAACTGTTAATGAAAAGAAATAGCTGCATGCAAATTTCTAGTTTGCTTTTTTTTTCAATTTTCCTTATGGGTTCCTTCCTTTGTGAGAACACCAAGCCCTCATTTCCCTGCCTACTAATTGCTTTTTCATGAAGTGATTTTTTTCTTCTTCCTTTTCTTTCTTTTTTTTTCTAGCTTTTAAGCAATACCAGATGTTGAATGAAAGCAAGTTTCTCTGATTGGTATCCAGAGAAAACAAAAAGCATGTATCACTTCAAGCCTGACCTGCACAATGGGAAAATGGACCAAACAAGGCTGCCAGGATTAAATGCACTGCGTTTAAGTTCTGAAGTAGTATTTTTTTTTACCCCTCGTGTTTTCATTGTTCCTCTTCATACCCGATTGAAGAGTTAATTTTTTGTTAAGAAGAGATGATAGATAGGAAACAGAAAAGCCACAAGAAAAGGATGTTATTTGAGACTCATCTCCTGACTATTATGTGATCCTAGGCCCGTTTAGCACATTCACACTGTGGGGTGTTGAGGATGTTTTGAGAGAAGAATGGGGTGTTTTGTAGCCAAGTAAGTTTGAGATGTGTTGGGTTAAACAAGTTCAACACCAGCCTAACAAGTATCATGAATCTCCAAAGGGCTATATATAGACTGAGGCTTTCCCAGTAATCTGCACAGAATACTTTTATTGCAGAATATTTTATAGAACAATTGTCCCTCTGGCATACACTTCAGGAAATGCCCTCTGCTGGGAAACATAGATGTCTGGAAAAATTCGGTGCCGTGATCTTTGGTATCATTGACAATATGGTGTTTCTAAAATGCCGGCTGACTGCCTAGCCTCACGCAGTGTGATGTGGAAGACTCCTGAGTCCTTGGTCGCCCATCTCCAAAGGATGCGCAGTCTCCTTGGAAACATGCATCATGCACACCTGAAAGCTTACTCAGTGGGAAAGTGCTAAAGCAGTGGCCAGGAAAAAAATAGCTACACAGTGGTTTTTAAATTACGTGTGGTGGAGCCACAGAGGTTCTCTGCAGGTACCATGAGGCCACTGCTAAGGGAGGGATGGTTACAGAGAAACTCAGTTGGGAAGGACTAAGTTCTCCAGCCCTGAATCAGCAAGTAAGATCCACGTGAAGACAGGATTCCGCTGTCGTAGGATAATAATAAGTGCCAAAATTATTTTTATTTCTTTTTTTAATCTATCTTTATTTTTTTGTCTGTAAACATCTTTTATTTATTTATTTGGCCTTTTATTTCCCTTCTTAGTTATTTTAAATATAGCAGCTTTAAAGAATTGAAATATTACAGATAAAATTCACATGTATTTCCTCTCTCCAGTCCATTCTGCCTCTTCCCTTCCAGAGGTCACTGCAGATATGAACTTAGTGGGAATCCAAGCAATGCTTCTACCCTTTTGCTCATGATATATTTACCCATTTCCCCCTTTTGGTGGACGGTGGGTTAGTTCCTGTTTTTCACTATAATATAATAAACAGTAAGTGCTGAAATTATTAGTGCGTACATTTTCACTCAATAAATGACAGGAATCGTTGCCATCCCCGTCTGCACATGTTTCCACTGCTGAGGAGAATGCTCTGGCCAGATGAGACAAGAACTGAGCAGCAGAAAGAGGTGGGAAAAGAGTCATGAGAGAAGTGAAAGCTCTATAATAAACAGAAGGAGCTGGGGTGGGGGATCAGGATGCAGAAGCAAGTGAGAGTTAAGGAGAAAAATGCCAGAGGGCAGCCAGTGGATGGAGAACCTGAGCGCGTTTTCATGAGTGAAGAGCTCTAGGGTGGTGAAGGGCAGAAAACCCATGGGGAGGAAACGGAGACACAAGAAATGTTGCTGGGATTTTGAAGTAATATTGTTCAAGTGTCTTGGGTAAAAAATGAAACTCCTTTTTTTAAAATTGCTTTTTAATACTATGTTGTTGTTTTTTATGTGGTTCTGTGCAGATACTGGATTATGTGAGTTCAGAACTCAGGGTTACAGAGATAAATGTACCATTTGCATTAGGCTTTTTGAAATACTGCAAATAGCTTGAGGGTCCCATCGTTCCCTTTGAGCATCCTGAGACATTCAAGGTGCCAGGTTGGGAACGCATTGCTTAGATGAGGTTGATAAAAACCGAGAAGGACTTTAAAACTCTCATTTAGGAAGTCCAATGAGATTAACAGCTTTTATTATTTTACTGAACTTGCTAAATAACCTGAACGGATCTGCTTTTTTTTTTTTTTCCACTCAGAATCTCCTGTCACCAAGCTTTGTAACTCTTTTGCTTCTAGTTGCTATAGAAATGGTGCAAGCCATCTTGACTGACTGGTGCAGAATTCATTTCTTTCTGACACCATTGCCTTTAAAAGCCACATTCAGATTGTGAAAATTGGGTCATTGTACTGTGCGGTAATTAGAAACGCTGCTATTTTAATTGAGGCTATGAATGAGACCTGATTTTATCTTGGTTAAGTTTGATGAGTCCTTTGAGGTTATTTTTTAATCTGGGTGTCTAATATAATTCTCAAGTTTCTTTCTTCTTCCTCGTGCGTGTGTGTGTGTATGTGTGTGTGTCGCGTGCGTGTGTGTGTGTGTGTGTGTGTGTGTGTGTGTGTGTGATGGTCTTATTTGCACTTTTTTCTGACAATTCCTCCCTCAGCTGCTTATGCTTGACGTAAACCAAAGAGTGAAGCCTTTATTTCCATCCATGCGACTTTCTGGAACCGCTCATCTTGCTAACAACCATTTCATTGTGGACATCCACTGCCTTCCCGAATCATCTCCTACCCTGAATTTACGGCCCTTCGGAGGCCCTCAGGGAGAAACCCAGGGCACAATTCTCAGGTAATTTTCTCTACATTCTGTGACAAGAATGAACTCATGAGAACCAAGAGCGCTCTTTTCTTTTCATAAGCAGGTGAGAGAGTCAGAATGGCTTCATCTGTCTTCTGATCTCAAACAGCATTTTGGCCATGCCCTGTCATTAGAGGCATTCAAGAGAAGTCTTGGGTGACTCAGGTGTGGACAGCCCGGGTCTCATTACCACAGATGAAATGATGAAGCCTTTTGAAGAGACTCCTGAGACGTCCTGCCTCCAAGTTCCTTTTTGCTCCTTCCAGACTCGTGTCTCCCTGCTTAAGCCACTGTATCACCTTAATAGGTGAAACTATGAGTCCAACTCTGCCGAAAGTACAATGCCACGGAAGAGAGAGTACGTCTTAGTTTCCGCTGCACACTTTTCTCTGCTCGCATTTTTGCAAAGGGCAGCCTCTGTAGACACGTTGGACTGCTCAATAGAAGGGGTTACTGATTTGAGGAGAATTTATTTTGAACAAATCCTACAGCTCTTGTTTTTTTTCCCCAAAGCTGTTAGAGCTGAGATCATAGAAATTACGGGGCCGACGAGGGGCATAAAAGAGAATCCAACGTCTTCTTTTGGGGGAGACTTCAGATCGGTCTGAGGAGTGCTCGGACATTCTCCCGTCCTGCTCTTGTTCTCCTCAACCAGAAGGTTTAGAAATAGCAATTAAGAGTCTTACTGTTTTCTCAGTTCTGCTACTACCAAACTTCGCTCTACCCACATTACTTGGCCTGAACGGAAAAACAGTCCCCTCCTCTTTTCAGTTCTCCTGTTACTTGCTTATAAATGTCTCACTTAGCTGTTCTTCATTTGCAGGAGAGCTTTCTGGGGCGTCATCAAAGCCCTCTTCTCTCACTTTTAAGTCTCCCTGCAGGTTTCTTTCTTGACTGCTTTTAAAAATCCTTTTCTTTTGGAGAGGCTCTGAACTTGCCACCTTTCTTTTCTAAAACAATCTCAAACCCATTTCCATATCCACATTGTGGTGATTTCACAAAACTGTATTTAGAAGCCTGAACAAGATGGGGGAGCTTTAGAAAAATAACTCTGCTGTACTTATGCATTTGTTTAAAACGCAACTCCACAAAGTGCAAAGGAGAAGTTCAGAGAACTGGCTGAGAACTCTCCAAACTCCTCATCCAAAGCACTGGACTGGAAGGCCACCAGTGAACTGTTTACACATCTACATACACGCATACACACACACATACACATATATGCACACACAGGTGCATATACACAAATACACTCACATACACACACATACACATGTACACACTTACATAAACACACAGGTTTGGATATCTAATCATAATCCTTGGAAACACCCGGCAGCAAGCCAATGCTAATTTTCAAATTAACTTTTCAATTCATTCACTAAAGAAAATATTCACAAATGTTAGACTTAGCCAACCAACCTATATTTTCCTTTTTCTCATTTTTAAGAAATTTCAATAACACAAAATAGGGGGGAAAAAGATTGGCTTTTCTTCCTTATTCATGTGCCCTTATTCATGAAACCCAGACAACATAAATCAGTGAAAAGTGGCTTCTTTTTTAAGCTGAAGTGTAACTGACTTACAATATTATATTAGTTTCTGGTGTACAACATAATGGTATGATATTGATAACCACGGTAAGTCTACTTACTACCTGTCCCCAAAGTTACTACAGTATAATTGGTCATATTCCTTATGCTGTATATTGCATCCTCATGACTTAGTCTATAACTGCAAGTTTGTACCTATTAGTCCCCGACACCTGTTCTGCCCATCCCCCCCACCCCTCTCCCCTCTGACAACCACCAGTTTGTTCTCTGTATTTATAAGTCTGTTTTTTATGCTTGTTTTGTTTTTTAGATTCCACGTATAAGTGAGATCACATGGCATTTGTCCTTTTCTGTCTGACCTATTTCACTTAGCATGATGCCTTCTAGGTCCATTCATGTTGTTGCAAATGGCAAGATTTCATTCTTTTTATGGTTAATACTCCATTGTGTGTGTGTGTGTGTGTGTGTGTGTGTGTGTGTGTGTGTGTGTGTGTGTGTATGGCTCATCTTCTTTATCTATTCGTCTATCAGTGGGCACTTAGGTTGCTTCCATATCTTGACTGTTGTAAATAATGCTGCATAGGGGTGCATGTATTTTTTCAAAGTAGTGTTTTCATTTTCTTCAACTAAGACCCAGAAATGGAACTGCTGGATTGTATGGTAGTTCTATTTTTATTTTTTCAAGGAACCCTCTCATATGGTTTTCCACAGTGGCTGCACCAATTTACATTCCCACCAACAGTGCATAGGGGTTCTCTTTTCTTCACATCCTCACCAATACTTGTTATTTGTTGTCATTTAGATAATAGCCATTCTGACAGGTGTGAGATAATATCTCACTGTAGTTTTTATTTGCATTTCCCTGATGATTAGTGATGTTAAGCATCTTTTCATGGGTCTGCTGGCTATCTGTTTGACTTCTTTAGAAAAATGTCTATTCAGGTCCTCTGCCCATTTTTCAATCAGATTGTTCTTTTGATATTGAGTTGTATGAGTTCTTTATATATTTTGGATGTTATCCCCTTATTGAACATATCATTTGCAAATATCTTCTACCATTCAGTAGGTTGCTTCACACCAGTGAATGGTGTCCTTCACTGTGCAGAAGCTTTTCAGTTTGATGAAGTTCCATTTGTTTATTTTTGCTTTTTTTTGCCCTTGCCTGAGGAGATAGATCCAAATAAATACTGCTAAGAACAACATAAAGAGTTTACTGCCTATGTTCTCTTCTAGGAGTTTTATGATGTCAGGCCTTACATTTAAGTCTTTAACCCATTCTGAGTTTATTTTTGTATGTGGTATAATAAAGTTGTCTAGTTTAATTGTTTTTCCATAGCTGTCCAGTTTTCCCAACACCATTTATTAAAGAGATAGTCTTTTCCGCACTGTATATTCTTGTCTCCTCTGTCACAGGTTAAGTGACTGTAAGTGCATGGGTTTATTTCTGCGCTCTCTCTATTCTGTTCCCTTGATCTATCTGTCCATTTTTGTGCCAGTACCATCCTGTTTTGATTACTGTAGCCTTATAGTATAGTTTGAAATGAGGGAGCAGAATACCTCCAGCTATGTTCTTCTTTCTCAAGATTGCTTTGGCAATTCAAGGTCTTTTGTGGTTCCATACAAATTTTAGGATTATTTGTTCTGGTTCTATGAAAAGTGCCATGAACATTTTGATAGGGATTGTACTGATTCTGTAGATTGCTTTAGGTAGTATGGACATTTTAATGATATTAATTCTTCCAATCCATATGCATAGTATCCTTTCCATTTATTTGCATCATCTGCAATTTTTTGTCGGTGTCTTAAAGTTTTCAGAGTATAGGTCTTTTGCCTCCTTGGTTAAATTTATTCCTAGGTGTTACACTTTTTTTTGATGCAATTGTAAAGGAGACTGTTTTCTTAATTTCTCTTTCTGATAATTTTGTTATTAGTGTATATAAATACTAATAATGAAACATGGCTTCTAAAATAGCCTTTACAAAAACAATCAGGTCAAAATAATCCATAAATGTGTTAGCCAAAACTGTCAAACCAGTTTTGCAAAGGAAGTCAACATTGTCTGTGAAGTAGGTTACTGAGGTATTGGACCCATATCCAAGTTCAGGTTAAATGCCATTAAGAGATACGAGCAGAAGGGAGGGAGGACAGAATCAAGCACCAGTTATTTCATGATTTTAGTCTTCTTTCTCCAAGATCTCTTCCCACAAAATGATTTTTATTCACTTACATTTTATTCACTGTATTTGTTAGAGCTGATAGATGTCATATGTTTATCAATTTCACAAGCATTTGGCTAAAGAGCAGCCACTGCATCTGCAAACTTATAATTGGCTAAGGAGAGAAAAAGAGGTGTTGTTTCAGATACTGGGCAAATCAAGGGCTTCCTTTTTTTATATTAATTTGAATCACGGTCCTCAAATTAGAATGTTTAAGAAACATAGCTTTTTAAATTGTCTTTAAGTCGAATAAATATTGACTTCAAGATACCATCCCCTGCACTGGCAAGAAATTCAAGCTCAGAAGTTAGAGTCCTCTCCTCCTCCCCTTTTCCTTCTGGCTCTCCTTCCAAAAGTTGCCCCAGCATAGGATAGTGCTAGGAAAATGGGACCACTAGTGTTCTGTCCCAACCTCCAGTTGGCACCATCTGTGTCCTCCAGCCAAGCCCACGGAAGCCTCTTGAAGGCCACCTGCTTACTGTTTACAGGATGCTCTGCCAGAGCAAGAAAGACACGTCACACTGTGCAGCTGTCCCTTTGTGGTTTTTCCATTCCTTTCTGGCATTTCCACTCTTCTGGTTACTGTTATTGCATTAAAAACTGCCCCCACACCGTGGTTTAAAGCAATGTCAATCATTTATCTTGCTCTGGGGAGGAAATGGGCTCAGCTAGGCGGTTCTTACTTAGAGTTTTTCAGGAAGTTGCATCAGATAGCGGCGGGCTGGCGTCATCCTGAAGGCTTCTTACTTACATATCTGGGATCCGGATTGGGCCTGTTCAAAAAGCTGGGAGGCAGAACAGCTGGAGTTTCTCAGGCATCTCTCCTCTCTGTGGTCTCTCTACACGATCTTTCCACATGGCCTCTTCACAGTAGTCAGGCTTCTAACATGGCTGGTAAAGGCTCCCAAAGGAGATATCCCAAGAGGAAACCAGCAGAAGCGGCCTGGTTTCCTGCCTTAGAAGTCACCCGGGTTCACCTCCGTCACATTCTGCTCCTCGAGGCGCTCACAAATGCCAGCCCAGTTTCAAGTGAAGAGTGTCAAAGGGTTTGCACTTTTCAAAGGATTTGTTTTAAAAACCACCAGACCCACAGAGCAGAATACTGGCCCTATTTCTCTGAGGTCCCACTGTCATCTTAACACTTGCCCAGTTGAGAGAAACCTCACCATTCTCCTTTCCTTCTAAAGTGGTTTTCTTCTTCCAGTCTCATCTGGGACACCTAGCATCATTTTTACAATGGCTTCAGGCCAGGGATGGCAGACGAGAAAAAAGGAATCCAAAGATTTATACCCATAAGTATAGACACTGGTATAAACACTAGAATAAAGAAATAATGCTTCACCATAAAAAAATAAAACAAACAAACAAAAAAGATAAATGGCAACTAACACTGGACTTCATTTCTGAAGACCACAGGGAGTGGGAGGGACGGGGGCAACCTGTCCAAAGGGGTAGCTGCTCTTCTGCTCTAGCCAGTTGTTGCCACGAGGGATATTTCACCAGCCACGCCAGGTTTTCTAGGAAAGTCAGAAATCTCAATTTTTGTGTGAATTATCCTGATAGTGAAATGCTAGCTGCTAAGTCAAATGCCTTCAAAAACACATTTGGGTCAAACAAAATACGTTACTGGCCATATTCAGCTTCTAGATGTCAGTTTGTAACCTCTGTCTTCGATTTCAATATAGGTAGGAAGAAAAGTTGATTTGAGGCTACTTCTGACTTCTGCTCCTTCAAAAACCCCAAGTCAAGGAAGTATGAAGGGACCCATCCACACACTAGTAATGAAAAAATGAGAATCTACAGGGAGAAAAATACAAATTGGCACTTCAGTAAAGTACCCTAGCACACGGTATGTATACCAGGAGTCAGCAAACTATAGTCCACTGGCTATATGTGGCCTGCTGTCTAGCCTTTGTAAATAAAGTTTTATTGGAACACAGGCACACTTATTAGTTTATGCATCGCCTGTGGCTTCTCTCATGCTACAGTGTAGGAGTTGAAAAGTTGCAACAAACTGTCCAGCCCACAAAGACTAAAATATTTATCATATGGCCCCTTTACAGAAAAACTTTTCTGACTCCTGCACAGTATCACTGAGGCTGGGAATCACAGTAATTTAAAACTAAAGGCTCTTAAATCTATTTGCTAACTTTGCAGCCACAGTGTCGATATTTCCGTCTTAAGGTAAAGGCTGAAGTTTCTCTGGATTTCTGGTAGCAATTAAGTTTTCCTGTTGAGCTTGGTCTGTAATTAGCAAGTGTAATAAACCCTGACTGCTTTTCCCTGTGACATGATAGTTAAAGCCTGTAACTCAGCAGTTTTATTCTAGTCAAGTGGAAGAACAGAACACACCACAGGCTATGCTTCCCATCCTCTTCCATGGCACCTTTATTTAAAATTCAATGACAGTGTGTCACTTTAGACCATGAGTCTGCCTTGTCAAGGGCAGAAAGCTTAGAATGAGGATATAATCTGAAGTCTTCAGGTGTGTTTAAAGAGACTCAAATATTTTCTAAGAAAAAAATCAGTTGATACTTCTAAGAAAAAAATATTAAATTCCTTTCTTAAATTTGTTTACAAAATCAAAAAGCCTACCAGTACTTGATATGATAGAAACAGTTATTGACAAATGGGTGCTGGTTTCCTCCCAAAGTGTACAATTCAGAAAGAAGTTAATAAGCTGGTGAGGTCTACAAACACTCCAAATTTTTGCCCAAAAACATCATCATTGCTATAGTTTGTACTTGGATCTTGTGCTTCACTAACTACATAACAAAATGAAATAAAATGAACTCTAGCACTACCTGTTCAAGACCAAGACAGCATAATACACTCTCCTTATTCCTCCCATTATGTTCAGCTGAAAATCCTGCACATTATGTAGAAAGAACACATAACTAGATGTTGAAAGGTGGGGAGAAGAAGGTGGACCAGTTAAGAAACCTTGGGACCCAAGGAATGACACGGTGGTCAATGGAGGCCCAGTGGGAAACCTAGATGTCCACTTCCACCTGGGGGTAACAGGCAAGACCCCCCTTCACCTGCTGGTCTTGTATCAAAGGAGGTCTGCTAAAATAGAAGACTTAAATAACATCAGATTTCCTACCAAAATACTCAAGATGTCCAGGGTACAACTGAAACTCAGTCATCACACCAAGAACCAGGAAAATCTAAACTTGGACAAGAAAAGACAATCAACAGATGCCAACACCAACATAATCATTGTGCTGATGTAAAATTGCAAAGATTATCCAACAAGAATTTTAAAGTAATCATCATAAAAATGTTTCTATAAGCAATTACAATCATCCTTGAAATAAACTAAAAAGCAGAAAGTTTCAGCAAAGAAATAGAAAATATTAAAGAAGAACCAAATAAACACTTTAGAACCATACAAGAGACAAAATAGAAAACTCAATGGATGAGCTCAGTAGCAGAATAGACAGAAGACAAAAACCAGTGACCCTGAAGATAGAACAACAAAAATGATCCAATCTGGAGAACAGAGAGAACACAGACTGAATAAAAATGAGGGAATTCCCCGGCGGTCCAGCGGTTAGGACTCTGTGCTCTCACTGCCTCACTGTCAGCGTCCCAGGTTCAACCCCTGGTCAGGGAACTAAGATCCCACAAGCCACATGGCCAAAAAAAAAAAAAAAAAAGAACCAGTCCTGAAGGACCTGTGGAACTACAGCAAAAGATCTAACATTTGTGTCATTGCAGTCCCAGGATAGGAGAAAGAGGATGGAGCTAAAAAATTAATCCCAAATTTGCCAAAAGACATACACCCACAGATCCAAGAAGCAGGGTGATCCTCAAACAGAATCAACCCAAAGAAATCCATTCCAAGATGATTATAATCAACCTCAGAAAAACAAAGAAAAAAAATCTTGAGATCAGCAAAAGGGAGAAGACAACTTATCTAGAGGATTAAGACAATTCAAATACTATGGATTTCTCATCAGAAACAATGGAGGCCAGAGGAAGCAATACATTTTTTCATATGCTTAAAAGAAAAGAACTGTCAACTTTAAATTCTGTATTCAGCAAAATTACCTTTCAGGAATAAAGGGGAAATAAAGACATTTTCAGATGAAGGAAAGCTAAGAGAATTTGTCACCAGCCGACCTCCTATATAAGGGAGATCCTGAAAAAGAAAGGAAGTGATTAAAGAAGGAATTTTGGAAATTCAGGAAGGAAGAAACAAAAATATGGGTAAATACAATACATTCTTCTCTTCTTGGGTTTTCTAAATTACATTTGAGAGTTGAAGTCAAAAGTTTAACATGTGTGATTTCATTCTCAACATATCTACATATACATTATAAATATGTAAGGTAATTATATTATGAACAGAGGAGTGTAAAGGACTTTAAGGACTTCACTCAAACTGGTCTGAATCTTGATAGCAGTGGTGGTTACACAAATTTACACATATGATAAAATGGCATAGAACTATCTGATATGATACACATATCAAAAACACAAGAAATAACAAGAGCTGGCAAGGATGTGGAGAAAAGGGAACACTTGTATGCTGTTGATGGGAATATAAATTGGTGCAGCCGCTATGGGAAAAGGATGGAGATTCCTCAAAAAGACTAAAAATAGAACTACCATAAGATCCAGTAATCCCACTTCTGGGTACGTATCCAAAGGAAATGAAATCACTCTCTCAAAGAGATATCTGCACCCCCATGTTGACGGGAGCATTATTCACAATAGCCATGATAAAGAAACAACCAAGGTGTCTGTCAATGGATGAATGAATAAACATATATATATATATATATATATATATATATACACACACACACACACACACATACATACACACGCACAATGGAATATTACTCAGCTATAATACAGAAGGAAATCCTACCATCTGCAACACATGGATGAACCTTGAGGGCATTACGTTAAGCGAAATAAGGCAGACAGAGAATGACAAATGCCGCGGGATATCACTTATACGTGGACTCTAGAAAAATGTGTGGAAACAGAGAGTACACTGGTGGTTGCCAAGGGATGGAGGGTGGGAGAAATGGGAAGATGTTGGTCAAAGGATGCAAACTTCCAGTTACAAGGAGTACGTTCTGGAGATCTAATGCACGGGGGCTCTAGTTAACAATACTGTATTGTATACTTGGAAGTTGCAAAGAGAGGAGTTCTTCAATGTTCTCATCACACACACGCACACACACACACACACACATACACACACACACGTAGTAACTACGTGAGGTGATTGATGTGCTAACTAACCTTATCGTGGTAGTCATTCACAACATAGACATATATCAAATCATCACCTTGAACATCTTAAATTTACAAAACGTTACATGTCAATTATATCTGAAGGAAGCTGGGGGTGGGGGAAGAACTACACACACACACACATGCATTGTTCCAATATCAATACCAATCTCCTGCTTTTGATATTATATTATAGTTACGTAAGTTGTAATCATTGGAGGAAACTGGGTGAGGATACACAGGACCTCTCCGTATTATCTTTGCAAGTTTCTATATTATCTTTTGTAAGAACTGTGGCAATAGCTTTCTAATTGATCTCCCTGTTCCAATCCATTCTCCTTTAATTTTTCCAAGGCTTACTTCTGTTTCTGTCTCTTGAACATTGCCCAGATGAAATGCCATCTTCTACATCTCCCTGGTCACTCTTGTGAGGACTCAAGCCACATGTTTTGTGCAGTACCAAGCACAGTTATCTGGCATTCAGTAAATTAATAAGCTGCATAGCTGTCTTCCTATTATATAGTTATTTGTGTAAAAGTCTTCTCTACCATGTCAGCTGCTGGAGAGAAAAAATCTTATACATCTTTATGACTAAAGTGACAATAATTATGGTACACACAGAAGGAGCACAGGGGTGTTTGTTGAATGAACACATGATCAATGTATTTTATTGGATGTGCCATAGGAAGGGAGGAAATTTATAGATAGACTCTTGTTTTGATGAGTTTGACGGCCATCAGCTACTTTATAACCAAAATTTTAAGATTTAAAACTGTTCTCAGTATGTACATGCTGGATATGGTGTGGTAAAGTCAGTGTGGACATAAGGGGAAATGAGAATGAGGCTTGGAAGAAGTTTATTATTATTTCAATAAAATAAGATTTTTTTTTACTTTTGCAATTTTTATTTTATATTGGACCAAAGTTGATTTACAATGTTGTGTTTGTTTCAGGTGTACAGCCAAGTTTCAGTTCTACATGTATATATGTATATATATCTGTTCTTCTTCAAATTCTTCCCCCAGTTAGGTCTGAGCAGAGTTCCCTGTGCTATACAGTAGGTCCTTGTTGTTCACCTATTTTAAATATAGTAGTGTGTATATGTCAATCCCAAACTACCAATTTATCCCTCCCCCCGGACCTTTCCCATAAGTTTTTCTTTTTCTTTTCTTTTTTTTTTTTTTTTTTGGCCGAGCCACACAGCTTGTGGGATCTTAGTTCCCCAACCAAGGATTGAACCCGGGCCCTTGGCAGTGAAAGCACGGAGTCCTAACCATTGGATCCTGAGGGAATTCCCCACAAGTTTGTTTTTTAAGTCTGTAAGTCTGCTCTGTTTTGTAAGTTCATTTATATCATTTTTATAATTCCACATATAAGCAATATCATATGATATTTGTCTTTCTCTGTCTGACTTACTTCACTTAGTAATGACTCTATATGGGTACAAAGTTTCTGTCTGAGAGAATGAAATTGTCCTGGAAATGGAGATAATGGTTGTACAACACTGTAGATATAAACACTACCACAGATTGTATACACCCCCTGAACTGTACACTTAAAATGGTTAAAATAATCAGTTTTATGTTATGTAAATTTTACCACAATAAAAAATGACTCGAGAAAGACTCTCTTTTCCTAGGATTATCAGATTCCATCTTCTAGAAACTATGAAATTGATCTAGGGTAGGGACGAGGGACGCTGCAGCTGCTTAACATGGAAATTGATTCCATTTCTCTGTACATTTTATTCCCTCAGCCTTTAGCGTTTTAAGTAGATTTATTTTTAGCTGAAACACCAGAAAGTAAACATTCCCATTCACCTCTCTCCCCTCCCCCACGAAGATGTTTTGTGCCATCTGGTGATGAGGTGGAAAGACTGGCTTTCCAGAGGGATTAGTCCAGGCTGTTTAAAGTAGGAAGTTAACACAGAGGTTTTTAACCTGCAGTGACAAATGGCTCTGGGCTAGGATCAAGTTCTACAAATAGATTAAGCCTTTTTTCTTCCTAGGAATAAAACTGACCTGTCACATCCTAAACATAGACTGCTAATCACCTGGCCTATGTTTCCACCGTTATTTGAAAAGAAGAAAAAGAAAAACACTTTTTTTTTTTTTTTTTTTTTGCCAGACCTCAGTCATTCCTATCCACCTAATTAGTAAATTAAGCACACAATTTTTTTTTTTTTTTTTTTTTTTGGTTCACGGGCCTCTCGCCGTTGTGGCCTCTCCCGTTGCGGAGCACAGGCTCAGCGGCCGTGGCTCACGGGCCCAGCCGCTCCGCGGCATGTGGGATCTTCCCGGACCGGGGCACGAACCCGTGTCCCCTGAATCGGCAGGCGGACTCTCAACCACTGCGCCACCAGGGAAGCCCAAGCACACAATTTTTAATAGGAGCTTTTTATGATAAATTATCTCCTTTAAACGTGTTTATGATTTCTTAGACCAAAAAGAACAATTGCAGAAGGATACAAATAGCTAAGTAAATCGGGTCCCAGAAAACTTGGACTGCAGCAGGCAACTCAATGTTCTCTCTTAAATCTTGTACGTTTCAATTTTGTGAATAAACGGAAGTTTTAAATTTGGGATTAAGTGTGATATTATGTGAACTTTCGTAACAAAGATTGTTGAGTTTG
The DNA here is from genome assembly GCF_951394435.1 of Stenella coeruleoalba. Taxonomy (NCBI): domain Eukaryota; kingdom Metazoa; phylum Chordata; class Mammalia; order Artiodactyla; family Delphinidae; genus Stenella; species Stenella coeruleoalba. Next base: position 70,784,641 of record NC_137162.1, read on the forward strand.
TTAAAGAGAGTCCTTGGCAAACCTAATCCAGCACTTCATTTCTCCAGTAGGGCCTGGCCTTACAGATGCTCTAATACCACAGCAGAACGACCAGCCTTCTCAAGGAACCTCAAGTTAGAGCGGCAGCCAAAGCTCCGTATTTCTCTACGCCTTTTTAGATAAGAGAAGCTTTCCTATCATTCCTACCATTTGATTTTGTTCACTTGATTCATTTCCCTGTAAAGTGGACGTCTTCACAATTCTCTGAGCAAAATGTCTATGAGAGCTGGAAGGACAGTTGACCCTTCATTTGATCAAAGAGACACCGAACAACAATAATAGTTCTTTTATTTTATTTACATCCTATTTGTCCCAGAATGGATTTAAGGTAGTTGCAGTAATAATAGAAGTGCTATTTATTAAGTACTCACTGTGTTTCAGTGGCGAACTGGGCATTTTTATGTGGATGCTAAGAGCACAGAGTCTGAGGCCACAGCTAGTTCAAATCCCAGTTCCACTACGTACTAGCTCTGTGACCTCCCACAAGGTCCTTCTCTCTTAGCCTCTCTATCTGAAAAATCGGGGGAATTATGGTTCCCAGCTCTCAGGGTTATGGTAAAGTTTAACTGAAATACTATAGCTAATTTAACACAAGTCCTGACACGTAGAAGGCTCTAAGTAAAGGTAATTTTTCATTTAGAAAGTACTCAGTAAAGGTGATCATTAATTTAATCTTCGTAACTTCAAAACACATAGTGTTCTTCAGTAGGACACAGGCTTAGCGAGACTAAGCAATTTGCCCTAAATAGGCAAGGATGGAATCCACAGTCGTCTGCCCGCAAAGCCCATGATTCTTTCCTCACTCCTTCGATTCCATTTATTCTGTTAATTTTATTGTAATAGCAGTGCTCATACAAACTGTATTATTGGAGGTGAAAAAACACACCCTAACATGGGCTCATTAGCTTTCCTTTAGCTTTCTTTTCCAGGAATTCTCTTCTTCCTCTACCTTTGGTGAAGCAAAGATTCTGACAGCTGAATCACAAAATTGCCAAAACTGGGACTGGTCTGGCTGAGAGATGGAAAAGCTGCAGGTTCCGGAAGGGGACCCAGGCCTCAAAGGCCTACACCAATTGCCCGAGCTCGATGAATTCTCAGACCTCATCAGCCCAAACATGGACAGAACGGGGCGTTCCATGTGGCCACTGGCTTGAGTGATGGTCCATCAAACTGGAGCTCTTCAAGCACACGCCAGTGACAGCTGCAAACTGCTAGTGCACTCAGAGCATTTGATTACGTGATATCATCCAACAATGAGGACACGGGAGATGGATGACTGCTGCCCCTGAAAGGACATTTCCAAGCCTGGAACATTTACTCATGTCCATCTTCTTCATCCTTATCACCTTCTTTAATTGAGCTTACTTTTTTTTTTTTTTTTTTTTTTTGCGGTACGCGGGCCTCTCACTGTTGTGGCCTCTCCCGTTGTGGAGCACAGGCTCCACAGCCATGGCTCACGGGCCCAGCCACTCCGCGGCATGTGGGATCTTCCCGGACCGGGGCACGAACCCGTGTCCCTTGCATTGACAGGCGGACTCCCAACCACTGCGCCACCAGGGAAGCCCAACTGAGCTTACTGCATACCTTGTACATGTCCCGTTTCACTCTTTCTTTAGATAGATGGCCTGGGCAAGATTTCTTTCTCTTCGTCCTCTTCATCCTCACCATTCTGCCCTTCCTCTTCTTTTATCATCATCATCATCACCATCGTCATCAGTTGGTTTTCCCTTGCCTCCCTAAGTTCACCATTTCTACTTGGAAGTTACTCTGAATATTCCCTAAATCTGCCTTAAAAAATCATTTTCCGTTCAGCAAGGAAGACTGCAAATCCACGTCTGTTACTCTTACTGTTCGGAGCAGGCTGTCCAATCTTATTATTGTTTTTAATGACACCTGTTGCCTGATAAAAATGTATTTTCCTAACTAGTACATGATTCCCCCCACTTCTCTCATGCTGCCTGATTGAAAACCCCCATTTTATTTTTACAGCTTTGGCTGTCATCTTTGTAAATTACAAACCCAGCTTCATGAGACATCACTGCCGCTGGGAATTCATTTCAAACTGATATTTTTGGTGTGACCACGTGTGGCCCTATTTGTTCACTGAAACCTGCAGGAATGGGAATGTGGGCATTTTAAAATCTCACCAGGCTTTCATCTCTGTTGCTGGGCTGTCCCTTTGGTGACACGGACCATTATTTTCCCCTCACTCACTCAGCCTCTCTGATTTCCTTTCCACAACCCTACACATTTCTCATCAGCTTGTTGTGAGCTCTGACACATCCCAAGTAAGTTATTTATTTTGACAGTTGTGTGTGTAATACATCTAATGTGGGATGAACCTATGAGTCAGATAACCGTTTATTTTAGTCCTGGGAAACAACTTCATTACCATGTGAGATGTACTTTCAACACTCCATCCTACCAAGTAATAAATGATATTGTGTAACATATTTGTGGCAATTACCTTTGGAAATGAAGACTCCCTCTGGTGCTATTGCTAGAATGTGAGGTGAGACCCTTTTCCTTGTCCAGGGTTTCTGTTCAAGACCAGCCAGCATGCAGTGCAAGCACAGAACGTCTGCGGACGGGAATGACCTGTCCACCCTGCTGCCCGGCAGCCCTACAGTCCTCACCCACTTTGGACTCAGCCTTGCCCTAGACGTGGAGACCAATCCTGACCCCGGTTAGAGGGAATTTAAAGATCCTTAGACCAGGAGCCCCACTGCTTTTCATTGGTCAGCCTTCATTTGGTTCCATTGTGGCTGTAAATCCTTATTCATATAACTGGACCATCCACATGTCCATGGTAAAGAGTTCTGTGTCTCCTTTCTGCTGCCTGTTCCACTGAGCACCATGTAGGTGTCTCCATGCACCCAGTTTCCAAGTGCTGGCTTTCTTGTGGTATATTTGTTATTCCTTCAGAGAACCCTTGAGGGTCCCTCCCTGTGGGAGACACTCGTATAACCTGGCTTCCTCCTTTACCCCACAGCCCCTAAATACGGTTTGGCCCTCTGCCCCCATGCAAGTCCACTCCCAGCCACCTACACCTCTGGACAGCCAGAGGGTTCCCAGCAAGCTAGCCAACCTTACCGGCGCCAGGGCTTCTCTCTGTACTGGATGTTGCAGATACCACCGCCCCCCTTCCTGAACTCTCCATCTCTCAAGTCCATTCTCTCTCTTCCACACCTTTCTCTAGACCCCTACAACATCACACACAGTAACTTGTAAACGGGGTAGCATCGCCCATCCCTTACTTATGGGATGAATTTCTTAGACACTCCTGAGTGCAGAGGGTTAGCACTTAGTGAATTCTACTCGAGAGCGGAGACAATTCAGCTTTCTCCAAAGGACAATCTCTTCTCCCCATCTCCATCTTTTTTTATAGTCAAGGGGTGAGGGGCTGCTGGGATGGCCTCTCTGTATAAGAGCTGCAATAAGCGGGCTGTCAGGCCTTCCCTAAATTCAGAATGTGTAGCACTGTGTGCCTCACTGTTCATCTGTGGGTGAATATCAACAACTCCAGGGAAAAAGGAAAAGATCCCAATCAGTATTTTACACTTTCATCTAACAATAATTATTTATTGAATGCCTACCATGTGCCAAGCGTGTTATTTTATTTAAACCTCACTACAATTCTGTAGTATTTCACCTATTTTAGGAATGAAGACACAGATTCTCTGAGATAACTGAACTTGTCCTAGGTCAAACAGCTAATAGAGGATATACTTTCATTCATTCTTTCAATATCCATTTGAGCAGGTGATTATGTTCTTAGAAATACTCTGGATGCTGATGATACAACAGAAACACAAACAGTGTCACTTGCGTCTTCTTCCCCCATTACTGTGTAAACTGTTCCAAGGGAGGGGGTGTGTCTCAACCTCTATAACCCCAGTGACTAACACCATGCATACACTAAGAGCTCAATAATCACTTGCAAATTGAACCAGTCCCTCTCCGATCATCCCCAGGATCATTCTCAACCGGTAGCCATTCTGCTCTGCAGGGTACACTTGGCCGTGTCTGGAGACATTTTTGTTTGTCATGACTGGCGTCTATTGGGCAGAAGCCAGGGATGCCACAAAACATCGTATAGTGCACAGGACACCTCTGACGAACACATACCCTCACAGCAAAGAATTATCCAGACTCAAATGTCAATAGTTCCAGAAGTGAGAAGCCCGGCTCTACTGGCCCCTTCCATTCTATGGCCTGCTAGCCACCAGCTCATCCCTGCTTTAGCCAGTTACATAGTTCTCACAATGGATCCATTAGCAGTTGTGTGAGAGTGAAGACCAGAAAACTACAGTAACTTGATAATTGTGTTCCCATCTGAGCCACAACTAACCCAGCCAATAAATGCGATCCGCTGGTGAACTTCCTTTTCTGAAGCTGCGACTTTTCTATTTTCCATGAAGTTTTATTTCTTGAAAATTGGTCATGGACTTGACTAAACCAGAATTTATTGATGAATAGAGCAGATATCAATTGATATGACGGCTAAGCTTCTGAAAATCCTCCTTTTCTTGGATTATTCCCAATACACAGAGGTGGGCTCCCAATGGCTGTACCCACCTCTTGGCCATAGTTGGCAGACATCTGAACTAATCGGAGCCTTTCCTCCATTTTCAACCTTGATTAGAGAAACACAGAGTCTGGAGGTCTTGGAAACTGAGCTCAGAGGCTCAAGGAACTGCCCATGTATTGGACTCTCCAGAAGCTAGACCTTCAGCTTATCTTCAATTCTATAAGCATTCCTAATCATTCTAATCCCCGCACTTCTGGCTTAACTAATCAAAATCTATGCCTCTTGCTTGTCACCAAAACAACAGTAAAGAATATAAAACACAACAATACACCATGGCCTACTTTCAGAAAAGACCTAAAGCAGTTTACAAGAAAAGCATTGGCATAATTAGACCAAAAGCTACTAACAGAAAGTAAAAGACAGGGACTTGCCTGGTGGCACAGTGGTTGAGACTCTGAGCTCCCAATGCAGGGGCCCGGGTTCGATCCCTGGTCAGGGAACTAGGTCCCACGTGCATGCTGCAACTAAGAGTTCCCATGCCACAACTAAGGAGCCGGTGAGTCACAACTGGGGAGCCCACCTGCCACAACGAAGGAGCTGGCGAGCCGCAACTAAGAAGCCTGCCACCCTCAACTAAGGAGCACATGTGCTGCAACTAAGACCCAGAGCAACTAACTCACTAACTAAATAAATAGAAAGTAAAAGATAAAAAACAATAAATTTGAAAGTAAGCAAATCATTTCTTTGTTTCCTCCTTCTCCACAAACACCACCCCCTCCCCAAGAAACACACACATGATCTGCACCTTCTCTTTTCCCTCCTGAGTCAAATAGTATGACAATACTATGTTCTAGGTCACTAGTGTTCAACAGTTAGCGCACTATAATACACTTTAGAGTATTTTGTGAATCTCCATCCCCCATCTCCCCTTCCCAGGACATTCTGATTCAATAGTACCAGGGAAAGGTCACCCATGATTTTCAAGAGCTGCACAGATGATTTTTACATGCAGCCAGGATGAAGAGTCGCTGTAGGCTAGTATGTTTTGCAGAGTCACGCATTTTAAGGACCCAATGAAATCGAAGGACTCTCCAGAGAAATGTACATGTATCTTTTATTCTGTTTTTAATATCAGGAAGTACACAAATGGTGTCAAGCCCGTCCATGAACGCTTGGTTAAGAACCCTGTTTCTATACACTGTTAGGCAATGGAGGTGGGGTGGTAAGAAGACATTAAAAATAAAACTGGCTCCCTGCCCTAGAACAGCTCACTTTAGTAAAAGTCACGATCTAAGAACCAATCATTTTTCTCTGGCCCACTCAGTATCTTTCAGCTTTCTTCTAACTATACTACAGTCTTCCAGATCTTTCTCTCATGCTAAGTATAAATAACAGTTTTACCTATCTTAGAAATGACTATAGTTTAGAGGGGATCCAACTTTTCCGCTTTGAGTTCTTTTTGTGCTTAATCACTTTTTTAACTATGCATATGTTTACTCATTTATTTATCACTGGGTTAACATATATGAATTGCCTACTCATTTCCAAGAACTTGCTTTATAAGTGTGCTTAGGTCTCTGCATTTGTATAAACTCCTGGAAGGTAGAGTTTGTCGAACAAACGCCTCAAGCAGCGAATCTGATAAACTCTTGATAAGCTGGGATAAGTCTTCTGATTCTTAGTGCAAGTTCCACCTCCAAGGTAAAGGCCAGTGGTGGCAACTGGACACTCACTGGCCCTGAAACCTTCGGTATCTCTGATATAATGGAAATAGCACAGGATGAAAAGTCAGAACACCCGGGTTCCAGGTCCAGCTCAGTCTTTTCCCAGCTGCGTGGATTCTGAATGAGCTTCCGAACTGTGTCATTAGGCAATGACAAAGATCACGTCCCTAATGAGTGATGCTCAGATTCACTGAGACTGAAAATAAATGAAAAAGCCTTTTATCAATTATAAATTACTATACGGATGGTACTACTGGGGGCAACCTGGCATAAAGGAACGCCAGGTTCTAAAGGACGTCTAAAGGACGTTAGACAAGCCTGGTTTCAAATCTGATGTCTGTCATTTCATAACAATCTGATCCGAGGGAAGTCACCCAACCTCTGTGCGCCTAATTTTTTCTTCTGTAAAATGGAATTGCTTATGTTATAAGACTATTGTGAGGATTATATGTAAAATGCTTAGCACAGAGTTTGTCTCATAGTAGGCACTCAAAATATATTAGTTCTTACTATAACTATTAATTGCTAATATTGCTAATATTAGTTCTTTAGTAGTTGAGATGGGTTTCTATCAATCTAGTTATATTCACTTGGCCCACGTCTCAAGGATACATGTCACATGGAACACACTGACAAAGAATGATCAGTTAGGTGAGCCCTTGGTCACCCTGAAATTGGCCCAGGAAATTTAACACTCATCCTGGCCTCATTAGTTCAGGGATCAAATGATGTACTTGACTTTGGAGTGACTTCTGCTAGGCCTAATGTAGTCAAAACAAAAGATAAAGAAGAGGGGAAAGGTTACTGGCCTAATAAAGTCTGTTTCCTTACAAAGAGGCCCAGTTGAAGACTAATTTAAAATAGTGATATTATGGTGTCTTTTTATATAACTTTAAACAATTCTTAGAGCTTAAGTGGTCATAAAAACTCCATTTCAAAAAATAATTGTATTTGTTTTTAATAGCGGCTTGTGGTTTCAGAGAGCTGCTTATCCTCTCCTCCAAAAGGGTTTAAAACCTAATGTCAAAACAACTGGCAATTACCTTGGACATTGATGTCAATCCCTCAGGCAATGAAACTTCTAATATTCCATTAGGAAATAAAGATCACTGTGACACCTGACCACTTGTATCTTAGAGTCGTTCGGAAACCTGATTTTTTGGAACAAGCATGAATCCATGATAAACATGTTGTACAGCTGAAGCAGAGCTCTGACGACTCATTTAAACAACTGCCCTTGGTGTTGCTAACCTTTCAGGACTGCTGGAGCAAAAGCGTTCACTGATCACCAACCGTGTACTCAGGCACTGTGACCACCCTGCGTAAAATAATGAAAAGATGTACACGGGCCATGGCTTCAGGGTCTTCGGGTCTAAGTTTTCAACTGAAGTACAGCTAAATGAACTTCCTGAGACCCGACATAAGGCTGGCATTGAAGGACCACATAAGACACGGTGAGCCTGAACTTATTGGTAAACATCTAGGTTTCCTTGAAAGCTCATTTAGTGCCTCCTTCACTGAAGGCCTTACAACCATTCACCCTCTAAGAAAGGAGTGGTTTCGTCACAAAACGTGGTGCTGAAGTTGACCTTAAGAGCAATGTCAATCTCTTAGAGAGACAGAATAGGAAGATGCCCACTTCGACGAAGACAGAAAAACGTACGCACTTCCAAACTTTTTTTTCCTAACCACCTCATGGTGCCTGACACTGTAACCACTGAGTTACTTCCTTCAAACTCAACTTTTTCTACAAGATGACTGACACACGTAGTGCAACCCATTTATGCTCTTCATCCAATCTGAGAGATCCCTTTGCCTGTTATTTGGCAAAGAATGGAACACTTCAGTGGAATTATCCATGGGACAAGCTAGAATTTTTCATGCTGGTTGGGAAGGGCAGGTGTAAGTACTAAGTTTCAGAAGATCTTGAGGGCAGAGGATGTGTGGGGACAGGCACGGAGGACAAGCCACACCTTCCCCATAGGTGGGCAGACCCTGCTAGAGACATTGTCCATCTAGGGCCAGCAAATGGAAAGCATCCTCATTCACAGCTCTGCAGAAGACACTGATTCTCAATCCGAGAGCTCTTCCCAGCTAAATCCAGATGAAGTTTCGAAACCCCTTCTCCACCCACCCAGAAGATCACTGCAATCCATCTGAACTGATAAGAGGGGAGAAAAGCCAGTTGTCTTCCAAGATCCTCTTCTTCTCTTTCTCCTTCCGCTAGCTTTCTCAAGAAAAATAGTATATTTCCTGTTTGAAAAACATTTTGAGAAGAAGATGGAATAGAAATTGGAGGATGTTTCCATTTTTAAGGACTCTGGTAAATGATTTGTTTTTGGAAATTTCTTCCTGGGATTTCTATCATTTTCCTCCCACCTTACCTCTCTCCTGTGTCCATTTTGGAGAAAAGCACCTTGTTTATCTCTGGGAGACAGTAATGCAGAAACCGTAACTGAGCAGACTTCCCCTTGAGGATCAAAATATTTGTGTTAAATGAAATGAGAAATCTGCTAAGTGGCGGTATGAATTCCCCAGGGAAGGATATTTTGTAAATTTGAAAAATTCCTACTGAAATTCTTCTCTTGCCAAGAAAAGAGGAATGATTTCTATTAAAATTACTTCATGTCTGAATTACTCTCTGCCCCTCGGGAACATATAACATTACAGCTTTTATACTCAGTAATTTAGAAGGACAGGGGATACCTTATTTGAAAAGCACGCAGGCTTAACACGAAATGTTGGGTATTAAGTATTTTTACCACAAAAGTCTCCTTTTGACAATTTTGCATTTAACTATTCAAATTAAAGCTCATTTGCAGACCTGGTTTCTGTGATTCTGTGTATAAGTCTTTGTAACTTCCTACCCTATTTCACCATTCCCTGAAGCTGCAGGGAAAAGTCTTCGCCTTGGTGTGCAAGAGTTGCACCTTTTATAGAAAACAGAGTGGATGGTATCACATTCATAAAGCAGTTGATTGCTCTGAAGCCAGTAAAATAAGTAAATTTTATTAAAATATGTGTACATATGAATAGGTGAGCTCGGTGCAAAGGCTTTGGAAAGGAACGAGAGATGGCAACAGGTATCAACCCGTGGACCAATTCTGATCAAGGATTATGGATCCCACAAGCACTGTGTTGAGAAAGCTTCTGAGGCCAAACTCAGGTTAAGGAAAAAAATGCCTTAAAAGATGAATATTCTGCCATGATCTCTGGTGGCCAAACACAACTGTCACCCCGATATGTGTTAAATATCAACAAAGGTGTTATCAAGAATTAGACTTGTTTTCTGTGTCTTCTAATTTTCTACAGTAAATATATTTTGTTTTTACAATAAGATTAAAACTATTTTACTATTTTTAATTGCAAAAGTTGATTTGACCATAAATTTATCCCAAAGCTTCGGGGAAATAATTAAATTACCTTCTTTGTGTCCTGTTTAGAAAAAGCCATCTTTGTGACCAAGGGAAAAAAGTTCCATTTCTATGTGTTAAAAGTAATTCTTTGGATTATTTATTAATTATTTGAGTTACCCTGAGGCATATTCGTAGGCTTCATCCAGGCAGAGTTCCTGATGTTACTGTTGCAATGGGCTTGGGATAAATAGCAGATAGAGTATGGCTGGAACAGCAAAGCTGCAGGAGTATGAACACACTGAAACAAGACCCAGACTGTTACGGATTTCTACATGCCGTGAGCTCATGTTCTCTCTCTCTCTCTTTTTCACACACACACACACACACACACACACACACACACACACACTCCTTGCCCATCAAAAGGAGGAAATAGGAACATTTATCTCATGTCGCTTGGAGTCCAAGTGAACCAATGTATTTGAAATACAGACATACCAGTGCTGTTAGTAGTAGTAGTAATTATAAATATTCTTGATTTCCATATTAATGAAGGGAAATAGTAATATTCAAAACATAGGTCATCTGAATTTATTTCCTCAAGTTTTAGTAACTGATTTCTAATTAGCATAGACTCGGCGATGCCTCTATGCAACTACCATCAGAATCCATGTGGTTCGACAAGTCACAGCACAGGTGAAACAGAGCCCCAAGCAAGTTCAGTGATGGTTCTGGGTCACACTTACAATCAGTGTGGAAGGTGAACTGCAGAAAGGAAATTTCACCCACATGGGAGATACATTATTTAAAAAACAAACAAACCTTACCCTGAGACAGAAAATGTGCCACAGATCACCAATATATGTTTATCTAATATTTGGATGTCACCCAAATGAATAAATAACCTAGTTTATATGGTTTAAAAGAGAAAAGTAGCATACTATATTTGAACTTTCATAGTCTCCTTCCTCCAATATTTGGATGTAAAATTAGAAAGAAAAATAAGAACACTTAATTTGGGGAGGACTTGGTCCTGAAGTAATACGTAAGAATAATAGTTATAATTTAGTGTACCCAAATTTGGTTCCAATGTATTAAACATACTGCAGATTATCTTTATAGCAACCCCATGACATAGTATCATCATTTCCACAGGTGTGGAAACTGAGGCTCGGAGACATCAGGTAATTCTTTAAATCCACTAAATAGTAGCTAGTTAAGGAGAGCCAAGATCTGAACCTCCAAAGCTCATGCTCTCTACGCGCTGTAAAGTTAGCACATTAGTATTGGAGAATTCATTATAGTCGTTTTTCTCCTACTAAATTAGTTCACATGGTGGTAAAAGTGGGCAGGATAAAAATTTTAAATTAGCCCAAAGGCATGCCATCAGACAGTGGCAAACTCAGACCTAGAATCCAGTCTCCTGACTCATTCTACTTCTTTGGGAAGCCTTCAGCATGAGTCCACTCCACGCAGATCTGGTGTGCTTCTGGACTAACCCTTCTCTTCTAAAATGGTTTGTAGGTACGATGAAGTAGCAACCACTAAATATATTCACGAGCTGAGCCCAGGAAGAGGCAGGGAGTTGTGGAGGCTATTGGAGAAGAAGCTATGAAACTCATAGCTTCCGAGAAGGGTAAGAGATTGGAGGAGCGGGGAACCTCATGGTGACACAGCTCACCTCCGGAAATGATCTGCTTCTAAGCAGAAGAAATCTCAGGTTTTGTAGAAAAGACATAAGAATTAGCTGAAATAGAATGGTGTGTCTGTGGTCTTGCCCATAACCTCGTGCAAGTCACTGGGCCCTTTGTGCCTCTTTCAAATGGAGATCCTAATAGCCAGCTGATTATATCACAGAATAACAGTAAGTAACAACCAATGCAATGACTATAAAGCAGTCTACCCACGGAGCATGCAATAGAAATTATTAAAATTAATGATCTGGGCTTCCCTGGTGGCGCAGTGGTTGAGAGTCCGCCTGCCGATGCAGGGGACACGGGTTCGTGCCCCGGTCCGGGAAGATCCCACATGCCGCGGAGCGGCTGGGCCCGTGAGCCATGGCCGCTGAGCCTGCGCGTCCGGAGCCTGTGCTCCGCAACGGGAGAGGCCGCAACGGTGAGAAGCCCGCGTACCGCAAAAAAAAAAAAAAAAAAAAAAAAAAAAAAAAAAAAAAAAATTAATGATCTGAGCGGCTTGCAGGTGAGGTGCTTGCTCCAATTTAAGCCAAGTTCTTTCAAGTTGTACTTTTTTCTAAGAATTCTGCCTCAATTCGTGGAACTGGATTATTTAAATGAAATACAGTTAATAAGTTCCCTTGGGCATCACTTGATACTCCTTTACTATTCTTTTTACCTTTTTCGTATTAGATTTAACACCTGGGTAATACTAAGCGCCATGGTTACCATAAATTATAGGAGGCTAAATAAATATTTGAGAGAGCAGGAGTGATCTGATTAAACTGCTGAAAAAGAAAGGTTAGTTCTATTTCCCACACCAAACATGCTGGGTAAACTACCAGCATGACCACTTCCATTTTTCTTTCTTGTTAAAGCTTCAACATATTTTTCATCCTCTGACTTCAATCCAAGCTGGTAAGTTACGGCCAAGAATTGAAGGCTTGATAATAAGGGGTTGAAGTCATGGAACTCCACTGCACAATCTACCTGGAATGGGCAGGAATATATATACATTGTAAATGTGGGTTTTAGGCACACGAGATTTATGATATGTCAAAAGTAAAGTCGTTCCTGATAAGTGGGCATGAATGGGGAAACTCAGCTAAGATGAATTAATAATAATTGTAGCAACGTCAGGAAATCTGGAATAAGCAAAAAAAGACTACTGGGCGCCTCCAATGGAAAACTGTGCCCTGTCTAGAGCAGTTAACTTCAATATTCCTGGTCTAAAAATGAGTCTGTTCTTTGGATTCCCCCTTTGAGACAGTTGTACTCATTTAATAATGAGTTAAGCAAAATCTTAAACACACATTCTGTTTATATCTGACAGTCATGATTTTACCTTTTTAAAAATTATCCTTTCCCAGTTTTAATAACATATAGTGAGTACTTACTGTGCTAAATTCTGTACGTGCATTTTTCTCATTTAAGCCATACAACTGTGTATATTAGTGCATTTCCCCTTTAAAAAGGTGAACTGAGTGAGGTACAGAGAGGTCAAGTTACTTGCCCACCTAAGCCATGAGAATAAAATTCAGAAAGGTGTCCTCTGCCACCCAGAAAATGTACAAATGTCTAGTTAGTTCTCCTTCACCTCTGACCAGATGAGTTCATTATGCAGAATTCCTTGATTTGTTTCCCTTTTCAGAACATATTCTCCCAAAGTGCATCCTGGTCCACAACCTCTCTGTAGTCTCAACAAATCACACCTTTCTCTGACCTCTGACAGCTGATAACAAAGATATCTTCTCAAAATGGACGTTCATTCAGTCCTAACTAGGGTTCCTCCAAGGAGGTCGAGAGCTGAAGAATGATGGGGAGAAGTAAGACTTGTGAGTTTAGAAGACGGAAAGGAGGAGGTAGCAACTGCAAAATGCAGATTGCTGAGGCCTTTGCTAAAACACAGGAGCATGATGGGCCAGGCAACAAGAGAGCATACAATGGAATCTGGTGTTTGGGGACCTAGCATTGAATTCCCAACTCTACTCTCCAGGCATTCCAGAAAAACATTCCTAGTGCCCCATGGTCCCTGGCTTCCATTCTCTCTGGAATTTAGCTCTCTGCTTTTAGGCTCAGATTCTTTAGTGATGTATGTACAATCTATTTACTAACCCAAATAGAAAAGTCCTATGAGGACTGAAGAACCATAACATCTGAGTAAGTCTGTTGACCTCCCTGGGCTCCAGTTTTCCCAGCCCCCCCCCAAAAAATCTGGAGTAGAGATGCCTTTCAGCTTTAAAATGGAATGATTTCTAAAATTATTCTTCATCATTGAGTGAAACATAATTCCAAATGTGAAATGAAACAGAAGCCCTTCTTAGGAATTCTAAAATAGGTACTTATTTGTTCCTTTGTTTATTAGTATATTTATTTAAAACATTTCATTCCAAAGGGGAGTTGAGCTGACTTACTGGATTGTATAGTGGTAACCCACATGCTCTTGTCTGCAGAAGAGGGTCACTGCAAATAAAGTAAGGGGACTGTAGTAAGTAGGGCTGTTGTTTTCATGCACAGAAACCCACTCTGCCAGTTTAGGGTAATTAATATTCTCATGGAATCCAAGAACAGAAATGCCCCCTTGGCCCCATGAGTAGACAGGAACCAGGGACTAGAATGACCACAAGAACATTCACCTCCCAGCTCTGCTCTCTACTGTGTGTCTGCGTCACTCATTTCCATTACCAAGTATGGCCCATCACAGAAAAAGATATCTACTAACAGCAACCACACATACATACCATCCAAAGAGGAACCAACTTCTCTAAGACCCAACCTGAAATTCCTGGGGAAGGAAGTGGCCAAGCTTGTATCAGAGACCACCTCTTGATCTACTGACTGTGGCCATGATGCAGGAAAGGTGCTCTGATTGAAACGTGTGCTCTCACCTTCCTCCAGTCAGCTATAACCTGTGGGTACAACCACACTGTGCAAGAAATGGCCAACAGGGACCACACACCCACCCCAGACTGAGGCGAGAGGCAGGGAAAACAAAGGACTGGGATAACAGCTGAAAACGTGTCTGCCGTAAGTCCCACAAAAGGAACCATTATTAAGTAATACAGTGCTCATAAAACTTTAAATTAAGTAATGCCATAAACCTCATTAAAAACCCCAAGCTAGAATTTTTATGCAGCCCCTCAGTCCACTGGGACATTTTGACACAAAAATATTGTATTCTTCCCTCTAATTAGTATCTTTCTTTCCTTCTCTTAGGGCCCTTCTATGTGGTCCCCAAAAAAACCCTTTGCACATGCCCAAAGAGTTCTTCATCTGTTTTCTCAGCATTTTTCTTTTGATTCCATAAAAGCACACTAGAACATCAATGCATATCCCTGTTTTGCAATCGTTTTGTCTGCACAATTAGGCATAATAATTAAAGTATCCTTTTTGTCTGAAAGGCAATTAAAGTACAACTTTGAAACATGTGACAATAATACTGAATAATGCTACATCTGTCAGTAGGTCACTAAATGGGCAATAGATCTTAGAAAGCAAATGGTCTTTCCTTTGTAAACAGATTACTGCTGAGGTTACTTAAATGGCTGTAATAAGTCCCATACACCACTAGCTGCGTAGCAAGGTTTTCTAGCTTGCTGTGTTTCTTTATCAGAAATGAACACTTTGTGGTAACTGGCACATGTCCATTGACGTACTGATGAAAAATGAGTCTAAAACCACTTGGAAATCAGCAGACAGCCAAGAAAAGAAAAAGCATTACAGATTTTAAAAAGTAATAACACTCTAAAGAAGGACTTAGAGACAGAATGAAAGATGACGCCTATCGAATATTGAATGAAAAACTGAAAGACAACAATGGCAACTACAAAGGAGCCACTTAATGAATGCGGTAATCACTGACCAGCTGCAGTTCTGTAGTAACATCAGCTTTCCTTCACCGCACACATCCGTCTCCTCCACTCCCCACTAAAAACAGCCTCCACGAGGGCAGGACTATTGTCAGGTATGTTCGTGATGTTATCCCCAGTACCTGGATCAGTGGCTGACAACAAGTGACGCTCAAAAACACTTTTTTTACTGTCTGTTTTTTACTAAAGTATGATTGATATACAGAGAAGTACACATATCACAGGTATCAAACTCACTCAATTGTCACAATCTGAGCACATCTATGCAAAACCCAGAGCAAGAAATAAATCATTACCGGCACCTCGGAAACACTTTTGTACCCTTTTCCAGTTACTACCCCTCCCAAGGGAAACTACCATCCCCAATTCTAACAGCATAGTCTAGTTTTGCTTATGTTGGGACTCTATATAAATGGAATCACATAATGTGAACTGTTTTGTGTATGACTTTTCATTCAATGATACACTGGTAAGATACATTGCTATTGTGTGTAGCTGCAGTTCACTCATTCTCCTCGATGTACCACAGGCCACAGTGTGAATGTACCAGTTCATTTACCAATTCAAGGCCGATGGGCATTCAGGTAGTTTCCAGTTTTGGACTAATGCAAGTACTGCTCTTATGAACATTCTAGTGTATATCTTCTGGTTTACACCTTTCTGTAGGATACGTATCTAGCAGTGTAACTGTGTTACAGAATACGCATATCTTCAGATTTAGACATAAATATTTGTTGGATAAATTAATAATTTAAAAGAACCTATATGTTGGGACTTCCTTAGTTAACACAGTGGTTGAGAAGCCGCCTGCCAATGCAGGGGACACGGGTTCGAGCCCTGGTCTGGGAAGATCCCACATGCTGCGGAGCAACTAAGCCTGTGAGCCACAACTACTGAGCCTGCGCTCTAAAGCCCGCGAGCCACAACTGCTGAGCCCACACCATGCACCTACTGAGCCCGTGCTCCACAATAAGAGAAGCCACCACAATGAGAAGCCCATGCACCACAAGGAAGAGTAGCCCCCTCTCGCCACAATTAGAGAAAGCCCGCACGCAGCAATGAAGACCCAACGCAGCCAAAAATAAATAAATAAAAATTTTTTAAAAATTTAAAAAAGAACCTATGTGTTCATCCAATTAATATATACACACTACTATATATAAAATAGATAATCAACAAGGACTTACTGTATAGCACAGGGAACTCTACTCAATACTCTGTAATAACCTATACGGGAAAAGAACCTGAAAAATAATGGGTATGTGTGTAACTGAATCACTCTGCTATACACCTGAATCTAACATAGCATTGTAAATCACGTATACTCCAACATAAAATAAAAATTAAATTTAAAAAATAAATAAATAAAATAATTAAATAAATACATAAATAAAGCTATAGAGCTTTGAAGTTTTAAAAGAACCTATATTTTCACTCAATGTGCGGTGAAATTAATACTATTCAATACTTTGATCACCACATGAGGAAACAAAGGGCCAAATTTACTTAAGTGAGGCAGTCGAATGCAATGCATGCTGCTACCCACTAGCTGTGCAGCCTCGAGCAAAAATCTTCTGGCCTCGATTCCTTCACATAAATTGAGGAAACTGAATAAGGTAATCTCAAAATCACTTCCACATTCCAGCTTCTCAAATTCTATAACTTACTCGGGTTATAATTGTCAGAGCCATGACTAAAAGCTATGCTTTCAAACTCATCAGTTTAAATTTCATATCAGCCTTTATTTTAATTATTAAAATAATTAGAGATAATTATTAATTATTGATGTGATTATTTATCAGCATTAATAATTAATAACAATAGCAAATATGTATTGAACTCTTTTTCCAAGTGTTTTTCTTATACTATGTTATCAAATCCTTACAACAACTCATGAAGAATTATTATACTTATTATAATTATTATATCCCATTTACACAAAAAGGGAAACCGAGTCACAGAATGGCTAAATGCCCAGTCTAAGGTCACAGAGCCACTACATGACTGAGCTAGGTTATTTTGGGCACTATACACAGATAAGTTTATGTGTGACCATCTTTAAACCTAAATAACATCCAATATCAACTCCTTGGCTATAATTTACAGCTGTTTCTAAGCCATTTGTTGC
Organism: Stenella coeruleoalba; assembly: GCF_951394435.1. Lineage (NCBI taxonomy): Eukaryota > Metazoa > Chordata > Mammalia > Artiodactyla > Delphinidae > Stenella > Stenella coeruleoalba. The sequence goes on from NC_137162.1 coordinate 70,801,961, forward strand.
AATGGAAACTTGTTTCTCCTTTGATTCTGACATGTGACTTGTGACATACCCAGTCTGAAATAAGCCACAATACAGCAGCATTCTCTATAGGGTGCACCCAACCTGGTCTTAGCACTCTGAGAATCAGATTCCTCACTGAAATCTCTTGTAAGATCATCTGGTGCTAATCTCTATCTTCAACAACACTTGGATGGGTTTCTTAACTCAGAATTTTATAAAGACAGTAAAATTAATAAATCACAAATATTTGAACTCACACAGGAAATAATGCTAAAGGGAGAAGCAAAAGTACATATCATTATCTACCACAAACTATAAATATTATGCATCCAGTGTCTGTTACTGTCTAAGAGCAGCTTGATAAGAAGCTGGTGGAAACATTTGGTTATGTTGTAAGCGAAATCTCTCTGCCCTGATACAATTAAGATTTATCCTTCCATACTCTTTGCCCCTTATTTTTTTCTGTGTTCTATAAAGATTCCCATAGGCTCTAAATTTCCATTTTCTTACATACTAGATTCCTGGTTACTCAGCAAAGAGGATTCTCAGGTCCTGTCTGAAATTGCTCTAACTGCTGACTTTTAACAAAGACGTGGGGTCAGTTGATTTTTAAGGGGGCTTTGCTTTCAGCCAAAATACTTTGTAGCAATATGCCTAAGGGGTATCTTGTTATCTAGAAATTGTCCCTTTACTTCTACACATAAAAGTCCTATGGTTCACAGCCTGTTTCTTCTAAAACTGATATAAAATGATCTGTAACTGATCTTCTGGCCAAATTCTGCCACATTTAGTACAGCCCCAATGTCGAAGGTGGGAAAGACAGGTGAGGAAGGCACCTGATTCTGTATAGCTTGAGGTAGAAACGGTTTCTATTCTTCCTGCACTTACAAATACCTTTTAGAAAATCATATCATACACACATACATATATATTCCCTAATTACTGCATAATCTCTCATCAAAGTCCATTCAACTGTTGACCACACAAGCAAGCTTGACTTTGCCATTATAAATGTTTAGGCTAGCAGTTCTACCTGGTCACTTTGCCCTGATACGTATAGACTTTTATAACCTGGAAAGTGACCTCACTTTCCATCTAAAGACATATGAGGATGGCATCTCAGCAAAGCTGCAGTCATGGAGGATGCCTTCCCTATACCCTTGTTTTTGGTAATCTTCACTGCCTGGGACCCTGGTCCATGTGTGACCTCTACCAAAGTTTAATAACCGCAGAAATTTTCAGAGCTTTCCTGCTACCTGTGGTTCAGCCATTAGGAGACCTCAAGGCCCTTACCTTGGTCACTAGTGATTGGCTGTGCAATTATTTAACCTGCATGGACTGGCCAATGAATAAGGAACCACCAGTAGTAATTTTGATTAGCAGCTTTCTAGTTCTGCGGAACCTTAAAACAGATGCAAACAAAGTGGCCATCATAGGCTCAGGCACTGTAAACCTACAGGGTAAGCCCCCTCCAGTGGCAACCGCTTCCAGATTCCCCTTCTTGGCAGCATTCTGGAGGATATACCTAGACCAACAATACCTGTGCAGCAGAAAAAAAGGGGTGCTCAGCAAGAGTGCGACAGCTAACCAAGTTGAAATTGGACATTCTCTGAAGTAATAACTCTCATCTTTATTAAAAGTAATAATACTCCTCTTGTCGAAATGACTGGCATTGGTATTTTTATTTCTGCTTCTTAAAGTGTAGAGAGGAAAAGTCAATCTCCACGACTTAGAGGGGAAGGAACAGGTAAAATACTAAGATCGTGATCAAATCCCTTACCAACTAGGTATAAATTAAGAGGCGAGGGCAGAGTGGTTGAATAGAGATCCCCTTTCCCACACCTCTGAACCCTGGCTGTCTACTACGACTCCATCAGATCTACTAAACTAAGAAACAAAACTCGAGGTAGATGGGAGCTGAGATATTCATGGTCGGGTACCACTTGAAAACCAAAGACTTTTGCTGCTGCGGTTTCGGCCCATCCTATAACATAATTTGAGAAATCAGTACAGATCAAAGGAAGAAGGTACAGTTAAAATTAAAATGTGTATAGTCAGTGAAGTTGAGGAATATTTTCAAGTTCCTCAAACTTGATGGCAATAGTCAAACTAATAAAGGGGCAACTGGACAATGTTAATGAAATAACACAATTATAGCTGGAGTTTGACCAAATGGACTACGGGGTTTGTGCATCACCCATTCTTTTCGTCCTGGACACAGGGGCTCTTTCCCCATACCGAAGACATTATAATAAGAGAAAATACATGAAAATAAAGTAAAAAGGAAATAAGATAGGAAAGGTCTAGAAAGAAGTATGGGAGGAGTTAATTACAGAGAATAAAATAAAGTCAGCCAGCAAAAGAATTTGAAATTTGAGAGTTAACGTAAGCGTGTATCATGGGGAGTCTTCTGGGTACCACTGACCTGTTGTTACTTCTCCCATTGTCTCTGGTCCAGCCTAACTGCAGAACAAAGCAGGTAGTTACATAACTACATCTTTCCCTCTTGCCCAGACACTGCTTGAAACTAACCACAGACTGGAGAGAGGCAAGCGTTTTCTCCAGCAGCCTTGTATAAGTTGACCTGGAGTTGTAGTAAACCAGTCAGCTCTAGCTTAGTTTGATCTACCTATGTGTACTACCATCTCAGGGTTAAGCCTGCTGACAGTAGGTTCAGCCTGCTTGGATTTCATTGGCTCTGTATGTTTGCAATAAATCTCCTTTTACTTAAACTAGATTGATTGGGTCACTCCTTTTTACATACAAACAATTTCTGGCAAAGATGAGGTCTCAGCTAAAAACAAATTCTCCCAGTGGGCAGAAACATGATATATCATTGGAATTTAAGTCAGAAAACAGAAACCACTTGCGGTATTTCAAACAGATAGAATTCAATCTAGGGAACTGATGATACAGGAGATGAAAAAACGAAGGAGCCGAACAGGAGATGGTGAGGTATCCCAGAGACTGCCAACAAGAAACTCCTGCTATCCTAGGGCTGGAGGAACATAGGGAGGAGGCTGTGTCCCCAAAGCAGGAGCTGTGGTCACTGGGTAGAAGTTGGAGCCACACTGGGACCACGAAGAGAGGTGTTTTAAAACAGGATATGGACCCACAGGCGAAGGACAAAGATGCTGCCAAGATGCCACCAAAAGCAGAGAGGAGAGGAGAAATATTGTGGCTTCTCTCCTTTTTTTTTTTTAGCGGTACGCGGGCCTCTCACTGCTGTGGCCTCTCCCGTTGCGGAGCACAGGCTCTGGACTCTGGGCGCGCAGGCTCAGCGGCCATGGCTCACGGGCCCAGCCGCTCCGCGGCATGTGGGATCTTCCCGGCCCGGGGCACGAACCCGTGTCCCCTGCATCGGCAGGCAGACTCTCAACCACGGCGCCACCAGGGAAGCCCACTTCTCTCCTTCTTTATGTTTTCTTTCTACCAGTGTTTCCCATTGGCCAAACCCACAGAGATGCTAGAGGACCAGAGGCCTGAGAAATACAGTTTCTTGCAACAGAGAACAGGGCAAAAGAACATAAGAGTATGACTGTGAACGTAAGCAAGCCAAGATCTGCCCCATGCAGGCTCCAGGAAATACTTCGTATCTCACTATTAAACACACGACAACAATTTTGGGTGGCCTGGGGGCATAAAAACATAACTTAAATTTGTGTGATAAGGAGTTATGTTTTCCTTTTACCTGTTTCATTACAATCCTCCTCATTTTGCCTTGGGGATTTTTGCAAGATTTTTGTTTTATTTTTGCAAGATAAAACCTGAGTTACTTAAAACCATAAGCGCTCCTTATGTAACATAAATGCCTAAAGTAGTTGCAGACATTATGCTAAAAGTAATGAGGAAGAAAGAGAGGGATGTATCTATGTGAGCAGTTAGCAGTAAGCAGCAAAAGGGGAATAATTCTAAAACTAGAGAGAGGACAGAGTACGGGGACCTTGGGGAAGACTCATAGGTTACTCAGTGTTGATAACCCAGGGTCTTTACAGGAGCAGATATGTGGTGTCCCAAGGAAGCCTAAAACGTAGGCACAGGGAATCCCTGCCTTGCCAAAGAGTCCCATGCCCTCACCAGGGTCCAGACGCAGCACAGCTTTCAGACATAAAGGGAACTGCAAGCCAAGGTAATGTGTGTATCGACTGGAGCCAATAAGCTTTGGCTAATTCCCCATCCCAGCCTTCTCTACTCCGGCTTAATCTCAGTACCTGTATCAGTCCCGGCAGAAAACAAATGGCACATGCAAAAAAGTTTAACTAAAAGAATTTAACAAGGGGACTGTCACTTAAGTCTTGGACAGGATGAAGGAAATCAACAAGGATGGTGAGGCATCTTGGAGAATGTCATTACATCCGAGGCATGAAGGGGGAAAGGGAGAAAATGATGCCACTGTAGCCCCATAAGGGCTGAAACCACAAAGCAGGAGGCTTCCACCAAGTCCTGATGCCTGATGCACGTTCACTGCCACAACTACGACGAGAGACGAGACAAGAAGGAAGCAAAAGGAATGACTAGCCTAACTTCATCTTTTCTCTTTCCTTTTGAACTCCAGCTGGCATCTCTCTCTGATTAAACCCATCTGGAAGCCAAAGCTCATGCAAGCCCAGCCACGGCAATCTGTAAAGGTCCCAGGGCACAGACTAGCACAGAGGAGGGCTAGAACTGGGAGGGACTTAATAAAGAACAGTCAGCACCCAGCAGCTTCAAATTTTGTGGGGCACGAGGTTTCTATCCTTTGAGGGGCTCACTTTAAAAAATAAAATTTAAAATACAAAATTAGGTGTGGAAGTGCATATTTGCTTCGATTAAAAAGAAAAATCATAACAACAGATAAATTTTAAATAGTTGACAAATACTCAACTCTCATAGAAGCCAAAAGTAACTACATTCTTACTAATTAACTGCCCAAGATGTCTTTGCAACATTTACCTTCACTACAGTCTTGGCTGTAATTTTTTCAACGTCTCTTCGTATAAGAACAACTTTCTAATATCAATTTCTGTAATGAGAATAGAAAGATAATTTAATCTTTTCTAAAATGATAAATCAAAAATTGTTTTTATTATTGATAACTGGGATGCATAAAATATGCAACTTCACAAAGTTTTTTTTTTTACTGTTTGTAAAATGCTGTTGTAAGTGTGTACCCTACAAACATGGGAATTTTGATAAATTCTATTTTTCATAATTAACATACATTTTTGTAATGTAGCTGCTTTTTATTTTGTATACACTGCATTATCAAATATTATTCCTGACAGCAGACCACTTCCATTTTGACTAGGTGTTGATGAGAACTGAATTGTCCACTAACAATTAAACATGTCTCATGACTGGAAGAATTTTTCCAGAGATCAGCAAGGCTAGCCTTTACTCCAGTATCCACGTGTTTCTGCTTCCAAGAACTGCAGAAGTAATGCATACACTGATGGCTAGCAATAGCTTAACTACACAAAAGTCACTGAAAAATCACATAAATATATCTCAGTAAGTCCAAACTAAGTATCAGGAACTCAATTTTCCCTGAGCTGCATCTTATAAAAGCCTGAAGCATGGTTAAAGGAAATACAGGTCAATGAGATCTGAGGACATGCATCTGAATCAAAAATCTAATATACTTATGATGCATTTTATTTTTTAAAAACTTATTACCTAGCTCTGTTCACACAAAATGTCTAGAAGCAGTAACCAACTCAGTGGCAAGGAGCACCCCTAGTCCCCAGATTGTGGTTTCTAAATACCATTTCCAAGAAAAAGAACCTGACAACCTTGGAGAGATGGCTGATTCCAGATCTGGTGCAGTAAATTCACAATTTAAGCCTGGAACATTCTGTCATACCAGAAAGCAAAGAAGCTCTCCCCATTCACTGGGGTCATGCCAACAGATAATAGGAGCCAAGTTAAAGGGACTCCTACTGGCCAAAGATGAGACAGTTTTGTGTATCAAAAAGTTTAATAACTATAATAGATTAAAACATATCAAATATATGTAGTTTTTAATCTATGAGGTCACAATGATATATTTTTTAAAAAACCTCATTGGTCCTGTTCGAAAGTTGTTAGGACACCAACCTCTCATTCTGAAATTTGATAAAGGGGGTAAAATCAAGCATTAATCCTGCCTTTCCTGTATTAACTATATTTCAGGGTAATCAGATAATTGACAAGGAAGAATTCTTCTTCATAGAAAAATTCCACTTAGTAACTACAGAAAGAATGATTGGATTAGAACACCTATACTTTGTAGCTAATGAAATAATAGCTCTAGGCAATGGTCATCAAGGGTTGCTAAAACCATGTGGGGAATGATGCATGGACCAGGCTGACAACATCTGAATCCGTTGGTCAATCTTCACATTACAAAAAATAAAATACAATAAGGTAAAATAAAATACAACAAAGAGAGAAGAGTGGGTCAAGCATCATAAGCCTCTGACATGACATAATATTGCATACACAGCATCACCTGTGAAATGTTCTTGACAAAAAATTGAACTTGATATGACCGATCATCTAGATATAACTCCTAGTTTACAGGAAACACACAGAGGATAGATGAACACGTCAAATGACACCACCAGGATATAATCAGCCAACCTCAGAGTGGAGGATATTCGATGGGACACAAAATCCAGTTTCTTCAACAAATAAATGTCATATATATTTAAAAAAAGAGGGAGGGTAGACTGTTAGATTAAAAGGGGTTTTTTGAAACACCAGATGCAATATGTGGACTTTATTTGAATCCTGATTCAAATAAACCAATTTTTTAACTACTGTGGAATAGTAAGAGAAAGTTGAAAATACTGACAGCATATCAGATGATATTAAAGAACTAGTGTTAATTTTCTTGGCTGTAACAATAGTTTAAAAAAATAGTGTCCTTGTCTCTTAGAGATACATATTGAAATATTTAGGGGTGAAGTGATACCATGTCTAGTATTTTACTTCAAGATACTCCGATAGGTATGAGTAAAGCCTCGGAGAAAAGTTATAAATAAAACTGGCCATAGGCTAATAAGAGCTGAATCTGGGTGACAGGTACATGTAGGTTTGTTATAATATTTTCTCTAATTCTGTGTACGTTCAGAGCCTCTATAATACTTTTTTTCCCCAAAAAAACAGCTAAATAAAAATGAACTTTCCAAGAGGTTCACTAAAACCGTAAAAAAGCACCTTTCCTCTTATATCATCAAAAAGAAAGTCTACTTAGGCCTTCAAATCCTCAAGCTGAGAATTTGACCCAGTAGTGATTCCCTTCTCTCCTTCCAATCCCTAAATATTGCCTGTTTTGTCAAGTGTTCAAGGCCAACTCCTATATTCATCAGAGAACGCATGTCTACCTCATAAAGATGAAAGCCTTGAGTTGGGGTATCCTGCCTCAGTTACGTGTAGCAGGACAAAAAATAACTTTCTGAACCCTAAAATTTGGTCACCACTTGGAACAGAATTTGAATTAATTGACTCTCTACTACTATTAGAAGGACTTGGCTAAAAAGAATAAAAATATTTTATTTTATATTTATTATAATAAAAATAAAAATATTTTATTTTATATTATAATGAAAATATTTTATTTTATATTTATTATTTATTATATATTTCTATTATTTTATTTAAAAATAAACCAAGTTAACCTCAACAAATCATTAAAAGGTATTTATGTCATTAGCTTGGTGCTGGTACCTGAATGCTGATGAGCTGCTGCTCTCCTACCTTCTCCCTGAAATAGCTAAAGCCCTAGAACTTCACACACGATTTGCTTCCTTCCCCTGCCCCCAGCAGCCTCTGGAGTCCTTGCTTAATGGAAACAGTGCTCAAAGTTTGTACCCTTCCATGCCGATAAAGTATGGAATTAATTAGCATTACAGAACCTAGAAATCCATACGTGGGAATTTTTTTGTTGTATGACTATATCATGTGTTAGACAGTGACACCTACTGGTGAAGTGTAACACTGTCAACTACGACTACAGGATATTGTCCTAGTCAAACCTCTCTAACTCAGACACAATGGGAAAAAAAAGCCAGACTGAATTGAAAGAAGTTCACAGTAGGAAAAAATATCACGTTAATACGCTTTTATCACCTTCAAATAGTCTAGGTAATTTGAGCTATACTAAAAGTGAGGCCTCCTAGATCCTTACAGAAAGTATTTCTGATTAGGGCAGCAAATAGCCTACACTGCAATGATACTGCCTTAAATTGCAATTAATTCTTTTTTAATCAGGGTTTCTAAAGTTCTTAAAGCCACTTTGTTCCTTGGTAGACAAACATTTCCCAACCCTATCTCAGTGAATTTTTTAATTGAATTTTATTTTTTTAAAGTGATCCTAGGGGAATTCCCTGGTGGTTCAGTGGTTAGGACTCCACACTTCCACTGCAGGGGGGTACAGGCTCCACCCGTGGTCAGGGAACTAAGATCCCGCAAGCCACGTGGGGCAGCCAAAAAAAAAAAAATTTTTTTTTTTTAATTTATGTGACCCTATTTGAAAATTCACAAATTCAAAACTTGTGGAAACCAAATTACTAAAAAAAAGAATTCTAAACTCAAATTAGATAAAAGATTAGGAGATTAAATTTGAGCACTGTAAATATGGAAAGACGGGACTTCTAAGTGTGAGATAAATACTTCTTACCTCAATCAATTGTAGACGGGAAGACTGAATCTTCTCGTTAAGGGATCAGATCATAGGAACAAAAAAAATGGAAATGTGAAAAGCGAAACCCCATCCAATTCTCTCAAATGTCTAGCATGTCACAGGACTATCCATCAGCTTGAGTCCTCATCAAAACTTCTCACTTCATTCAGGAGAATGATTTCTATACCTTATTCAAATAATTTCTATAACTTAGAATTATTTACGTATTTCTATTATAATATAAATGTATTTATATGGTGTAAAAATATATTTAAGTATATATCATATAAATACACTTATATTATAAAACTACATTGTAAAATAATTTTAGTAATGAAATTGATGGGAAAATTAGATTCACTTTAAATAATGTTTTATAAAGTCCACTTGAGGGAATACACTAATATACTGCATAACGAGTGATACCTGAAACTAGAATTTCTCTCGCACTCAGTCTTCTCCCTCATATAATTTTCACTCAGATCGCTCATTCATTTCCTTCCTCACTACTTAACTGCATTATAATGTGAGGTATCAGGTTTTCCCAGGCTCAGTTCTGAACTCACCTTCCCCTGCCTCTCCCCCTCCATGGTCTCTCCTCTTCGGAATCCTTCAAGACCCTCGTCCCTTCAGCGATGCTGTGAGAGCCAGCGTGGACTGCAGCACAGCCCAAAGCAGCACTAACATTTTACTCTCCTCTGCTGCTCTCTCCCCTCTCCTTTCCTTCACCTTCTAATCAATGCCGGAGGAGTGCTTTGATGAATCCCTTCTCAGGCCCTAAAGTCCCTGTGTGCCAAGTTGCAGGATCATATAAGGAGCTGAAGGTAACGGGGATTGTGACAGCCTTCCCAGCTCTGGAGGGCACATGGGCAGCACATATTCATCGCAGTAGATGTGGTAAACACATCAATTTTGTGGCAAGAAATTCCAAGCTGCAAAAAACCAAGATTGAAAGCTTGGGTTTAAGGAAAAAGAAAGAGAAAAAGAAACAAACAAGGTCTCTGGCTGATGCATATTCTGCTAAATCCTTCCAAAGGAAGGAAAACCTGTTAATGACAGACCAGGATGGCAACCTTGCAGTTGATTTTTATTTTCTATTACCATCATCAAAGCATGGTTAATGTGTTCCCGCATGGGGCAGCGGGGCCCTTGCCACAATTAAAATCAGGAAAGGTTGACCATCTTGTGAGAGTTAAAGAAACATGGAAAGAGTTGGAGAACAAAGGAGAAGCTAGTGGGATAAAGAAACATTTTTTTAACTCATGATTGCTCTTTGGCTTGTCCTTGTTTAACACAGGATTGTGGGGTGGAAGGGTTCGGAATCTTGAAGTAAAACATTACAGTTGCGCTGAGTTTTTCAAGTCATTCGCTCAGGGAGTTGACCGCGAGAGAGTTAATTAGCATCACTTGGGGATGAGCAGGTTACACGCGTCGTAAAAGCCAAGGGAAGCCTTAAACGAAGCGGATGTGGGAAGAGTCAGGGCAAGGTTGAGGGTTCGTGAAGACAATGAGTTGAGCCTGCGAGCCCTTCATGAGCGGATGCGGGGCCTGACGAGTAGAATCTGAGCGAGTAGATTCAATGTTTTCTTTAAATAGCAGGGTGCCTGTTACCAAAAGCTGAGAACGCTCTCAGCTGTAAAGGCCTAAGGCTGCAATCCTCCCTACAGAAAGGCACAAATAAATCAGTGGTTCTCAAAGTGTGGTCCGGGGACCGGCAGTATCCCCTGGGAGCTTGTTAGAAATGGAAGTTCTCAGACCTCACACCTACTCACTGCATCAGAAATTCTGTGACTGAAACACAGCCACCTGTGTTTTAATAAGCCCAACAGATAATGCTGATATAAAGTATGGGAGCCACTGACTACTGGAATCAGCGACAGAAATGGTTCCAGAACTTTATTACAGTTAAATATGGACTCGAGGAGTCTTTCCCTTCCTGCCGCTACCCCGCCATCTAGGCCCCCATCACCTCATGCCTGGGCACCAAGTCCAGCCCAAATCTGGTCCTTACCTCCAGGCTCAGGCTCCTCCACTCAATTTCTCACAGCGCAGGCAGAGAAAGCCTTTTAAATCCAAATCCACTAGTGTCACTCCCGATTCATACGCTCCAGTAGCTTCCCATAGCATTCAGGATCAAGTCCAATTGGCGACCCGACTTCTGCTGGGTTAGCCACAGCACCCTCCCAAGCTGGAAGCTCTCTGCCTTCCAGGCTCCAGCCAAGCTGAACTGCTTTTAGCTCCTGCGATCCAACTTGCAGGCCATCACCCATGCTGCTTCCACTACCGAGTCACTCTTTCCATCACTCTTGCAGTCTCTGCATCGGGCCGACCCGGAGGTAACTCGGTGGAGAGAAGAGGAAACCCCCAGGGCTTGAGCTGTTTGAGAGAAAACCAGGAGGAAGGGAAGGAAGGAGAGAAACTCCAAGCCAACAGAGTCCCAGCCCCAGCTGTGAGCCTGGTGGCCTGGGGGCTCAACTCCTGCCCTTCCCCCCCTTCAGCTTTCACCTTCTGCAAGTGTTCAGCTGTCCCTGACTTCACCTTTAATGCCCCCGGCCTCTTCTGGACTCTCTGGGCCCCAAATACAAAACACTCTCTGGAGATTAAGCTCCCGCTGGCTTCCAAGGTGATAATTGGCTTCCCGATGTGCAGGGCTTCTCAAAGTGTGGTCCTCAGAACAGCAGCAACTGCACCAGCTGGAAACTATGTAGAAATGCAAAGTATTGGGCTGCTGGACCTACCGGATCAGAAATTCTAGGACAGGGCTCTGCAGTCTGCATTTTATAAAATCCTCCAGATGACTTCTATGCACACTGAAATGTGAAGCTGACTGTCTCAAGTACTTGTGTTAGAGCCCACGCTCATGAAACACCAGCTGTCCTCCTGGGCCCATGAGGGGCATTACAATTTAGGCCTCTGGGCGATAATACTCCTCCTCCTTTTATGTAAACCTTGAGACCATCTCCAAGGTGAAACTAAAGATCAGGCAGGAGTCAGGCAGAGAGCGGCCCCTTGGAAGACCACAGCGCCCATCAGATGCAATTGTATAGGCAGTAGTGACAATGGTAATTATAGCAACACTAGTAATAATCAAAAACAGTAAATACTGGTGATTTTTTTTTTAATTTTTGGCCATGTGGCTTGCAGGATCTTAGTTCCCCGACCAGGGATCGAACCCATGCAATCAGCAGTGAAAGCATGAAGTCCTAACCACTGGACCGCCAGGGGACTCCCTGGTGATCATATACTAAACCCTTATGACATACTTTACTTATATATATCCAACAAATACAACCTCGGAAAGAAGAAATTATTATACCCCTTTAGCAGATGCAAAAACCAAGTCTCAAAGTGTTCACAGGATTTGTCTAAAGACACCCTACGAGGAAGCGATAGGTCAAGGACTTAAACGTGGGGCTGTCTAGCCCTGAGCCACTCGTTCTACTCTACTGCTTATTTCTACAGAGGTGGTGCGGTGGTTACCGGAAGAGCCCTCTGCTCCCTGGGCCAGGCCCCTCTTCTAAACAAACACTGCAACATATTGAGTTTCTTTCTGTTCCTCCTGCCTTTCTTTGAGCCTCATTTTCTTTCTGTGTTTGCTCTGGGGCTTCTCTTCTCCTCACTGACCAATGACTATGAGGCAGTTTGCATTTTCTGTTGCCGTGCAGAAGGCGCAGAGAGCGATGTTGGTGCGAGAGAGAGCCTTCCAGATGAAATGCAATGTGTAAATGGAAATTGTCATTATTATCCCCTGAATAAACGCAGACAAGAGCATATTGGCTCTGGCAGAACTGGAAGGAAAAATTGGACTGCGAACAAAGGCGTTATTCATTTAAGGAACTGCCTGAATTTGCCTCTAGCAGTTTCCTCTGTAAACACCATCAACACCCAGGAATGCTTGAATTGTATCTAAATGCATAGCTTAAATATGTAAAAACCGAAACCTAGGCATTACTTTCGGCATCCAGAGAATTGTTTGCTTTTGAAATCTTCCAGAACAAAATAAAACTAGCGTACGAGACTTCCAAATTATAGGGGCCTAATATTTCTTATGAAATTCTTTCACAGAATATTGAATTGTTGACTTCTCCCCCACCCAAGACCAGATATAATTTACAACTGACTGCTGGTGCAGAACACGATTGTATTTGTACTTCTCCGTAACATGAACGTGGTTCTTGGGGGTAAATGGCTGCAGCAAGGGATATCTTTAGGCAAAAGGGTGATTTAAGTGGCCAAGTCACAGCTGAGTAACTTTGTAAATGCGGCTGGTACAGTCGACTCTGTGGAGGAGAATAATTGTAGCTTTATGAACTCATTCGGGGGTGGAAAGCCCCTCACTCAGGCACCATGGTGGGAGGTATTCAGAGAAGGTGTATCTTGGACACCAGAATCAAATCAGTTATATTTCCCAGAAGGAAAATATATCTATGATTTTGGATGAGGTGATTCTAAGTGAAAAGCCGTCCCCCTCCTCTTCAGGTTCACAGGTTTTTCTAAATAATCTGGGAAAGTAAACATGGGCTTGTCAGTTCTCAGGAGCCTAGAAAACATTTGAGAGGAATCCTGGCTCTCTGAGTTGGATAAGCAGCCGTACCCCAGGCACCCCCCCATTTATAAGGAAGAGAATAACGGAGGGGCGGAATTGCTGCTGCTGATTATAAACTAACCAGCCCTGGGGGGCAAACTGGTGGTAACTAGCATCTCCATGTGCCAGGAGAGGGCCAAGGCTTGAATCCCTTGCCAAAGTATAGAATAACAACAATGACAATGACCAACACAGATTAGGGTCTTACAGTGGATGGGGTAAGAACTTTATATATAGTCATTACAGATACTGTATGATTTAATCCTCTCAACAACCTTATTAAGTGACTTAATACTTCCATTTCACGAATGAGGAAACTGAAGCACAGTCATCTGCCCAAGGTAAGTAAGCTAGAAAGCAGCAGAAGCAGGATTCAAACTCAGTCGGGCTCTGGAGTCCCTGCCCCTAAGTGCTCACACGTGTCATCACAAGCTGTGGGAAGACGGAGGGCTTTCAAGTTTGGCACCATGGAAGAGAATGCCAGCTGAGTCACGGAGGGCAAATGTGAGCCTGAGTGAGCGACTTAACCATATTCCTTACTTGTAAAATGGATAAAATTCTGAACTAGCAGATTATCGTGAAGAAGTTACTTAGCACTTAGCGGACACTCAATAGTAAACAGTTTCTTAAGGTACGTCTTAAACTCACTGACCAGTTCCGGCTACGATCCAGCATTGGAAGGGCATTTATCAACTCCAGACTACTTCTCTATCTAAAGCAGAGTGGGAATGACTGCAAACTATAAAGGAAAGTATCATAAGCATGTACACACGAATACACACACAGACTGGGTTTTTGTAGAACTCAAGAGATACAAAGCACCTTCTCTATTCAAATCCTGTCACATTTAGCAGGTGCCTGGCACAGCTGGCTGAGGATGCAAACTTAATTATGAATCTATCTTTTTGTGTTTTGGTTTGGTTTTTGTTCGTTAATTAATTTTTACTGGAGTATAGTTGCTTTACAATGTTGTGTTGGTTTCTACTGTACAGCAAAGTGATTCAGCTATACGTATACACATATCTCCTCTTTTTTGGATTTTACTCCCATTTAGGTCACCACAGTGAATCTAATTTTTATTTGGGGAGTGTCAAAGTTTACATTTGGAATGTCAGTATTATACCTATTTTATTTTAAACACATATCACTTTGTATACACAAATATATAAAACGATAAAGTAGTGTGTGTGTGTGTGTGTGTGTGTGTGCGCGCGCGTGTGTGTGTTTCCCCCAGGATGACTTTGTAGCAAATTAACCTCACTGTTACAGGCCATTTTGGACCTTTCCTTCGACTGGACTCCAATGATCCAAAACTACCAACAAATGATTTCACTTAAGTTGTATTTCTCTGGGGTTATTAAGATGACATTTTTGTTTCCCTTTTCCCAACAATTTAACAATTTTTTCAAACATGGCTAATGACCCTGCTTTTCCTCCTATCCTCTACCATATGCCTCACTGTGACACAACTAGAAAAGGGCATGAGATTCTGAATGATTTTTTTTTTCTTTCACAGCATGATCCATGAAGTAGTGTCATGCTTTCTTGTCTATTCCCATATTATCTGGCTTCTTTTCCTCTGTGTTGCTGGGGAGGAGAAGCTATTTCAAGAGTAGAGAATGGTGAATTATTTTTCAGATGCCTTCTTACCTTGTTAGACTCTAATCTCAATGGATTCACTTAAAATAACTTTCTGCTCATTGGGGTATTATTTTTGAGGAAATTGCCATTGTGGTATATTCCATCATGTATTTTTGAGTTCTGAAAAAAACACAACTTTCCAGAAAGAGCCCCTAGTATAATACCCGACCACCCTAGTTTCATTCAACATCTCCTGGTAAACTGTCCGTTGAGAAAAAGAAAGTAAAATGATTTTCCGTTTGTTAAGCTATTTTGATAGACGTGGTCAGAGACTCCAAGTCACTTCAATAAAAGGGAGGTTGGACATTAACTAGACTTACTGTGGTGATCACAGATAATCATTACATTGTACACCTGAAAATAATGTAATGTTATATGTCAATTAAACCTCAATTTAAAAAAATTCAACCCTTGATGTTTGGGAAAAAAAGAAAAGAGAAAGGAGGTAGAGCGGAGTATCCTAAAGTCATTATAAAAGGTCCAGGAGCGTCTTTCACTCCATTTTCCCTCCAAGTGTACACAAGAGTCATTTCCTGTTATTTCTGGTCACCTCAGAGTGACCCTGTCCTCCTGGAAATAGTATGACTATGCCCTCTCCTATCTGAGACGGTCCCCACCGGTGGCAGCAGTGCATGAGGCAGGGCACGTGTGCCCAGGTGACCCGCTCTGGCTATCACCAGAGGGAAGCCTTCGCAGCCAGGCCTGGGATAACTGTTGGAGGTCCCGCCTTGGGGCCTGGGCAGATGGTGGTGACATAGCAACGGCCCGGAGAACACAGCAAGAACGGGCCCAGAGACGAGGAGGAAGAGGGTTTCCCATCTGCACAGGTCAACCTTGTGGCACTTCTGAAACCTCCAGGGGCATTTCTGGGTGTGAATCTCACAAGAGAGGTCTGAGCCACACATAGCAGTCAGGGGACCTGCCTAGGCTACACAGCTTGGTGACGGTGGATGCTGGAACTTGACTGGAATCCAGTCGGTGTTAGCTCCGTCGTGCACGCTGCCCATAATGCCCGCGTCAGGCCAACCAGTGAAGCTGTGAGGGGCGAGTGGCCTTTCTGGCCCTGACCTCTCTGCACCTGCTCCCCTTGCTTCCTGTTCTGCGGCTTCAGCTTGCAGACTTCCGGTGCCTCCTACTTTGTCCTCCTTTATCTTTATTAGAACTGTCTCAGGGAAGGATCCATTCCTAGTACCTGCCCCAGGGGTATACACTCAAGCAGCAATTCGCCAGGGCTGATGCAGGGGAGGAGGGTCATAATGATGAGAGTAACAGAACAATTTCTGAGTATTATTTTATGTTTGTCCATGCTGGGTTTTTCCCTGTACCTTTCTAAGTCTATGCAGACTGTTCTTCTCTCTACCCCACTGAACATCTGCACTGAAAGACTGAACGCTACACACAACTTCTATTCCTGGGTCTTTCAAAAGCAGGAACTCTTACAATAGAATTGTAAGATAAAATACACAGTGATTGGTTAAATTTTTTAAACTGCAGATAAGTAACCGTTTTTTAGTGTAAGTATGTCCCAAGCATTGCAGGGGATGTACTTAGACTAAAAAAATATTCATTGCTTATCTGAAATTCACATTTAGCTGGGTGACTTGTTTTCATTTTTGCTAAATCTGGCAACCCTACCACAGGGTGAAGGCAGAGAGCCTCTGCAAACATGGCAGCAGCCGAAATGGGGACCCCCTCAAGCCCAGGGCAGATTCTGAGGGCCCCTCATGGAACCGGGCCTGAGCCCAAGTCTCACACAATGAAGAGGGTGCAGGACCTCAGTGGAGAGGGGCTAAGTACTGTCCCGCAGGAGGCTGGACCTCTGGCCCCAGGCTGTGCTCCAGGGCTCCCAGGACCAAGCAGAGCAGAGGTGCCCACATTCCCCTAACATCAAACAGCCATATGTGCTCAGACAATTAGTTTTTTCTCTATTAGGCCCCAAGGACAGAGATGGGGGTGGTCTAATCATGACTGAGAGCATGATTTCCAGCATGAAGGAGACTTGAGGGTATATTTAATTGAATCTCAAGGAAATGATGTGACATTTCGAACATCCAGTTTTGTGGGGAAAAAAGTTCATACGTGCAAAATAATAATCATTATTGCTGAACATTAAATATTCCCTACGTGACGCACACCATGTTAAGTGCTTTATGTACAGTATTTTGGTCTTCCTATTACAAAATCATTATGGAACAAAAGGAGGGGGTCCTTTGTTAATGGAGCATCAGCCTTGGGGAGCATGTGAGGGAGATCGCAGGAGTGGGGGACAGAGGACACAAAGCAGTGCCCGGTTCACTCATTGATTAGCCTGGCTCCCGCCCAAAACACGAATTCCGATCTAAAGGAAAATATTAGCTCAGAAACATGCTTCACTGAATAGATAAAATATTTGTTTCTGGAGCCAGCCTTCTGTCAACCTGCCTTGCCCTTCCTGTCAAGAGGCAAAAAAGGGTTAGTTCTGATGTGAATGTTTAACTTCCTTGCTTCAGACGTATGTTTTAGACTCAAGACTCAGATCTTGAGGCCTTTCACATGACCGGCTTAAGTCCTTCCAAGGTCTGTAACCCCGTAAGAAACAACCTGGATTATCTTTGGGTCAAGGTTTCAGTAAAAGCATTATATTCTGCAAGTAATATTCACTTGAAAAAGAAACTTTGCTTTATCATGTCCCTAGGCTGAGAAATTTGTTCATCTAGGACTCAGTGTTCCTTTCTCCAATAATAAGACGCAAATAGCGATTGGCCTAACTTGGAAACATTTTATGCACACACACACACACACACACACATGCACGCACGCACACACCCGCGCACGCGCGCGCGCGTTAGTAAGAAGATTTGAAATGGCTTTTCCTTCACCACATGCTGAAAAATAAATCGCGGCCATCCAATAATCTGGCACCTGGTTTTGCAGTCTCAAGTCATCTTCAACTGATCACAAAAAATCATCATCATCACCTTGTCAACAATGACTGGCATTATAAATGTCTGTCTATAATTAGAAGGCTTACAAAAGGGGAAGGTCACAAAGAGAAGGTTCTTGATTCCTGAACAGAGCCTCAGCAATTCTGCTCTGAAGAGGTTTTACCATTTAACCTGACAGATAAACTCCTTATCAAAATTAATTGGAAAAGAGGTTTTTTTAGGAAAGTTTTGTTCTATACAATTCATTGCCAAGCCCGTAGTCTCTAGTGCAGAAACCTGATACTGCACTCTAGTTCAACAGGAGGTTGGTCTTAAATATCTCAATACAAAGCATTTTGCAGAGAGGGAGCTCCGCGTCCACAACAACAAAGGCGGAGATGATGGGTTCATCGTGAAGGAACCAGGAGGCGTATCTATGTCTATACAACGTGTAATCCCATGAAGATCCCGCAACTTTGACCTTTTTAACATTTTTACCACTCTATAAAATGCAATCAGTTAAACGCAATTTTCCCTTTGGTAGAAATAACTCAGATCCAGACCTTTTCCCACCTGGATGGATTCTTCAAGGTCACAAAAACTTTATTTCTCTCTGCCTTTTAAAAACAATGTATTCGTTCTGAGCTAGGTTTCTCACTGTTGGAGACTGGAGTTACAAACATGGAGGCAGAAAAGACTAGGCTGTAACACTAACAGCATGAACTCAGGGTTTTTTACATACAGAGAGACAGAGAGAGAAAAATACATATAATTTCTGTCCACCAAAGGAATTAGAAACAATAACAATCCCATAGTAATGAATACACCCAAACCCAAATTCTGTTACTATGATCCAGTGCTGTTTGAACAAAAAGCAAATTCTAAGGCTGGGGCAGGGAAAGTACCAAATGATCCCAGAGGAGTATAACACTCCAGAAAGTAAGAGTTCAAAGAATGACAGAGACTACCAAAAGGAGGCAATTTGAAGGGACTCCCAGAAGTAAAATCAGGAACAATTTAAGCATAAAACAAATCATGACAGTAGTGGGTTGTAACTTATAGAAATCCATGAGCCCATACTGATGTAGGCAAATGAATACACAGATGGGGAACCAGAAAAGCTCTTCCTTACAGTAATATAGATATAGCAGTACAAATACCGAAGCAACCACAGATGAGAAAATCATCAACGGATGCTCAAACTATCAGATGAAAGTTTGATAAGGAATATGATATTTACACAGCCTCCAAGTACCTCCCCATAAAATTCTTGTTAATTACAAAGGGAAAAAGTCATAATTTTACATTGAAGAAGTCTAGTGGACACCGCCTAGTGCTATCAATGTTAACATCACCGACACCTTGTTCCTCCTCCTGCAATGTACTGAGGAGGCTACGACCTAATTTCTCTCTTTCCAAAAATGTGTCACCGGAATCTAATCATAACGAAACACAAGATAAACCCAAATTGAGAGACATTCCACAAAACAAATGGCTTGTACCCTTCAAAAATGCCACAACCTGAGAAAGACAAAGAAAGTTAAAGAAGTGTTTAAAATGAGAAGACAGTTATAGAGAAACCTAAGTGCAATGTATGAATCTGGACTGGATCCTGCACTGGGACAGAAAAAACATGTAAAGAATGTGATTGAGACAACTCACAGAAGCTGATTATGGACTGTTGATTAGCAGAATGTATTGTATAAACGTTATATAACATGATTATTTCACTGTGATTATGTAAGAACTCACCCTTTTTCATGGGAAATATACAATGGAGTGTTTAGGAGTAAAGGAGCAAAATGTCTCCAACTTACTCTCAAGTGGTTCAGAAAAAATGTACTTGCACGCACACGCACGTGTGTGTGTGTGGGGGGGGGGAGAGGGAGGGAGAGGGAGGGAGAGGGAGAGAGAGAGAGAGAGAGAGAGAGAGCGCGCGCAACTGGGGCAAGATGTAAACATCAATGAATCTGGATAAGGTGTAAGGTGATTTCTTGTAATACTATTTGCATAACTTTTCCAAGTTTAAGATTATATCAAAATAATAATTTGCAAAAATCTATCCATTTTTTCAAGGTCCAACTGAATCCTTACACGCTCCATCAAGCCTTCTCTTGCCGCTACAGAATGACATCAAAGATCATAGAATCTTATTGCTGGAAGAGTCTAGATACTTCCTCCAGAGAAATCCTGTAGGATGGCGGGTCTGCTTTATTCAATGGTTAATGAATCCAAAGGCTTCTGAGGAAGTCGCTCCTCTGGTCTTCAAAATCTTCCTTTATCATTTATCTCCCCAGTTCTATGGTAAGCTTCTTGAGATCTGAAAACGTGTCTTCCAAGTTCTGCAACCTCTGACCACAATTCTGACCCCTGTACACAATTCTAAACAGCACCCTGTTCTTATACCATCATAGCACTTATCTTGCTGAACTGAATTAGCTACTTTCTATCTCCCTCACCACCTCCAAGCTCCTTGAGGGCTGAGATTGGGGGTGAGGTATAGGGACTCATTATAATATTTGCTGAATAACTAAATGAGTAAAAATGGTTTAATTTTTGGCAGTCAACACCTCTTGCGAGTTTCTACACTATTTTCAGGTAATCTGCCGTAAAACCACTTGGGGTGCATGTAAGCTGTGCAGATTTCCAGGACCCACCTGGACTGTAACGAATCTTCTGGGGACAGGTTCTGAATGTCAAATTTATAAAAACATTCTTCAAGCAACTTTAACGCGCATTAACTTTTAGAATCACAGATCAAGCAGAGTGACGCCATTTCCCATTATTCACGTCCCTTCATTTCCCCCTTTTCCATACTCCCCCCCAGTATAAAAATCCCCACAATGACACTTGCTGAGATCCTGGAGTTTCTATTCAGTTTACACTCTCCCTATTGAAGTGTGTGTGGCCTTTGCTAATTTGGCTCCCAGATAGCTTCCAAAGAGTACCTCTTAAAGAACTCCGCAAGCCCCTGTGTCTGTCTAAAATTCGAGGCTCGTCGGTGCCAAAGAAGCAAAGTTATATATGTGGGAGGAAATGCAAAGGAAATACATTTGACCATAACCAAAGTTTTACTGAAAAAAATAACAGAAAGACAGCATGCAGGATAAAATACAAAAATAGATGAAGATCTGCTTTCCACCTCTAGTTCAACCAGAAAAGAAAGGCTTTCATCTAGAAAAACAATGACTTTGGATTAAGCCAACTGTTACATGTACTTACATATCCCTTGAAGTGTTAGCGGTACCTTCAAAGTTTTAAAAAGGGTGGGGTCTGAAGGACGCTTATGGTTGTATCAAGTTTCACTGAAGATCCTAATAAGGTGATATTTTTAGTCTATGAACAGAAGGCTGTGGGTTAATACAGCCTGTATATAAGCTATTAATAACCTCTTTGCAATCTATGTGATTCTAGATGAATAGTAAAAATAAGACATTCACTTCTCTTCCTATCTCTTAAATGTCATTCCTTTATCATCATCTTTTAAGGTTTATGAAATGAAAAGACAGACAAAAAAATATCAATGGACAGCATCTTGGATATGTGACATAAATTTTCCTTAAGTAATTTACTAGTTTATGAAGCCAAGGGAGATAAAGATCCCAATGTAAGTGAAATAAACTGTGTGCATATTTAAATAATTCATATTTTAATTAAAATTGCCAATGGAACATTGGGATATTCCAAAATCATTTTGACCAACACCTACTTTCATCAGCTTAAAAAAGAAAAGGAGTTACCAGATGCAACTTTGCAGGGCTTTTGAAGGTCCCCAAACTGTGGAAACGTTGATCACGTGCTTTCACCCTGTGCCCGGTGCTATAATTACCTCTCAGTGTCAAGAGGAAGAAATACGCACTGAACAGCAGGTACACAGTGGGTTTCGCTGCCTGAGATGTAATGAGGATTTCAGATGCAACACACTAATACTTGTTTTATTACTGTAGTCAATTGTCCGTGCGTGTTGTGTGCACTGGCTAAGTCTTGTTTCTTTCATTAGCTGAAGCAATTAACATACGTTCAGCCTTTTAAGTACTATCTCTTTATGCTTTCTACTTGTGTAATTCAGTTTGTAATGATTAAAATAATTTTTCAATAGCGATGTCAGAGCTTAATGAAAAAATATACAGCACTAAAGCGAGAAGCATTTGTAAACATTTTTAGAAGGATATTGTTTGTTATTACACAACACTGTAGCAGATGGCTATAAAAAGCAGCTCAAACTCAAAAACTAGCAGAGAGACAGACCTCCGGGGATTGGGGGAAAGGGGTGGAAGGAGAAATTTTGTTCTTTTGAAAGAGAATTTAACGCCTTGTCAGAAATAGCTTTCTGTCTCTCTTTTGTTTCCTATGGTTAAAGACCAAATATGGGCTACTCTTTTCAATGAATGACTCAGTCCTGTTCAACCTTCTAACTATTGAGCACCTACCTATCTTGTGCCAGGCCCCAGGCTCAATCTTTTACGTACAGCCTCTCATTCAATCACAGAGACTGAAAAACTAAGACACAGAGGGATGAAATAACTTTCCCAAGAGTCTCACTGCAAGTCAGTCATGGAGCTGGGATCCATCCCACACCCAATTCCCTTTTACTACCTGGCAGAGTGGTTAAGGAGCCAGGCTGTGTGGGCTCTGCTTCCCTGCATATTAGCTCTGGGACTTTGAGCAACTTACTTAACCTTTCTGAGCCTCAGTGCATTGTCTATAAAAACGGAGATAGTAAGAGAAACCCAGCTCATAGCATCGTTGTGAAGATGAAATCAGTTAACATGTGCCAGGTGCTTAGAAGCATACCTGGCATGTGGCAAGCACTCACCAAGTATCTGCCCTCATTATTATTCCTATTCCTAGGCTCTACTGCCCAGCCTGTGTCATCTGTTCCTCTGTTTCGGGACTAACTGATTCTTTGTTTTAAGCAAGACATTATGCTATTATGATGCCTATTAGTAAATGAACATGTGTGTAAATGGTCTTAGAGATGATTATTTCACAGTTGTTACATGTCATCATCAGAATCCAGATTTAATCAACTTTCTGAACATCCTTCCTAATTGAACAAGTGATTAGCCTTTTTAGTGGGCAACCATTTCAACAGACATATTTTTAAATTCTTTTTCACTTCTGTGGGCATGACATGCTAATTCAGTCTTCAGCAGTTAGACATACGTGATTAGGTAAAGTAGCTCAGATACTGAGAATACTGCGTGATGTTTCCTTTAGATCTCCGGTCAGCACTGAACAGAAAAAAGCCAGTCCTGATCTGTGGTGACTATCTACATTTCTTACTCAGGCTGGCGACTTCCTCAAAGTAAACTCTTACACTGCTCCCTCTGCCTATACAATGCATAGTACCCCCGGCCCCGATTCTGTATTTGACACCTTCCTGCTCTTCCTCAGAGACCTCACTTAAATGTTTTCTCCGCCAGGAAGCCTTCCAGACCTGCTTTTCTTTTCCAGATGAAATCATCTCTCCCTCATCTGAACGCCTGAGGCAGAAAACACACATTTTCCTCCAATCACTATCCTCTCTTTCTGCTTGCTTAGTGAACTGCCAGGTTGCAGGCACATGGCTTTCTAGAATAAAGACTCTATCAAATCCCCTTGCAGCTAGGTGTGGCCAGCCATGTGACTGTGGTTTGGTGAATAGGATGTAGGCAGAAGTGTCATGTGCTACTTCTACTCTGTAGAGAGCAGGCATGCCATTGTTTCCTCCTTCCCTCTTTCTACTTGCTAGAATGGATGTGATGGCTGGTGCTTGAGCAGCCACTTTAGACCACGAGATGGAAGTCAAGTGTTGACGATGGCAGAACAACTAGGTACAAAGAATCTGAGTTCCTGGTGACCGCCGAGTCACCAGGCAGCCTGGACTACCTACCCCCCAAAACTGTTTACATGAGAAAGAAATAAACTTCCATTTTCTGCCATTTGCATGTGAAGCCATGCTTGACTCATTCACCTCCTTTAGCATTTTGTATTATTTGTACCTGTATCTCTTGTACAGCACTCCCAATACCACATTATATCTAACTGCAAGTACAGCTGCTCATCTACTAGATGTGAGTTCCCAGGAGTAAGGACTGCTCATTAAGCACTTACCCTGGCGCCAGGCTTTTACTACATAGAGTAAATGCTTACTGCATAAAGATAACTTGAATCAAAGCGTGTTGACCAAAACCACAAGTCCTATTGACACTAAGTCATGCACATCTTTTTTGTATAAGCCTAAAGATCTTCTTCGTGCACAAGAGAAAAGGAGCACAAAATGT
Source organism: Stenella coeruleoalba (assembly GCF_951394435.1). Lineage (NCBI taxonomy): Eukaryota > Metazoa > Chordata > Mammalia > Artiodactyla > Delphinidae > Stenella > Stenella coeruleoalba. Next base: position 70,826,000 of record NC_137162.1, read on the forward strand.
TTTGTCTGTGGTGGTTGTACCTATTCCATTGCTTTTATTTAGAATGACTGTTCTAGTTAAGAGATCGAATTCTCTTGTTTCAGGATTATCGTGTGTTTGGAGGATCTGGCAACAAAATATCACATCTGGCTTAAGAACACTGTGATCCGAGGAGATCATCCTCTTGAAGAGAAGGACTTAGAGGACTGGTGGCTGTGAGGGAGCAGAGGTTCTGTCGCATGATTCTGACATCTGACCCAAGGTTCTGCAACACGGCGATAAGAATTCTGAGACTTAGCCTGTGTCCTAGGTTTAACCACTTACTGTCTATTTCTACACTTAGCCTAAGTTCCTACCCAGAGTTATAGTCCAGAGATTCACTGAAATAGAGAGTGTACATTATTTGAAGTAATCTATATTACTATGAACCACAGCGTTTTAAACGTAGCAAGAACGGGAAATTTTAAGCTTGAAAGCAATGTTTTGGCAGAAAGTAATGTTTTGGGAAATATAGACTTTGAGTTTTTTTAAGAAGAAAACAATCAACTAAGAGAAAAATAGAATGTCCTGGGCATGAGGGCCGTATGGATTTCTCCATTCTCTGCTCTGATCCCGTGACTCTATGGTCATGTCACAGATCTGAAATGACTACATGAACTCTGTAAACAGGCATTACTTCGACGGCAATTCAAAACTGAACTCTAGAATTAAGCGCTTAACTCAGTGAAATTTCCAAACACTGTTGACATCACGAAGCTCTTCAGAAGGCTTTGAGTGGGAAAGAAAAAAGGTTTGTCTCTATTTACGAGCCAATTTTGCCTACTTTAGAAGAAAAAAATAATGATCTTTTGGGTGACAAATTTTTTTTAAGATATAAGTGTTACACTGAGTTGACTGTAAATTTTTAAATGGCAATGATGAATGAGCCATGTACTTTTTTCTCAAATTCACACTTGGCCAATGGTGAGAATCCTTTCAAACTGCTTCCTCTGAACCAGGGTCACTTTATCCAAAGGGCAGAGAAAAATAGAATTATTTAATATAAGAGCAGCTGCAGGAGAATGCCCTCACCGCCTTTCCGAGGCCCAAGACAAACTGGAAAACATATGTCCCTCTGATGACAGTCACTTAAGACACTGCTCACCCTCAGGTTGAATATTCTGGGTGTGTTGGCCAGTTTAAAAACGAGTTCACTGGTCCCACACAGCAGTACAGTTAGAACTAATTCACTCTAGAAATTCATCTATGGAAATAGGTATTTTATCTGTGGAAAGCAATGTAAGTGACACTGATATGACTCACTCGCAGGGCATAATTATTAAGACAATTGAGCATGGCTAGATCATTATAAGGGTGAGTGAGATTCCTTACCAGAATTACTCATCACCTAAGTTATTTTCACATTATAAAACGTTTGCCATTAATAAAGAAAGGAAAGAAGGAAAGAAGGGAGGGAGGGAGGCAGAAAGAGAAGGAAGGCGAGGAGGAGGGAAGGAGGGAGGAAAGACATCTTCAGAAAGATGTCATAACCCCCTAGATTTTAAAGTCTTTGGGCCAGAAAGTCTTGTTTAGAAAAATCGGAATCCCTAATGATGTAGCTGACCTTTGGAACTTCTGGGAGGCTGTAGCCCAGCTGCTGTCATTGATTTTTGTCTCAGCAAAAGTCTAGGGACTTGGGGACCACAGATTCTATCTGTTACTTTGTCCTACCCTGGATTCTCGAAAATGAGCAGGTCCTTTGCTTTCTCTTTTCTTTGTCTGGATTTCTTGTCTTTCTTCCTAAAGGAAAGAGAGAGAGAGAAGAAAGGAAGGAAGATTGGGTAAAGGAAGGGCAATATTATTAACATAGAGGCATAATTCTCATTTATACCCCAAGTTTTGCATTCTTTCACCCATCTAAGAGGCTTTGGGCACTGAAAGTACTGGAATGTGGGATCAGCAATGTGCTGAGATACCAGGTACTAAGTACTAAGGACTAAGTACTAAGTACTAAGGACTAAGTACTAAGTACTAAGGACTCAGGTACGGTAAGAGTCACAAAAAATGGCAGAATGATGGGTTGAATCAAGCTCCCGGTGTACAAAGGCTTGTGTCCCATTGAAACACTAGACTAGTTTCAGCAACCTTGAACCCAGAAGTGTTTGGACAACAACCCAACCAAACGCTGGCGCTCCCACCAGAAACCACAGCCAAAGCCACTGCTGCAGAATTCGTAACCAATCTGAACTTAACCCCAATACACAGAAACTCAAGAACATTTTCTATTGAAGTAGAGCCAGATCCAGGAGTCCCACTGAGATGTTTCTGACTTACAGTAAACTCTGAAAGACTTCATATAGGATTCACCTGAAACTCTAAGGGAAATTTGAAATGGGTAGAAAGTAATCGTTCATGAAATCAAATCAGAGAGAAAATTGCCGGAAATTGCATGATTTCTTTTTATGAGAGAAAGCCAAAGCTGTTTTGACAATTGTTAAAAAGACAATAGGCCCAAAATGGAGTCACTTATGCTAAGCCCATGGCACCAAACCGAGACTTAACTTAATTACAGCTTCGTCTCTCCCAGGAATGGAATCTTAAACCAGTCAATCAGGAATCAACTGATCAGCATTAGTTAGGTAATCTGCCTAAGAGACCCCTGCCATGCCCTAAAGGAAAATAGCTTTGCAATAACCAACCTGCTTTTTTGCCTAGTCTAACTCCCTTGTTCTGTCTCCTTTCTTCCTATAAAAGTCCCTCTTGTAAGCTCCTCAGAGCTCCTTTCCATCTGCTAGACTGGATGCTGCCTGATGCAAGTCAATTTTTGCTCAAATAAACTCAAACTTTTTAATATGTCTAAGTTTATCTTTTAACACATGAATTATTCTTTACTCAACTGATGACTCACTCTTGCCAAAAAAGTCCGCCCCCCCCCCCCCCGCCAACTTCTAACTCAGAATGTTTAGTCATAAAGTTATTGAGTCTTTTGGGTTTTATCCCTGTCCGTTGGTAACTAGATATGAATTGTGTTAATAGGTATAAGTGAAAGTGTGAAACTTGACTCTGCAGGATTTTTTTTTCTTTTCGTTTGTTTTCAAAAATGTTAATAACAATAACAATTATAACTGGTAGGAAAACAGTTTCAACACTAACACACTGGTTGCTGCTCAAGTACTGAGTTGCCTGCTTTTGAGAAACCTGCTGAGGGATGAACTTTTTATTTTATTTTTTTTTAAGTTTTATTAGAGTCTAGTTGATTTACAATGTTGCGCTAGTTTCTGCTGTACAGCAAAGTGTATCAGTTATACATATACATATATCCCCTCTTTTTTAGATTCTTTTCCCATATAGGCCATTACAGAGCATTGAGAAGCGTTTCCTGGGCTATACGGTAGGTCCTTATTAGTATCTATTTTATATATGTGAACTTTGTATTCTAAGTAGGTCTCTCACAGTTTGAGAAGGGGTCTTCCTCTCTTCCCTCCTTCCTCACAGCAACCTTTCCCCACTAAAAAAAAAATAAATCCTTTTAGCAATTTATTCCTTTGGGTTAACAAGACACTCCTAAGGGTAACGAGAAGATGCTCAAGACCAAGTTTCTTTCATTTATAATTTTGCCGACTGTTCATTTACCCTGGCAATAATCAGAAAATCTGGATAAGGTAGGCAGGGTTCTAAGGTGGCCTCCAGGATTCCAGCTCTTTGATGTACAAGTGCTGAAAACCCCTCAGTCCCCTTAAATGAGGGCAGGACAAAACCTGCAAACATGATGGGGTATTATATCCATGACTGAGTTAAAGTAATTTGTTGCCTTTGAGTTAACCAAAAGGGTGAGTATTCTGGTGGGCCTGACCTAATCAGGGGATCCTTTAAAAAAAAATGTCAGAGGGACATTCTTCTGCTGGCCTGAAAGAAAACTGCCATGTTGTGAGAGGAGGGTGGCCACTGTAGGAGCTGAGAGCTGTCCCCAGCCAACAGCTATCAAGAAAACAGAGACCTCAGTCATACAACTGCACCAAAATAAATCTACTGACAGCTAGTGAGCTCGCAAGGACACTGCAAGTCTCAGCCAGGTGACAGCCTGAACAGAGGGCCCATCTAAATCTCATACCCAGGCTCCTAACCCATGGAAACTGTAAGATAATAAATGTGTGTCATTGTAAACCACTAAATGTTTGGTAATTTATTATGCAGCAATAGAAAACGAATACGCTGATGAACACATGTCAAAGTCATCAGTCAAAAGAATCTGTTAATTGACCTTGCTATAATGTCACAACTTTACATTGCTGGAAGCAAAAGCACAGGTGAGACATGGCTTTCAATACTGTCTTCTTTTCTTTCTGCAATTATAAGTAATAGCGAAGAACAGATCTGACTCCACATTAGATCCGTTCTACTGCCTGTGCTTAGTCATGCTGGCTCTCACCTTTTGTCAAAGAATGTCGTCTACAGCCTGAAGTCTACAGGACAGCCTATTCTCAGGGCTCTGGCCTTTAAGAGTCAGTTCATATAGAGATTAAAAAGTTGCAGAACAGAGAATAACATTTGTTTTACTGGAGGTTTACAGGACCATCGTGACCTGACCTACGTGGACAGATGCAAGAACAAAGGATTCTGAAACCGGGAAGTTTGCAACAACTAGCCACACCCCTACATCAGCACTGATGTATCTGTTTCAGGGCTGTGCTGAAACCTTTCAAGGAGTTCGAGGCTTTGGGGGGCCTGAGCCACCCGTCTCCTTGCATGGCCCTGCAATAACACTTTCTCTGCTCCAAACTCCAATGTTTCAGTTTGTTTGGCCTCACTGCACATTGGGCACACCAACCTGCATTCAGGAACAATAACGCTGGGCATAAGTGCCCAGAGAAATATTTTCATTTTTTTTTCTGTTGTCCTCTTCTGGGGACTGCATAATCAACTTCAGAGAGGAAATCACAGAATTATTCCCTTATCATAAGGTACTCCATGTCACTATTCTACTGAAAAGAGTATATATAGCTAATCATTTTGATTAGCTCAAGAAGTTTCTCCTATATATGTATGGCATCTCCTCAAATACCATCAGAATTTGGCCAATTTTTCAAATGTGTTTATGAAGAGAAAAGCACAGCTATACACAGGGATTATGTTAACATTCTCAGCATTGATGTATTTGCTTTTCTTTTCCCATTCTGTAAAAGTAGCAGTAGTAGTAGTAATAGCATCCTGAATGAGAGATTGTGCTTAGCTGTTTTCTCTCTACTGAGAGACCCCTGACGGAAAAAGACGCAAGCTGAATGAGGGAGGAACATATTGTAAGGGAAGTATAATGGCTTGGATGCTGGGAGATCTAGGGTCTGTGACCTGTTTTGACATTCATTAGCTCATGATTTTAAACGTGTAATTTTCTTTTTCTAGGTACCAGTTTCTTCATGTATAAAAAGAAAGGGGGCTTCCCTGGTGGCGCAGTAGTTGAGAGTCCGCCTGCCGATGCAGGGCACACGGGTTCGTGCCCCGGTCTGGGAAGATCCCACATGCCGCGGAGCGGCTAGGCCCGTGAGCCATGGCCGCTGAGCCTGCGCGTCCGGAGCCTGTGCTCCGCAACGGGAGAGGCCACGGCAGTGAGAGGCCCTCGTACCGCAAAAAAAAAAAAGAAATAATGGGTTCGATGAGCTCACTGTAGTTAATGTTGTTTAAGACCTTAGGGAATCCCAAATAATTACACGGTAAAAGCAAAGATAGCAAATGCAGCAGGAGAGGTGGCAAACCAGGCAGAGCAGGCTCCTCGAGTCCACAGCCACTCCCACACACGTTACTTATTCTCCATTTCAGACACGTGGGCCCCATGGAGGATATCATGTCAACAAAGGCTGCCAAAGTCTTTTTTACAAAAACGTTGAAAAGCCCTGGATGAGACGGTCTGTAAGGCCTTTCCCAGCAAAGACCATATGCGTCTCTCAGAAGAAATACACCTGGAGAATGAGTATATAGTCATCTTTTCTGCGGACCATCAGTCTGGGTCTTAGATTCTGCTGACGAAGCAATAAATTGTTTCCAAGGAAGACTGGATGTCCCTTAACCCACCTGGCACTTTAGCTTTCCCTCTCCTGTGGATCTCTCGCCTTCATTTTTCACTGTGGTAGGATAGTTCTTAGACAGCCCACGCTGGGAGCAACCAAGATGTTCCATACTTGTTTCATTTAAGTTTAGCTGGATCAATAAAGCCAATGCTTTCAGTGTGATAAAAATGTATTACACTGTAACGCTGCTTATATAGATAAATTCAAAAACCAAGAAAAAAATTCTTTTCCGTCCTTCTGCCTTATTCTTGGCTCTGGTCCCTGAATTGATGTTTGGTGCTAGGGTCAGACCAGCCCCACCACCAGGCAGAGCAATTCCTTTGTACTCTAGGAAGCTGCATAGACTACTAAACAGCGTAGGGACTTCCGGGTGTGGAGAGAGGAGGACTGAGAGAAATGCCTACGAGTAGAGTTTCTAAAAATTAGCGATGTCACCCATTAGGGAGCAAAGATACACAATTTTGTGTTCTTCTTGTCACACCTCAACTCTATTCTCATCCTACTGCACTAGTGAGAAAACCAAGGCGAATACAGCTTATTCCTTCTGCTGAATGGAAGCACTGTCTGATGTTAACAAACGTCACTGATCAATTTTAACAGAAACTACATTATTATCACGATAACGGCTACTTTTGCCAATACTTGTGGAATTACTGTGTGCCAGAAACTGTGCTCAGAACTTCACTCCTATCACCACGTTTAATCTATATAATAACCACCTGCAGGGGAGGTATTATTTTCCCCAGTTTTCAAATGAGAAAACTGAGGCTCAAGGGAAGTTATTTAACTTGCTCAAGTCACATAGCTAATGAGTGACAAGGCCACGTCTGTCTAACTCCTAGCACTTCACCATAAATGGCACTCTTCTCAAACCACTAGAACTTGATCTGCTTTGGAGCAAAAGCCAAGACATTTATTTCTGGGTGCCTTCATCCCCAACATAGTATCCTGAACAGCAAATGGCATTCAAAAATATTTGTTTTGAAATGACGGACCCCCACTTGTATCGGTGATGGAACTGAAACTAAATCCATCGGGAGGTGGAAATATTCATACGTTGTTCAGTGGAACTGATCTTTACTTGTTACCATGATGGCAGAACAAAACACACACAGAAAAACTTAATTTGAATCCATATAATCTCTCCTCTAAATGGATTTGTTACCATAGGACCATGGTCTTCTCCATATGGAAATATCTAATTCTCTAGAATACAATAATATTTAAAGAAGAAAATTAAAGGCATGATCTAAAGTAATGGCTGATATAGGCTGGGTTAGTTTGGGATTCATCCTAAAATAACATTTAGCTCATTAGCAATAGCAACCTGATCTATTCTCCCTACTTAGTAGGGACTACAGATGGTATTGGCTGTATTTTCCAAGCCCTGAATCAGGGTACATGATACAGGATTGCTAGGGAATATCCACAACATATGGTCAACGTCATATTAGGGAGCAACCACTGAAGATACCTGGGAGCTGCTATTCCTACAACACAAATGTGTTTCAGAGAATAACTTCTTATTTTCCCAAATCTACCAGAAGCCTTTGAGAGCTGAAATTAATTATATATCCAGGTAGGTGGGCCAGTAAGAAAGCTCAGAAAACAGCTTGATAATGCAAGAAATCAACCCTTCAACCATTGTCAGTTTACAGAAGCCACATCAAACCCTAATGAGAAACCACATGTAGTGGTAAATTCTGGCATTTAATTTTATGATTATTTACAGCCATTCTGGTGCACAGCATATGGTATAGAGTTGACTTTTTTAAAGTACCATAAAAATAAGCTAGAATGGACTAAATACATAGCAATGGAGTTTTATTCCTCTTCGTAAAGAGATGAGAGATATATCTAATTAAACAAAAAAAAGATAAAATGGTATGAGCTGTGGGTAATAATTCATACTTCTGGAAATGCTTGGCATCATGTCTTAGGTGAAAGCTGGTAACAAATATTAAGAAGGTTAACGCAGCTCCAAAGTAATTTATTCTTAGGTGGATGTCCCATAGTCTGCCAAAAAGCTTCATTAATTCTATAGTCATTTATCATTTGAATAAAATGTTATAAAATACACTGTAAAACCTTTCACCTATTTGGTTTCTAAATTATTTTCTAAGGCCTCATAGGAGACGTTGGCAATAGAAATAACGTTAAGCTTTTTTTGTTTTTTCCTCTCCAAGAACAATACCTTTGCTCATCCAATATCCCTGCGTATAAATCTAAGAGATTTGGATAAATGTACGTCCAAAATCAGCTATTACAGTATATTTCAGTACATGGGAAGATGAACAATTAGATGGTACATGATATAGTTAAAAAAAATAAGAGCAGAAGAGTTTCAGGTACAAGATGGCAGACCAGAGATTCACCTCCCTTTCCATCCAAAAGCCTACCCAAAAAGACAATACCAGTACAAAGGAATGAGACCATAAGGACAGTGGGAATGGGAGAAGAGGGCAGTGCCTCACTTTTCTGGAACTGAAAAGCTCTAGAAGCATGGTCATGGATACAACAGTAGAATAATTCACGGTCCAGAACCTACCATAAGGAGATACGGTGCAAATCACTGCAAATGCAGTACAGAATGAGAGAGGCTCTGGGATAGAAGTAAGAGTATATGGGCAGGAATGAAAAACAGGGCTGCAAAGTGCTGGTTGAAGGATGCCAGTCCGTCTCTACCTCAATCCCTGTATGAAGATTGGCAGGTTGAAGGTAGTCTGTCTACTCTCTGGCAAAAAATTAATACATACATAAAAATTAAGGGGATGACTCCTCTGGAGAAAACTTACTGGGGCCAGCCATGGTCTTCTTGATGTTGCCATCTGAGAGCTCATGGAAAGACTCACCCCTGTTATGTACTGGCTATAAATTGAAGGCAGAGGAAAAAAATAAGGTAGAATTTGATTTTAAAAATTCTGCATCTATTATCATTTGAAAACAATGTCCAAACCTTTGAAAACATTGAGAGCTGACCATGCCTGTGCCCAATGTAGTGAAGAAGTAGCTACCAGCCAGACACTGGGTGGGCCATCATTTTCCTAAGTGGGTCTGCTTATTCAAAATGCTCAGTTAGAAATACCTCTTCTCTTGGCCACTTTTAGAGAATTAAAAATAGGTCTTGAAAGGAACCCAGTTAAAACTGAAGTCCATAGCATGGGGCAGCTGGATATACACACAAATGCTATTATCCTCTGATGTCCCCCCAACGGGATACGAACAGTTAATGGCAGGCAGCTGAGCATCAAAGGAAAAATGTTCCCCATGTGCCCTCTGCTTAGACACCAGCCCATAAGTGCTTTGGAAATCCAAGTAGATTTTCAAGGTGGGCTATTTTTACTGTGGCTTCACAAAGATCTTTAAGGAAAAGCACCTCACGTGTAGCCATCCACTCTCCTGCCCTTCCCACCTTTATTCCTATCACTCCCTCTACAATGAGTTTTAAGTCAAAATCAATGTTGAAATGAAGGATGTCAGTACTTGGTGGCTAAAGGAAACGAACTCTCAAACAGCTGAGAACCTAAAATTTAACTCAATAAGACAATCTGTAGTTGATTTGCTCCAGAATTTTCTAACCTACGATTCTCATCCTAGCTCTACATTGGAATCAGCAATGCCTAAGTCTCACTTCAGATGAACTACATCAGAATCTCTAGGTTAAAGCCAGGACTCTTGTCTTATATACTCTCCAGGTATTTCTCATGTGCATCCAGGGTCCAAAACCACTGAAGCTGCCTCTAGTTATGACTGCAGATTATTTGAATGAGAAACTGCAAACACTGATGTGGGGCGTGTACATACGGGCATTTCAGAAGCATACAACACTTCAGGATAGTTACTTAAGAAAACTTAAAACAGAATGTTCTCAGTCATAAAAGACTGAAGATTTAAAATCAACCCATTTCAGTTTCAGAAGGCCAGAGGAAAAAGAAATGGATGTTGGATCACCACTGAACCCCAGTTTTCCTCTGGCAAATAACCCATTCCCCAATATCAACAAATGCACGTCAAAATGACTTCACTCCACTCCCCAGCCTAGGATGCAGTGGCCATCTAACACTGGTCTAGTCATTCAGGGCATCACCTTTCTCTGGCCATAGTAATTGCTCAAGGATCAAATCAGAGCAAATAAGATACGATTCTGCTACAACTCTTAAAAGAGGGAAAGTGCTTTTTCTTATGAGACTTGAATCTGAAAAGACATGGGTCAGAGTTGGTGGAGCCAATATTTCCAACATAAGAGAAAACCTGAGAATAAATCCAATAGAGAAGAAGAATGGCTGAGAGAATTAAAAAGAGAATCCAGGACCTGATTCCATAATTTGGGTCCCTGTATCAAGCTGGCCTGAAGCTAAGTCTGCAACTGAATTTTGAGTTATGAGAGCCAACAAATTCCCTTTTCTACAGGTTTAGCGTGGGTCTTGGTAACCCAAAGAATCCAACGTGAAACGTACTCCTATCTGCACAACGACAATTTCTTCCTTTCTCCCTCTTATACTGTTCCCACTTGCAGCATAAACACAGGGCACTGTTTACATAGAGTCCAGTACTCACGTTCGTAGACACAGAATCACAAACCAACTCATTCACTCTGCATTCTCAAAAGTCCTTTAGTTTCATCCAGCTCCATGACAGGCTGAGAAGGATTACCCCATATTAATGCACAAAGGAAAAGCGTGACTAAGAGACTCGGGCTGTGATTACCTTATCAGTTGTTCCTATCATCAAAGATATTAAGACAGATTCACAAGGAGAATAAATACAAGGACATATATCACAGTAAAACTACAGTAAGTCCCCTACATACAAACCTTCAAGTTGTGAACTTTCAAAGATGAGAACGTGCGTTCCATCAACATCAGGCATGAGTGAAACTGTAGCTTGCTCTCCGTCTCCTACTACTGACGATCCTTCAGCTCTACCATCTCCCACCTCCTCTCCCTCCTCCAGTCAGTAATTCTTCTTGCCTTTTCACTCCATGCCAGCCCCTGGATGCCAGCTGTTGTACTGCACTACTGTACTTTTCAAGGTACTGTACCGTAAGATTAAAAATATTTTATTTTTTGTGTTTATTTTTTATGTATTATTTGTGTGAAAAGTATTATAAACCTGTTACAGTCAAATACTATTTAGCCGACTGTGCTGGTTGGGTACCCAGGCTAACTTTGTTGGACTTACGAACAAATTGGACTTACGAACATGCTCTTGGAACAGAACTTGATCATACGTAGAGGACTTACTGTACTGGACATATCATAGCAAAACAACTAAAACCTAAAGACAAGGGGAAAGTCTTCAAAGAAGCCAGAGAAAATGTATACTATCTTCCAAAAAAACCCTAATAAGATTTACAGCTGATTTCTTGAGAATAATAATGAAAGTCAGAAGAAAATGAAATGATTTCTTCAAAATGATACAATAAATTACAACTATAAATGCACTAGGAAAAAGTATATATATAGACACATAATTCGGGCAGTTCAAAAATCATTCTTAGCATCATACCAAAGAGGGAAACCATGAAAGCAATAAAAGAGGAATAGATCTGACCTATAAAAATGAAAAATTTATAAACTACAGGTAAAATTAATGCTACAAAAATGTGAGATATTTTCAAACTGAAGGAAAAATATAAAATTTTCAGTATATAAGATAGAAAGCTATTATCCTTAACAGGTAGTCTTTACAAATCAGTAAGAAAATATGCAAGCACCCTAAGATTAAAATGAGTAAAGGATATATGCATAACAAACAAATATAAATGTTTAATAAACTTGAAAAGATTTAACTTCATCAATAATAAAAAATACAAATTAAACAAAAATGTTACAGAAAGTTTCAGCTATGAAATGGTCAATATTTTAAAAATAAATTTAATATTGAGTTTTTCAAAAGAGCTGCTGGTAATTAAGCTCCTTGCACTTCTGGAGGACGATTTAGGAGTGTAAACATTCGTGCACTCTTCCCAGAGGGCAGTTGGGCAGCACATATGAAAAAAAAATGCTACGGTATGTCTCTTGGCCCATTAGTTACACTTCTAGGAAAAATCCTTAGTCATAATCCAAAAAAATGAATGAAGATTTAGCCATAAGGAAGTATATAGCTATATAGTATGTATGAGTAAAATTTTAGAAACAACCTAAATCTTCAACAATAGGAGAGTTATTAAAATAGTAGACTATACTGTAATTATAATATTTTCTAATAAAAAATACGAACAAGTAAGCACAGTATTATTCCATTTTTCTATAAGATTTTTGTAGGACATACGTCACATTTTGTAGAACAGCACAAATTATAAATATGCGGTATTGGACTCAATTCATATGCCTTTCTAGATTTGCTCAACCCCACTGGCCTCCCAGGTTTAAGGAAGAGTCCCAGAGAATGAGTTCCATGGTGAAGACTTTGGGCATAACAAGGCATGGGACATACTGAGGACAGGAAGTCTCTTTGATGACTCTCAAACCACATCCCACAAGTCCTAATTACATATCTGGGAAGCCCCAGAGTGTGAAGGTTGGGTGTCCAGAGACAGAAGAAGTAAGTTCAATATATTCTTGTCTTACACCTTACATTGGTAATTCCTTTCTATTGGTAACTTTGGTGGAAAAAAAAAAATAGCACTTAGACTTGGGATGAGTAAGAGATCATCCTGGAATTCAGCATCATTGCCAATTCACGCAAAGAATTCTTGAGAAGAGTTTCAATTCATCGTCTGTGTTTATGCCCTAAACAGACTGAAACTAAGCTTACCCACAGTCATCACCTGAGATGCTCTCTTCAGTGTTCCTTGAAAGCAAGTCCTTTTAAGTCTTTCCTTTCTTAAACACAATCCCTTTTCTTCTCACCCCAAATCTAGGTGGTCTTACATTTTTGATAAGAGTAATAATAAATGGTGAGAGTAAAACAACAAAGGACAAGATTCAAGATTCATTAATCAGGGGGTTCAGAATATAGGAAAATTCACTCAAATTCTGGCCACACGAACGTTGACTTTAGAATCCTTTTAGAAAAATTCAGTTAAATCTGTATCAACATTTTAATGTAGATTAAACATTATTATCTTTTGTGATAAGTTTCTGTTGCCATGACACAGGTTTCCTTTTTGTGACCTCAGAAGTGGAGATGAAAAAAAATAAATAAAACAACTTAAAAAGAAACCTCACATATAGATTTTTACAAAGTGTAGCTAAAATTAGTACTATGAGATTACTAAACTGGGAAACATTTTTTAGAATCTTAAAGTTGGTGAGACTCTCAAAATATATGAGCCACAAGTTTGCCTGCTGACTAAGACTCAAGACTTTTTGTCATAGGAGAAATCACATATGTTAAAGAAAGGCAAATAAAAATCTGCCTTGTGCAACTCAAATGACCTTAAAAAATTTTTTCAAACCGTTAGTCTTACGTCCACATTAGACTGTAAATTCCCAGAGACCAGTGTACATGTCTGTTCATCACTATATTTCCTAAGAGTCTAGAATAGCATCTTTACAGTGATTATTTTAATCAATAACTTTGTATTAAAAATTCTCTTAGCTGCTAAATATGCGTATAGGATTCCTTTCTAATAAATTCTTCTTCATGCACATGACCAGAAGCTGCCTGTTAGTGATTTCACCGCCACCAACACAAAACTCAAACAACCCAGTAAAACCCTTCCCTGGAATGTTAGGACTTGGAAGAAAACAGTTTGGGAACCAGGGAGCTGCTGGAAGCCATGAAAAGCAAAAGCAGTGCCCGGTAGGATTAGGAAGGAGCACGCACAGAAAAGCAGACGTGGAGCAGCAGAGAAAGAACCTCCCTGAAGCTCAGCGGCACCCTTCCCATCCTGCAGTTATTTTCCTATCAATAAATTTCCCCTTTGGCTTAAGCTGCTTCAAGTGAAATTTCTATCATTTGTACCTGAAATACTTCTGACCAATTCATCATGTTTCCCCTCTAAATCCTGCTCTTAATTATTGCCAACTCAAGTTCTATCTCCCCTGAGACAGTCAACTCACATTTTGTTCAAAAGCAAACAGAAGAATACAGATCATATGTCATAATGACGAACCTCAATTTTATGTTCAGAGCATTTAATTAAACTGTTACTTTACAGCATTGGGTATCACTCAAAAGGCCTACAGCTGAGATTTAAAGATGTTCTAATGTGGCATATAACACTAAAACAGTCATCATTTTAAACATGCTCAAAACTGAGTTAATTGCATTTCTTATACAATTCACCATCTAATTTTCATTAGGTATGTTTTTACTTTCTCTCCAATAACAATCCTTAATGTTTCTCTAGTACTTAAAATTTTACAACATCTTTCACATCTACTATCGGGTTTGAGACTCTCAACAACCCTGTGAAAGGTAGAGTGGCTATTTGCATTTTTGTACTACTCACGGTAGGCTACTCGCTGCAATTCACAACTCCAAAAGTTCAGTAGCTCAAAACAATTTATTTTTTGCTGATGTTGAGTCTAATGCAAACCCAACAGCTCTCAGAGATGCCCCTGTGATGTCACCATCATCAACACCAGCACAGGAAGAGGAAAGAGCCTGGGAAGGTACATCAGACATTCCATTTCTTCAGAACTGACACACATCAATTCTATTCACATTCCATTGGCCAGAACTAGTCACGTGGCCTTGGCTAAGATGCCAAGGGAGGGGAAATGTCATCCTCGGTTGAGCAGCTGCTTCCTGGAAGCAAATCCACACTACATAAGAAAGCATGACTTACAGTATTCATCCCTGTCGTAGTTTTATGCATGAAGATATGGAAGATCACACAGAGCAGAAACTGCAGCAAAGTGGTTACTCCAACCCAGGTCTTCTCTTAGGTGGTGCTTTCCCTCAGTCCTAATGCTGAAGCCAGTCACAATGACATGCATTTAAATTTGACACTGAGGTATGCACACATCTTTCCTTTCTCTCACCCCATTCATTTAGCTTTCCTTTAGAGATCCTTCTTAAAAACTCAATCATTTCAATATCTTTTCTGACCTCCTTCCCTTTCCACTCTGGTTTGCCCTACTGAAACCGTATACAAACCCCTCTCTCCCGGTCCTTTGAAGTAAAAGTCTTTCGCTTTAGTCTCCCAGGCCTCCCCTGAGTCTCAAAAAGCCTGACTCAAGAATTAACAATTAGGAATGTGAAAATGTAGAAACAAAGGATAGCTGTTGGGCTGGGAAACTGGAACAATTTAGACTATAAATTTGCTACACAGCAGAATCACCGAATTCACAGTTCCCTGAAAGATAAAGGCCTGACACACATTCCTAACTTCTTTTTACAGAAAGCAGAACCCCTCCAGATGAAAACTGCTGACCACAAGCATGTAGACCCTAGGCTGGTTGAAACCAGAAGTTTGACGATGCTTGAAACTTCACCTTGATGCCAACGAATCTGAGAACTGCATGCGAGCTGATCACGCACCCTGCAGCACCCTGCCTCGCGCCGCCTTTAAAACCCCTCCCCTGAAAGCCATCAGAGAGTTTGAGTCTTCTGAGCATGAGCTGCCCGTTCTCCTTGCTTGGCACCTGCAATAAATGCTGTACTTTCCTTTACCCACAACCTGGTGTCAGTAGATTGGCTTTAGTGCACACGGGTGAGTGGATCCAGATTTGGTTTGGTAACACTACCACATTAACCATACTGCCTCTATTTTTGCCTTTATTAGTATTTGCCTATATTGGGAAGTACTTTACAAAGGTCTATAACCTCTAGCAGAACATGAGCACCTCGAAAACAGTCTTAACTCTGTTATATGTCTGGTACACAAAAAGTGATTAACCAGTGAATGTTTGGCGACTGAGAAAAGACTTTCTCCACATCCAAGTTCGTTCAACGCCTTGACCTCTCTCGTACAGGTGAAACCTATTTTCCTCCATTAATAGGGACAACCGAACACAGGAGCCAGAGCACACACTACAGATATAAAAATGTAACCTGGTATTCTTCTATATTTAACACATTTAATGATCATTCCTGCCCAGTAGCATCAGCAGGCCCCCCTTTTAAAATGTTTTTTTAATCCCAACATTCAGCAGCCTCAAGAGTCAGGTGCCTGCATTAGCTGTGAGTTGATGGTTGGATGAGCCTTAAATCTTCGTGTTGTTTTTGACATGGTGCTGAGACAAACTCTTTGATTCAGGAAAACTGCACACTCTATGGAATAAAGCTGAAGCAATTAATCAAATATTTAATTATATTGTAACAGAACACAGTTATCAAGCTTTTAACTAACAATGGTAAAGAGTCCCCAGTGACCCAGGCAACAGAAGACACTAGCACACAAAAGGCTGTTTAAACCTCAGTTCTTCTAGACTCTGTGGAAATGTGGGGAAGTATGGAATGGATCGGCACCAAAAGGCTAAGATTCTGCCGCCAAGACTTTAAAAGCAGTCCCTTCCCTAGGAGACTGCCTGTTCCAGAAGTTCCCAATCATGCGTCCAAACTGACCTGCAGATGTTCACCACCCTGCACACTCTAAAACACAGTGCCTCAGCACCTTTGCCCTTCGTCTCCTTCCTCGCCCCTGGAGTCCATGGTCTAAAATCTAGATATCACAATCCTGACGTTTTCAAGCACGATGTCCTAAAGGGCATGCAACACTGAAAGAAACCATCCTATTCTTCAATGATTTGTAAATAAACTCAGAATCCATAGGATGATGTAAATCGTTTTATTTTCTGTTCTTATTATGTCTGTCTCACGTGGGTATCCAGAAGTCTCCTCTCTTGATCTCTTTCCCTCCTTTGCAAACTCCCAGCTTTAAACCCAAAGTCCTGGTTCATTTTGCTGCCCAGAGAGGCAGATTCCTGTTCTACCCTTCCTGGTAAGGTGAGGCTGGACATGCACATTCTTTAGATCGTTCTTCCTATGAGATAACCTAATTCCTCCGTAACACTGAGAGCAGATCATGGCAAAACTCTGACAGGTTTTTATGCTTAAACAGCCCCTTCATACCAGTATGAGAATAGGGAGAATCTAAGGTGATAAAGGGACAGGGAGTCCCATCCTGCCACAGAAGTTTCCCTACCCACTATAATATGGGATGAGAAATAATTTGTCTATACAACATAACCCTCTAGCTCACATACAGCTCACACCCACTCTTCCAGACCAAGGAGAATTATTTCAGCTTCCCAATAAATGCCTCAAGGGTTATCTACCAGGGACAGAGTTAAGATTTAAGATGAAGGCTTAATTCTGAAGAGGTCTGAAAACTACAATGTGTGATAGGGTGGATTACTGTTCTAATTTCTCACTTCTTCTCTATCCACACCCTTTGCCGTGGGACTCTGCAGTGTCGCCAAGCAGAATATGCAAAATACACAGCTCCACCTTCAACTCGGTCAGGTGACTTGCTTGGATCAATGGAATGTGGGTAGAAGAGACAGTGTGTCAGTTCTAAACAGTTTAAGAGGCATCGCTTGCATCCTTTACCATGAGAACAACATACCCCATAGAGTGGCTCTTCCTTTAACCTGGCTCTGGGAATGAGAACACACATGGAGCTGAGTCAAAATGAGAGAAGTCAAACCAAGCTGAGCCCAGCAGAACCACAATCTGCAGCCCTCATGTAACATGAGCAATAAGCGAACATCTCTTGCAGTAAGTCATTGCAATTTGGGGTTGGTTTGTTGCCGCAGCCAAAGTTATCTAATACGTATGATGTTCAAAAATTTTACAATCTATCCCAAACATACCTTTCCATCTTCCCTTTCTTCCCTCCACAGAATATGTTTCAGCCAAATGGTTAGCCCCTAAATGTGCCCTGTACCTTTCCATCTCCATGGCTTTGCTCATGAAAATCCCCTGGCCTAGAATATACAAGTTTTAGTGCAAAGAGCACAGGCTTTAGAGTCAACTAAGCCAGGCTTTGAAACCAAGGCCATCACTTAAATAACTATATGCTCTCTGAGTTTTAATATCTCTATCTGTAGGGATTCGGGGAAGGGGGGACAGTGACCAAAAAAAAAAAGTCAAAAGCATAAACTTTAACATGAGACCAACTCACATCCTCTGCTAATCATTATTTTGAGTCCATGACTAAGCCTTAGTCTCATCATCTGTAAAATGGTAATCACAGGGTTGTTAGGCTGATTAAGTGACATAGAGTTGGGAAATCAACTAGCACAGTGCTTGACACTGTCTTGATTAATTTCTTGTGGACTGAAAATTTAAATAGATAGAAAGTACACAATCCAACTAAATAAGAGATATCATAAAGCAATTTTAAAATAATTGTCAAATTAATAGGCATGCATTTTCTAAATTGTGCCATGTAGAACATTAGTTTCATGCAAGATATTACAAATCTATTTTTTGAGAAAAGTGTTCCACAGTTAAATAAGTTCAGAAAATCTTGCATAAAGTACCTCCCTCTGGAAATGCTTAATGCACATTAACAATTAAAGGCTCTGAGAAGTCATGTGATAAAGAATCTTATTTAACTTAATTTAGTACCTCCTAAAATTGACTATCTATTCTTCCTCCTATTGGAATACCTATTAACAGTCAATGTTTTTCAGAACACAGTATGTGTCTTAGTCTGCTAGGGCTGCCACAACAAAAACACCATAGACTGGGTGGCTTAGCCAACAAAAATTTACATTCTCACAGTTCTGAAAGCTAGAAGTCTGAGATCAGGGTGCCAGCATGGTTAGTTTCTGGTAAGTTCTCTCTTCCTAGCTTGTAGATGGCTGCCTTCTCACTGTGTCCTCACATGGCAGAGAGAGAGAGAGAGAGAGAGAGAGAGAGAGAGAGAGAGGTGGAGGGGGGCGGATCGCTCCCTTTTCTCATAAGGCCACCAATCTTACGAGATTAGGGCACCACCCTTATGGTCTCACTTAATCTTAATTACCTCCTAAAGGCCCTATGTCAAAATGCAGCCATACTGGAAGCAAAGGCTTAACCATATGAATTTGGAGCAGGGCAGGGGGGGGCGGGTGGGGGACACAATTCAGTCCATAACAATCTGGGAAGTGCTGGTCGAATAAGAAGTATAATGGAAGTGTAGCAGCGTGAATTCAATCTGTGTTGATGAAAACATACAATACTTTACGGAGGAGGAGGGCTTAAATTAGTCTGGGACCCAGGGTAGATTGAGCAAGTTATCCAGGGATCTAAAAAATGTTCCATTTTAAGCTGATGCGCTGGCCCAATTTCAGGAGAATGGGCAATTTGCTGGTCCAGTCAGAGCAGATATGAGAACCGTGTGGCTGAAGCTTCTAAATCTTAGAATCTGACACGTTCAACCACCTCTCTGTCTACGGACCTCTTCCCACAAACTCCCTCCATTGCCCTACTATGAATATGTAGGAAGAAAGATTTACTTCATGATAATTATTTGGGAGAATACCAATAATAGGAAGAGGGTGCAATGAGAAATGAATTTTATGACCACCTTTTGAGCTCGAGCCAACTCCTGACAAAACACCTCCTGTTTAGACGGGATAAATCTAGGAAAAGAGTCACATCGGTGAGCTTCAATAATGCAGTCAACTCAGCTCTGTGGATCGAGGACCAAGAGCTGAGGCAACTGGAATCACGTGTTAGCTCCTTCTACGGAGGGTTAACTTGGTTAGCTCCAGTGCTTGCTTTTATCCACACTGCAGTACAGGGATAAAGCCGGCTTTGCAGTCAACCATATTAGAAGGTTCCCGCACCTCATGGGATGCCAGATTCATGGTCAAGCCATCAGCTTTTTTATAGTGGGAAGTTTGTTTGTTTGTTTAGGAGACAACCTGATACAAATTATCTTAATGTAGTATGAAATATACAGGTTTGAAAATGCAAATGCTCACGGGAACCAGCATGGCAAATGCATAGGTAAAACTGGCCAAGTGCAACTGATAGGTCTGGTGGGAATTGTGACAAATGGGAACACGTGCTTCTAAAGGCCCTCCCACGGTCTCCAGAACTGTAGCCAATATTACCTTGTAGATATGTAAACTTAGTACCGACACATCTCCTGATTTTTCAAGCAAAGCTGGCAATCTGGATTTTTATGTGAAACCTCCTAACCTTTAAATGTTAGCAACGAACTAAACATCTTCCAACCCTCTCCATATAGATATAAATATACTCCCCATCCCCCCACTCCCACACAGATGCACACTTGCAGGACAAGTCCAGCCTACAGGTCACAAGTGTTTAACCTGTGACACATGCAATAAATACTTCCTGAATGAAGACATCAAAGCTATCTCAAAATACACTACTCCTCTCCCTCTGATTGAGGGATGGACACCAGAGAAGTCCTGGTAGTTTGAGACCAGCAGCCGGGATTGTCAGAATGGTACATTAGTTTTTATCTCTGCTCTATAAAGAAAACTGCCCACTAAGATTTATGGAAATGTCGGAGAGAACTGGCCATCAGATTTCATTTCTTCTCTGTTAAACAAATACTTCATACAGAGCCCTAGGCCAGATGTCATGATAGATGAAACAGGCGTGGACTTTCACTGCCCGATTCAATGTCAAATTGGAAACATTACTACTCTTTCCATACTCTTCATGAATATTATTTCAAGATAATGACATTAAGTCATGCATAAAAAATTATGCACATAATATTGTGTCATTAAGATTTAATTGCAGGATGCATTACATATAAATCCAAACCTCACAGCTAACCATGGTTTTTGTTTCTTTTGTTCTTTATCCAGGATGGTTTAATCTTGGGACAGGATACCTTACTGGGGAGAAAGAGAACTGCTACCAAATTTTGGAGGGCCCATTCCATTCTGTTTTTTCTCTGCAAAACTGTGTTTCCTGTACTCCTTGCCCCACTGCTATCCCTCGTGCCTCTTCCACCTAAAGAGAAAGCAAGATTTGAGGCACTGACAAAGTGCATTCAGTTCATTTCTTAAAGAATGAATTTTTTTTTTTTTTTTTTGGCGGTACACAGGCCTCTCACTGTTGTGGCCTCTCCCATTGCGGAGCACAGGCTCTGGACGCACAGGGTCCGCGGCCATGGCTCACGGGCCCAGCCACCCCGCAGCATGTGGGATCTTCCCGGACCGGGGCACGAACCCGTGTACCCTGCATTGGCAGGCGGACTCTCAACCACTGCGCCACCAGGGAAGCCCTGAACTTTTGAAACATCTTCCCTGTCCCTCTTTACTAGGGACAGCAAAGAGGGACAGGGAAGATGTCCCTCTCCACAGCCTCCATCCCCTTAACCCTACAACATACCTGCTTGGCCATGGGATTTTTCTCAAGCTAGACGGATTAGATATTTACCCCGGGAATTGGGAGCGTGATCTAAGCAACAGTCTGACCTCTTTTGAACAGAGGAACAGAGGAGATGTAAGGTGAGCATCTGAGGTGGGATCGTCAGATGGTACAGCCTAAGAGACAGAAGAGGGATGCAGAGGGATAGAGTGTGGAGACAGGGAGAAAGTTCTGAGAACTACAGTTCTTATTTCTAATTGCATCCTAAGGCCTGTCAGCACTCCTGCCTTTGGGTGCCCTGAGACACTGCTGGAACCTTCGAGTAAATATCCCTCCTCTTTCTTTTTTAAGCCAGTTTAAATCTGTTGTTAGAAACCGATGAGTTCAACAGTAGTTCTCTTCTACAAACCTGCCCAAGTTCAATCCGGGATGTTATACAATTTAAAAACTAAATAGCCCCCTTTTTATTTCAAAGACAGCTGAGAGGAAAAATAAGTGTATAATATATCTTGAGAGATTTCACTCCAAATGTAGACAAATTTTTACAGAGAAAGGGAGGAGAAATACGACATGTTGAATATTTAATTGAAATTCCTTATTTTAAACCCTTGTATTCTGAGCACTGTACATACAAATGCAGAGCTGCCGCATCTCCTGGTTTTTCCAGAGGAGTAAGAGGCTGCAGCGGAAAGGCAGACAGAATGCCGGGGCCACCTTCAACCTGGTCAGCCGAAATGTGAAACAAGGGGGTCGAACAGGACTCATTCGATTTCAGGCCATCGTTGCTACCGTACCAAAATTTGATACCGAAACCTTGCTGTGATCTATTCCACAAGGGAGGGTCCCTGCCTACTCTTTTCGTCAGGCCTCTACCCCACCTCCACCTTCGCCACAGCTTTAGAGTTTTACTTTTAATTTCACCCAACTCTACTCTTAGCTTTATAATGACTTTAACTGTTCAATATTTAATGAGCCAATTAATTAAATAACATTTATTATGCTGTAGGACAGCGGTTCTCATCTTTTAGTATGCATCAGAATTACCAGGGGAGCTTGTTAAAAACTCCAGGCGCCCACCGACCCAGAGATCCTGATGCAGTAAGTCTGAGGTGGGGAACAGGGATTTTCTTCTTAACAGTTCTGCTGCATTGGACCTTGGTGATCGGCTGACTACATTTTGGGACCTGTCACTCTAGGGACAGGGGACTATGAGCCTGCATGCTCTGCTGGGGGTAAAGAAAACTGGCAAAACTACAAATCCCTGGTCCATGACTTACTGGCTGTGTGATTTGGGGAAAGTGAGTAGATGCTCTGCGACTCACTTTCCCCATCAGTAAAATGAGAAAAATAATAACACCTAAGTCATAGGGCTGGTTGGGGCGTGATAGGTAAAGTTCATACCCCAGTCTACCCCGTCTGGGACTCTTGCTGATTCCAGATGCCCCCTGCTCCACTGATCACACGTCCCAGAGCAACTGGGGAAGCGGCTCAGGCCCTGCTACAAGAATCAAGGAAAATTCAGGAAAGCAAATATACAGCCCAGTGCATCGGCGTACTAGGGAAGCAAAGGGCAGTGGTCTAAGGTAAAATAGGCGTGATGTGGGAGGTCCCCCCGCTGTCCCCAACTCAGTCACCTCGGTGGGGGAGAGCCAGAGCTATGTGAAGGCGAATGAGAATGGTCACTATCATGGAGGCAGCCAAAAAAAAAATCCCTCTGGGACAAGTGACACTTTCCCACCTAAATGGACTGTTTACAGCAGGTATACATGGATTTTACTGTCTTATTTTTAGAAAAAAAAAAAAATAGGTAGCTGCTGGCCACTGTCCTTCGCTTGACCCCAGGCGAACACCTTAAATCAAGAGCTTGCTATAACACAGCTGAGTTTAGCGATTTTAATGAGAAATCTGGTCCTGCTGGATTACTGTTCCTGGGCCCCATCTTGTCAGCAATTCCTCAGGAAATTATTCAACCATCCCCAGTTGCAAAGAAACAGATGGCGTACTGGAAAAAAAAAAAAAATACTCCGAAGTGTATGCACTGGTGAAAAAGCAAACTTAAGGACACAAAGGCCAAGGATGACACCAATACGAGAAGTGCTTTTTCCCAGATAGATGAACTTGCAGATATTTTCATTTTCTCTCCCCTTTTAAACTGTGAACTAACCCGTCATCAGCTTGCATACTCAATGGAGAGATCTGTTTGACTTTTCAGAACTGTAACGGAGACAGCTTGTTTTAATAACACAGAATAATACTGATCAAACGCTCTCATGGAAGATCAAGTTTTAAAATTTCTATGAATGCCCTGCTTTCGTTCCTCTAATATCCTTTAACCAAAACTCTAGGATCACACTCTATTATGCCAACTGCCCGTGAAGAAAAGCTGAAATATTATTAAAAATCATCATGGCACCTGAGAAAATAGCAGTGTAACCCTCATGAATATTAAACCTTTTCATAATGATCAGTGTTATTACCATGAATACTAAATGTTATGAATTCATTGCAAATTCATAACGCTTAGTGTGAAAACTTGGCCTGTAACCAGAAAGTCTGAATTATACTTGGCAAATGCTTGAATCAATTTTAGTTATGAAAGCAGGAAAAGGAAAATGGATAAAATTCTTGGCCTTCAGTCTCAGAAGCCAAAGAGTTTTGGGAATCTTGCAAAAGGAAGGCCCGCTGCAATTTTTAAATATTTCATGGAAATGTTTGAATCTTTCTCAGAGTTCCCACTTCTGCTTAATTATATCCCGATGAAGAAGAGTCAGAAAAGTGTCAAGAATAAGAGACCAGCACATTCAGTTACCAGTCTGGGGCTGTTCTTACATGGCATTAGCTCTCAGAGCTTAGTACTACATACAGCATGTCATGGGAGTGATTCTGACCCTAGAAGCAATTTGCACAAAATAATCATTATACAACAGAGGCTGCAGCTATTACACATCATGCCAACTCTTAATCCTCACATCTCCCACTGAGGTGAGACCCCAGCGTGTTTTGCTTCAGTCACTGAAAGCCACATCTATATGAAAACACATACAAGGAGCGCTTGTCATGGCTAACTGATCACAAACTTTCGGCCATGTGTTTTTACAGTCGCATGACATTCAGGCAAATAAAGTGGGATGATTGATTCTCAAGACATTCCAAGAGCGGAGTAACAGACGGGGGGTTCAGGCAAAGAGATCTTAATGAAAATCTGATGGGAAAGCGGATCTCTCTCGGGGGGTTCCAGCTGAAAAACCGCTGGGCAATTTATAATAAACTGAAAACCTATGTTTCACGAGCATTCCTTAATAGGATCACTTACAGCTCTATTTACTGAGCAGCTCTCCCCACTCATGCTTTGTGATCAAAAATCACAAGAATCAGGCTTCAGGTTTAGAGTTTGCATCCAAGTGAAGAAGTTCTTATCAAAGTTCTTTCCTTGCAAAATATATTTCTAAATCCCCAGATATTGAGCATCCTTCAGAGAATAAGAGCATATTCAACACAGATTTCTTTAAGTACTGTAATTTTATCCCAACTAATTTAAGCCCCATCTGAAAATTCCTTTAAAATATCCTAAAATATTAAGAACTGGAGAAAGTTCTGATTGACGGATGGATTTAAGCATCTCATCATTTTCTAAAACATCCCTAACTGTCCTCAGTAATAATTCATTAAGGTGATGGAGAATAAGGGACAGATGCTAATTTTCCCTCCGGGAATTTCTATGAAGTTACAGGATGGCACTGAAACTGCAGAACAGCAGGATTTAACTAAACAGAACATCAATCAGTAAAAAAACAGTATGGTGTGCCTGGAATCCATTCAGCATGTCCTCGGGTTAGATTCCAAGATAGTTTTTTCCCCTCTAAATTCTAAGTCTCGTAAGTAATGTCTTACATTCTTCCAGTAACTTCTTAAGTTATATAATCATGGCGAACCAAGCGGCTCCTGAGACTTATTCAGCTAATAATCCTCCAGTAGGAATTACCAGACCCTTCAGAATAATTAACCTGCATTCTCCCCGAATTCACGCAGATGCCTTCGGCGTCCTCTGAATCTCCTCGGTGTCAACAATACTTTCTCAACAGTTTCACAACCACTTCAGAGTCTGAGGGTCCCAGATTAGAAGTGCAGATAAACATTCTTCATAAGTTCCCAGAGAATCACGAACAACATTTCTAAGGTAAAAGATAGCCCTAAATACTCATCAAGGCTAGCAAACTGTGTGAAATTTTAAAGCAGTACCATGGGGAGAGAAAACTGACAATATTCCAGTTTAAATGAAGTCAGATGAGAGAGTGCGGTAGAGTGAAAAAAAAGATACGATTTTGGTTCCTGGGTCTTTAGTGGAAAGTAAAAGATGACTTACCATTTCTGGGTCTCTGGGTCTTCATCTGTAAAATGGGGATAATAACTATGTATCTTGCAGGGTTACTGTAAGGACTAAATGAAAGAGATTTGTAAACCATCTATCACAATGACCAACATCAAAGTGTGGCTTAATAAATATTTATTTTCCCTAGTATCAGAATGTCTCCTCACAAGTGTGATTTCTCTGTGTATCTACAGAAGCGAAGGACAGAGCCAGCCGTTTTCAGTAAGTCTACTGTTGAGGAAGCCCACTCTTTAAATGATAGCTTTTCTTCTTCATCGGAGTTTGTATCGGGTTGGCCAAAAAGTTCATTCGGGTCTTTCCATACCATCTTATGGAAAAACCCGAACGAACTTTTTTGTCAACCCCCATAGACTGCAAGCCACAGATGCCCACTCAGAATAGCTCAAATAGAGGAGGACAATTGGAAGGATATGGGGAAAGCCCAAGGACAGGTCTTTGGATGACCCAGGAACTCAGCTGTCCATGACCTCGGCAGCTACCCTCCTTCTCAGTCTCTCCTCCCAAAGCCAACGAGCCTCTCTTCCCCACTTCTCTCCACCTGTCTCCCTCCCTCACCTGCATCCCCTTGGGGACCAGCTTCCTCCACCTATATGGCACGTAGCTGAAAATGTGCCCCATCCCAGCCCTACTGCTATGGGATTTCTGCATTCACACATGTACCATCCTCTGAGTACACATTCTGTCTTTGACACTAGACTAGAAAGACAGAGAATATGGTTTGTGTCCGTCAACTCGCGTTTATCTCTGGTACAATAGGTTGTGGCAGGAGTGGGAACCAGGAGAGGCAGCTATAGCATGCAGTCCATGGCCCATCCGTTCAGCAAACAGTGTGATGGGGGGAAGCTCCAAAAGAAGAAAGAGTGAACGAGGCATGCACCCCAGAACAGAGCTACTCAACTTCTCAATAAGACGTTACCTTTGGCATCCTCCTTCTTATCCATCAAGAGCCTAGAAGCCTTAGGGAAGCTGCAACACAGCACTGCCGGCCAATGAGCGTGCATAGCTGTCCTGTCCCTCAACAAAAGGACCACTAGCAACCTAGAAATTCTGGCCGTGAACAACCATGGGAATTCTCCACCACCTCCAGCATTAGAAGATGGTGCCAAGCCCATTGCCTTTCCTCTCTCTTCTCCCACCCACCGTAATACCTCTAACTCACTCCCCCACGCACAACTCACTGCCACACCACTACACAGGTCCACCCAAAACTCATAGTCTGAACCAGTCTTGCTCTTACTCCCTTACCTATCCTTCTGAGACGCACTCTCTTCTCTCTCCCTTCTTTTTTTCCTCCTACTTTCCTTTATAATATCCTCTATTCCAGAACTAAGTTTGAATATGTAAGGAATAACAAAATCAAATAAGAGTGGCCAGATTTTACTGTCAGATGTCTAATAGGTATCCATATGCTTGACACTTAGAAGTAAGAAATGTCACCTTCCTTTACTTGTTCTAAATCAATTATACTCTGGAACCAAGACCCTCACTAATCAGGGTTGACAAACTGAACCTCAGACGTATTTAGGGAGGCCTTCCCTTTCTCTAAGCTATTTATTTACTAATTACTAATTATTTACTAATTATTATTATTTACTAATTTATTATTTACTAATTATTATTATTTACTAATCCAGAGGGTGTCTGCAATCCTTAACACTGGGGAAATCCTTAACGTTTTCAGACTATCATGACTGACTGTAAGACGCTCACTATCCGAGACACACACACATACACACAGGTCATCTGAAGTCAAGTGTTTCCCCTGCCTATTGGCAAGCCCAGGCACAGGTTCTTTTTTCAGGGTTGGGGCCTAGGGTATAGATTTTTCAGGCACTCATGCTGTCATCTCCATCTGAGGTACAGCCACCTTGGGATGGGAGTGAGAAAATCCATCTCTCTCCTTTCCGGGACAATTCATCTCTTTCCTCCAGTCCTGGAAGACCTCCTCCCTTTTAGAGGATCCATTTCCTCAGGGAGTCTAGATTTTCAAAAACAATGATCTGGTCATTTCCCCGAGAGGGCAAGAAATGTCCAACTTCTGGGACTCTAAGCTTGCTTGTTCTCTGGAAGGTAAAAAAAGAAAAAAAACACCTCTCATTTATTTTCCAACTCTTCTGTAACTGTGAGAACAAGACAGATATTAAAATCACTTGCTTTAGCAACTCCCTCCCTGTAAGTGAAAGTGTTTAAATGACTGTGCTCCAGGACCTCTTGCCAAGCTGCTGATTGCAGGGTCATTCTCCCAGAAGGTCAGCGTTCTGACCATCTAGTTAGTTTATAAGGGGTCATGGAAACGCTATTTCAGACTCCGGTAAAGGGGCCCTGAGAAGTGTCCTCAGGCAGCTGGTATACAATGGGGACCACACGGACCACATGAAGTATTTACCCTCCATCTTTGATCCATTAAGTAGTAATAATACTTCACAGGACCGTTGTGAGGATTGTGACAACACTTGAAAGGGTAGCGAATATCATATTGTGCACGAGGTGACCTAAGAGCCATGCCAAGAGGTTCTGAAAAGTGTTTGTTACAGGGAAAGTTTCTTACGCTTTACAATGAGGAAGCCACCTTCAGCCTAGACTCCAATTAGTCGGTGAGCCTTCCTGCAAAACAGAGTTTAAAACATCCGCCCCCCCCCACCTCCTTGAACAGCAACAGCCTGCAAAGAATGCTAATCAGAGTAGAAAAAAGCAAGGTGAAAACAAAAGATAAAGAACACTGAGTTCAAGAGAGGCGGCCCTAGGGCTTCCCTGGTGGCGCAGTGGTTGAGAGTCCGCCTGCCCATGCAGGGGACGCGGGTTCGTGCCCTGGTCCGGGAAGATCCCACATGCCGCGGAGCGGCTGGGCCCGTGAGCCATGGCCGCTGAGCCTGCGCGTCCGGAGCCTGTGCTCCGCAACGGGAGAGGCCACAACAGTGAGAGGCCTGCGTACCGCAAAAAGAAAAAAAGAGGTGGCCCGCACAGTTCAGCAATAAAGCCGCAGCCGCATTCTGCAAAGTGTATCATCCATCAGTCCCCAACCCCCTTCCCCAACTCTCAGCAGCACCAGCGAGGGGTCCAGGGTCCCCCAGGACAGAGTTTAGGAGCCAGCATCACACAAGGAAGTATATGAACCGATCTGATGTCATGATACCTGAGGCAAAGGGAAACTTTTCTGGGAAACAAGAAAAAGTTCAGAAAGTGATGTCTTTCAGAAGTTGGCAGAGAAGAAGTGAAGACAAAGCGATGGTCTACGACATGAAATATGGTCGGCCAGGCCAGGCCAAGAATGTGGAGCCGGGAAGTATTTCCTGAGCCAGCCTGAGTCAGGGTAGCACACCTTCAGTAGGGGAGTGCAGAGGTAAGGGCGGAGAGGACAGACCAGGGAGGGGAGCAGTACTCTGACTCCACAGACAAATGCTACGTTTTTGGTAATAGTAGTAATTCTAGAATTGCTGATCAAATATAGCTAACATACGGTGCTTTTCATGTGCTGGGCGAGACTTCAATCATTTTACATACTTCATCGCATTCAATCTCACAATACCTACGAGGTAGTCCTATTGTTCTCTCCATTTTATAGATACAGCAACTGAGGCACCAGAACCTGCCAAGATGGCATCGCTACGAAGAGGCTGAGCTGGAATCTGAATGCAACGGTCTGACGTCAAAGTCCAAACACTCGTGAGCTTCTTAGGAGATGCCAGGAACTCTCTCAGGTATTTTACATATGGTAACTCACTTAATATTAGAAGTTTATAGATATTCATGGGAAAAAAAAAACACTGCTCAGATTAAATTGGTCAACTATGTAAGGAAAATCTAACATTCAGAATTAGTTTAAGAGCTGTGAAGCATGAAACAGAAATTCCAGGTCAGACCGTCATCGGTGCTACTACAAGAGGGGCAAGGCGCCTCTGAAGAGGAGATGAACTGGCTTAACTAAGCTTAATAAGGATTGTCACTAACAGCTCTGTGAGGAAAAACTTGAGACTCAAATCAGCCCCACTGAAGAGGATTTACTAAGTAGTCTATTAGAAACGAGATAAATTCAGTTTCTATATAACATATACACACACATACACACACATATATATGTAAGGTAAAGAATACATCATTATAGAATTCAATCTGAGTTCTGAACATGTTTAAAAAACAACAATAATGACACACACACACACCCAACACAGTATTTGAACGTGGTAGAAAATAAGCAAACTAACATTTGTTGAGGGCTTAATTCTGTGTCAAGTACAACTTTAGGCCCTTCACTCTGATTTAAATTGTTCATTACACAGACACATACCTATTTAATCTAAATATAAGAAATTTTCTTTCAAGACCAGGAACTGGCCTTCCAGGGGCCAAAACTGAATGACAAGAGAAACACTGTAGAAATTAAGGTATTTTAAGAAATAATTCTACGTTAAGGTGTAGCTTAAAAGCAGAGGAGGAAAGAGGCCAGTGTTCCCTAATGGGAGGATGGATCTAACACCCCAGCGTGAGAAACATGTCACAATGTTATACTCTGGCCAAAGAGACTGAGGACCATGTGGACAATATGATGACAGACCATAAGTGCCATTAACAGTGTCACTGGGAGACCCAGGCGTTGCTGAGACAGAATTGGGATACTCTGCCTGGATTGGTGTGCACAGACTTTCACACTGTCAAAGATGTACAGGAAGAAAGAAAACCAGAGATCAGAGAAACAGAGTGATGCTCACAGAAGTGAAATGGAAGAACATCTCTGCGGCAGAGTTAAGGATGGGCCCTGACAGCTCAAACCTTGGGTTTTCAGACTCAAATTTCAAAAGGATATGGCCACCCTTTCAGCTGAGCTGATGGTGAATAATTATATCCTGTCTTTGCTTCTGCTCAAATTAGATGACTTTGAAAATATTATGCTGACATGCAGGTTTCATATTTTGATAAAGAATTTCTTCTGAACATCACCGGGGCTTCATTGCCTTGTCTTTCTTATGTAGCCTGGACTCTACAGGAAAGGAAGCTAAGGTTGAAGTGCACTGTCTGACCCACCAGCTACACATAAAAAGAATACCTTTGGAGGTTTAATCATAAAAATAGATTTTTTTTTCTTACCTTTCTTTTGTTAAATCAAGTGAGGAGCCTCTCAAGGAGGGAGATGGCTTCAGACAGCCTCTTTTCTGGAGAATCCAGGCAGGAGAGTGAAAGGAACTAGGTTCGGTCGTCCCAGATCTGGGTTTGAACCCTGACTCCAACCTGAAGTAACACTGATGTGAATTCTAACTCCATCACTGAACTAGCAATGATGTCCCTGGCCAAGTGCCTGACTTCTCTGGGCTTCTTCTTCCCCCACTACAAAACAAGTAAAGTTACATTTATTTTGCAAGGGATAGGGGAGATTCTAAATCTAAACATATCTGGGTGTGGTTTTCACTGTTTCCAGAAGGTTTGCCTGGGGACCACATGGCCAAACCGGCTATAAACATACCTCACGTGAAAACCATGCCTATTAATTCAGTGTGAGCGCTGAAAGATGAAAAGGAAACGCTGCTTTAAGAATAATTTGTTTTTCTTGGTATCTATGTATACTTAATTTTTAAAATTAAATATTTTTTAGAATTTATTCAAGTCTAGTTGATTTACAATGTTGTGTTAGTTTCAGGTGTACAGCGAAGTGATTCAGTTATGTATCTATATACACACGTTCTTTTTCCTATTCTTTTCCATGATGGCTTATCACAGGATATTGAACACAGTTCCTGCTTAAAATTAAATCTTATCATTCCTACAACTATAATGCTAAAATGTTATCCCCTATTTTGAAAATGATACAGTGCATAAAAGTCTGTGTAAAAATTCTGTACACATCTGAGGCCTCTTAGGAACAGACGTTTGACAAAATCCGCTTGTACCTTATAAACCTTCATTTCGTACAGACGACTAGATATTGCTATCTCAAGAGTCTGATCGTCGAATTTAAGTGGTGTATCTGAAAGAATGAGATTGGTAATTGGATTTACAGTGAATTCTATGAATAAATAAATATATAGCATTAATATTTTATGAATAATTATTAAGATATGTCGGAAAGGCATATGCTATACTAGGTACTTTGTAATATATGTAAAGTATTTAGTAGAGCGCTATCATAAAGTAGACAATCGGAAGATGATATATGGCCTTAGTAAATGTCCTGCAGAAAGTAAGAATACAGTTAAGAAAAACTGCAGAAGTACCAGCCTATTCTTCTGGAATATGCCTTGACAAAATGAAACCAAAATCGTCTGCCTTTTGTAAACTGTAGCAGCCTACATTCTAGAAGAAACCATTTTATTTCAATATGGGGGTATTTCACGTTGAAAGGGTCATTAGAAAATCCACTTATGTCAGTTGTGTACATTTTTGAGTCCCTCATTCTCTTTTTTTTAGGCAACTGTGATGTTTCTTAACATTTCAACGTCTTAGTCAAGTATAGCTTAGGGTATTCTCTAGGCTTCACCAACCTATTAAAAACACCTGAATCTGTTATTCTGTTATTAAAAACAGCACTCCACCTATCACTGCCTATTTTTGCTGTAGAGCGTACATCACAAGTGTTAGCTACTGCTTTTCAGAATGCATCAACTGGATAGAATTCATGACTGCAAATTTCTAAATCACAATCCTCCACCTTTCACATTCAACAATCTCTTATCTCTCTCAATCAAAAATTATATCGTCCTCTTCTAGGGCAATACTTGGAAGCCTGATGCCATATGAAACCTATGTATCTATTCATTCTTGTTTTATGTTCAGCTTGCTAGGATATTGGTAGCCTCTGGTCCTTCTGAACTTAGAGACCAGAAAATGTCTTAGCTAAAAGTACAGCAGTGGCTTACATCTCAGTATGGCATCTGCATTTATCTCCTCTCCCTCTGGAGACATCAACACACTGATACTAAAAGAATACATATAAACCCACAACAACAAAGGGGATGAGAACATAGTCACCAGTGAGCATGAGATCTCATAAAATTTCTGTAAGACAGAAACAGATGGATGAGTCTGAAGACTTACGGAGAATGACAGAGAAAACCATAACCAAAAATCCTAATGAAGTGAACTGCAATCAATAAAAGAACAGATTTGCTTTGGAGGACTCCGAGACACCAGGTATGATGGAGGACAGATTCCAAAAACAGGCTTGAAAAAGAGAAGTGAAAGTCTAGAGATGCAAGTCAACACTCTTCCTCTCATCTACCCCCATGCAGAACACTAAAGTGAGATATTTATCCCACAGAAGAAAAAAAAAAAAGGGTATCCTCTGGATATGTTGAATAAATTATCTGTGAAGAAGTAGGGCAGTCGGTGCAGAATTAGCACCCTCAAGCAAATCCCTCAACACTCCGGCATTTAGGAGTCCCAGAGCATAATCTTTGGCTTTCTACCTTCTCTCTATAATTGACTCCTTCCCCTTCACCAAGTTTCACCCACATATACAGGGCTCCCAGTCAGATTTTTAATGCCACAATGCCTCAATGCCTCAATGATGGCATTTGAGAAAAGCTGAAACGTGCAAAATAAAGACAGTAGACAAGAATGACTGAAAACGAAACAGGAGTAACTCAGGGAGGGAGGAAGAGAGAAAAAGAACAAAAGTACTTCTAGTTGGTATTCACAGAGTTTTGAGAAGATAATGCAACCATAAACCAAGAAGAGGATGCTATGAAAAAACTAGAAAGACCAAAAAAACCCTTCAAAATCCAAAAATTGTCAAATTTTTTAAAAATCCAGACACACTGTCATATCAAATCCAGCAAACGTCCCAGACAGTAGGACAAAGACATTGAGATGGAAGATACTGTTACACCTTATCTAAACAATATAAAGTTTCATTTTCAATTTTTAGAATCAACTTGCAAACTGTGCAAAACTTTGCTATAATTACCAAACGGAACGTACGTATTCTCAACCTTGCCTTCCTTCTAAAAGGAAAGTTGTAACTGACCAAGGATAAAATGGGATGAGGGGAGGGTAGAGGGGGAGGAAAGCATGGGCACTGATGTCATTATCTTTCTAATAGGAAGTCAGTGAATACCGTCACTTTGGGACGCACCAAGAAATGGTGGCTTATTGTTCGAAGTTGCAAAGATGTCCTGTGGAGGAACTAAGAGTGATTTTGGATAGAGGTAGATAGGGAGACAGAGAGGCCAACGTTACAGGCTAATTCCTTGCATATTATAACAGGCAGGATACTGATAAACTAAGAAAAATTAAGAAACACTGAACTGAGTATTTTACATGAAGAAATGAAGAAAAACACATGAAGAGACGAAAGCAAAGACAATGATAGGTAGTTACCTCTGAGAAGTGGGAATGGAGTAAGGAAATGATCACGTGCCTTTTGCTTTTCTTTCTAAGTGTTTCTATAGTATTTGACTTTTTAAACCATGAGCATTAAATAGAGACATTAATTCTAATGCAATGTAAAAAGAAATGAAATAGCTTCTATCTACCTCAATCTCACTCCATTTAAGAGGCTGCCTCTGCCTCTTTGTATATCATTGGTAGGTACTCAACATCCTCAGCGTTTCAGCATTTTCCAGCCATTCCAAATGTCTTTCAAGGCCATCCTTAGCTGTTTGATAGAGCAGTATCTATCCAAATTAAAGACACAGTGACAGAAATAAATGAGCAGAAAGAATCTCATGTGACGTGCAGAATCACATACACTGAAGAAGGATTTTAGTACTCAGCCTTTGAAAATATGCTGAGTTTTCTAACAAATGAAATAAATTCTTGATTATTATTTAGGTGGAACCCTTAACCAGAACTGCTGCTTCTCTGGTTGTTTTGCTGCACTTCACCCCAGCAGAGAAAGGAAACACTCAGGTACACATCTCACTCCACTTCCCATCTAGTGGAAAGATGAAATACCCAAGCACGCCCAGGGTAGACTTGTATCCATCTCCTTGGACTTACCGAGGTTCAGAAACATAACCCTGTAGAACTATGAGGCATTTTTTTCTTCTTCTTTGTACCTTTTAATATTTTCCTGATTTTGCATAATGTCAACGTATCACCTTCAGTATATGAAAAGGAAATAAAAGCTCTTGGGGAGAAGAAAATCTAAGAATGAGAACATGAAAGACCTCTATTATCAAAGAAAGGAAGATACATTTCAGTCCCATATAATGAACTTACGAGACAAGGAAGGAGGTGCGTACCTTTTGATTTTTATTCGCATGGTGGGACAGCTTCCTAAAAGTTCTGATCAAGGAGCACGTGTCAATCCTCCCATTTACCAAGCTTAGAAACTGCTAAAGTCTCTCTTGACATAATTTTCCTCCTCATTTTCACACAGTCCCATGCCACCAAATTCATCTTTTGTTCATTGTGCGTACTTGGTTTATTTGTTTACACATTACAGAGATAATACGGGCTCGATATAGAAATACTAGAAACTATGGAAAAGCAAAAAGGATTCATCATCTTGGAGACAACCATCATTAACATTTTGGTGAGTGTCTTCCAAGCTCTTTTAATATGCATGTATTTTATACAAAAATACGCTTATACAATCTGTACAATTTTCTAAACTGCTTAGAAACATTTTGAGAACGTTCTCACTTCAACATAAATATATTTCTCCAAAAAAGATCTTTCTGAATCTTTACTCAAAAGATCTTGTTCAATCTTTTATTGTGGGATATTTTAGGTGTTTCTATGATCAATAATGCATTGATGAGTACCTTGGTACATATATCTTCATATATAGCTCAGAGAATTTCTTCAGGATAAATCCTTAAATAAGGAACTACTAGGTTGAAGGCCATGCATATATTTAAGTCTCTCTTAAAACAAATTGCTTAAAATTTTTTCAATTCATTAAAATTCATTTTAACCCACAAACAGTAGAGAAATGGACCTGTTCATTCCCATCCTTTCAGGATTTGCCCTTACTAAATACAGAATTTTGAGATCTCTACATAGGAAAAAAGACGGGCAGTAAATATACTAAGATGTTTTATTTGACTCTGGGTAATGTGAGTATGGGTGATTTCATTATGTTTATCCCTTGCAGAATTTCTCAAACTTTCTTCAGCGCTTACATACTACGTCTTAATTTAAATTTGCCAGCATTTAAAATCTAAAATGTCAGAATTAATGTGTGTAGTATATACAATGTCAGTGTGCTTCCACCCCTAATTTCCCCTTTTGTCTTAACCTAACCTGCTTATGGACCTTTGAGAGGATTACTCAGTTCTGCCTCAGCCCACCCCAATCCTTGTCCAAGCACTGCTGATAGACCAGCAGCACGCTTCTCACCCAAAGGGAACCAATCCACGCGCTTGACTCAGCCAATCAGATTTTCTAGACTGACGGAGAGACTGTTGCTAGTAACTGGTAGGTTCTAGAGCTAAAAAGTCACAGAGTTTAAGGGCCAGAGTCAGCTTCTCAGCTGAACAAAGCCACGTACAGGCCTCGGAAGTGAAAGAGCAAAACCTGGAAACAAACAGAGGAAACAGTCTGCAGGGAGGAGTTGAGAGATGTGCCTAGAAGGGCGGAAACACAGACCATGTGTCCTCAGAAAGACATACATAGAGTTACTGCAATTCCTGATTTCTGGATCTCGGTGCTGTCCCCATGGGCACTGGGACAATTTCTTTCCTGTCATGCATGATGTTGATGAGATGGCCAGTTCATCCTTACCAAAAAAAAAAAATACACACACACACACACACACATATATAAACATATATACGTGAGTTTTTGTTCTTTGGGACCACAGTCTGCTTACTGGTGTCCAAACACTGACAATCAAACCTTGAAGATGCAAGAGAGCAGCCCCTGGGCCTCATTCCAACCTCAGTCATGTTCTACTTGGCTCCGCAACGTCTTCATAAACCTGGACAAGCATTTACACATGGGGAAGTTTTACGTAAGATCTGAATCCTTATCTTCTTTTGAAAATACGTCACAGGTGGAGCATCACTGCACCCCATGCTTCTGTGAGGCCTCAACTGGCTGGAGTTGAGCAGCTGGTGACACTGTGAGACACAGTATGTCACCCACAGTTCACATTCTGCACCACTCAGGAGGTCCCTGCTTGGGCACCTTCCCTGGACAGCTATGTCCCTTTCCATTGGGGGCCCCCAAGGAATTAAAGTCCCTGACCCCCTATCCTAAAAGACCTCTCCTGAATTTCCTCCCTTTCTTTTGCCTGCTTCTGAAGGTCTGATTCCCGGGTTTTTTACAAGAGATTACAGGCCATGTTCGTCCCAGCTCCTACATTCTCACCCAAGCATCACTTTTTAAATAAAGTGAATGGCTTGTCATTAAAGGGTGTTGGTGGTGCCAGAGGAACAGGGCATTTCATCTGCCTCAGCAGTGTATCTGTGCAAAGGATAAACGCTAGGAAAATCAAACACTTCCTCAGTGCTCCAGAAAACCTTCCTTCTTCCATTTTGGAAAATCTTGTCTTTTTTCCCTCTGCAGAGTGAATCTGTGACACCACATCGTTATCCCAAACCCCAAACTCAAGCCACGAGGCTGAAGGATCTGATGAGTGAGCTTATGTGCAGAGTAAAATTATTAAGCTTCAAATATGAAATTGCCTGGTTTACATAACTAATGAGATGTTGTTCATTTGCAGCGGGGGGCCCTGAAACACTGTTTTGAAGAAGCACACAAGTCATCGTGGCATTTTCCACTGGAGAGGGGAGCAATGCACACCAGCTTTGAGCACCTGCTGGCACTGGCCCCTTCCTCATCCTTTAAATGAGCCTTGGAATAAGTCAAGGGCAACATGGGTAACTGGGTGGGTCTGCAAAGGATGTCTCTTTATCTCCCAAGTCT
Organism: Stenella coeruleoalba; assembly: GCF_951394435.1. Lineage (NCBI taxonomy): Eukaryota > Metazoa > Chordata > Mammalia > Artiodactyla > Delphinidae > Stenella > Stenella coeruleoalba. Next base: position 70,863,398 of record NC_137162.1, read on the forward strand.
TAAAAATCTGAGGTTCTTGGAATCTGCTAAACCACAGAGGAACTGTTTTTTGTAACAGTAGATGCTTTTTGAAGACTATGTGTAAAGAAGCACACTATTCTCTTTTATCCTTAATTTTTGGAAAGCTTTTGACCTGAGCCATTAGTATCTATAAAAAGGAGCCCAGGGCTTCCCTGTTGGCACAGTGGTTGAGAGTCCACCTGTGGATGCAGGGGACACGGGTTCATGCCCCGGTCCGGGAAGATCCCACATGGTGCAGAAAGGCTGGGCCTGTGAGCCATGGCCGCTGAGCCTGCGCGTCCAGAGAGTGTGCTTCGCAACGGGAGAGGCCGCAACAGTGAGAGGCCTGTGTACTGCAAAAAGAAAAAAAAAGGAGCCCAATCTCTGGTGAATGCACACCTGTGGAAGGATATAGTCTTCTCTCTTCAGAATGGGCATATACCCTGGGAAAATCATAATTCAAAAAGATACCTGTAAATAAATAAATAAAATTTAAAAAAGGTACTTCCCTGGTGGCACAGTGGTTAAGAATCCTCCTGTCAATGCAGGGGACATGGGTTCGAGCCCTGGTCTGGGAAGATCCCACATGCAACGGAGCAACTAAGCCTGTGTGCCACAACTACCAAGCCTGCATGCTAGAGCCCGTGAGCCACAACTACTGAAGCCCGCATGCCACAACTACTGAAGCCCGTGCACCTAGAGTCCGTGCTCCACAACAAGAGAAGCCACCTCAATGAGAAGCCCACACACCCCAATGAAGAGTAGCCCCCGCTTGCCGCAACTAGAGAAAGCCTGCGCGCAGCAACAAAGACCCAACACAACCAAAAATAAATAAATAAAAATTTAAAAAAATAAAATAAAATTTCAAAAAGAAAAGATACATGCACCACAATGTTCATTGCAGCTCTATTTACAATAGCCAGGACATGGAAGCAACCTAAGTGTCCATCAACAGATGAATGGATAAAGAAGATGTGGCACATATATACAATGGAATATTACTCAGCCATAAAAAAGAAACAAAACTGAGTTATTTATAGTGAGGTGGATGGACCTACAGTCTGTCATACAGAGTGAAGTTAAGTCAGAAAGAGAATAACAAATACCATATGCTAACGCATATATATGGAATCTAAAAAAATGGTACTGATGAACCTAGTGGCAGGGCAGCAATAAAGACGCAGACATAGAGAACGGACTTGAGGATGGGGGGAAGGGGAAGCTGTGACGAAGCGAGAGAGTGGCATGGACATATATACACTACCAAATGTGAAATAGATAGCTAGTGGGAAGCAGCCGCATAGCACAGGGAGATCAGCTCGGTGCTTTGTGACCACCTAGAGGGGTGGGATAGGGAGGGTGGGAGGGATATGCAAGAGGGAGGGGATATGGGGATATATGTATACGTATAACTGATTCACGCTGTTGTACGACAGAAACTAACACAACATTGTAAAGCAATTATACTCCAATAAAGATAATTTTAAAAATTGTAAAAAAAAAAAAAATGGAATAAACATTTCCAATTTACCACTTGAGGGAAAGAGATCACACATGGAACTGAACTGAGTTCAGGGGAATGAAGAATATCCCACATTCTGTCCACAAGACCAGATCTGCATGAGGCAGAAGGAAAAGGCACCACCTATGCCACCTCCTTCCCTTACTCAAAACAACATATTTCTCTGCAAGAAATATTCTAAATCGGGAATTTCAAATCCTAAGTCAAGGGGCTTCCCTGGTGGCACAGTGGTTGAGAGTCCGCCTGCCGATGCAGGGGACACGGGTTCGTGCCCCGGTCCGGGAAGATCCCACATGCCGCAGAGCGGCTGGGCCCGTGAGATGGCCGCTGAGCCTGCGCGTCTGGAGCCTGTGCTCCGCAACAGGAGAGGCCACAACAGTGAGAGGCCTGCGCACCGCAAAAAATAAAAATAAACAAAATACTAAGTCAAATGAGAAGTTCAGCCAGGGTTTAACTGCAGTCAATATTACCACCCATCCTTGCATCGAGTTATTTTAATTTTTAACAACAATAAAATAGAATATATACATTTATCCAATTCACCATTCTTCGAGTCTCAGTTGGATCCTAGGAAAGACAAGTGAGCGGGTCCAGCAACGAACAGTCACCCTCCAACAAGAAATACTGAATGTTAACATACCTGACTTGAGACCATAATTAAATGTACACTGAAAAGCCACTGCACGAGAATCTGAAGGGAATTCAACCCTTTCATTCTACTGTAATGTTAGACGGTTTACAGCTGCCTTAACATTACACACTGAATAGGAAGAGTCTGCTTGTATTCATCACTACGGAGATTTGCAGAGAGCTTTAAATTATAACCCCACTTGAGTAACCACAGGCTTGTTGCTAGGTATTTGTTTCAATTTTAGCAAACTTGAAAAAAGAGGGACTCCAGCAGACAGGGAGGAAATAGGAGTCCCTTCGGATAGGGCCCTGTGATCTCTGCCAGGTTATGACCTTGGATACCCAGGAAAACTTCTGGCCTCAGTTCAGGTCCCCACTGAGGCCCAAACCTCAGAACCCTAGCTTCAGCCTACGAAGAAAGAAGTTTCCATCCTCAGGAAGGAACATATGCGACAAAACATTCAGCATATTTTATTAGCAGCAATGACCCTTGTGATGGCAAAGTGATTAAACCAGTTCCCAATTTGCTGGTTTGCTAGAGAACAATCTTAGCTGACTAAATAAAAATACTTTTTAGAAATATATGTACCACTATCTTCCTTAGACATACTCCTTCACACATGAAATATCAGATCTGAGAGAGAGGGCAAATCACGAAATGCAGTAATGTCTCATTTAATGAAGTCAGAGAATAGTAGTTACAGGTGAATGAACTTTCCAAAGAACTGGAAATTACCCCATTAAGTATCAACTTCTTAAAAACAAATCAGGTAGATACATAAATTATATGACATATAAACATATAAATTATAAAATTATACATATGTAAATTTTAAGTATATGACTTAATTTTTTGCCTTTTAAAACAGAAATTAATGAACATGAGTGCTTCTTCATATCCTTGGTATCTTGATATCCCTAATCAGGAGCCTGTGTGTATGTGGTAATCTGAGTATCCTAATATTGCTATGCATTTTTATTTGGCTTTTTATAGTTTTTTAGCCTCCTTTACACTTTCAGCTGTCTGGTATCATTTCAGGCTGATGCTTCCAGTAATTCTTCTCAGCTACCCCACCCCAAAGCCCTCTTGTTCTGATCTAATTTCTAATTTGCTATGAACATATACACCAGATTTTTAGTGGCGGGGGGGGGGGAAATAAGAAAGAGAAATGATTGTAGACCAGCCTTTGAAGCCTCTCCCAAAAGCAAAGCACAGGAGTTTTAGTTACTGGAAGCTAGAGCCACACTTTAACTTCTCACATTTCTCTTTCCCTGGTTCTTAGCTAAGCTAAGCTAAGCACACTACATTCCCATGTTCATTGCAGCACTGTTCAGAGTAGCCAGGTATAGAAACAACCGAACTGTCCATAGATAGATGAATGGATACTGAAAATGTGTCTTATACACAATGGAAAATTGTTCAGCTGTTTAAAAAAAAGAATGAAATACTGTCATTGGCAACAACATGGATGAGCCTAGAGGACATTATGCTAAGGAAAATAAGTCAGATAAACACAAATATTCTATGATATCACTTATAGGTAGAATCCGAAGAAGTTAAACTCACTTCCTCTTGCGAGAGCACCAGAATCACAACTAACTGCTGAACAATCATTGACAGGAAGACACCGGAACTCACCAAAAAAGATACCCCACATCCAAAGGAGAAGCTGCAATGAGACGGGAGGAGGGGAGCAACCACAAAAATCAAATCCCATAACCGCGTGGTGGGTGATTCACAAATTGGAGAACAATTATACACAGAAGTCCACCGACTGGAGTGAAAGTTCTGAGCCCCATGTCAGGCTTCCCAACATGGGGGTCCGGCAACAGGAGGAGGAATTCCTAGAGAATCAGAGTTTGAAGGCTAGCGGGATTTGATTGCAGGACTTCGACAAGATAGGGGGAAATAGAGACTCCACTCTTGGAGGACACACACAAAGTAGTGTGCGCATCGGGACCCAGAGGAAGGAGCAGTGACCTCATAGGAGACAGAACCAGACCTACCTGCTTAGTGATGGAGAGTCTCCTGCAGAGGCGGGTGGTGGCTGCATCTCACCGAGGGGACAAGGACACTGGCAGCAGAAGTTCTGGGAAGGACTCCTTGGCGGGAGCCCTCCCAGAGTCCACCATTAGCCCCACCAAAGAGCCAGGTAGGCTCCAGTGCTGGGTCACCTCAGGCCAAACAACCAACAGGGAGGGAACTCAGCCTCACCCATCAGCAGACAAGTGGATTAAAGTTTTACTGAGCTCTGCCCACCAGAGCAACACCCAGCTCTACCCACCACCAGTCCCTCCCATCAGGAAGCTTGCACAAGCCTCTTAGATAGCCTCATCCACCAGAGGGCAGACAGCAGAAGCAAGAAGAACTATAATCCTGCAGCCTGTGGAACAAATAAACACATTAGCAGAAAGACAGACAAGATGAAAAGCCAGAGGGCAATGTACCAGATGAAGGAACAAGATAAAACCCCAGAAAAACAACTAAGTGAAGTGGACAGTGTCAACCTTCCAGAAAAAGAATTCAGAATAATGATAGTGAAGATGATCCAGGACCTTGGAAAAAGAATGGAGGTAAAGATCGAGAAGATGCAAGAAATGCTTAACAAAGACATAGAAGAATTAAAGAACAAACAAACAAAGATGAACAATACAATAACTGAAATGAAAAATACACTAGAGGGAATCAACAGCAGAATAACTGAGGCAGAAGAACGGATAAGTGACCAGGAAAACAGAATGGTGGAATTCACTGCTGCGGAACAGAATAAAGAAAAAAGAATGAAAAGAAATGAAGACAGCCTAAGAGACCTCTGGGACAACATGAAATGCACCAGCATTCACATTATAGGGGTCCCAGAAGGAGAAGAGAAAGAGAAAGACCCGAGAAAATATTTGAAGAGATTATAGTCGAAAACTTCCCTAACATGGGAAAGGAAATAACCACCCAAGTCCAGGAAGCACAGAGAGTCTCAGGCAGGATAAACCCAAGGAGAAACACACCGAGACACAAAGTAATCAAATTGACAAAAATTAAAGACAAAGAAAAATTATTAAAAGCAACAAGGGAAAAATGACAAATAACATAAAAGGGAACTCCCATAAGGTTAACAACTGATTTCTCAGCAGAAACTCTACAAACCAGAAGGCAATGGCATGATATATTTAAAGCGATGAAAGGGAAGAATCCACAACCAAGATTACTCTACCCAGCAAGGATCTCATTCAGATTCGATGGAGAAATCAAAAGCTTTACAAACAAGCAACAGCTAAGAGAATTCAGCACCACCAAACCAGCTCTACAACAAATGCTAAAGGATCTTCTCTAAGTGGGAAATGCAATGGAAGAAAAGGACCTGCAAAAACAAACCCAAAACACTTAAGAAAATGGTAATAGGAACATACATATAGATAATTACCTTAAATGTGAATGGATTAAATGCTCCAACCAAAAGACACAGACTCACTGAATGGATACAAAAGCAAGACGCATATATATGCTGTCTACAAGAGATCCACTTCAGACCTAGGGACACATACAGACTGAAAGTGAGGGTATAGAAAAAGATATTCCGTGCAAATGGAAGTCAAAAGAAAGCTGGAGTAACAATAGTCATATCAGATAAAATAGACTTTAAAATAGAGAATGTTACAAGAGACAAGGAAGGACACTATGTAATGATCAACGGATCAATCCAAGAAGAAGATATAACAATTATAAATATATATGCACCCAACATAGGAGCACCTCAATACATAAGGCAATGGCTAACAGCTCTAAAAGAGGAAATCAACAGTAACACAATAATAGTGGGGGACTTTAACACATCACTTACACCAATGGACAGATCATCCAAACAGAAAATTAATAAGGAAACACAAGCTTTAAATGACACAATAGACCAGATAGATTTCATTGATATTTATAGGACATTCCATACAAAAACAGCAGATTACACTTTCTTCTCAAGTGCGCACAGAACATTCTCCAGGATAGATCACATGTTGAGTCACAAATTAAGCCTCAGTAAATTTAAGAAAATTGAAATCATATGAAGCATCTTTTCTGACCACAACACTAGGAGATTAGAAATAAATTACAGGGAAAAAAACCCACAAAACACATGGAGGCTAAACAATACATTACTAAATAACCAAGAGATCACTGAAGAAATCAAAGAGAAAATCAAAAAGTACCTAGAGACAAATGACAACGAAAACACAATGATCCAAAATCTATGGGATTCAGCAAAAGCAGTTCTAGGAGGGAAGTTTATAGCAATACAATCCTACCTCAAGAAACAAGAAAAATTTCAAATAAACAACCTAACATTACACCTAAAGGAACCAGAGAAAAAAGAACAAACAAAACCCAAAGATAGTATAAGGAAAGAAATCATAAAGATTAGAGGAGAATTAAATGAAACAGAAACAAAGAAAACAATAGCAAAGATCAACTAAAAGCTGGTTCTTTGAGAAGATAAACGAAATTGATAAACCATTAGCCAGACTCATCAAGAAAAAGAGGAGAGCACTCAAATCAATAAAATTGGAAATGAAAAACGAGAAGGTACAAAAGACACCGCAGAAATACAACGCATCATAAGAGAGTACTACACGCAACTCTATGCCAAAAAAATGGACAACCTGGAAGAAATGGACAAATTCTTAGAAAGGTATAACCTTCAAAGACCGAACCAGGAAGACAGAAAATATGAACAGATGATTCACAAGTAACGAAATTGAAACTGTGACTGAAAATCTTCCAACAAACAGAAGTCCAGGACAAGAAGGCTTCACAGGTGAATTCTATCAAACATTTAGAGAAGAGCTAACACCCATCCTTCTCAAACTCTTCCAAAAAATTGCAGAGGAAAGAACACTCCCAAACTCATTCTACGAGGCCACCATCACCCTGATACCAAAACCAGACAAAGATACTACAAAAAAAAGAAAATTACAGACCAATATCACTGATGAATATAGATGCAAAAATCCTCAACAAAATACTAACAAACAGAATCCAATAACACATTAAAAGGATCATACACCATGATCAAGTGGGATTTATCCCAGAGATGCAAGGATTCTTCAATATATGCAAATCAATCAATGTGATACACCATATTAACAAACTGAAGAATAAAAACCATATGATCATCTCAATAGACGCAGAAAAAGCTTTTGACAAAATTCAACACTATTTATGATAAAAAACTCTCTGGAAAGTGGGCACAGAGGGAACCTACCTTGACATAATAAATGCCATATATGACAAACCCACAGCAAACATCATTCTCATTGGTGAAAAACTCAAAGCATTTCCTCTAAGATCAGGAACAAGACAAGGATGTCCACTCTCACCACTATTATTCAACACAGTTTTGGAAGCCCTAGCCACGGCAATCAGAGAAGAAAAAGAAATAAAAGGAATACAAATTGGAAAAGAAGAAGTAAAACTGTCACTGTTTGCAGATGACATGATACTATACATAGACAATCCTAAACATGCCACCAGAAAACTCCTAGAGCTAATCAATGAATTTGGCAAAGTTGCAGGCTACAAAATTAATGCACAGAAATCTCTTGCATTCCTATACACTAACAACAAAAGATCAGAAAGAGAAATTAAGGAAACAATCCCATTCACCACTGCAACAAAAAGAATAAAATACCTAGGAATAAACCTACCTAAGGAGGTAAAAGACCTGTATACAGAAAACTATAAGACACTGATGAAAAAAATCACAGATGACACAAACAGATGGAGAGATATACCATGTTCTTGGATTGGAAGAATCAATATTGTGAAAATGATTATACCACCCAAAGCAATCTACAGATTCAATGCAATCCCTATCAAATTACCAACAGCATTTTTTACAGAACTAGAACAAAAAATCTTAAAATTTGTATGGAGACACAAAAGACCCCGAATAGCCAAAGCAATCTTGAGAGAAAAAAACCGAGCTGGAGGAATAAGACTCCCTGACTTCAGACTATACTACAAAGCTACAGTAATCAAGACAATATGGTACTGGCACAAAAACAGAAATATAGATTGATGGAACAGAATAGAAAGCCCAGAGATAAACCCATGCACCTATGGTCAACTAATCCATGACAAAGGAGGCAAGGATATACAATGGAGAAAAGACAGTCTCTTCAATAAGTGGTGCTGGGAAAACTGGACAGCTACATGTAAAAGAATGAAATTAGAACACTCCCTAACACCAGACACAAAAATAAACTCAAAATGGATTAGAGACCTAAATGTAAGGCCAGACACTATAAAACTTAGAGGAAAACATAAGAAAAACACTCTTTGACATAAATCACAGCAAGATCTTTTTTGACCCACCTCCTAGAGTAATGAAAATAAAAACAAAAATAAACAAATGGGACCTAATGAAACTTAAAAGCTTTTGCACAGCAAAGGAAACCATAAACAAGACAAAGAGACAACCTTCAGAATGGGAGAAAATATTTGCAAATGAAGTAATGGACAAAGGATTAATCTCCAAAATATACAAACAGCTCATGCAGCTCAATATCAAAAAAACAAATAACCTAATCAAAAAACTGGGCAGAAGACCTAAAGAGACATTTCTCCAAAGAAAACATACAGATGGCCAAGAGGCACATGAAAAGTTGGACAACATCACTAATTATGAGAGAAATGCAAGTCAAAACTACAATGAGGTATCACCTCACACCGGTTAGAATGGGCATCATCAGAAAATCTACAAACAACAAATGCGGGAGAGTGTGTGGAGAAAAGGGAACCCTCTTGCACTGTTGGTGGAATGTAAACTGATACAGCCACTATGGAGAACAGTATGGAGGTTCCTTATAAAACTAAAATAGAATTACCATATGATCCAGCAATCTGACTACTAGGCATATACCCAGAGAAAACCATAATTCAAAGAGACACATGCACCCCAATGTTCAATGCAGTACTATTTACAATAGCCAGGTCATGGAAGTAACCTAAATGCCCATCAGCAGACGAATGGATAAAGATGTGGCACATATATACAGTGGAATATTACTCAGCCATAAAAAGGAATGAAATTGGGTCATTCGTAGAGATGTGGATGGACCTAGAGACTGTCATACAGACTGAAGTAAGTCAGAAAGAGAAAAACAAATATAGTATATTAACGCATATATGTGGAATCGAAAAATGGTGCAGATGAACTGGTTTGCAAGGCAGAAATAGAGACACGGATGTAGAGAACAAATGTATGGACACCAAGCGGGAAAAGCGGGGTTGCGGCGGGGGGGGGGGGGGGAGGAATCGGAAGATTGGGATTGACATGTATACACTAATACGTATAAAACACATAACTAATAAGAACCTGCTGTATATAAAAAATAAAATTAAATTAAAAAAAAAAGTCAAACTCAGAACCAGAAAGTAAAATATTGGTTGCCAGGAACTGGGAGTTGGGGAAAAGGGAGAGACGTTGACCAAAGGATACAAACTTTCAGTTATTAGATGAAAAAGTTCTGGGGAGCTTTTGTACAGCATCATGATTATAGTTAATAAAACTGAACTTGAAATTTGCTCAGAGAGTAGATCTTAAGTGTTCTCACCACACACACACCTCACACACACCTCACACACATACAAATGGTAACTATGTGAGGTGATGGCTGTGTTAATTTACTTGACTGTGGTAGCCATTTCGGTATACAGGTATATTAAGTCATCACACTGTACATCTTAAAGACCACACTGTACAACCTAAATGAATACAATTTTTATTTATCAATAGCACTTCAATAAAGCTGGAGATGGAAAAAAAAAGCCATTTGAATAAGTTTCCTCCATTTGAAAAAGAAAAAAGTCCTGACTAATCAAAAGTCTAATATCACTGAGTATTAAGGTTGTTCCATGACCCTTGTGAGATTATGTAATTAGTCCTCCCAGGGACAGGATCAGTTCTGAACCAGAGCTTCTCCCACCACCGTTCTCTCACTCCTGGAAGTTCAGTTGGAGAAGGTGTTGGGGACCATGAGAATTCTCCCTCTACTCCTATTCTCCCCATGCCATCATTCCTCCTCAACACAGCATCATAAAATCCCAACATCCCTGCGGCAACCTTCAGGGAGAATCGGAAGACGAATTTCAAAATAATTTAGTCAATGGGTTTTTTTTTAAGCACCTCGTTCATGCAAATTTACTTTCCACAGTTCAAATAAATTTACCAGATACTGACAGCTTTCACAATCTTACTTAACCACAGTACAGGTGAGTATAATCACCTATGTTCCTTTATCCTGTTTTTTCCCCTCATGGTAACATATGATTTGGTCTTTCCTTCTGGATCCAGGTGAGTTGCTGTGCCGTGTGATGAGAATAGAAGTTATTCAAGCAGAATAGATTTTTTAAATGTCATCAACTAGGACCAAGAAAGGCAAGAGATCAAAACCTGCCTTTGTGGCCTGACTAAATAATTCAACAGCAGATGGTTCCGGCAATTCAGGCAGTGCTCAGTGGTTAGAGTTTAAGATCTCAGCCCCAGGCAAGAGGAGGCTTCCTTCAGCTGTTTCAACAATGCCTACCCATTATCAGCTCAGAACACTGGTCACTGTGTACTCACCTGGCTTCTTTCACCAACCAGAACCCAATGAAACAAGAGGAAAGGAAAACAAACCTGGAGGCTCAAGTCAAGTGTTGGTTAGTAGCTGCCAGAGCTGATAAAAATAGGATCTGTCCCTCCATTGGGTTAAAGGTCAAGGTCAGGCTTGTCAATTCTCATGCACAGGTGAAGCTGAACAGGTCACCATGCTTTGGGGACTAATTCTGTTTTGTTTGCCATTTTGTCCATAATTCACACACGCACACGCACACACACACACACACACAACCTTATTATTCACAGATTCTGCATTTGCAAGTTGCCTACTTGCTAAAATTTATTTGTTACCCCCAAATCAACACCTGCGGTGCTTTGCCAACATTCAGAGACGTGTGCAAAGCAGGCAAAAAACTGTAGCTGCCCACGCCTGTTTCCAGATAGGGTGAGCAAGGCGATGCTCTGCCTTCCTGTTTCCTCCCCCACCCTGTAAACCAGTGTCCTTCTCACAGTTTCCTTGCCATTTATTTTCACATTTTTGTGCTTTTTGGTGGTGATTCCACGGACTTAAATGGCCCCCAAGGGTGGTGCTGAAGTGCGGCCTAGGGTTCCCGAGCACAGAAAGACACGCCTTAGGAGAAGATAAGCGCGTTAGGAAAGCTTCATTCAGACGTGAGTTATCACACTGTTGGCTGGAAATTCACTGCTAGTGAATCAAGAACATATATTAAATGGTCACATGAAACAAGGTTATATATTGATTAGCTGACGAAAATGTGACTAGTGGCTCACCGGAGTCTAACCCCATATTTTCCCTTAAAAGCAACGGCTCAGTGACTTTACAGAACACACCTAGTGCGAATAGCGAGGCTTGACTGTACCAACGTCTATAATATGCATGTGTGTTGTACACTCACAAATACATCTGACTGACAAAATATACAGACAGACCTTCATTCAAATAGCCATTTTTCAGAGAAGGGCTACACTGCCCTTCCTATATTCAAAAGGAAGGTCCAGAAATAGAGCTGCTCCATCTGGCTGCAGTAGATAATAGGTTTTAAAATACCCAGCGCGGGGCAGTCTCGCAATGGGCAGAAGAGATGAGCGACCTGACTTTGAGCCAGTTAATCACTGCCTCCCTCATGTGTCTCAGTAATGATATTCACAAGGGAACCACAGAAACTGCTTACCTGAGAAACAGCCAAACAAGGCTCCCTTCCTGAACCTGATCTAACCTCAGAATCTCCTTCACCACGTGTGGCAATTATGGTGGCAATCTTTGTGGCTGCGCCCTACCTCCCAAGTTGAAGCAAGGCATTGATTTTTCTATCAAAATCTAATACAGTAAGTCCCCGACATACGAACCTTCAAGTTGTGAACTTTCAAAGATGCGAACGTGCATTCAGGCATGAGAGGAATTGCAGCCTGCCCCCCGTCTCCTACCGCTGAGGATCCTTCAGCTCTACCATCTCCCACCTCCCCTCCCTCCTCCAGTCAGTAACTCTTCTTGCCTGCTCACTCGATGTCAACCCCTATATGCCAGCTGTTGTACTGCACTACTGTACTTTTCCAGGTACTGTATTGTAAGATTAAAATTATTTTATTTTTTGTGTTTGTTTTTTATGTATTATTTGTGTGAAAAGCATTATAAACCTATTACAGTACAATACTATACAGTATAGCCAACTGTGTTAGCTGGGTACCTAGGCTAACTTTGTTGGACTTACGAACAAATTGGACTTACAAACGTGCTCTCAGAACGGAACTCGTTCACGTGTGGGGGATTTACCGTAGGCTGTAGTCCTGTCGACTAGGATTTTATTATTGTCGGCATCATCAGCCACAAACATACCTGGCATACCTGGAATACCTGGCAGGTAAACCAAGGTTCAAGACAGTGTGAGGCAATACAAAAGAGTTCGATATGAGGTTGGTACCTTCAAAAAATCTTATGATGATAAAAGAAAAAAATGCTTATATAAGATTCCAATTTCAAACTTCTGAGGACCTTAACTAATTTAATATTTATATGAGCTAATTCAGAGTTTCTATTACAATAATGGAAATTCAAAAACATACATGCACTCCAATGTTCATAGCAGCATTATTTACAGTTGCCAAGATGTGGAAGCAACCTAAGTGTCCATCAACAGATGAATGGATAAAGAAGATGTGGTGTATACACACACACACACACACACACACACAATGGAATACTACTCAGCCATAAAAAATAATAAAAATTTGCCATTTGCAGCAAAACAAATAGACTTGAGGGTATTATGCTAAGTTAAATAAGTCAGAGAACGACAAATACTGTATGATATCACTTATATGTGGAATCTAAAAAATAAAACAAACTAGCAACTATAACAAAAAAGAAAAAGACTCATAGAGAACAAATTAGTGGTTACCACTGGAGAGAAGGAAGGAGAGGAAATGTAGCGGTAGGGCGTTAAGAGGTACAAACTATTATGTATAAAATAAACTACAAGGATATATAGTATAATACAGGGAATAGAGCCAATATTTTACAATAACTATAAATGGAGTATAACCTTTAAAAATTGTGAATCACTACACTGTACACCTGTAACTTAAATAATATTGTACATCAACTATACGTCAATTTTTTTAAAAAGAATAAAATAATGGAATAAGCAGTAGTAGGTGCAATGTCATGGCTCAGGAAGAAAGTGTTAGCATGTAAGCCTTTGGGAATAGATGTGCCCTTTTATTTTATGTTTGTTTACTTTTCTTTCAGTGGCAATTATACACAATTCTAATAATCGGAGGTCAATAAATATCTCTGAATTAAGGGGAAGGTGCCTGATATTTGTTGAAATCATACTAACCTAAAGCCCTGGTCTTAGGCAAAGACTGACAGTTATGGATCTAGCTATTTTTGGGATTGTATTTCATAAGAACTTTTTCCAAACTGCTCAAGATGCTAAAGAAAAACAGATCTACTGAACAAGTGTTCCCTGAAAATGACGTGGATGTGGCAGAAGGGATGCACACAGAGAGATCAGGAAGGATATGGAGATAGGAGGCTGGTGAGAAGAGGAAAGTTGGGAGACAAGCACCAAAGCTTTATTAGGTCCTAGTAACACTGCACCTAGTCTAAGAGTATATCAACCAGAACACCTGGTTAAACATTGTGAACTGAATGTATGTATTAACTGTCATTCCTTCCCCAAACTTATTAATACAATAAAGAATTATAAACACACAAGCCCAGCAGTTCACCAGCTTCACTTATGCTCCTAAACTCTAAAACTGTTTTTATGTTCTCAATTCTTCAGTCCTTAACAGGAAGAGAAAAGCCAGAAACATAAGGAAACATAAGGAAATTCTCGACCATGAGAGAAAGTGGAAAAATACTTTAAAAATGACAAAGATGAAAAGTTACAAAAATGTTATCTAAAGATAACTTACAAAATTATTATAGCAACAGAGATCTGTCAAAGAACAGGGTGCCACAAAAAGGAGAAATATTTAGAGAGAGAAAAGAGCTCTTGGAAATTAAAACTGTGAGAGCAGAAAGTGAAAAAACTAATTATCCATTAAATGTGAGAATAAAGACTTTTTAAGTATGCAAGTTCTCAAGACACTTACCTGCTCTGGCCCTTACTCTAGAATGTACAGGATAAAAAACGTTCTCCACGAAAATGACGGTGTAAACCAAGAAAGAGAACGACATAAAAAAAAGGAAACTCGGGCTTCCCTGGTGGCGCAGTGGTTGAGAGTCCGCCTGCCAATGCAGGGCACACGGGTTCGTGCCCCGAACCGGGAAGATCCCACATGCCGCGGAGCGGCTGGGCCCGTGAGCCATGGCCACTGAGCCTGCGCATCTGGAGCCTGTGCTCCGCAACAGGAGAGGCCACAACAGTGAGAGGCCCGCGTACCGCAAAAAAAATAAATAAATAAAAATAAGGAAACTCAAGATTCCCACGAAAGAGCAAAACAAAATGTGTTCTAGGATGGTAAATCCGGGCTGTCCCTGAGTGACTGCTGTTTCCAGGCCAAGAAAGCCCTAATCCAGACGGGAGCAGAAGCAAAGAGGGCTCCCCAAAAGTTCTCTCCTTCAAGAGAATGAATTAAAACTGACATAGTATCTAACCCATTTCAATGTATTAAGAGTTACTTAGATATGATAGTTACTACTTTAATATATACTTGAAAGTTGCTAAGAGAGTAGATCTTAAATGTTCTCACCACAGAAAAGAACTGGTACTCATGTGACATGAGGGGAGGTGCTCGCTAACGCTGCAGCGATAATCATTTCGCTGCATACAAGTGTATCAAATCAACACAGTATACACCTTAATCGTACACAGTGTTACATGTCAACTATATACCAACAAAGCTTGGAAACATTTTTCAAATATTTTCAAAGAAAAAAGAGAGAGAGATTTAGATATGACAGAGTTTGGGAATCATTTTCTCACCCATAAAATAAAGGCGCAGACAGGCAGATCTCTACGTCCTTTCCAGCTCAAACAACCTAAGGTCTATAACCTATGACCCCAAAGACTTTAAAAATGAACATTCATATTTCAAAGCCAAGGTCAAAGATGTGAAGGTTCATGCATTTCCCTGGGAAAAAGAGCCAAACAATTATATTTAGAAAAATACTGTATTTGTATCAGGATCTGAAAAGTTGGCTATTTGGCCAAATAAGCTGTGCTTCCTCCAGTCAAAGCACAACCCACCTCCCCAGCCTGTTGCATGCGCAAATTCCTTTTTAGGTGGCTTTAACCCATGCGCTAACTAACCGTGGTTCCCAGAGAAGGAGCCGTTAACAGCTGACCAGAAATGCCGTTGCTATACTGGCATCTCTCATAGACAGGCCCACTGCTCTGCAAACTAAGGGAATTTAAGGATTAAGAAGCCACTGAAGCGTAAGACTGTCATTAGCCAACTTACCTTTGCGTTTGCTAATGACCAAAAATGAAGCCTTAAACATGGGTGAGGTGTTCTATGTAAGTGGGAATTAACATGGATTTCCTGAGAAATCATATTTTTTCTTTTCGATCTTCATATAATCTTAGGGACCATGTTGGTCATACATTTCTTGTTCGGTAAAAGTGAATATCCAACTTGAAGAGTGACTATAAAAACAGGAGAGCCAGAAACTCTTGTTTCATCTTTTCTCTAGTTTCTGCCTTTACTTCCATTCTAGTTGTTGCCCTCAGCAAGATCTGTCCTGGGGTACCTGGCCTGATCCTACCTGCCACACTTTCTCCAAGCTCCCCTCAATTTTTTGGTATGTCTTTGTCCTTAGATACCCTCTCCTTCCGGGAGGATTTCCACCCCCTGCTGCTCCTTAATGCCAAACCACAGGGGAAGCACCATCAACAAGTCTGGGGGACAAGGAAACTGACAAAGGACAACCTGCTCAGATGTTTCAGGTCAAAAACCGAGAGTCCAACCTGGGCCTCCCCTTGTACTTCATTCAGTACCGTCTCCACAAAATCACATGAAACCTAAAATGTCAGGAAACCCGGGAACAGGGCAGTCAAAAGGTGACTAAGTGACCACATGCGACAAACCTGGAGAGATTTGCATCTGAAGGTGTGTTTACAAGATGCCACATTTACATTCAAGGTGTACATTTTTAAATCTGCCTGAACTGGGATTCTTAATGTCTTAGAGAGGCGCTTGTACATTATTTGCTTCTGCATTATTGTGTTTAATTTCTTTTTTTTTTCTATTTTGGTTAAGATGACAGCAGAAAAAGATTTTCTGGCATTCTTGTTCACTTGGTTACATGTGTATAAAGTTCTGGTCGCCAGCTGCTCAGATAGCAAGTGACAAGACAGAATTCTTTAAAGCATTAAAGTTCCTTAAACCTAAGGCTAAATACATTATTGAATTCGTTAATATCCTGATGGCTAGCGGACTGACAGCTGCATATTTGGCATGCTTTGTTTTTTTGGGTTTTGGGGTTTATTGGACTTTATTTTTCATTGCAGATTTATTTGGCAATGTACAGTAAATTTTGAAAACTTGCATCAAGTTTATGAATAAAGAACCATTAAAAAAAAGTCTATGTTGAATGTTTGCAGTAGATTAAGGGACAGCTCAACAGCCTGAAAATGTGCACGCAAACAGCAGAGAGAACAATTCATTACACTGGAAGGACCTAATCCTTCTAGATCAATATATCTCTGCACACAATGCTTACATAAAGAAAGCAAGTCCCTGACAGGGACTGCAAATTCACCTGCCAAAGGACAGGAATAAAGACACAGACATAGAGAATGGACTTGAGCGCACGGAGAGGGGGAAGGGTAAGCTGGGACGAAGTGAGAGAGTGGCATGGACATATATACACTACCAAATGTAAAATAGCTAGCTAGTGGGAAGCAGCCACATAGCACAGGGAGATCAGCTTGGTGCTTTGTGACCAACTAGAGGGGTGGGATAGGGAGGGAGGGAGACGTCAGTGGGAAGAGATATGGGGATATATGCATATGTATAACTGATTCACTTTGTTACAGTGCAGAAACTAACACACCATTGTAAAGCAATTATACTCCAATAAAGATGTTAAAAAAAAAAAATTCACCTGCCAACAGGAGTCAGGAGGTAACATGGATTACTGGTCACACAGGCACAGGAGTGAGGAAATAGGAACTAGAATGAGGAGGCCCTGTCCCTGGACAGCTGCTGCCCTGCTCCAGCCAACTGCTCTCATGCGCCAGTAGCTGCCTACTGTCACCCTATGTTTCACTCTTGAATTGTACAATTTTTCAGCTTTTCCAACACTAGAAAGGAAAAAGAAAATCTGTAAACTTAAACCAAATGTATCACATTACGGGGAGACAGTTTTATCTCTCCCAGCTAAATGGCTCTTCAAGAAGAGAACGTTATCAGGAAGGTTTAGATAACTCTCTGAAAGAAAGTTCCAAATTTCAAATACTTCAAACGTGACCTCTGGCTCCTCGCATACACTCTGCTCTCATCAGAGTCAGCAGGAGTTAAGAATTTATCAAATCAATGACGGCAAGATTTTCAAATGAAGACCTTTCTACCTTTCCTATATCAAAAGACATTTATTTTACAGTCCTTTGAAACACGGATGTTAGCCTAAACAAAGAATACTGAATTATTTCTATTTAAGAAAATATTTGTACTAATAGGAGGCCAAAAAAAAGAGACTTATGTGAATTGACAAAAGATAAGTCCTCTGTGGCTTGATGTCAAACGAGGTAAACGTGTCAGTAAGTGTTCTTTAGGTATTCTTAAAAGTTTGACTCCTCAGGCTGGGCTTAGGGATCTGAGTGTGCAGCAGAACATTAGGACATCATTGGTGTTCTTCCTCAGCGAGTGTTTGGCAGACACTGTTTCCACAGGATATGATTGTCCAGTCCTTTCATTGATCTCAAATTTTAAAATTAAACTAGTATTTTATTGGGGCACATGGATGAGAGGAGATCATGAAAAGAAAAATGGGTTGGCAAAAGAGAAGATTCAAACACCAAGCAACATCTTAAATTGAATTGCCTTGAAATAACCTAACAACAAGGTTTTAAAAGTTTAAGACATTTTAAGGTCAAATGCTGAGAATCCCACAGTATTTCTAATTAGCCAAATTCACAGAAGGGCACTAAGCTCTCAAGATTAAATCCAGCTGACACTCCTGACCACTTCCACTTAACCAGCCCACCTGACTAAGTCATGGACTTCTTCCCTCTGTAAGACATCTGACCGATATTACACTGGACCATTACCACTCATAGGTTATCTTTTTGAAAGCCCACACATGAGTTTTATGTTTACTATGACTTCCCTATGTTGTTCTCAAGTCAGTTTATGCCAGTTTTCTTGCTATTGCAACTACGTAATTTGATTAAATATTATACAAACTGACCAAACATAAGTATAGAGAGACAGTTTGGGATTTCTATGAAAACCCATTGAATACATTGCAAAGAGTTAATAAAGCCAAGACTGGAAAGAAAATTACTGTGGGTAAGATATCTGTGAAAGAGTGGGAAATATTCATAAAACTCTAGACAGACTGTGCTTTCAGACCACATCACAGCTCTTTGACTTCTAGCTCTGTTTTTAGTTAAACTGAGATTAGTAGAAAGAGTAGACAATGCATTGTGGGTATGCTTTAGGCAAGAAAGATGACTGAGCATCCTAATCATGGACAAGGCTTTGAATTCTCCTTAAAATATTGGCAACAACATGAAAATTTAAAACATGTATATATTGTTTTCATGAATCCCTTTTCAATTTACTGACAAATTTATTGGCTAATGCCCATCACATCAGACAATAGGGCTTCTACTATGCTCATTTCAAATAAATCTTGTATTCAGTAAGAACAAGGTAACATTTCTACCAAAATTTTTGGTATTTGTAGCCTTTGCATTTTAAACCCTTGTCAAGATAGAAATAATGTCTTCAGCCTAATATCCTCACATTGCAATCAATTGATAAGTTTACATTTCAGTGGACCAAAATCAGGGTAATACCTATGGAAAATTCTCTACTATGTAGTTGCCTTTTTTCTCCTTGACTTCATGAAAACTTACATGTTTCTTTCATAATTAAAATAAACTTATCAAATTACTTTATATTAGCTAAAATGGATTATGCTATATAAATCTCTGAAATACTCATAATTAGGTCAAATTTTTGAGAATTGTTAATCATTAGCAATTTTATCTACCAGACACTGCTAATAAAATAAACACACCATCTATGTTAATACAGTTATTTTTCACAGCACTCATTTTTCACATGAGAAGGTTAAGTGCCAGAGATGATAAATACATTGCCCACAGTCACTGTCTGTGATGTGAGGGACAGAGCCAGGACTTGGCTTCTGGCCTCATGAGTTCCAAAGCTGGTACTCATCTTCACGATGCTAACAGAAGTCCCATAGACTACGTCACTTTAATGCTACTCAACTGAAGGCTCCCAGATCCTTTAGACTATCTGGATTTTATGTTTTAAAACATACAATACAATTTCTAAAAATCATCGATTATAATATGCAATTATATAATTTAAAAATACTAGATGCTCCTTTACAAAATTTCTTCAGAACAGAAAGGTATACAGATCGTATTACTAATAAGAAAATAATTCCAAGGAAGGACATAAAGGGAATAATTCTGGGATGTTTTACTCGTTCAGACAACTACTCTGGGTCAGCACTGAGAATGCAAAGGTGTCTACAACATGGTTATCATCCTCAAGGAGCCCAGGATCTGGCTGGGGAAGTGTTAATTAAGCAGTGGTAAGATGACAGGATAACACTTCTAAAAGAGATCGATAGTAAATACCGTAGAACAAAGAGGTTATGAAAACTCTCAACAAAGTGGGTTTAGAAGGAGAATACCTCAACACAGTAACAGCCATATATGGCAAGCCCACAGCTAACAACATACTCAACAGTGAAACGTTGAAAGCTTTTCTTCTAAGAACAGGATCAAGACAAGGGTGACCACTCTCACCACACTTATTCAACAAGAGTACTGGAAGTCCTAGCCAGAGCAATCAGGCAAGATAAAGAAATAAAAGGCAACCAAATCGGAAAGGAAGAAATTAAACTGTCTTTACAGATGACCAACAGGCGTATGACAAGATGCTCAACATTGCTAATTATTAGAGAAATGCAAATCAAAACTACAATGAGGTACCACCTCACACTGGTCAGAATGGCCATCATTAAAAAATCTACAAATAACAAATGCTGGAGAGGGCATGAAAAGGGAATCCTACACTGTTGGTGGGGATGTAAGGTGGTGCAGCCACTATGGAAAACAATATGGAGGTTCATCAAAAAAACTAAAAACAGAATTACCATATGATCCAACCATCCTACTCTTGGGCATACATCCAGACAAAACTATAATTCAAAAAGATACACACACCCCTATGTTCACAGCTGCACTATTTACAATAGTCAAGACATGGAAACAACTTAAATGTCCATCAACAGAGGAATGGATAAAGAAGATGTGGTATACATATATAACGGAATATTACTCAGCCATAAAAAAGAATGAAATAATGCCATTTGTAGCAACGTGGATGGACCTAGAGATTATCATACTAAGTGAAGTCAGACAGAGAGAGACAAATATCATATGATATCACTTGTATGTGGAATCTAAAAAGATGATACAAATGAACTTATTTACAAAACAGAAACAGACCCACAGGCTTCAAAATCAAACTTATGGTTACCAAAGGGGAAAGGTGGGGGGAGGGATAAATTAGGAGCTTGGGATTAACATATACACACTACTATATATAAAATAATTAACAAGGACCTACTGTATAGCACAGGGAACTCTACTCAATATTCTGTAATAACCTATATGGAAAAGAATCTGAAAAAAAAATGTATACATATGCATAACTGAATCACTTTGCTACACAGCAGAAACTAAAACAACATTTTAAATCAACTATATGTCAGTTTAAAAAAAAAGAAAAACCAGTCTTTATTTGCAGGTGATATGATCTTACATATTGAAAATCCTAAAGACTTCACCAAAAAACTGTTAGAACTAATCAATGAATTGAGTAAAGCTGCAGAATATAAAAGCGGCACACAGAAATCAGTTGTACTTCTATACACTAACAATGAGATATCTGAAAAAGAAATAAAGAAACCAACTGACAATAGCATCAAAAACAATAAAATACTTGGGAATAAATTTAACCAGGAGGTGAAAGAGGCTACACACTGAAAACTACTAGCTTTGATAAAAGAAATTGAAGAAGCTACAAAGAAATGGAAAGATATCCTATGCTCAGGGATCAGAAGAAGGAATACTGTTAAAATGTCCATACTGTCCTAAGCTAGCTATAGATTCAATGCAATCCCTCTCAAGATTCCAATGGCATTTTTCCCAAAAAGAGAAAAAACAATCCCCAAATGGGTATGAAACCACAGAAGACCCCAAAAGGCCATAGCAATCCTGAGAAAGAGGAATAAAGCCAGAGGCATCACACTTCCTGATTTCAAACTATACTCCAAAGCTACAGTAATCAAAACTGTTTGTCACTGGCATAAAAATAGACACAAAGACCAATGGAACAGAATTGAGAGCCCAGAAATAAATCTCTGCATATATAATCAACTAATGTTGGACAAGGGAGCCAAGAACACTCAATGGGGAAAGGATGGTCTCTTCAACAAATGGTGTTGGGAAAACTGGATAACCACATGCAGAAAAATAAAATTGGACCCCTTCTTACACCACTTACACAAATTAACTCAAAAATGGATTGAAGACTTAAACGTAAGAATGAAATTGTAAAACTTTAAGAAGAAAATATAGGGGGAAGTTCCTTGACATTGATCTTGGCAATGATAGTTTGGATATGACACCAAAAACACAAGAAACAAAGGCAAAAATTTAAAAAGTGCTACTACATGAAGCTAAAAGGGTTCTGCACATCATTCAATCAGCAAAACGAAAAGGAAACCTACTGAATGAGATACAATATCTGCAAACCATGTATCTTATAAGGGGTTAATATTCAAAATATATAAAGACCTTACCTAATTCAATAACAAAAAAAATAAACAATTTTTAAATGGGCAGAATAACTAAATAGACATTTTTCCAAAGAAGACGTACAAATGGCCAAGAAGTTCATGAAAGGATGTTCAACATCACTAATCCTCAGGAAAATGCAA
The DNA here is from genome assembly GCF_951394435.1 of Stenella coeruleoalba. Taxonomy (NCBI): domain Eukaryota; kingdom Metazoa; phylum Chordata; class Mammalia; order Artiodactyla; family Delphinidae; genus Stenella; species Stenella coeruleoalba. The sequence goes on from NC_137162.1 coordinate 70,885,821, forward strand.
ATCAAAACCACACTGAGATAACACCTCATACCTGTCAGAAAGGCTGTTATCCAAAAGACAACAAATAACAAGTGCTGACAAGGATCTGGAGAAAAGGGAACTCTTGTACGCTGTTGGCGGGAATGTAAATTGGTACAGTCACTATGGAAAACAGCAGGGAGGTTCCTCAAAAAGTTAAAAACAGAACTACCATATGATCCAGCATTCCCACTTCTGGTTATATATCCAAAGGAAATGAAAACAGTATATCAAAGAGATATCTGTATTCCATGTTTACTGCAGCATTATTCACAATGGTCAAACATGGAAGCAACCTAAGTGTCCACCAAGAGTTTAATGAAATGTGAGACACACACACACACACACACAGTTGATCCATGAACAACGTGGGGATTAGGGGCACTGACCACTCACAGTAAAAAATTCACATACTGCTATCTCTGTCTCAAAAGCAAAGAAATTGAGAGATGAATCACTTGGGTAGGAGGAAGCCGAAACAGTAAACAGGTTGGATAAACTCAGGACTCAAACCCTAGTTCTTTTGGTTCCACATACAGTGATCTCTAATGGAACACAAACTTTTGCCCACACTTAAAGATCTGTAAAATGAAAATAAAGGTACTATATTTATTGAAAAAAATTCTTGTATAATGGACCTGCACAGTTCAAACCTGTGTTGTTCAAGGGTCAACTACACATGCGAGCACGCGCGCGCGCGCACACACACACACACACACACACACACACACAGGAACATTATTCAGCCATGAGAAAAAAAAATCTTGCTATTTTCAACAAAATAATTGGATCTTGAGGGCATTATCCTAAGTGAAGTAAGTCAGAGAAAGACAAATACTGTAAGTTATCACTTAAATATGGAGACTAAAAAAACCTAACTCGGAGAAACAGAGAGTAGAATTGTTGGTTACCAGGGACTGCGGGCTGAGGGGAATGAGGAGATGTTGATCCAAGAGTATAAACCTCCAGTTATAAGATAAATAGATTCTGGGGATCTAATGCAGAGCCTTGTGATTATAGACAACAATATATATACTTGAAAGGTGCTACGAGAGAAGATCTTAAATGTTCTCACTACAAAGAAAGAACTAGTAATTATGTGATGTGATGGAGGTGTTAATACCATGATATAATCATATTCCAATATATAAGTGGATCAAATCAACATGTTGATTTGACAACAACCTTGAACTCACACCATGTTATAGTGAGATACACAGTGTTTATTCAGGTATCAATTATGTCTCGATAAAGCTGAAAAACAAAGAGGTGACGAATCTGCAAGAAAGTACCCCACAAAGAGGAGTCTTTTGTCACCGACATTCTTTGCAATTACTGGCACATGGTACTAATAACAAGCAGATGGCTTTTAGTCAGTTTTGTTTCAGGTTAAACTCTCTACAGACAATGTATTGGCTTCTGCCTACATCCAGGTGGACCATTCCCGTCACCACCACCACCCTCCTCACCCTGGTACGTTGCTTATGAATTCGAACTAGGTCTTGCCATACATACAGAGAAGACAGGGAAAGTCATTTCAGAGAGAGATGAGTAGTTCTATATTTGAACAAGCATAGTGCTATGAAAAAAAAAGGAGGATAAGAAGTTTGGTGTAGCTAACCACCAAAGTGCTAGGAAGGAACAAGGAACCAAGTTGCTGTAAAGACGACCTGAAGTCAAGCCAGAATCTGAACTGACTGGCTCAAGAATCTAGGCTTTATCCTAAAGGCCATGGGGAGACTGGGTGATCTGATGCGCTGCAGAGTCTTAAATTCAAATCTTGGCTCTGCCATTTAGCTACCACATGATCTCAACCCATGGACCTATCAAATCAAGATGACGACAAAATGCCTTCTCCACAGAGCTGTGTGGATTAAAGGCGAGGGTGGTGGATGCTTGGTGCCCTGGATGGTGTCAGGACAATAGACAAGGGATCCTTGAAGAGTTCAGACAGGAGAATGACGTGATTAGATCTGTGGTTTGGAAAGATTTCTCTGGCAACAGTGTGGAGTCAGGGACATGAATAAGGAATTTGTGCAAAAATACAGGTAAAGGAAAAGATAGGAACTCCAGGTAGCACTGTGGTGTTTGAAGCAGGAAACAAGTTTCTAGAGTTATTTGGAGGAAAAGGGGTGGATTAAATTTGCGGGGGAGATATGGATACACTCAGAATTTTATTAGTCCACCAACAATCAAAATGATGACGCACACAGCGCGTATGTATAATAACTTCTTTCACTTTGAACACTTATTTGCTTTTACCTCTTAATAAAAAATACTGCATTTTGATGAAGAGACCTCAGGGTAAGGAATCAAGTACACCAAGTTCAGTTCTGACTCAGCCCTTGCTGGCTCTATGACCTGTGTCTCCATTTCACATTCAGCAATATGAAAAAAAAAATATTCATTCTACCTACTCATAGGAGTCTGAAAAGAATGAAGAATATTATTATCAATAATACTGCAAGTAGAAATACTGCATAATAGGAATTGAATTCATAATAGGGACTGAATTAATAAGAATGCAACTGTCAGTGGTTATACACAGTTATTGTGGGAGAAGGGTAATGGGACCTCTCTATGCGATTTCCGCTAACTTTTTGTAAGTCTGAAACTATTTCAAAATCAAAAGTTAAAACAGTCATGAGGGTGCGCATGCACCCAAGACGCATGTGTGCATCTAAATAGCTGTTATGGGAGATGCTGTTTGCAGAGAAATGGGACCCTTTCAAGCTGAGTTGAAATGTTTCCCCTGGTGGATTGAACAACTGCCCAGTGACACACTGACTCTTGGAAACTCCCTTTTGGCAGCATCCTGAAGTCTGTTCTTGCCAAATATTTCTTTCTTTTCATGTAAGAATGACAGTAAACAGCCGAATCAAATAGGAGCTGTTTGGCTTGTTTTTAAAGAAGCCTTTGGTAAACTGCTCTGGAGTTGCCATTTGTCATTGCCACAAAATCCCGGAGACGTGGGGAGAGAAAACTGCAGTGTCCTTCCTCAGCCCGTCTCCAGGCGCTTTTCCTATTTGCTCTTTCACACAAGATCAGAAGGTCCATGCGGAATTCTTCTGGGAACCCAAGCCTCTAGCACAAGAAAGATAGGTGAGCTTCTTTTTAATCGAAAATTATATGCCAGCAGCTTCCATTTCCCTTTGAACAAAAGAGATTTTTTCAATTCTTTTTATTTCTTTCTTATCATTTATTTTTTTATTGTCTGTGCCACCATGTGGCATGTGGGATCTTAGTTCCCCGGCCAGGGATCGAACCCACACCCCCTGCATTGGAAGCACAGAGTCTTAACCACTGGACACCAGGGAAGTCCAAACAGAGTAGTTTTTTAAAAAGGTTCTGATAAGTAGGAGTCATGAATAGGAAAATAAGATTTATGTGTGCATTCTACGTGCTGAGGCCATCAGTATGAGCACAAAAATAAAAATAGTCACTGCACTGTCTCACTTCCTTTTAACCAAAAATCCACCCCATTGATGAGGAAACAGAAGTTTAGGAAAATAACTTGCTAAGAGTCTCTCCTCTTAGACTCGGCAGAGTCTATATTAATTGACAACCTGCATTCCTATCGAGCACAATATATAGCAAACAGTCATGAGTAGGTCTGGGTAGAACTTAAAACAAGAAATAAATATGCACAAACGTCCGTCGTCAAAACACATTTTCACTGTCGTGCAACTACTCCAGGAGGGCCTAACCTAAAATCACCCACCCTCATCCAGCCACAGGAAAAATACTTTCAAGCTCCAACACTGAAGCAGAGCTCCTCTGAGCACACGTAATCACTGGATTACAATTCTCCTCACATACACATGCGCAGAGGAAGGTCTTTCGAATGGAGCAAATACTCCTTTAAATACTCAATTAAAGCCATTTCAAGAATGTACAAGACTGTGATTTAGGTCACACGCATGATGTCAGAACTACGAGTTGAATCTCATCAATGCAATGAAGCAGAAGAAAATAAGTATGAAGCCAGTTGTTTGGCCTCGTGCAGCTAAAACAACTGCCTGATTGACTGAATTTTTCTCTTTCTAACTGGTTGTCATGGTATTGCACAGATAGAATCTTAGACTGAGCCTTCAGACGACAACAAATTTGTGACATTCTGCCTTGACCCTTACACTGCAATTCTATTAGGGCGGCTGTTCTCAGATGACACAGAATCACAACACAGTTTCTTTAAAAAAATCTCAGAAATTTGCAATGGGAAAGCCAAGGAGTCAGTGCAAGGCCATATTTTACATGATTTTAAAAGACAGCTTTATTATGTTCAAATATTGTGCACATTCAAGACTCAGTTATATATAAGTACTAAAAATAAATTCAATTAAGAAAATGAAAAATGGCAAAAGACCTGCAATGCTTAGTAATGTATCAAAAATATATAGTTATTTCAGTGCACAGACATCAGTTGCTTTACTCTGAGATAAAGGCACTTTTACTTACCCAGAAGGGCAATAATGATGGTCACTAGTGTTTACTGGACATTTAGAACATACCAGAAGTTTCATATGTATTTTCTCATTTACCTTCCCCACAACCATTTAAGATAGGGTCTAAGATGATCCCAATTTTACAAAAAAAAAAGAAACTGAGCTTAAAGAGGATACATCTCTTGCCCAAGAGCACAGCTGGCAAGGGGTGGGGCTCCTGTCTACTTCTCCACAGCCTGAGGCCTCAACTCCACTCTGAACATCTTCTGAGTGAACACACTAAATTGTCAGGTGATTCCCCATCAGTTACACTTCTCATCCAACTTCACGCTATTTTCAATCTCACTGAGACCAGAGGCCTCCTCTCAAATAAAGAACCAATGAATGATGAGCCATTAACAACTTTCAAATGTAAAAGCAAAGCTTGGAATCTGAAACGGAACTGAAATGCCTGACTCGAAATTCAAAAATTTTTAGTTCCGCAGTAACATCCAGGATTTTAATCCACTTCCCCCATTTTTAACAGATTATTTCTCCCTTGTTTGCTAGAGCTACTAAAATGAAGGCTTTAAAATAAAGAATGATGAGTTTTCTCTATGGCAAGGAAATTCGCATTGTCAGGATCCACATCCAACGTGATCCTTTCCATACCACGTTTTCGTTGGTGCCTGGGAGATGTGCACAGCAGCTGTGGACATCTCCCTTCGGCCTCACTCCCTGGGCACCGCACGGGGAAGACGGCAGTGATGCCACATACGCTGGTGCCCTGGAGATGCAAATAGATACCAAGGGAGAACGCAATCGGCAAACACAGTGCAGCACAGGGCCTGTTTTATTTGCCCCTGGAGGTTCAAAAGTGGAAGACAAAGTATGTACCGTGTCTGTCGGCAGAAGTGACAATTCATTATCTGAGAACACAATAGCTAATGTTCATGGCTTTAAAATAAAAGGAAAGGGGAAATAATTTTTCATCTATAATGGGTTTGATAGATCAGAGCTCTGATTTTCCCCTCCCCACTGGATTATTAAGTACAAAGTCAATATGAATATGCAACAGAGTTGTGTCCTGCTTTCGTTTTTTGGCAAACTGGTCTTTGCTCCTAATTCCCAGCAGTATTAATTAACAATGCATAATTTTAAGAGAAGGCTTGAAAGTACAGGACTGGCACTGTAAAAATTAACTGTCTTGGGGTGATTTCCTGTAGACACCGTTAATCAATATTATGCCATCTTACAAGCAGCTGCTCGTCTGCTTCCTAGGGATTCAAGAGAGGAAGGAATGAGAATAAGGTGGCCACGTGCTCTGCAGGTGTGTGGGTGGCATCTGAATTTTTAACATTTTGGGTTGTAAAATCCTGGAAAGAAAATGAATAGTTTGGTGTTTTCAGCTAAAGCTGAAGTTTTTGAGACGTTTTCAGAGTGATCGAGATGAAATGATTTAATTAAGCAAGGTATGAATGAAGACTTCTCATAACAATGCTACCTAAAATTTGATCACTTGTTTGATGCCACACTCTGGGAATTACACCTATTTATGTCAAGGAGGATTGTACATAATTGTTTGGCAGGTTCAGAAATAAAATGATGTGGTATATATCACAGAGAGTGAAAATCTTTAGATCAGTGAGAATATTGCAAAGAACCTTTACTTTAAAATAAAAGAACATGAGTTCCAGGCCTGGCTCTTGCACCGTCTTACAACCTTGGGTAACGCAATGTAGTAAGTAGCATTCCCTTCTCAGGGTCAAAGTTTCCTGACCTATAACGTGAGGGAGCAAGTGAGCTCTAAAATTCTAGTTTTTATAATTCAAAAAGACACACACACCCCTATGTTCATTGCAGCACTATTCACAATAGCCACGACATGGAAGCAACCTAAATGTCCATCAACAGATGAATGGATAAAGAAGATGTGGTATTATATATGCCATGGAATATTACTCAGCCATAAAAAAGAAAGAAAGAATGCCATTTGCGGCAACATGGATGAACCTAGAGATTATCATACAAAGTGAAGTAAGTCAGAAAGAGAAAGACAAACACCATATGATATCACTTATACGGGGAATCTAACTAGGACACAAATGAACCTGTCTGTGAAACAGAATCACAGACATAGAGAACAGACGGGATGGTGGTTGCCAAGGGGGAGGGGTTGAAGGTGGGATGGAATGGGAGGTTGGGATTAACAGATATAAGCTTTTATATATAGAATGGATAAACAACAAGGTCCTACCGTATGGCACAGACAACTATATTCAATATCCTATGATAAACCATAATGGAAAAGAATATTTAAAAAAGTATATATGTATAACTGAATCACTTTGCTGTACAGCAGTAATTAACAGAACACTAGAAATCAAATATACCTCAATAAAAATACATAAAATAAAGTTCTAGTTTTAGAGTTCCTTCATTTAAAAACAAAGGTCTTCTTTTTTATTGGAGTAAAATTGATTTACGATGTTATGTTAGTTTCTGCTGTACAATGAAATGGATCAGCTATATGTATACATTTACCCCCCCTTCTTGGACCTCCCTCCCACCCCACTCCCCCATCCCACCCATCTAAGTCATCACAAAGCTATAACGCAGGTTCCCACTAGCTATCTATTTTACACACGGTAGTGTATTTATGTCAAACCTAATCACCCAATTCATCCCACCCTCCCCTTCCCCCCACTGTGTTCACACGTCCGTTCTCTACAACTGCATCTCTATTCCTGCCCTGGAAATAGGTTCAACTGTACTATTTTTCTAGATTCCACATATATGCGTTAATATATGGTATTTGTTTCTTTCTGACTTACTTCAGTTGGTATGACAGAACCAAGGTGCATCCACATCTCTACAAATGACCCAATTTCATTCCTTTTCATGGCTGAGTAAAATTCCACTGTATATATGTACCACATCTTCTGTATCCATTCATCTGTCGATGGACATTTAGGTTGTTTCCATGTCCTGGTTATTGTAAATAGTGCTGCAGTGAACATTGGGGTACATGTGTCTATTTTTCTTTTTTGTCGGCTGCATTGGGTCTTTGTTGCTGCGTGCAGGCTTTCTCTAGTTGCGGCGAGTGGGGACCACTCTTTGCTGTGGCGCACGGTCTTATTGTTGCAGTGGCTTCTCTTGTTGCGGAGCATGGGCTCTAGGTGTGTGGGCTTCAGTAGTTGTGGCATGCAGGCTCAGTAGTTGTGGCTCGCGGGCTGTAGAGCGCACGCTCAGTAGTTGTGGCGCCCAGGCTTAGTTGCTCCACAGCATGTGGGATCTTCCTGGAACAGGGCTTGAACCCGTGTCCCCTGCAATGGCAGGCGGATTCTTAACCACTGTATCATCAGGGAAGCCCCATATGTGTCTTTCTGAATTATGCTTTTTTCAGGGTATATGCACAGTAGTGGGATTGCTGGATCATATGGTAATTCTATTTTTAGTTTTTTAAGGAACCTCCATACTGTTCTCCATAGTGGCTGTATCAATTTACATTCCCACCAACAGCGCAAGAGGGTTCGCTTTTCTCCACACCCTCTCCAGCATTTATTGTTTGTAGGTTTTTTATGATGGTCATTCTGACCTGTGTGAGGTGATACCTCATTGTAGTTCTGATTTGCATTCCTCTAATAATTAATGTGTTGAGCATCTTTTCAAGTGCCTCTTGGCCACCTGTATGTCTTCTTTGGAGAAATTTCTATTTATGTTTTCTACCCATTTTTTGATTGGGTTGTTTGTTTTTTTGATATTGAGCTGTATGCGCTGTTTGTATATTTTGGAGATTAATCCATTGTCTGTTGCTGCATTTGCAAATATTTTCTCCCATTCTGAGGGTTGTCTCTTTGTCTTGTTTATGGTTTCCTTTGTTGTGCAAAAGCTTTTAAGTTTCATTAGGTCCCATTTGTTTGGTTTTATTTTCATTACTCTAGGATGTGGATCAAAAAAGATCTTGCTGTGATTTATGTCAAAGAGTGTTCTTCTTATGTTTTCCTCTAAGAGTTTTGTATCGTCTGGTCTTACATTTAGGTCTTTAATCCATTCTGAGTTTATATTTGTGTGTGGTGTTAGGGAGTGTTCTAATTTCATTCTTTTACATGTAGCTGTCCAGTTTTCCCAGCACCACTTATTGAAGAGACCGTCTTTTCTCCATTGTATATCCTTGCCTCCTTTGTCATAGATTCATTGACCATAGGTTCGTGGGTTTATCTCTGGGCTCTCTATCCTGTACCATTCATCTATATTTCTGGGTTTGTGCCAGTACCATACTGTCTTGATTACTGTAGCTTTGTAGTATAGTCTGAAGTCAGGGAGTCTGATTCCTCCAGCTGTTTTTCTTTCTAAGAATTACTTTGGCTATTCTGGGTCTTCTGCGTTTCCATACAAATTGTAAAATTTTTTGTTCTAATTCTGTGAAAAATGCCATTGGTAATCTGATAGGGATTGCATTGAATTTGTAGATTGCTCTGGGTAGTACAGTCATTTTGACAATATTGATTCTTTCAACCCAAGAACATGGTATATCTCTCCAGCTATTGTAAACTGTAAATCAACTATACCTCAATACAAAATAAATAAATAAATAAATAAGTAAAATAAAGTTCTAGTTTTAAAGTTGTTTGATTTAGAAACAAAGGTCTTGGAGAAATTCACACAAAGACGGAAAACCACACATACTGTTCAGCAAATGCTGAATACCTGGGCATGCTACTTTTCTAGGCCTGATATGTCCAACACTGCAGCGCTGAGGCACATGTGACTATAGGGCAGCTGAGAAGTTCTGTAAGTGTCAAAGACACATCAGATTACTGAGACGCAGTATGAAAAAAAGAATGCAAAATATCTCCTTAATAATTTTTATATTGATTGCACTGGATATAATATCAGGGATGCACTGGGTTAGAGAAAAGGTATTATCAAAATTAATTTTATTCATCCCTCTTTTCTGTTCCTAATGTGGCTACCAGAAAACTACAAGTCACGTATGTGTTGCATTCTATTGCTATTAGACAGCACTGGCCTAGATCCTGGTTGCTTAGCAATCCCCAATCTTAAGGAACTTGAACTCTAAGGAAGGCAGGAAAGAATAAACAAGCAAGTAATTTAGGTAACAGTGCTACGAAGATAATAAAATAAGAAATTTTGCTGGAATGTTTTTCTTTAGATAAGGTGGTCAGGGAAGATCTTTAAGACAAGGCGACATTTAAGCTGAGACCCGAATGATGAGACATGGCAGCTGGACACATATCTGGGAGAAGAACGGCCCACAAGGAAGAAACAGCAAGCCCCAAAACCCTGAGGCAGATGCCGACTCGGGATGTACGAACACTAAAATACTCACACTTACAACACAACATTTACCAGAAGTATTATTTAGGCTCCATAATGGATTTACTGGGTACCAACCATTGTTTTAGGAACTGTCACATACATCATCACCCCATTTCATCTTCCCAATGACTCTCTCTTTATAAAATTGTAACAAAGTGTTTATTATACAGATGAAGAAACAAAAACCCAGCAGGTTGGAGGGACCTGCCTGAGGATGCCCAGTGTGTAAGACAGAGTGGGGACTGAAGCTTCCATCTTCACACCTGAGATTCAGGCCTCTTTCCCTCTGGTCTCCTCAGTCATCTTCACCCAAAGTACACAGAGGAAGTCAAAAAGATTTCCCAGGAGATGTGTGATGTCTTTGCCACTCTTTTCTGGGCTGCTCTTTATTGCTCAGTGGCTCACAGAAGAAGTGAGTTTGGAGAAATGCAATCACCACCATGAGCTATTTGACAGACTGGAGACACAAGTTTGCCCTCAGGCATCTAGACAACATTGTTCATTTTGAGAAAGGAAGGAAGAAATTCTTAATTCCTTTCCCTTCCCTCTCTTCCTCTTAATTATTGAACATTTTGTCTTCATTACATTTGTTAGACGCTCAGCAAGCCCTTTTGTCTGTGGTTCAAATGGCTTTACAGAGACGGCTGAACAGTGCAGATCTGGGAGGCAAAGATATCTGGGTTGGAATCCTCTCAGCTTCACCACTTACAGCTGTATGATCTTGAACTACACAACCCTGACACGCTCTAAGTCTCCATTTCTTTATACGAAAAAAGGGTATAAAAGTACCTGTCCTTAGGGTTGTCCTGAGGGTTAAATTAGAGGATCTGGAGCAAGTACCCACCCCAGAAGCCCGTGGCAGCCCCTCAACCAATGAATACTATACAATTCTAGGTCTGATCACGCTTCAGAAGAGGTTACACTGCACTCCTAGCCTGGAAAAGCTAAGGCGTAGGAAGTGTGAGCCGCCAAGATCCTTGGGCACCCATGGGTTAAATGATGATCCCTTATGCTTCATTCTGCAACATAACTGACATGTTTCTGTAAATTAGAATCTCCACATTCTGAGTCCCAGCTAAATCTATTCTCCATAAGATATCATTGGGGCAATGGCAAAATTGGAAACCTTTCTTTAGCCTGAACTCTTTTCCCTCTAGAATGACTCCTTCTATGAAATAAAAGATCTCCAAGTTCCTAAACTAAAACAGTTTCTGAAAGCAGAACCACTGGTTTATTTGAGATTCCAAACGGAACCTCCGAATACATTCAAATAACACCAGCTTCAGCCTTTACACTGCAGCTCTTTTTCCAAAAACAGAGTACACAGGTTGAAGGTTTTCGAGGATGTCCCCTTCAGGCTATAACATGAACTGCTAAGCCCAGCTCCTGGGAAATGGTTTGCTGCTTCACAAGGATCTCAAGCTGAGCCACTGGAGGAGAGATTTGTACACCATGAAATTATTGGGAGGGAGAGTGGGCAGGGAATGGCATGCAGACACAACCTCAAACATTTTTATACCTACATACTGATGAAACACAAACAGGATTCCCTGGTTACTACTGATTCTGTTTCTGAGAATTCGGATCAGCTATAGCAATAACCAACCAAATCCAAATGGGTTCGGGGTAAAAGATGGGATGTCTCTTCTCTTGTCTAATTGTGTGACTTGTCCCAATAAGCAGATTGTTCTCTGTTAGGGAAGTGAGTGAACTCCTTCAGCCCCAAGACACCCATTCCATTCAAAATGCCCGACACAACCTTCTGTCCATCCACCAAACCACTTTTCACATTTCTTCCTTTTTTTATTTTTTATTATTTATTTTGGCTGTGTTGGGTCTTTGTTACTGCACACAGGTTTTCTCTAGTTGAGGCGAGCAGAGGACACTCTTCGTTGCGGTGTGTGGGCTTCTCATTGCGGTGGCTTCTCTTGCGGAGCACAGGCTCTAGGCGCGTGGGCTTCAGTAGTTGTGGCGCACAGCCTCAGGAGTTGTGGCACACAGGCTCAGTAGTTGTGGCTCGCGGGCTCTAGAGCTCCGGCTTAGCAACTGTGGCGCACGGGCTTAGCTGCTCCACAGGATGTGGGATCTTCCCAGACCAGGGCTCGAACCCGTGTCCCCTGCATTGGCACGTGGAGTCTCAACCACTGCGTCACCAGGGAAGTCCCTCACTTTTCATATTTCTTTTCAAATCTAAATCACAGGCTATCCATCACCCACAAGTGTCTTTCCAAACTACTGCAAACTTTTCGGCAAGCATTGAATCAGGGGTGAGATTTGGGAGGGAAAAGAGGTATTTAGTTTACATGCAGTGTATTGAAGGGGTTGTAATTGAGAAGTCCTTTAAAATGAACATCAAGAGCAATCGTAGGAGATGCTGTAAAGAGGGACCCCCCAACTTCCCCCATCCCCATTCCTTTACCTTGTCATTATTGGGGTTGCATTGGATAGACTATACATAAGCTTCCAGGGAGCTTACGTCTCTTTCCCTGAGTCACTGCCCTGCCTCCTTTTACTGATGCCCCAGAATGGAAGTGAGATGGCAACTGTCCCAATTCCCCATTTCTAGAGCTCTGTAAACTCTCCTTTAGAAAAATCTTTAAGCATTATCTTAGCTCATGTGCACAGATCTAAAGATCAAGTACTACCTCATGTTGTAGACCAATATGTCCGTAGTATAAACTTTGATCAGAGAGTGACAGGTTCCTGGCAGTGTGTTGGAAGACTCATTTGATTATCAGTAGGATTCTGTTTAGCTCTAAGGAACACAGACAAACCCCAGTTCACCTAGAATTTAGACCTTATATTCTAGATGGAATATCTAGCCTGAATTTGCAGTTTTCAACTCACATATCTAAGGACGTGAACCTTGAAGGTAGTTGCTCTCCTGGTTTGTGTGACCAACTTCTCTGTTTCTCTTTCCTTCTAATACCTCAACATGCTTGGTAACCAAGTTAAAAGGTATGACTGAGAGGTCAATGAGCTAAAACCTCCTACCAGAGTTATCCCCCAAAAGGTAGAGATCTGGGACACATAGCAGGTGTTCAACAGACCTGACGTGGACATAAACCAACGCAATGAGGCTGCCAGCCAGCTGTGGGTTTCCCATCATCCTCCAAATTTATATCCAGGTAAAATACCTTCAAAGGATTTTTCAAGAAGATCCAAAAAGGGGCAGGAGACAGGAAAGAAGAGACAGGATGTAATTTAGAACTAGAAAGAAACTTAGAGTGCATCTAGTCCAATCACATCATTTCACTATGAGGAAATGAGGCCCAGAATGACAAAAACATGTCCAAGGACTCTGTGCTTATAAGGCCAGAGCTTAGAACATACCCCAAGTTCCGTGACTATTAGGCTAATGTTCTTTTCCACGATGCAGTTTACCAAGCCCAAGAATAGCTCTGACTCTTATCCTCAGGCTATCCTCCAGCTGCCCATGACGACAAAAATTCAGAAGACTTGGCATTGTGAACTGAAAGGACCACTGCTTTTTAATGTCAGGCCTGGGGTCAAGTCTAGCTGTGTGGAACTTCCCAGGAAGTTACCAGCAACCTTTCTGAGCTCCTGTTTTCTCACTGGTCAAGTGGGGCTAATACTTGTCTTTGGTGCCTGTCTGAATTCTTGTGAAAATCAAAGGATACAGGGAACGTGAAACTGCTGCGAAAAGTGTTAAGTGTAATGATTCTCAAATTCCACTGACCTAACAGACAGAGCACCGCCTGAGGGGACGAGAGAGAACACCTGAAAGTGTCCCCATCTTAACAGATATGGAAGTAAGTCAAGACTGCTTCCCAGCAGCTCTGGGAAGGAAGGGAGAAAGACCGGAGGGGAAAGGATGAGGAAGAAATCCTGATATCATGGTGTCAGTAGGGTGACCAACTCTCCTGGTTGTCCCGATTTTAGCACCAGAAGTCCCATGCCCTGGGAAATCCCTCAGTCCCAGGCAAGCTGGGAGAGTTTGCCACCCTAAAATATGCTACTATTTAAAAAGCTAAAATGTGAGCCATTAGGACATTATATTCACTCACAGAAAATTAAAAACGTTTCCGTTAAGAACTGTTCAACGGCCGGCTATGAATTTTACATGACCCCTCTTCTCCAAGTTCAGGAATATGAGGTAAGCCTAGGTAAGCGCTTTAAAACACATGTTTCTGCCTCTGATGGCCACCAGGTTATATCTCACCTCAGAGAACACCGTACACAGGAGACAAACCACAGCAAGGTAAAATGGGTGAGTAAAGAGGCAGGGGAGGAAGATTAGAACATGTCAAGGAATACAACTGGATAACCCTTCTGCTCTACCCAGCCAGCTACCGCCCTGCGTCCTGGCTGCCTGTGTGCACAGGTTAAGCATCTTGGCAGTATCCAAAATGTTACTTAACCTCACATTTTGCCCCCATTCTTCTAAAAACTACTGAGAAACGCAGGCAGGTTCCTGACAACCCAGAATATCTCTGCCATCTATTGTTTTGAACGTGCATTTTCAAAATGCAAGATAGTAAAAGGCACTGTTTCAACTTGATTCCAATTGGCTTTTCTGGTCAAGGGCCTTAAAGGAGCAGTGGCCAAGACCGGAAAGGGTGTCATATTTGATATTCTAAACTATTCATACCAAGTTCTGAAGTAGGAGTGGGCAGCCTGCCTGAACCAATTCTGAAATCTATTCCAAAGAGGTAATTCTGCAGTCAGGAGAAGAACTTCTTTCGAACTGTGTGCAGAAATCATACCAAGAAAAATGAGAGAGGCTTTGGAAAACTTCTGGTGTGCAACCACATTTGGAGGTTTTACCAAAATATTTATTCTGGTTCCTCCATCTCTCTAGAGCAGATTTTTGAACATATGGCTTAAGGACACTTTTTCTATCTTTCTGTCTCCCTCACCATTTTGTATTCCAGTTTTGTAAGTAGAGACACATATGAAAATGATACGTGGTTTTTTTCCTTTCAAAATATGGGGGAAATTAGACAATAAAGTACACTAACAAGTGGCATTCCTGAAGGACTTATGTAAAAAGTTTGCAGTGAACTCTACTGGTATACAGTGAAAATGAGCATCTGAGATTTTTGTCCAGCATTAGTCTTTCCATGACCCTTTTAGATGCCATGCAATTATGCCCATGTGGGGCTAAAAACAGTTTTAAATTCTGATGAGGTATCAAAGCAGGCATATAAAATGACAGGCATGGTACACTTACTACAATAATCGATAGTACCTCATACTTCTGTACTTTCAAATCTCCTTGAGAAAAATGATCTATATATACCAGAATGGAGTACTGGCTGGGAGAGGATGAAGAGGGCCCTATTTGTCCATGATGAATTCCAAAGACCATAAGACATCATTTGTCTTTAAAAATAAATCCAGTCAGGCTTCCCTGGTGGTGCAGTGGTTAAGAATCCACCTGCCAATGCAGGGGACACGGGTTCGAGCCCTGGTCCAGGAAGATCCCACATGCTGCAGAGCAACTAAGCCCGTGTGCCACAACTACTGAGCCTGTGTGCCACAACTACTGAGGCTGTGTGCCACAACTACTGAAGCCTGCGTACCTAGAGCCCATGCTCTGCAACAAGAGAAGCCACCACAATGAGAAGCCCGCGCACCACAAGGAAGAGTAGCCCCTGCTCGCTGCAACTAGAGAAAGCCCGCGTGCAGCAATAAAGACCCAACACAGCCAAAAATAAAAATAAACAAAATAAATAAATTTTAAAAAAGAATATAAGGTTGCATTGTTACATTATAAAAAAAATAACAAATCCAGTCACGTTTATACACTACACATTTCATTATCAGTCATAAGTTTATGATATGTTTTGAAAAAGAGGTGTTCTGTTATGTTTTATTTTTTTAAACATCTAAGCTGTGGCTTATTTCTCTGGATGAAATCCTATGCGTGTTCCGGGCCTGTGTATCTTCCTGTCTGTCTCTACGCAATCTCCCATTAAGAGCACTGGCTACATAATGAGAATACTTACTTTGTGCCAAGTCCTAAGGATTTTATAAATATTAACTTAATAAACTTAATTAATATTAAGAAGAGTCGGTACTATTCTCATCCCCATTATACAGATGTGGAAATTGTGCACAAGAGGTTAAGGGACTTTCCCAAGGTCACAGAGTTAGTAGGTGCTGGAACTGGGATTCAAACCCAGTGGGGCCCCTGGTCTTCACTACCGCCACTCCGGCCCATACCATTTGCTGCCTACGCTCCATACACCTGCTGTTTTCTAGTCCTTCAGTCCCTCAAAGGCTCTTGACAGCCTGTGTCTTTGGACACGTTTTCTTTGCCTACAGAATTCTTCCGTGCTTCCATCTTCTCATCATTCCCCTCTGAGCCTAAATGCCATGGACTTAGGAGGCCGTACCTGCACCTCCTCAAAATTTAAGTGTCTCTTCCCTGTCATTCTCTCTCTCTCTCTCTCTGTTTCTTGCTAACATCTTTCATAGCATTCATCACGATTTGTCATTGTTTTCATTTCTTGCTGGTTTCTATCACACTTTCCCACTACCACATTCTCCACAAAAGCACTGCCTGTCTGGCTCACTAAGTACACTACCTGCCTCATAGAAGCCAATAAATAGTCACTGAATGAATGAAAGAACGAACGAATATTAAAGAAATCTCTATGTACGCAGTCTGGATAAATAGCCTAATTGGGACAACTTTCAGGCTAAACTGAAGCTATATCCAGGTGTAGGATCAGGAAAAGAGGTTCCAGCTCAGGCTTAATTAGAGAAAGTGCTTCTCGTATATTCCATGAACGTGGGTTGGGTCCAATCTCAAGACCTTTCAGATATCCATCTCCTTGAAAATGGTTAAGAGTCATGATACAGCATTCTGTGTCAACTGCCAACGGCTGCCCGGACATGCACCAAGCAACTGGTAAATTCAAATCTAGAAGTAAGAAGGCTAGGCAGGATGGGAGCCAATCCTGCAGCCCCTATCCTCTTGTCCTGTATGTTTCCACCTTCGCTTCTAACTTTTATATACAGCCTATCTAAAAGTTTGGTGCTACAAAGACAATTAGGTCCCCAATTATTTCTGTCCACCTCAGAACGATGCTAAGACTATAAAGTCTTACTTTTCAAAGCATTATCACATCATTATCTGAGCTTCCAAACTGAAGAGCCACTAGTCCCGAGTTATGCTGGGTAGAAATTCCTACTCACAATTACCAGTGTTACAGGTCCTGCCCAAGATCAGAGGTCCCTTTACCTAGCTTCCATTCCAACACTCGGAAGAAGGAAAGTTTCTTAACTGCAGGATCCGTTTGCTCTCAGAGGATGCCGCAAAGCCATGCCATCACCTTTGCCTGGGCAGAAGCCAGTCTGTATCAGTGAGGGTCATGGCAAGAAACAGATGGGACACTCAAACTCGGTAATCTGAAGAGAAGTTAATAAGGTACTTGTTTATAAAACTATGGGCAGGGTCTAAGATAATAACAACAACAACAAAACGGGATGGTACAGTATTCCGGAACTAGCAATAGTGGGGTGTGGTTACTACCAGTAGACATGAAAGGCAAGAGGGGCCAGCGGTTCCCAGAACCAGATTCCAGAACAATTAGCTGTGGGGCGTGGGTGTATGGAGTAGGCCACCTGACAAGGAGTTGCGGCCTTCGGAGGAGTGCAGACAGCCTGCGGCGACCAAGGCCAGGAAGAGACAGAGGAATAAATACCCCAGCTCACTCCTACTCAGACCACCCACTGATCCAACCCAACTGGAATCTGAAGTCTAAGAAAATGGTATGACCCACGGATGCGACCACAAACCTTTTCCCCTGTGAGCTGCGCCATACAGCATCACACAAAAGTGGTCTTGGAAAATGCTGGAGAAGGGGACCACAGAACAGGTTTTGGCAAATGCTGGAGAAGGGGACCTCTGTTCTCTCCGGCTCCGGCATTCTGTGACTCTCACCAGTAATGAGCAGGAAGGCATAGGACATATGCAGCCAAAAGTCAAGTCACGACACTGTCACCCTGTGTTAACTGACATTATTACAGAATTACAGCAAGACCCACGATTCAGCATGCAGTCCTTGGCCACTGGATTAACAACTGTGGAAAGGCAAAAAAAAAAAGGGGGGGGGGGTGGTGTTTTGGATAAAATAGCTGAAATTCATCCAAATTTCTTTTTTAAATGAGGCTGGAGGTTACTGAGAATTCACAAGAACCTTTTTTTTTTTACATCTTTATTGGAGTATAATTGCTTTACAATGGTGTGTTAGTTTCTGCTTTATAACAAAGTGAATCAGTTATACATCTACATATGTTCCCATATCTCCTCCCTCTTGCGTCTCCCTCCCTCCCACTCTCCCTACCCTACCCCTCTAGGTGGTCACAAAGCACCGAGCTGATCTCCCTGTGCTATGCGGCTGCTTCCCACTAGCTCTCTCTTTTACGTTTGGTAGTGTATATATGTCCGTACCACTCTCTCGCTTTGTCACAGCTTACCCTTCCCCCTCCGCATATCCTCAAGTCCATTCTCTAGTAGGTCTCACAAGAACCTATTAATTGCCTTCCCAGAATCATGATTGTGACAAGAGGTTCATACCAGATGCTCCTAAATATAATGAGACTAATTTGTAAATGTTCCCATAATGCACTAATTCTGAAGAAGCTCGCTGTCAGGGGAAAGTTTCTCCTGACCTCAGTTAATGACCTCCTTACCTCGTGAAGCATGAAGATTGATAGATCTTGTAATTTTATCCCCCTTAATTTAACTGCAGATGCTATTCTTGGGCAACTTGGTGATCACAAGATTTGAAATATTGATAAGAGTCTATAGGACGGCAGTAAAGAAAGAGCGGTTTTTAACAGACTGTGAAGGAACTTACAGCTTGTTAAAGAAAACTGGCTGCAGCTCAAAAATGCATGGGAAACTGACAGAGTGGGAAGCATTTAAGATAGAGTCAAGGAAATAAACCATAAAATTTATATTTATGAAGCCAGCAATGCCAAATGAGCAACAAGAACCAATGTGGCTGAGCGCAGAGGGGAAGACATACGTAACAGCAGAGAAGCAAGGAATATTAGAAAAATAAAAATGCAGGTGTACACTGCAATATTTCACCACCTCGACATTTGCAGCTAAGAAATGTTGGGAATATTCCCGCCTTGGAGGCAGCTCTGCCTTGGTTGGTGATGGACTGCCCGGCACCTAAGCCACCCCAGCACCTGGAAAGGGCACTTACTGGGGATTCCTACACATGCCCCAGGCCTTGCTCCCCTCCCTCTGCCACCAGGCCGGCTCCTGTGACATCTGTACATCAGAAGACCCAGCTGTCACGTTAGGAAATTCAACTGCACAACCTGCAGGGCTGTGAAACATAACAGCCTTTGTGAGAAGAAGTCCTTAGAGCGTAAGAAAATACAAAAAATTTTTGACAATTATCAGTTAAATTCCTTGCCATTCTACTGAGATAGACAGTATTATCTCTATCTGAGAGATGAAGAAAGCAAAACAGAGAGTTTCAGCAACGGGACCAGCCAACCGAGCAGTGGGGAGTCACCGTCACAGCCAAGAGGGAAAGAACCTGTGTGTTCTCATAATTTCTGATATCATTACCCCTAGAACTTGAGAACAAAGGGATGAAAAGTGGTACCTTGAAAAAAAAAAAATAGTACCTTGAGCTCTTTCTCCAACTGACTTTACTCATTTCTATGGACTATTCCTTAACTACCAGGAAAGGAAAGTAGAAGAGGAGTTATATTGATAAAGTAAAATATGGAGGGGAGGGAGGAGAGGTTGTTGGCATCAAAGTCAAAGAGTCGAACTGGGAGTTACAGTCCTGGCTCTGTACCGTGGAAAACTCTGTGGCTGGAGCTCTTGGGGAAAGTGCTTTAGATCTGCTCAGAAGAGATGAAATAGAATGACATCTCCTGAAGGTAGGCACCGTAACACAAAGACAACACCCTGGGCTGAAAGGCCAGCGGGCTGGGATTCTAATCCCAGTTCTGCTATCCTCAAGGTCTGAATGACAGCGAGCAAATTGCTGAGGTGCCTTCTGATCTGAGGTTGTTTGCCAAAGAATGGAAGTTCCCTCCCTCTCTGTCTGCAACCCCTCCATCTCTCTGTTCATAATTGAAACATACTTAAACCAAATGGCCTAGAAGAACTGAGCTTTTAGAGAGAGTCTCCCTTCAGACACCTGACAAATCAGCTTCCTACGGTTTCTGTTAAGCCAGAACCCATACTCAGCAGCATGATAAGCCCTCTGGATTGCAACCGGTATTTTCCATCTTTCTAAGTTTTTTGATAACTGAGCTCCTGTCTGTCATGCCTCTGGGGCCACAAGTTGCCTAAAAAGGGCTCAGGGTGAAAGTTCTCAAACTTCCTGAAAAATCAAGACCAAGGTGCTACAACACAGCATTCAGAATTCTCTGAAATGCAAACCCTCTACTGCCGTAATGGAGTCCGAGTATCTACCCCATGTACCAGAACTCACAATAGCTGATGGACTATTTTTGTCAATCTGTTTCCTTTAAGTTCTGAATGTCTTGGATTCAATATTAGAGGTTTCCTGTGCTCCCTTGTAAGAGCCACTGCCTGACAAGCAGAGAGAAAAGTACAGTGACATGTTTTTATAGAACATATCACCAAAGCCTTATTATGAAGCTGGAAGAATCAGGTTTTTGAATATATATTTTAAATAAATAGGAAAGTAATCATGGGCTCCGAACAATTGTAAAATTAGAGGTTCCAACATTACTCTAACAGATGGCATCGGGCTTTGTGTTACCGTGTTAGAGACAGCAACGGTCTTCATTATACAGAAATATTCTTCAGTTGTGCGATCTTCATAATAGGGATTAAAGAAAGGGTATAAATACAGTAATGTAGCAGACCTTATTGTTGGAAGGTGCTTACTGTCTTCTAACTTGCAGCATGAGGTTGCTGCTTGAAAAACATTTCCCTGCTGTTTTTTAGCAGCGGGGAGAATACAACACATTGTTGTTAAGGTTGTTGATTCTAACTAGCTTTCATTAGGTATAAAAACCCATAAAGAATCAATAAACACTTTGTGTTTTTCTAAAGAGCATTCAAGGGTGGGGACTGTTAATGTGTTCATTATATCCAAACAGTCTCACCCAAGAGAAATAATGAGGAAAAAGATGAATAGAAAATGGAAAATACTCTCCGTTAGTAATGCTTTCCAGGCAGTAAAGCATTTTAAGTCAATAACTTGCTTACTACTTATGGGTCAGCACAATATTTTCTAAATTCCCTTATATAATTGGCCATCTATGTTTAATGGGATTTTCTGCACAAATATTACATAATCCCTAACCGAGCTATTAGCTGTTCATGTCAACTGTCCATCTTGATTCAATCCTTCTAAGCTAGCCTTACCTATCCCCAGATGACAAGGCTAGTAGCCAATTAAAAAACTGCTATGGCTTTTTCAGCTCTATCTCAGCACTGCCTATTGACCCTGCAAAGCCTACTACAATGCTACGAACATGTCAGGTGCTCAATAAATGCTTTGTGTATAGAAATGAATCCGCTCTGATAATTGTAGTTTATTTTCTCAAAATTACCTGCTGGTAGTACAGCTGGATTCAAAGGAAAACTATCTGTGGAAACTGGACTGAGACAAACTGGACTGAAACTCATTGTTTATTATTCTAATCATTTTTAAGAAGACAGATCCTTTTGAGAAATTGATGGAGGTAATGAGCTCTCTCCCCAGAAGAACGCACATGTACACATACACATCTGAGTTTACATACAGGTTTGGGTGGTTCCATTAACCTTTTAAAGGATCATAGGTTCCAGGTAAAAAATCCCTGACCTCTCAAAGCAATAAAATGGTCAAGAAGTGCCAGTGATTCACATGACATCAACTTTATTGATATGTACTAGATCAGATGTGAGCAAACAACCGAAACCTTTATAGTGTTATACAATGCAATTTTAAGAACATCCATCGTATGAATATTACAGGGCATTCAAATTGTGGAGCCTGGGATTTCCCTGGGGGTGCAATGGTTAAGAATCCTCCTGCCAATGCAGGGGAGATGCGTTTGATCCCTGGTCCAGCAAGATCCCACATGCCACAGAGCAACAAAGCCCGTGCGCCACAACTACTGAGCCTGCGCTCTAGAGCCCGCGAGCCACAACTACTGAGCCCGCGTGCCACAACTACTGAAGCCCACGCACCTAGAGCCCGTGCTCCGCAACAAAACAAGCCACCGCAATGAGAAGCCCGCGCACCGCAAAGGAGAGTAGGCCCCGCTCGCCGCAACTAGAGAAAGCCCGCACGCAGCAACGAAGACCCAACGCAGCCAAAAATAAATAAATTTATTTAAAAAAAAAGCAAATGTGGAGCCTGATTATTTGCTTCTCAAAAAATTTTTTCAACCTACCTAAGACAGTAAGCATCTTGAAGCCAGGACGTCCATGTCTTTGAAGTCACAGTCTCTGCCATCCAGTTGGCCTTTGGTGAGAATCTGTTGTTGTGTGTTGGATGAACACATGGCTCCCTTGCAATTTCTGTAAATAGCTTTGCTTCATTGAAGTCCTGGCATTTAGGTCATTAAAAGCTTGCGTGAATGTGCAAAAAGCCCGTCAATTGAAGATTACTCAGAAAAGAAGATAAAGTGTATCTCAAACTGTAATGTGAGTCAATGGGAAAAGTGATTTACTTTACAAAAATGAAATTTACACAAAACTAGGGCATAAATCAAGATCTTCTCTCTCTCATGAATAATTTGAGTCACCTAGTATAATTTATAGCCTTTGTCATGAAACCAATTTAAAACCCTATTCCAGTTTTAGTGTATCTTCTGTGAAAGCTAGCACAAATCCTGATACAGGAAACTTGTCTCAGTTGCCAAAATTTTTTTTCTGCAGTAAGCGATGTGAACTCTTCAAACATCAGGCATTTTTCGTTCTGCCTTTCTTTTTTGGCTCTTTGCTGAGACAAATTTTGAAGTCTGCTAGATCACTGTCACAAAGAATTCTCTTTATGTGAAGGTAACACAGAGCCAGTGGCTTCAACTAAGGAAACAAATAGCATATTGAGGGGGATTACTTCACTCTTCTTCTGGAAATGGCAGAAAATTCCAATCTCCTGATTAGCGGGAAATATTCATGAGAAAGGATTTTTTCTTACTGCAAGCAGGAACACCTTATTACAGCACAATCCCTTTTACCAATAAGCCTCTCAGCTATGAGGTGCCAAACTGATTATCCAGGAATTTAGCTTCCTCCATTTATTCATTAGTTTGCTGAGGCTGCTATAACAAAACACCACAGACTGGGTGGCTTGAACAACAGACATTCATTTCCTTACAGTACGGGAGACAGGAAGTCCGAGATCAAGGGGTCAGCAGATCTGGTTTCACCTGAGGCCTCTCTGGCTTACAGATGGCCTCCCTCTTACAGCCTCTGCACACACCCCCTATGTCCCCCGCCTCTCCTTGTAAGGACAGTGATCCTATTGGATTAGGACCCCACCCGAATGGCCCCATTCTAATTCAATCACCTCTATAAAGACTGTATCTCCAAGAATGAAATAGTGCCACGTGCAGCAACATGGATTGACCTAGAGACGATCATACTGAGTGAAATAAGTCAGACAAAGACAAATATCATGTACTGCTTATATGTGGAATCTCAAAAATAATAACACAAATGAACTTACTTACAAAACAGAAACAGATTCACAGACTTAGAGAATGAACTTACGGTTACCAGGGGGGAAGGGTGGGAGGGATAGACTGAGAGTTTGGGATTGACATGTACACACTAAAAAAAAAAAAAAAAGACTATCTCCAAATACAGTTACATTCTGAGGAAATGGGACTTCAACATATGAATTTGGGGGGAGACACAATTCATCCCATAGTGCTCGAGAATCCAGGAATCTGACAGCTCGCCCTCTCGTAGCCCTGTGTTCACTGACCACCTCTAGCTACACTTTACTCTCCAAGGATCAGGCTTAGAATCCCAAGACTTCTTTCTGACCCCAGGGCCCACAGTGTCTCCGATGCTATTACAGATTCACTTCTGCTTACCTTCTTACGGCTGCCATAGTTACTAGGGACCAGGCAAAAGAGTTCTATATAGAATTCTGAGTGACTTCTTTCTTCTACTTGACTGTGTGTATGTATGTGTAGGTACTCTTTTGATACAAAAAAACAAACCTCTAGTCCCTTGTTTGCATTTAAGCATCAATAAATCAATGACAATAATTCCACTTACATTTGTGTAGAACTCTACATTAAGAGGAGAACTGTGGAAGAAAGTCTAACAAAAGTGACAAAAGGGACAGCCAGACAGAGGTAAGAGAACTGTGAGAGAATGAAGCTAAAAGAAGAAAGGAGGAGATTCAAAAGTTGATAGATGCTTTGAGGGATATTGACCAATAAAAGATCAGAGAGCTTGGAAATTAAGAAATAACTGATAATATTAAGAACAGCTGCAGCGGAGTGGAGTAGAATTTTGGAAGGCAAATATAACTGGTTGGGAGTTGAATAAGAAGTGGTTAACAGAATAGTGAATACGAGACAACAACAAGTAGCTTGAAGGGTGGCTGGGGGAATGTGGAGGGCCAAGAAACGAGTTTGTAAGGATGGGTGAACACGGTCATAGGCTAGGACAGGGAGAAAGGGCAAAGAAATTGTTAATTAGACTGAGGGAGAATCTAACAAATGAAGCAAGGTTTGGGGAGACGAAACGGCATCCAAGAGATAAAGCACAGACAAGGAAATAACAAGAAGTTACTAATAAAGTTAGTAAAAAAAGAAAGCCCACATCCATCCTTAACAGGGCACATCGGAAAGGATGATTGCCAGCACGGCCGACAGCAGAGGCATCTACGCCTCTGTTGGGGTTGGTAAAACGAGACGATCTCAGTAGCTCCCATTCGATGCCCATTTGAGATACATGACATGTTTCAGATGGCAGCGGGGAAAAGGAGGCCTTTGGGGATCTGGGCTCACGTTCAAAAACTCATTTTGCTGAAAAAAAATCAATTAAGCAAAGAGTCAATTCACCAAATTTATCAGTTTATTTAAATTTTGTTTATCTTAACTGTACGTTTACAGCAATCAGTATTGGATGAGATTTAACAGATTTTTGAAGCTTTGGGGGAAGTTTTTGTTGACTGATTTTCATTCGTTCTTCATGCCACCCTTACAAAAGCAAAGTATCATGGAGTGCTTTAATCTCATTATGAGCATAGCTAATATCTAGAAAAGTACATGTAAATACCAGGAATCAAAATGTCAGGGTTTCCTAAGAAGGGTTTTGTCTTGCCCACTCTTTGCCCTATTTAAGGCTGTTTGGCCAAAATTTTCAAGTAGAATAGCCCACCTATGTTGTTATCATAGCAACAGGTAGCCAAAACTTAAAATATGGTATAGCTGCTCTTATTGCTTCATAGTTAACTTTTTCCGCCCCTGAAAAGCACAGTATTCCCAAGATGCAAAGGGTCAGCGAATGTGTCAGCTACTGAGTAAAACTCGTCACAGGGAATTGTCCCGAGTCCCGCCTCTGGAAGCTCTGCCACGGCCTTCAGAAGCTATCATTTTTTAAAGTATTTGTCTGTCCATCACATAGCGCATAGCTATGTTACTTGGGCTTTTTATGACAGCTGGAAGAGGCAAGTTCAAGATTTGCTGTAAGGGTACCAGGAATCTAGGGCAGCACCAGCGACAGGATCACTAGGGGACCTGTGATTGCAAGGCCAGGATGTGTAATCAGCTCCATAGAAAACTGGCTCATTGGAGCCAGAAAAGACTTGCGCAAGAGTGACCACTAGGGACACTCTGAACTAATATATTATGTGACCTCTCGATCAAAATTTTGTATTTAGACTTAATGTAGTTTGACTTTGAAGTCCTAATCACATGGTCCTTTATAATAATTCCATCTAAGCAGCCTTAAATTCTTTCCCATCTTTGAATGGTTCCAAATTCCATTTTCTGCAACTGTCAACAACAAGTCTATGCCTTTGGAATGCTTTACATAGTAGCTAAACATTTATTTCCTAAAAGACTGATACGAAATATACAAGTGCCAAGATAAATTTTATTGGGGCCAAAAACATACTTCTCTTTAATGAGAGAATAACAAATTGGATTATACAAGCATCTGTCTAGAGCCCTTTGGGGATGAAAGAGGATCCCTTCTGACCCTTCCATGTTGATCTACAGCCTCATAAGGAATCTGGTGCACAGCCCAGAGTCAGAGCTGAGCCACACTCACGAAGTCAGCCGCAAAGCATGTAGATAGGACAGTTCTCCATCGTGGTTAAAAACTGGAGTCAGGTTTCCGAAGTGTAAGTTCTGGTCAGTAATAGGTTCAAATCACTTAGTACTTAATATTTGACAAGTTATTTAATCTCTTTCTGCCTCTGTTTTATCTTTCATGAAATTAGGTGGGAAATGGATGAACTTGAGTATGTGTGGTATATATGCATATACTTGGCACATAATATACACTCAATAAATATTAGCCCTTTTGTACACAATGGAAAAGTTTATAGATGGCAACTTGGGGTCACACACGTTACTTTGTAAATTCTTCCCTTTTTGCTTTTCACAAGGCAAGTCTAAAAAGTTGGACTTAAATTAAATGCTATTGTTTCTCCGATACAGAATTTATTCACTCATTCAAGAAATACTTATTGGGGGGGGTGGGGGAGGGATGCATTGGGAGTTTGGGGTTAGCAGATGCACACTATTACATATAGGATGGATAAATAACAAGGTCCTACTGTAGAGCACAGGGAGCTATATTTAATATCCTGCGATAAACCATAATGGAAAAGAATACATATGTATGTATACCTGAATCACTTTTCTGTACAGCAGAAATTAACACAACATTGTAAATCAATTATACTTCAATTTAAAAAAAAGAAAAAAAATTATTGAGTGAATACCATATGTCATGCTTTGTGCTAACGTGTAATAAAAAAAGAGTGAAAAATAAAACCCGTGTGGTCTCTACCCTCAAGGAGTTTACAGTCTAACAGGCAACAGTTCAAACTGTAAATAAAACACAGTTAGAATGTGTGTGATGATGACAGGAAGGAGAAGAAGAGATGTAAAACAGATGTAATATTCAAAGTTTCCATCAGTTTAAACCTGTGCTTATGATAGGTGGCAACCAGAACCGCTGCCAGGCAAGAAGAGAGGTATTTCCTTCCCTGCACTAAAGGACATCCTCAAAGAAAATTAAACAGGTACAGAGTTAGTCTCCTTTAATACACTTCTACCTGCATACGTTGAGAGAGCTATAGCAGGATTCACCTATCTCACTGGAGAGTCAACTATTAAGCAATGAAATCTCTGCCTAAAAGAAAAATCCAAATAGAGAAAAAAGTGGGGGTAATAAGTCATGAAAGATGGGGAGAGGGAAACTAGGAGAGACTAGAAAATACTCCCCCTGACTGCTGTCCACGCTCAGTCTTCTCTGCCCTGGAACCATGTCCCTCTGCTACATTTATATCCTCATGGGCAGCTAGGAGGGCTGAAAAGTACACTCCAAAGAGTCTTGGGGACTCCGCACCACTGACCCCCTTCAGTATGGACATCACAGAACTCACGTATCAGGGACGCATCAATCCCTTGGACAGCTGTAACAGGCCCCTCCATGCCCAAATGAGAAACAGATTTGCACTAGCAGTACTGGTCACCAGCTGCCTCAGTTTGCCTGGGGGCTGAGGCATGTCCCAGGGAGTGACTTTTGATGATAAAACTGGGACAGTCCCAAGCTAACCAGGACAGTTGGCCATCCTAATGGCAGGGAACTCTCACAAAGGCAGACATCCGCTCTACGCTCTAGAGGAGCTGCAGTGTGGGACCCCTGGTAATGGAGCGTGGTGGTCAAATACGGGGGTCTCTGGGGTCAGAGGACGTGTGTTCAAACCCAGCTTTCACTTACAAGCTGTGCAACCTCACACATTTTACTCTTCCTCTCTAGGTCTCAATTTCCTCCTCTGCAAAACAACCATGTGCTTCAGTTTGCTGCAAGGATTAAATAAAGTACTGGGTGTGAAGCTTTCCACACACCACCTGGCACACTGGCAGCGCGCTGTATGGGTTATTACCTTTTCTACCTTAGGAAGCTCTCAACAAATATTTACCGAATGAACAAATACTTGCACGTACTTCTGATGAGTCTGTCATGTTCCTCACAGTTACAAATCGCTTTTCCTCTGGAAGGCGGGGGGTGTGGGATAATGAATACGACACTGCCACTGCCCAGCACCCCCACCCCACACCACCTCACAGCTCGGCATATGCCTTCCTGCACTCTTCAGGATCCAGTCCTGTTCCTTTAGAGTCTCCACATCCCACCAAGCACGTCTTGAGCAGAAGGACACTTCACTGTCCTAGCAATGGACAGTCACATTCTCTCCATCCCTCCCTTGCTCTCAGCCCAGGAAGACAGGGCTACCTTGTAATCCTTGCTACATGGGAAATATTTAGTTGATTCAGCCGGGATCCAAGGAGTGAGCAGCAAATGAAGAAGACAGAGAAGAACACGTTGTGCTTTTTCAAGGGTGTGGGGAAATGGACAGCAGGAGCCCAGTCAAATCCGATCTGTCGGGGCTTCCCTGGTGGCGCAGTGGTTGGGAATCCGCCTGCCAGTGCAGGGGACGCGGGTTCGATCCTTGGTCCGGGAAGTTCCCACATGCCGTGGGGCAACTAAGCCTGTGCACCACAACTACTGAGCCTGCGCTTTAGAGCCCAAGAGCCACAACTATAAAAAAAAAAAAAAAAATCCGATCTGTCAGGAGAAAAGTTGGGTTCCACCGGTTGGCAGGCTGGCTTTGAACTGAACCAAAAGTGACCAACATACCAAAGCGTTCACTGTATAAATGAAGCAGCTGACATGTATTATATAAACAGTAAGTCTAATGAGAAGGCATTTTAGTTTCCAGAATAAGAGATTTCCAGACTCCCAGGGGAAGATGCAGGAGGGATAGAAAGAAATATTTAGAAAAACTACAGAAAATCCATTAATACTACCCATGAGCTTCAAAGAGCTGGAGACTTGTTCTTGGAGCATTTAAAAACTAAACTCAATAACCCCACCATGATTGTGATACCTACCCTTTGGACAGTCTCTCTCTCTCTCTCTCTCTCTCTCTCTCTCTCTCTCTCTCTCTCTCTCTCTCTCTCACAGACACACACACACACACACACACACAGGCACTGTAATCCATAGTATCCAGCGGAATGTGTCATACATCAAGATGGATGCCGGTGGACAAGCAAGGCTGGGAATTCATGGCTGGTGGACAGAGCACTGGGTTAGGAGACCAGAAATCTTCATTTCAACCCAGTGAACTTGTGACGGTGACAAATCATCCACTTCTTTGTCCTTTAGCTGCTCTAGCTGCAAAGGGATCACAGCCATTTCTGTTTTCTTCCATATAGGACACTCGTCAACTGGAGTGAGATCGCATGTACGGAGTCCCTCTTCAGAAGAGAACATATGCATACCCTCTATGATTAATAATAAAAATTGGACTCCAAGATTCTGTCAAGAAACCTTTGTCGAAAGCCCAGGAGAGCATAATTCCTCCGAAATGGTACCAGTCCTTTGTACCACCCTAGGCTTTAGAAATATGAAGATATTTTTAAGCAACAGGACGTCACTGGCATATAATCATTCCCCACTCATATTTTCAAGAGCCTTGTTCAAGCTAGTTTTAACTTAATTGAAGTAACAAGTCGAGACTTTAAAATAGATATCAATGAAAGAAATCCCTTTCTGTAGTAGATATTATATAAGCTTATTCTTTCTTTATGAAGCATTAGTTCATATTGAAAGAAACAAGTGGTTTCTGATTATAAAGCACAGTGAAAAATACAACCATCATTAGACAGCATATGTTGAATAAATAACACTCAATCATGTGAGTTAGCCAACTACTGTGGATACAAATACATTTCTGAGTCATGCCGGCTATTAATCAGTGGTAAGACCAACGAACAGAAGGAAAAATTTCATCCCAAGCCAACTACTGAAGTGTCGCACAGAACATTCCCCATTCATTCTCCACAGAATTAGTCGTATTGCTAGCTCTGATAAGAGGGTCTGGTTTCCTATATCTTTTCCGGTTTCTTGGGTACTGAACGGTGTTCTGCGAAGGGACAAGAACAGCATCTGCTTTCAATTCTGCTTGTGATTCGAAACTTTGCTCACATGAAAGTCACACCTGGAATAAAAGGCGGAGCCATACGAGCGTATCTGGCCAGTTACAGCAAGTAAACATTGTCATCAGTAAAAAGTACACACAGTTTCCTGAATCACTGTGCCTCATGACATTCTTTTGGAAGACTGTCAACAGCGTGGGGTCAATACTTCAACCTTCCAGAACAAGAGCCCAACTTACCACCTGATTGTGCTACTTAGACCTACTGCGTAACCATAGCTCAGGCTGCTCTCTTTGAGTGTTAGAGACCAGACAGAATCAGCGATCAGTCAATAATTATTAACAGAGCTCTCTTTCCACAAGCTGAGCCCTGACCTCGTCTGTCTGTGTTCACTTGGATGTGGCTCGTCTCTAAGACAACACAGTCTCCCTACTGTCAAGGAGATTACGATCTAGTGGGGAAGTTAAAACATATACTTGAAAAATTAAATAACCACGCAAGATGTATTGTGGCTGAAGTATGAGAAATGTCAAAAAGTAGTAACTGATTAAATGCTAAATGAATGATACTGAGACCTGCAGTTTGCACACTGTGCTCCAGGTAACCCCAGCTGTTCAGGTGACCCCAGTTGTTCAGGTGGGGGCAACTGTCAAGGATGCGGCACAAAAAAGAGAAGCACCAAGTAAGTGGGGCTTCCGCTGAGCCCCCCATCCTGGTCTCCACCTCCACCAGAGTCACTCCCGTGCTTTTTGTTTTCTGTTCTCTGTTTTTGTTTTTCACTTTCTATACTGGATCTTCACGTACAATTCCATATCAAGGAAGGGGCTCAAATTATTTTTTTAAGATCACTGATATATTTTTCAATGCCCTAAGTTTCAAAATCACATAGTGTCATCACTCTGAGTTGTGGTGGCAGAAGGTTTCCTGGAGGAGGATGACGGGAGACTTGCCAGATGCAGAGGACACAGATAGTTAGAAAGTTTCCAGGCTAATGGTTTATATAAGACCACTAAGATGCCTCACCAAGTGGCAGTCCTCAGTCTAGATTAGCAAAGGAGACAGTGCCACCTGCACACAAGCTGCGGCGCAAGACAATGAGATGGGGATTTAAGAGGCCTCCTCTTGGAGAGGAGCCATATCAAAATCCACACCCACAGTCATCAGTTTATAGAAAGAATTCAGGTACACAGATGCAAGACCTATCGGAGAACTCAGTGGAGAACAACAAGGTTCCTAGTAAATGGGCAGAGCTGGACTGGCCTGACAGGGAGTCGGTGTGGGTGGGGCTCCTGGCCCAGCTAAGGCAAACATCACAACCAGATCAGTTTTAGGAACTAAGAGTGAGAGTCCTGGCTTGCTAGGAAACACTGCAATGGCAAAATATGAGGATGGGGTCCTCTTCTCCCATAGATCATTTACCCCTGAATTGAGCAGGCACCCTCTGTACAGAGAGGTGAGCAGAAAAAGCTCTGAAAGAGGTCCTGACACCATTTCTCTCTTCCCCTGACCATCAGACCCAGACACCAGGGGGATATGAATTCTGCTATTACTATCTGAAGAAACAGAGTTGTAAGGAGTCAAACACATTTCTCACAGCATTTGCAGTTAATAACAGAATTGGTGGGTACTACCTGAGCATAGGTAATACGTTTCTCTAGATTACACAAACAAGACAAAATAAGATACAAACACATCACAAGCATTCTTGGGATGCAAGCACCAAAAAAAGGATAATTTAAGTATTAAAAAATTATTAGAAAACTAGAACAAATAATCCTAAAATTTATATGGAACCCCAAAAGATCCCAAATTGCCATAGCAATCTTGACAAGAAGAACAAAGATGGAGGTATCATGCTCCCTGACTTCAGACTATACTACAAAGCCACAGTAATCAAAACAGTAACGGTACTGGCAGAAAAGCACACATAGATCAATGGAACAGAATAGAGAGCCCAGAAATAAAGCCACACACTTATGGTCAATTAATCTATGATGAAGGAGGCAAGAATATACAATGGACAAAAGACAGTCTTTCAATAAGTGGTGCTGGGAAAACTGGACAGCTACATGTTAAAGAGTAAGATTAGGACATTTTCTCACATCATATACAAAAATAAACTGAAACGGATTAAAGACCCAAATATAAAACTGGAAAACATGAAACTTTTAGAAGAAGACAGTACATTCCTTGATATAAGACTTAGCAAAATATATTTTTTTGGATCTGTTTCATCAGGCAATGGAAACAAAAGCAAAAATAAACCAATGGGATCCAATTAAACTTAAAAGCTTTTGCACATTGAAGGAAATCATCAACAAAATGAAAAGACAGCCTACTGAATATGATAAAATATTTGCAAATAATATGACTGATAATACCCCAAATATATAGAGAGATCACACAACTCAATATAAAAACAAACGAACAACACAAGAAAAGTGGGCAGACATTTTTCCATATGTCTTTCCAAAGAAGACATACAGATGGTCAACAGGCACATGAAAAAATGCTCAGCATTGCTAATCGTCAGAGAAATGCAAATCAAAACCACAATGAGATATCACCTCACACCTGTCAGAACGGTTAACTTCAAAAAGTCTACAAATAAGGATGTGGATAAAAGGGAACCCTCGTACACTGTTGGTGGGAATGTAATCTGCTATAGCCACTGTGGAAAAGAATATGTAGGTTCCTCAAAAGACTAAAAATACAATTCCTATATGATCCAGCAATCTCACTCCTGGGTATGTATCTGAAGAAAACTAAAACTCTAATTCAAAAAGATAAGTGCACTGCAATGTTCATAGCAGCATTATTTATAATAGCCAAGATATGGAAACAACCTAAGTGTCCATCAACAGATGAAGACGATGTTTTATTTACACACACACACAGAGAGGAATACTATTAAGCCATAAAAAACAATGAAATTTGCAACAATGTGGTAGATATTATGCCTAGAGAAATCAGAAAGAGAAAGACAAATACTCTGTTATCACTTATATGTGGAATCTAAAAAAATAAACAAACAAATGAATATAACAAAACAGAAAGAGATTCACGGACATAGAGAATAAACTAGCGGTTACCTTGGGGACAGGTACAGGAGCAGAAGCATGATAGGGATAGAGGCTTAAGAGATACAAACTACTATGTATAAAATAAATAAGCAGGGCTTCCCTGGTGGCGCAGTGGTTGAGAGTCCGCCTGCCGATGCAGGGGACACGGGTTCGTGCCCCGGTCCAGGAAGATCCCACATGCCGCGGAGCGGCTGGGCCCGTGAGCCATGGCCGCTGAGCCTGCGCGTCCGGAGCCTGTGCTCCGCAACGGGAGAGGCCACAACAGTGAGAAAAAAAAAAAAAAAAAAGAGATTGTTTCCTATTCATCTTTGCATCTCTAATTACCATACCACAGTTAGGTGATCAATAAACATTTCTTACATGTTAAATGAAAATCATGCCTGCCAGACTGAGGATGGATGTAGCTATTGGTCAGACTCAGAAAAAGTCTGTGCTCTCCAGGCACCAATTTTGAGGAAAATAACAGGAGAATACAGAAAGATGTGACCCTTGATGAAGGACTCATGCCATGCACATGGTTGGGAAGCTAATTAGAAATCAGTTACACAGTTAGCTCATGGAAAGCAGATCTCCACGACACAGACTGAAGCAAACAAGCCCCTGGAGACAGCCCTGGTCAGTGCCCATCACAGCCCCTAAGGCACGGCCTGGCCGATCTTATCTAAGGATGGGGCTGTTATCTTCAGACAGGTTCTGCAATGTCAAATGCTGGGTCCTCCATTATCTACTCTTCCTCTTCTAAAGATCTGTCCTAAAAGTG
The DNA here is from genome assembly GCF_951394435.1 of Stenella coeruleoalba. NCBI lineage: Eukaryota > Metazoa > Chordata > Mammalia > Artiodactyla > Delphinidae > Stenella > Stenella coeruleoalba. The sequence goes on from NC_137162.1 coordinate 70,919,570, forward strand.
GAGAAGCAGATGGGGGTGAGGTGCGGAGGCAGGCTGTGTGCTTCCCCTTGAGCCCCATCCTCTATTCAAAGAGAAATAGTTAACGGTTCACCTTCTGTATAACCCATCCCTAAACTGCTAAGGAAAACCTGATTTCAGGCAGTTTTATTATACCTCCTACTCCCCAGGGAGGTTTCTTCCACTCTAGAGGAGAGAAGCTTTCCTCTTCTAAATCAAGAGTCCAATTAATCAGAGGACCTCCCACCTCCCATGGAATTCAATGATGGCAAAACCATCTCCAGTCCAGCTACCACTGAGGCTCACTAGAAATCACTGCTTCTTTGAAGAATGTTGCCAACATAGCTGACCACCCCCCAGGTACTAGCAAGAATTCGGGTCATCGGTGATGATCTTCAGAGTTATTTGATCATGTTTCTTTGTGGATCATACTCATGTACTCAGAGTATTTTTAAGATAAAGGAACATAGGTTATAATAAGACTGACTCTGAGCTCTCTGTGTAACTTCTTAACAATACTGCTCCTTCTAATGAATTACCAGATCTTTAGAATATGATCAAAGCCAAAGTCCCCTAGTGGCCAGGATGAAGGTCCAAAAGTGATGCAGAAAACAGAGGCTAGAGCCCAGGAGAAGAAATTTCATCTGTCCTGGCAGGGAAACACAGAGAGGAAATGTGGGTCAGGAGCAAGACAGCTTCTACAGTAACATTAGCATCAAAGAAAAGGATGAGAATATTATTAAATATAGAATAAATACATAAAATGTAACATACTTGAAACCAAATAGCATCTCTGTCCTTTTCAAAAACATTATATTGCCTTCTTAGGAAGCATATATCTAAAATTATAATAAATCAGATTGCTTTAGGTTCCACTCAGAAACATTTTGTCAAAAGACTGCCTTACATCTTATTTGAAAAACATAAGCAGACTTTTACCAAATATAGACACAGGATCATAAACTGAAAATAGAAACCAGAAGACAGACTCAGTGGAAACCAAGGGAATACTGAACATTGTATTACACTTGGCAGTGAAGAAACAGAAATCTACAGTGATTTACTATCTTTACATATGAATATAGAATTAGGTGAAAAAATATTCAAACTATCAGAAATAGTAAGACACTTTTGGCAATAAGTAAGGAAGAAGATTTATTTAACTTTGGAGAGGGTTGGCAGAAAGGGACTAAAACGAGAAACAATAATATCACATATTAACTTTGTTCTTCAACAACCACATTTTAATGTATCAACTTTGGCTGTTGTTGTATGCCTTGGCAATTCAATAAAGTTACTGAAATGGAAAATTGAAAATTTTTATTGTGATATTTCCAATCTCTCCACTCGTGGAATAGTTTAATAATAAGCCATTGCCTATGCTTCCAGCATTCTCATTAAAATGACTGAGCTATCATTTTTCTTTCTATTCCTAGTTATCAGCAACTTTATTTACCAGGGCGTATTAAGTAGAACACAAGGCTCAGCTAACCATTTGGGGTTGTACTTTCTGAACGGGCAAGGATTATCCACTGCAAAGACACAGTTTTAAAGCTGGAAGGAATCCTAAATGTTTTCATTTTCCATACGTCATGGTATCAGTGAGGAAACTGAGGTTCACAAAGGTTAAGTAACTTGTCCTAAGTCAACAGTCAGTCAATGGCAGAGTAGAGGTCATGCTTCCACGATGTTCTACTACAGCAGACTATCCTAGAGACCAAATATTATTTTAGTAGTAACTGTGGAACACTGGCCTACACATGCCTGTCTGGCAAAACAACAAAAAACTAAATGGCCAAAGGGGAGTCTTAATTTATTGAAAACCTCCCTCAGCCTTATCACAAGGAATTCCAGATTGCAAAGGAATCAGATTCCATGTACAGTCACCTTACTTGGGACGTTTTCCTTCCGGCTTTTATGAATCTGCCCCCAGCTTTGACATGTTCCAATGTTCTATAAAAGGTCTCTTTGTGTTCACACAGGGTCATGTGGAATATTGACAACTCCCTAATTTGTGGGGTGATGTCTCCATAAAGCTGCATTAATTCCTTTGTTGGTCTTTGCAGAGTAAATCTACTTCTAATCTGGTACCTGCCATTAAGCTGCTCATATCACTAATTTATTTCCCTTTTAAACAGCAATTTGGGCATGTTTTCTTTGGCTCAGGCTCTACATAAAACATTTACATTAACTATTAACCCTCCTGAGGCAGTGGGCTTGATCGGAAGAGGAACAGAGCGGAGCTGAAAGAGCCAGGGGTGGGTCCAATAAGCCGTGTCACCTTGAACAAATCATTTACCCTCTCTGAACCTTTCTTCATGGGTAAAATGTAAGAGGTCAATTTCATGACCCCTAAGATCTAAAACTCTACATTTCTAAATTGATCATTTTAAAGCCAATCCTAACAATAATTATTATGCTTCTACCCTAAACTTCCGCCCCATTTACCTCTATACACCTGGTACGTATTTCAGTCCTAGCACTGAGACAAGTAAATAAACTACAGTAAAATGTGATGTCTCCCTTACTACACCATGAACTCCATGAAAGGTTAATTCATTTTTATAGGCTCAGTGCCTGGCAGAGTTGACATTCTATAAATGTTTGATATATGAACAGAAGGACGGATGATTGCCACAGCCTAAGAGTAAGAAGAGCTTACATTATCTTAATAATGTTTATATTATCTTTGTAAATAGCCCAGAGATCATTATCCTTAACCTTATCAGAAGAGCTAGCACTTACATGTAATTTTGCCTATTTACAGCATAATGGACTTCACAGTACATCTCTTATAGCCTGATCTCTTCCTGCTTTATCTTACACTCTTAACCTTCCTTCTTGACCATAAGCTTTTTGAGAGTAAGATCTATGCCTGATTCATCCCAACTTTCTGCACCTATTCATTGCACTTAGGAGGTCTTCCACCAATTGTAACTAATTAAGTGAATCAAAAAGAGTAGTTTCAGTATAACGGTGGCCAAATAAATGATACATCTGGTAACAAAGTAAAAAATTTTTTTCAGGGCAAAAGGCTTGGAACAAGTTATCAGTGATGATAAAATTCCAACTTTTTGTCCTTTTACCCTTTCATTCATCTCAAATTTTTACCCCTATAAAAATCACTCATTCCTAGTGACTGCATTTTCCTTCATAATTCCATCAGTTCATAATTAATGGAATATAATGAGGTCTAATATAATCTAATAAGGTCTCACAGAGGAGAGGAAGCATGAAGACTCCTTTATACTTCAGTTGCAGTTCCAACAAAGAAGACACAGTATTTGCATGGTTTCCGTTTATATGAAATCCAGCAGTATGGGATGCCTTGTACACAAATTGTCTCTATGTTGCTTCAATAGGGACTTTGTCAAGTGTTAACAGTTCACTACTCTGAGTGATACGGAATAGCACCAGAAATACTGACTCCTGGTGGGATGTCCTGCCCTCCTTTGACTTATCATATGATGCCAGGGTATTCACTTTAGGATGGTGTATTTTTGCCCCCAGGCACGTCCATGCCTCTGGTCGAGGAAAGCCTTCCCTACGTGCAGTTCTCTCTTTCAGGCAACGTCAGTTTCTCGATTGCTGTCTCACAACTTTCACACATTCACGATTCCCTACTGGCATAAACAATCCGTATTAACGCATACATAATGTTAATACTTTCTAGCTCACTTTTTAAATAGTGATCACAATTCTAATTATGCTATTAGTTCATTCTAATTATATTCATTATTACCAATATGATTTGTTAATGGGGATCTTCATTATTATAAGCAGTACTTTATATTACTGTTATAAAAGCTGCCAATAAACCACAATTATTAGAAACAGTCTTAATGTATTTACTATTTGTTTCGTCAAGTCCCACATAATCAACATGGACATATTTATGTCTCTATAAACTTCAAAGGAACCAGACAAGCCTTTATTCCTAAAAAATGACTGTCATGCTAATAAAAATAATGGCTAAGATGTACTGAGCACTGCCATGTGCCAGCACTAAATGAGTTAACATGGATCATCTCATGAACGTTCCCAAGGATCCTATGAGGTAGAGGCTTTAATTAACCCCATTTTACAGATAAGAAAACCAAGGCTTAGACAAGTTAAATAATGACTAAAATGTTTACAGCTAACAAACGATGGAGCTATAACTCAGAACCCAGATAATGTCACTCCAGATTATTGTGTTTGGGGGGAGAGGATGAACTTGCTCCTTTTGGAAGATACCATACTTTTTGTATTTGTATAATTACTTCTCCAAATTCAAGTTTGCGTATAGTTTTAAAACTCTGCCTTAAAACCAAAAGTACACAGAGAGTGCAAACGGAAATATTTGCAATAGGAATTATAGGCTATCAAAAATATACTGAATCATTATTACTGAGAAATTAGCAGATAGAGTAAATCAAAGTAAGAGCATAATATAGTATTGTATAAGTATCAGCATAGTTTTCCAACTGTGAATTTGCTAATGTTGACTGATTAACTTTACAGTTAATAAGCTTATTAACTGTGTACCTTAACAGCTTTTTCTTTTTAGTGTGTAAGGTTTAAAGTTTAATTTCTTTTCACAAAGATTAATCAAAGATTTTCCAGCTGCCAAAAGATAATACAGCAAAAAGGATTAAAACTAAATTTAACCACAAAGGTTTTGATAGTACCGCATCACATCCCATCCATTTATGAATTGATTTTTGTATAAAAGCGAATACGTAAAGTCTGATATTCATTGTTGCCTATTATTAGTTTCCATTTGCTGGTCCAATTAGTATCACATTCGTAAGAATTATGTGCATAAAAGAGGTATGAAACCACATTCTCTCTGAAAGTTTAAAGAATCTATGAGCCTTTTAGAAGACATGCTTAACATACTGTCTTAATAAAGACAGCTTACAAATCAGAAAGATTTCTTGGTTTTATGATCTGAAGCCAAAACTATATGAAACTTAAGAAGCAAATATTCCTTGCTTTTAAAACTATGAAACCTAAATAGTTTAAATATTTACTCTGGGAAGCAAATAAGTACTTTGAGACTGTAAGAGTTCACCCAAATAGCCTTTAGAACAAAACAATGCATTGTAATCCATTTCAATACCACTGCTCTATCTACACATTAAAACGTATTAAGGTTTGTCATGTTGAAGACCCTGCGAGGCATACTCTACGGAACGTGGTCTCCAAGAGCTTACCTTTTGCACTGTTTAGTTTATTCTGTTTTTAATTATGAAAATAATAAAACAGATACTGTTTCATAACACCTAGATTTAAGAAATGTTAAATATTTCTCAGCCTGTTTTTGTTACACAAAAATCCAGGCGGAGATACTAGAACCAACAACTCCGTTTTTTGCTTAGAACTCCTTATATATTCAGACCTCTGAGGCCTATAGCAGCACCATGTTTGGGTTTGCAAAACCAGTCTACTAAAATTTCCCTGCAACTGAGATAGATGATACTTCAGTACAAAAGGCGAATTTACATGAGTACATTTTTAAGAGCCGTATTGCTTTTAAAAAGAAACTGAGTGAGAAGGGGAGCTGAGGCAGCATGGTAAGCAGTTGTGAACGTCGGGGTCTATAGCAGGTGGAGCCTGAGTCCAGTACTAGTTTTGCCATGTACTAGATGCAAAGCCTTGAGTAAGTTTTTTAATTTTATTAAGCCTCAGTTTTCCTCATTCATAAAATAGACAGAATTACATTAGTTCCCTAACAGAGCTGTTGTGAGGATTGGGTGATATAGGTAAAGCACTTAGTATAACGCTGGGTACAAAGCACATATTCAATACATGGCAGTGACCCTCACCGTTAGAAAAGAGGTCAGCTGGGGAGGAAAAAATGTGTCATTTTTCAGGGAAGTTGCAACAACAACAACAAAAAACATAACACAAAAAAATTAGGCTTCTTTGGTTTAATATCGCAAAGCCACTAAGCTTGGGCTGAACTGAAGAATGAAGGGCAGGTATCTTTCATCACCATAAGCCATGCGGTTAAGAGACGTTCAATGAGTACTTGACCTAAGGAAAAACCACATGCTCTGAGGAAACTGTGGATAATTAACTTGTTAAATAACTCACTAAAATTAACCACTTGTCATGTTGTGAACAACCTGGTCATGCTTGAAGAGGCTGTGTAAAACAATGGTGCTTAGAATTCAGACTTCTATGTACAAAATTCCTCCAAGCTCCTATTAGAAGACGTTAATTAGGGTTACATCGAGGCAAATAGGTAAAATAAAGGAAATGTCAAATATCCTAGTTATTTTTTGTAACTAGTATTAACTATAAGGATGAACCATATAAAACTGCCACCTTTGTTAAGTTGTTTAAAAAATGGTTAAATAGCAATAATTTCATAAGGTTCAACCTAATTGTCTGGGGCTTTTCACGTATGAGTGCAGAGAAGCACTGCAAGTCTACCACTTATTCAAGTCTAAGACTATGGAATAGCCTAAATCCAGTCCTTCTGGAGTCATTGCCAAAGTGGAAGAGGTTAGACGAAACAGCAAACACAGAGCAGTTTTCTGAAGGAAGCAAAAGAACATAAATACGATGACATGATGTCAGTATACTTGGCTATATCACATCTGCCTGAAGAACGAATTTTTTTAGTGGAATCCTTGAGTGGCCAATAATCCAATTTTACCGGTTATAAATTTACACGAGGGTCAAGGCCCCCTTTTGAATAATTTTGAGCTCTGAGCTAAATTCTCGGCTTAAAAAAAAAAAAATCAATTTCAAGGCATGAGAGACACAGCTAGTCCACACTAGTATCACGTTCTTTACTCCTCCCAGGGCACATGGAAAACTTCACTTCCCCAGGCACTTAGTTAGGTGGGACCATATGAATAGGTAGAGCCAGCGAAATGCGAGCAGGAATAATGGGTATCTCGTCTCAGTGCTAGAGAACGGGAAAGGCCCCTGGGGTCTCCCTCTCTGCTCTGCAATCACCAAGGAGATCTTCAACTGAGACGGCAGAATCACAGGATCAAAACAGCCCGGACTGGGCTTCCCTGGTGGCGCAGTGGTTGAGAATCTGCCTGCTAAGGCAGGGGACACGGGTTCGAGCCCTGGTCTGGGAAGATCCCACATGCCGCGGAGCAACTGGGCCCGTGAGCCACAACTACTGAGCCTGCGCGTCTGGAGCCTGTGCTCCGCAACAAGAGAGGTCGCAATAGTGAGAGGCCCGCGCACCGCGATGAAGACTGGCCCCCGCTTGCCACAACTAGAGAAAGTCCTCGCACAGAAACGAAGACCCAACACAGCAAAACAAACAAACAAACAAAAAAAAAAACAGCCCAGATTGCCAAGGAGGACAACTGCCATGAAGCCACCCAAACCCACTGGGTCCCTGCATGAACAAGAAATAAACTTTTATTATATTAAAGGCATTGAGAGTTTGGGAGGGGTTGTCACCACAAAGTAACCTAATCTACCTTAACTACCACTACCTTTGAAACTAACCAGAACAACTGATTACCCCTCTGCTCCTCTCCTTAACGGAGTACTGCTGGGCTATTAAAAAAATGCATAGAGAACAAATACTGAATGGAAATACTCTAAAATGACATCAGAAATTAGAATGTGCTTTTTTTTTTTTGTCAATTCTCCAAATTTTCTCTATTTAGACATTTTCTCAGAAAAATCAAAACAAAAAATTTAAAACTCATAACACTCTTCCTCCCCGCCACCCACCATCCCTGCCAACTCCTTCCGGAAAGGATTTGGCTGTGTGGTTCTTTGGGTTCCGGTTTTAGTTCTGTTTCCTTCGGTTTTAAGGAAAAGTTATTTAGGGTTTGAGGGGAAAATTTTGAACTGGGACATAAGATCTGAGTTCTAAAATCCTCAATCCTGTTTTCTAAAATGTGTCTCAAGAGGACTGGATTAAAACTTTTGGAGGCCCAAGCACTGGAGATATTTTGTTTGGCCCTGACCCCTCTGCCCATAAGTAAGTCAACATGGCCAGGCAAAGTCCTAAGTATGTGTAAGGAATTCTAAGGAAGTTTTAATTTTTTTCCCATGACTACTGCACTGTTCCTTCTTTTTCTTTTTCATTTTTTAACCAACAAAGATAAATTGTTTTCAACAGGACTTTGCATATTATTTGCTAGTGCCCTAAGCACTATCTATGCCTCTATTATCTTAGAACCAATTACCATCAAGTCATCAAATAAGGTTTACCTGGCCTTCAAGCTTCAGGGTGAAAGTGAAACAATAAGACATATAAAAGGGGATAGTTTACAGAATAATCAAAACTGGGCTCTTCTTATTTACAACACGATGCATATAATATCCAAAATAATTTCAAATATTAACCAACAAAGTAATATGCTTCAGCTATAATGTTTCTAGCCTTGATCCTGAGGTTTTAAGCCAAACAGTGTTATCCCTGCCCATAAAAATGGGCTCAGAGAACTCCAATTCCACTGGCAGCAAATGTCTCAAACCTTCTACCTTGCTTCTTGCTCTCCCTTGCTCTACCCAAATTCTCAACATTGGATGTTTGTGCTTTTGAACTTGATCAAAGAATCTGCTTCCTGGCTTTTGACCCCTGGCATACCCTAGGATTCAGAGTGCACCTGGCCTCCAGCCCATCCTGTTCCTTTCCTATCTTGAGGAAAAACTGTGAGAGCTAATATTGAGTGAGCAACTGCCATGTGTTAGGCATGTGCTAGGTACTTTGTATACATTACCTCAACTAATACCCACCATAGACCTGACGGATACGTATTTTTACCATCTTATTGTAATTGACACAACCAAGGAACTTGAGAAAGAGCATATGGCAAGAGGCCAAGATTTAATCACAGATCACAATCCTAATATTTTCTTGACACATTTTTAAATTTTTTTTAATTTTAATTTTATTTTTGGCTGCGTTGGGTCTTTGTTGCTGCGCAGGGGCTTTCTCTAGTTGCTGTGAGCAGGGGTTACTCTTCGTTGTGGTGCGCGGGCTTCTCACTGCAGTGGCTTCTCTTGTTGTGGAGCGCGGGCTCTAGAGCACAGGCTCAGTAGTAGTGGTGCACGGGCTTAGCTGCTCCACGGCACGTGGGATCTTGCCGGACCAGGGCTCGAACCCTTGTCCCCTGCACTGGCAGGCAGATTCTTAACCACTGCGCCACCAGGGAAGCCCTACAATCTTAATCTTTTAACTACTGCTTATATTGTGGCATCCATATTTTCACTAAAAGTAAGTATTTACTGAGCACCTACTACGTTCCAAATTCTGTGCTAAATAATGGTTATACAGCTATGAACAATACAGACAGGGTCTCTAACTTCATGGCAATTAAATTCTAATGGAGAGCATGTCATAAACATGTAAACAAATAAATAATATCCTTTTTGAAAGTGATAAACGCTATGAAAATAAAAACTGTTTAAAGTGACAGAGAAGCACTGGCGAGGAGTTCGGGGGATAGGGGGCAACATTAGACGGATGATGAGAAAAGAAATATTGGGAAGGGGCCAGTCATTTGAAAATCTGGGCTAGGAACATTCCAGACTAAGTGAAGTACCAGTTCACAGGTGCACGGTCAGGAATCAGTGCGCTGTCTTCAGAAACAGAAAGTCGCCTTGAGTCACTGAACTTGGTGACCCAGGGGAACATCTGTAGAAAAGATCAAAGCAGTCAGCAGAGCCTACTCCTACGGGGCCTAGTTGCCTGTGCTGAGCTAGCATTTAATTCTAGGTGCGTGGAAGCCACATTTTGAGCGGGTAAGTGATTTGATTACAACATTAACTTTTTAAAATATAGATAATGCATCATTTTTAACAATGAATATGGAGAGGAAGACTGCAATGCATAAGGTACCCCAAAAGACCAAGGCACAAAAACCCGAAAAGCAAATGGATTTTATGTACCCCAAGCAATCAGCTTTATCCCAGAAAAGAATGGAGTTTTTGAGAGATGAAGGATCAGACTTTAGTTTGCTAATATTAAGCAATACCAATGGGTGTCATCTCCTCAATGGGCACATTCTCCCTAGGTGAAATTTCCTCTCTCATATTGGTACTCTAAAAGTATGGTTTCAAAATTCAAGATAATACTTGCAATAAGTTCCAGCTCTACAGTTTCTACTCACAAAGCATGTTATAGGTGGAAATGAATACATTACAATCATAAAATAATTTTATTAAGCACTGCATATTGAGAAAGAGAAGTAGAATCCTTATAATCAAGGACTTGTCTACTTTTATGGAAGGAAAAAAGATGGTGTCACTTGTACAAAACCTATCTGGACAGACATTACAGAGATGTCATTTTATCATACAATGTTTTCTTTTGCAATAAAACCCAGAAGGCATAGTACTGTAAAAATATGAAGTTTACAAATTCTGAGACTTTGTTATTAAGAAAATAAAATGAAACTTTTACACAATCCATGGGAATTTGGTTATAGAACTTATAAGTCACATTTATACGAACTACAGATAAACTTCTGAATTTCTCTCAGAAATATTCTACCCTATTGCAGCTGTTAATGTTTGGGGCAGGGGAAGAATCAAAGTTAGAGTGATCAGATTATAACCAAATCTTAGCAATTTTTTCCTTCAACCCATGCCATAAAATCTAATATTAACTAGCTTATCAGGAATATTGTAAGAAATATAATGAACAAGTTTAAAATCTGGAGTCTAGAGCCAGAAATTCATATCTAGGGGGGAAACACAGGAACTAAGGTGAGTTCCAGAATAAATATGAGTGTTCTAGAAGTAACAAAACAAAATTATTCAGCATATTTTAACAACTAAACTGCAGGGTAACTTCATGCCCCTGGGAAAAAGAAAATCTTTATTTTCTCATAAAAGAATAAAGAACATACACATTCTAAGAACCATAAAAGCTGTAACTAAGGAAAGGCCATCTGGGCAACTAGATTATCTTTACAATACACTCTTCACTATTTTATTTGGTCCTATTTTATGTACCTCAGGAAATTAGGTTTCATCACTCTCCTTGAAAATTTTCTACCAAACTATTACATATTATTGCTAAGTAGTAACCAATAATCCCCACCAACCAGTTTAAAGTACTCAGCCTGCCTGTGTCTTACTGATATTTTTATTACTATTCTTTCTTAATCTTAATCTTAATCCAATTAGGATTGTATTACCAAAATAATACTTTTTTGTGAAGCTTAAAGTTCTGAGAAAACAGCTGCTGCCAGTGGCTTAGTGGCAAGTTAAATTCTGAGACCCCCAAAGCGAAAAATTACATATTCTGTAAGGTTTCTTCTCGCCCTTTTTTGCGGTACGCGGGCCTCTCACTGCTGTGGCCTCTCCCGTTGCGGAGCACGGGCTCCGGATGCGCAGGCTCAGCGGCCATGGCTCACGGGCCCAGCCGCTCCGCGGCATGTGGGATCTTCCCGGACCGGGGCACCAACCCGTGTCCCCTGCATCAGCAGGCGGACTCTCAACCACTGCGCCACCAGGGAAGCCCTCACCCTTTCTTAATTGTAAAATAAACCTCTAGGAGAGAATGATCCCTTTTCCTTCATGGGCACCATTTGGGGTAGGGGTCTTTGGGGAATTCAAGCACCCTGGGCTGCCTGACACATATATGTATGGATACAATGAGGTAGAGTCCAAGGAGTCCTATTTTCTCTGACTCATAGTTACAAAGAAAAACAACATCCTACCAGGCTCCCTCTGAGGTGGCCTATCACAGTGGAGGGTGCTCAGAACAAGAATCAGAAGGTTTTGAGTCTAGTCTCAGCTCTGCCAGGATGCAGCAGTTTGCCCACAGGCAAGCCCTCTGGTTTTCTGAGCCTCAGTGCCTTCACTCACACAAGGAACTGTAGCCAGGTCTCTCTTCACCTTCCAAATGTTAAGGTGTGTTGATACTCATCGAAGAAAATACAGCTAAACAGATAGTCCTTCTACTAAAGATATGCTGATAACGGTTGCTATACAACGTTGGTGGCTGAATAACAGAAACGTTATAAATTCATCCTTCAGAGCAACATGTTAAGTTTTAGAATGGGGAGGGGGATTTTTTTGGAGAGCTTGAAAAAATGGGGCAAACCATTCTTTTATGTGAGAAAGAGCTGTAAGAGGAGTATAACGTGTTTTAATATTACTTCAAATCACAGGCTCTGTGGGCACATTCCACTGTAAGAAAAAAATCAACCAGTTTAAAGAAGATGGGTGAATATAAAGTCATACTAATCATGATTGGCAGTAACGCAGGGGAACCAACATCGCTAAGTAAACCCCAAACTCTTTTTTTTTTTTTTTTGGCAAGTTTAATGTTTTCTGTCAAATACCATGGCAAATTAACAAGCTTTCTTCTCTTATTTCCCTTGAAATTTAGGAATGATCAAAATACTGTAAAGAGAAGAAAGCTATAAAAAGGTTCTGGATAATCCATTCCCGGAATAGGTATTATTTGTTCTTTTCTTGCAGGACCAGCGTTTGGTGTTCTAATCAATTATTTTACCCCTGGTTTATGTAAATCAGTGTTTCCAAACTTTTCCAATAGGACACTCCATCAGTTAAAACTGTTCTGTGTAGGGCTTCCCTGGGGGCACAGTGGTTGAGAGTCCGCCTGCCGATGCAGGGGACGCGGGTTCGTGCCCCGGTCCGGGAGGATCCCACATGCCGCGGAGCGGCTGGGCCCGTGAGCCATGGCCGCTGAGCCTGCGCATCCGGAGCCTGTGCTCTGCAACGGGAGAGGCCACAACAGTGAGAGGCCCGCGTACCGCAAAAAAAAAAAAAAAAAAAAAAAAATTGTTCTGTGTATATCCTCAATATTTATTCATCTATTTATTCATCAGGTGGCTTATTATATGTACCATTAGACATTATAAAACATACACATAAATAAGACTGTTAAAAATGACTTCATGATGAACTAGATCATATTTGTTATTTTCTTGCTAGTACAATGCTTCATATTATCATTAGCCTGTATCTCAAAGTACCATATATACTTAAGGCAACACTTGTTGTTAATAAAAGTGGATATAAATCGGTATTTCATGTGTTTTCTTCACTATTTCAATGAGAGGGAGAAGCTGACTTCTTGGCAGACGGAATTAAATAGATCATCAGCATTGTTAACCTCCCATTATGGCTACGAATTCTCACTAACAATAGCAAACGCTTCAATTCCACCAATTTTCTATAGTTTGCTTATGCTTGCATTATTAGTATTATCTAATTATCTGAGCCACTTTTAAATCCTTTTAAGCCACTTTTCCATTTTGTGATTACTGGTTTGGTTAAAACTGGGTAATAGAATTCTTAATTCCTTAATTGAACACACATAAAATCAATAAGATGCAACACAATGGAAATGAAATAAGCGTAAGGACCACGTTAGCCTGCATGCTGTGGATGTCCCAGGATCTCCTCAAGACACCTCTGCAAGGGAGGACAGGCCACCAAATGACCTATGGGCAAATGAGGGTGCCAGTATCAATCTGTATATTACATATTTGCAAGAGCTTATGTTTTTTTTTTTAAATAAAAAAACATAAATGGAGGTTCTAGTATTTATTCCCCACAGCCTACTTTGGAGACCAAGAGTAAAAAGAGTAGTGATAGGTAACCAAAGCTGTTATCTGAAACATCTGATCCTTTGTCTGAATATCAGTGAGCGATGTTTATGTTCTAGGCACACAGCGGCATGTGAGTCCTTCAGCTTGACCAGGAGGGAAATTTTCCGGAGTTAAGAGGCTGAGTTCTCTCTTTGAAACACCATTTGTCACCATATTGCTGGATCACTCTTTCTCCTCTGAGCTTCAATCATTCATGACCTCAGAAACAGACAACAAAGAAGTTGTAAAAGACATTTGTTTATCTTGAATACTATTCTATTCTCAGGTCCAGATAAGATTAATCTTCAAGCCTCAGCTTATTCTGGGAAGTGCTGCAAAGTTTATTCAGTGATTAGAGGTCAGAACATCACACCATTCCGTGAATTAGAGATCTTGAAATGATGAGCCACTGTAGGAGTATAGATTGTACCTAACCTCCTTCTTTTATATTTTTTATTTGTCTTAGTCTTCTCAGGCTGCCGTAACAAAATACCACAGGTAGAATGGCCTAAACAACATAAATTTATTCCTCACAGTTCTAGAAGCTGGCAAGATCAAGGTGCCAGCGGATTCAGATCGCAGTGCGGGCTCTCTTCCTGGCTTGCAGACAGCTGTCTTCTCACTGTGTGCTCATGGCCTTTCCTCCCGCCCTGGAGTGAGCTCTCTGGTGTCTCTTTTCATAAGGGTCCTAATCCTATCAGATCAGGGCCCTATGCTTAAGGCCTCACTGAACTTCAATTACTTCCAAAGACCCTATCTCCAAATGCAGTCACGTTGGGGGTTAGACCTTCAATGTATGAATTACGGGGAGACGCGTTCAGTCCATAATATAATTTATATGCTTTCTTTCAACACATATTTATGGAGTGCCTTCCATGTGCCTGGCAACTACAGCCGAATTGCTGTTCTCATTCTAGAAGAGAGCAGACAATAGGTGTGCCTGTGTGTGCTTGTGCACATGTATATTAAAAGGAAAACTTACGTAGATTAGAGACAGGGAGTGAGAGGGTTGAGAGATGGGCTATTGTAGAATAGGTGGTCGGGGACTGCCTCTCTGAGAAGAGGACAAAGGCGTAAACATCTGATGCAACTGAGGAACAAGCCTTTAAATACACGTTCAGAAGAAGAAAATCCAGGGTCAAAGGCCAACGGGCAGCAGTGTGAAGAAGGAAGAACAGAAAGGCCAGAGAGGCTGTGGGAGGGGAGAGTGATGGAGAAGGACGGAACAGAGGTGAGGGGAAGGCAGGTAAGGCTTTGGTGGCTAAGGTCAAGTCTGTGTCGTCACCAGGGCAAACCAATGGGTGGTTTTTGAGCAGAGGATTGACATGAACTAACGCATATACTTCCAAAGGGTCACCCTAAATTCTACCTGGATAACAGACCATGGGGGCAGGAGTCAGAGTGAGAAGATAAGTTTAGAGGCCTTTTCACAAATCCAAATGGGTGATGCTGGTCTGGAAGAGGGGTAGTGGAAGAGGTTAGAGTTGGAACACCTTCTGGATTTCCTGATAGACTGGATATGAGATATGAAAGAAAGGATGCCCTCCCCCAAAACTTTGCACTGAAGTTAATTCTAGGGTTCAAAACCGAAGAGGAATATAAAAGACCACTTGGAGGGTGTCCTCTCCTAGCGCTCTATACTTCTGCATGCAACTTTTCACAGGTCAAATTAACTATGTTTGCCCTTGTTTAGTCAGTAGCTATCTCTCCCCCATTAGAATGTGAGCTCCTGGCAGGGCTTGTATCCCTCTGTCCAGTTCACCCTTATATCACCTGCACCAAGCTCAGTGCCAGCCACTTTTGGAACCTTCACTGAATACTTTAAAGAATGACAAATATCCAAAGCTTTGAGCAATCTTGAAGTTACATCTTATTAGAAACAGTTGAAGGAAGTGGGGATGCTGAAAAGGAAATATTTTCATTAGATGGCAGACAGGACTATAAAGATTGTATAATGTTTTCCAGCTTATCCTTACATGTTATTTAAACTCTATTTAATTGGTTTTGACTGACAAAACCAATTTTACCACTTTAAAAAGATGTTGTGTCTTCTATGCGATCAGCTGGCTAACACATTCTTCTGTAGACAGTTTTACTGTGGTCTGACACGGTACCATAACCACATTATACATTTAATCTATTTAATAATTCTTAGAAAAGTATTATTTCTGCTAAAAATAATAGATAGCCCTCCATTATTCAAACTCGAGCAAAACAGTAAAACCGAAGTGTGAGGACTAGAGACAATTTTTGATTCATTTTCAGTGATTGCAGACTGCCTCTCCCATAAACTTTTATACCAGCTGTTAAAAAGCTCTTCAAATTGATTTTGTTGCACTTCATTTTCACCCCTGCTTCCCATCACTGGGGAAATAAAAAAGAAGAATAAAGAGACCAAAAGTTCTAGTGATGTGGAAGCAGGGTAGTGACCAGCCTAGGTATTCCTGGTCACTGGAGAGCCTGAATTATTCAAAGGTGACCATACTTAGAGCTGGGGGCAGAGCTAACACGCCATGTATTGGTTTCTAGCATTAACTTTTTATTTAAAAATTAAGTTCCTTTAACCCTTTCACGGAAATGTCACTGGACTGGGGCTTTGAAAGGTGAACGCGCGAAAGGCTGCAGGGATGATGGAGAGCCTCTGTGCGAACTGCGAGAGAGACACGACACCCAGCGATGTGTGGTTTGTGATGTCAGCACAACCCGCAGACAGAATCGCTTAACTGCCCATTTCTTGGCTAGAGAAGGTCCCTACAAGAAAAGGCTGACCCTTGACATGACCAGAAACTTTCTGAGCCTTGGCCTCCAGTTACAGAAGGAGTCGCACCCCTGCCAGCGCCCGAAGGGAATCCCAGAGGTGGGTGGTGGGGATGCCGACCCTGGGGCGGGGCAAGGCCCCTCGGGCCCAGCCGGAGAAGGGCGGGGTCACATGCGCAGGTCGGCCAAGCCTGGGGTGGGGGGCGCCCTGGCGCAAGGGGAGGGGGTGACAGCTCCGGAGGTGGAGGCGGGGAGGCGGCCCAGGGCCCCACCCGGATGACTCCCGAGCAGGCCGCGGCGGGGCGGAGGGGGCCGGAGGTGGGGCGGGGTCGGCCCCCCTCCCTCGAGGCTTCACAAAGCGCGTGCGCCAGCCCCAAGCCGTGGCCAGCAGGACCGCGAGCCCCCAAGCCACCGTCTCGGGGCCTCCAGCGTCCCCAGGTAGCGCGGGCGGGACCATGCCGGAGGTGCGGGGGCGGGGTTAGGGGGCTCTCAGCGCAAGCCCTGTATCCGCAGACTCGGGGACGCTGGAGCTCGTTGCACCCCCCTGCACCCCTGAAAGGAAGGTGACCTGGTTACCTTACACTGACCTCCTGACAGCTGCCCGGCTGCACCGAGAACGCACGGGGCCGCAGAGGGTGCTTGCTTCCAGAATACTTTGGGTACTTTCTGCACCTGCCTACCAACTGTCCCCCAACACACACACACACACACACACACACACACACACACGCACGCACGCACACACACGCAGGCGGGGGCCTGAGGGATTAGAGGGATAGAGTCACTTGAGTCAGAAGAGATTAGAATCTGGGCTGGACGTGTCCACGCTGGGGTCTTCAGAAAGAAGGCACAGCATCTGCGGCTCCTGGTGTCCGGCCCTCAGGTGACGCGAGATTGATTTTTCTTGGTTCCTTAGCTCTGAAAGCCCCCCGCTGTAAAACGGTTGGGTCTAGAAGGAAACTCTGATCCACAGAGGCTCTCCTTGCCCCGCTCTCCAACACCTTCTGGTGTCTGGAAGAGGGGCAGACTGGAGGATTCTAAAGAGTCTGAGGTGGGTGTTGAAGGAAGCTTCGTTTTTAAAACGTGTGAGTTTTCAAAAGAAGAAAACAGACTCTCTTCGTTTGAAATAGGTTTTATTTTTCAATATACGTGTATGCGTTTTAACAGTAACTGGTGCTATCATCAGAGAGTGAGTCCAGAGGGTATGGATGGCATCATTAGATTTGAAAACTAAGTTCACTGTATAGTTGTAGAAAAATTAACTGCTTCCTTGTGTGCCTTTTTATGTGCTGTATCGCTGGGACGCATCTCTGTTGGGAATCCTGTCGTATCACCTTGGTGTCTTGTGAGGTTTCCTCTGGTGCTGGCCACCTGACCCGCGACAGAGCCCAATATATTCCCTTTTATATTTCGGGGTGCAAGCCCGTTTCCCAGGCCTCTAGCCTTGGTCTCTAGTGAGAAAAAAAGGGATCAGAAATGTGCCCTTGGCGAGTCTGGGAGCACGGAGGAACGGCGCAGATTTGTTTTTCCTCATTAAAGTTTCCACGTATTGGCAATTTAGAACCCAAAGTATTGTTTACCACCTATCAGACGCACAGGGAAGTGTAAGGATTAACTAATAAAAGACTTGTAAAATGCCTCCTGAATATAAAATTCCATAAATATGTTAAATAGTAATAATCCACCCATTGTTAAATTTATATAGCGGCTTCTGCCATGCATACAAGATGATTTAGAATGCATGTTTCCTGTCAATTAAACAATGAGTCTGGAATAAAATAATGAGTTCAGTTCTCATCTTATGAAACTCTGAAATAAAATGTCTCCCATAAGGCACCCCTGGCGGAAAGCAGTATTTCAAAAAGCTATATATATGGAATGGCATTTATCTTATGGCTAGGGGAAAAGGGACCCAGTGAACTTTGAAACAGAAATATTCAGCCCTGGTTCAAGTGTGCCTAGACCATAAATATTCCCTTACGTCTTGGATAAGTCAACAGGGAGGGCAAGCAGGTTCTGTGGGACGGCCTTAGAGCTGTCCGCTAAAATCCATGAAATACGCCTCTCGGTATTTTAAGGCTGAAGTTCAACCTGTGGTTTTGTTCATAAACAAAGAAGAAAAGCTTCATGGTTGCCTGGATAAATTATTCATTCTTTCAATATCATGGGCTTGGTTTTTAAGCATCCTTAACAGCAGCAATCATTTTAATATTCTGCAGATAACTGAATTAGTTTGTTCCCAGTGGATTGAGTGACATATTAACATAACATTGTTCTCTGTGCATGTATTTAATAAGAAAGTGTATCATTCTTCTGTTTACCAGTCTCCTAGAGTAAAACCTGTTTCTCATATGCTAATTTTAAGTATAAATATTGCTATGGATGGTCTTTTCTGTCTTATGAAGACAACTCCAGATTCTCCACTAGCAGATTCAGGGGTGAGCAAAACCGTGAAGTTGAGGATGCTTTTCCTTGATACCTTCCCACGTCCAGTGGCCTTTTCTTCTCATTTCCTTTATTCAGCCTCTCAGATGGATAGCTGCTAAACAGACACCAGTCCAGTATCCCAGAACGTCCCCTCTGCCACCTCTCTTTATCTGCTCTACCTATTTTCCAACAGCTGGCTATAAGTGGAAGCGCACTAGGTGAAAAATCACGAGAGTCTGCATTTATCAGGCGGCTATGATACACCTACCAGGCACTGTGCGGCATTATCTCATTAAATCCCGTTAACGAGCTGAGGCAGTAGAAGTCAGCTGTGTTTCACACAAGAGGAAACTGAAGCTCAGGACCAAGGCACCGAGGCACTTCCTGATGCACTGTGATCCCTAAGAGAGGTTCCCCTTCTGGACTGAAGCATGCAAGGGTTCGCCCATTAACTAATTCGCCCCTTGATGAGTCCCTTAAACTCTCTGGGCCTCTGATTCCCTTTCTGTAGTCTTGGATTAAATGATCTCTCAGGGACGGAAGGGACTGTTCCAGGATTTTGGCTGCCAAGCACATAAGCTGCTCCTTTCAGGGGACTCCTGACTATGCCCTCCCCTGCCCTGCCCTTGCCTCCAACCCCTTTCCCTCGTTTATCTTTTTTCTTCCTTTAGGTCCAAGAAAATATCACCTACCCCACGAGGCTTTTCCCCGTCGTTGCTCAGCCTTCTGTTATTCTCTATCTCATCCTTAGTGATCCTTCAGACCACTGGTTACAAACAGTGGTTATTTTATTTATGTGTCAGTTTACATGAGGTGGTTGTTCTATTTTGTTTCTTTGTTTATTTTTGGCTGTGTGCGGGCTTTCTCTAGTTGCAGCGAGTGGGGGCTACTCTTCATTGCGCTTGTTTTTATCTTAGCACCCCCATCACTCCCCCCACGAGATTATAGGCAGCATGAGGCCAAGAGCTCTTTTTGTCTGTTTTCATTATTTTATTTTCAGCGTCTAGCACCGTGCCACATGGCTGGTGATCAGTATGTATATGTATGTTGAATGAATAATTGTCTCTTAGAAAGGACATGTGCCGATGGCCAATATATTGTCCCTTCCTTGGATAACCTACATGAGCTATCACCTATCTTATGCTGCTAGAGTAAGTCCAAATTATGAATGGGGACCCAAGGATAGTGATGGAGACAGCAGGGCTGCCCTTGGACAGCAGGACAAATGGACGCAGGCACATGGTCCAACCCCCATATTCTACAGCAGAGAAAACAACCTCAGGATGATAACAGACACTTGAGCTTAGAAGATACTTCAGGGACCATCCAATGGTCTAAACCATTGTTTTGTTGACAAGGAGATGAAAGCTCAGAAAAACACAGAACTGAAAGTATAGAACCTAGGCCTTCCGACTTCCAGACCAGCACTCTTTTCACCAAGAATCAAAAATCTCGGGGACCACCCAGTCAGCAGGGCTAGGGAGTAGTAGACAATGATGCTTTCTTTCAGAAATTCCAGAGATCCTTAGGTTTCCCAGGCCAATCCTGGGTAGCAGCATTGGTACACAGCAGAGCACCCTACTTCATAGAATCTTATTTTTTAATTTTGTATGGCCTCTATAAACTTCAGTGACTCATTCACTATTTTAATGATCCATCAGGTAGCCTTTTAATACCTATCATTAATTTACCAAGTCAAATAGTTGGGAGCTCCGAACGGGAAATCTACAGTGCTGAGCATTTAACACTAGTGTGATAGATTCCAGATACATTTAAAAGATGATCGATATTTTGAACTCCAAATAACGACGGCTTGTTTTTAAGGACAAAAATAACTTTTCACCTCTAACTAGAGAGCAATCCTTGCTAGAGTATTACATCCCATAAATAAACAGTCCTTAAACTTTACAGGTCATAAAAATCATCCAATAGGCTTTTTATAAACCCAGATAGCCTGGAGCCATTCTGAATTAATAGGTCTGAGATTGGACCCAGACAGCTGCATTTTTAACAGATACCTTCCGTGATTTCTCAGTTGAATGGGCGGAAGATCTCACTTTGAGGTCCAATAATGATTTGGGTATGTTTTGAACTTTCCCAGAGTCCTTCTAAGAGGACATTTTAAACAAAAAATCGATGTGTTTGAATCCAGCAAGTAGAAGAGATGATCAAAATTAGTGTATTAGGTATTATGGACATCCACTTCCTTATAGTAAAAGCCATACATGTATCATGATTTAGCTACTAGGTTTGATATTGGCCCCAAATCAAGAATGTTCCAAAAAATGCTGAACTGGGCGATTGGGATTGACATGTATACACTGATGTGTATAAAATTGATGACTAATAAGAACCTGCAGTATAAAAAAACAAACAAGTAAACAAAAAACAACTAATACTAAACTTTCTTTGGGTTATTTGTATGGAAATGTTAATATAAATGTTTCAGACATTACATGAAATTTCTAAAAATCTTAAAAAAAAACACAATGTTCCAAAATGTTTCTGTTGGACCACAAAAATGAATCAGTAATTAGCAATAAAAGTTGAGGGTTAAGTTCAGTGGAGAAGTAAGGAAGCCCCTTGCCCTCTACATGATTATATTCCATACAGTTGAGAAATAAGATTAATATCCACGAAACATTCAAGGACAGGGTTGCAGGTCAGGTACAGGAGACTCGGTTAAATTTGAATTTAAAACACAACAAATTATGTTTTAGTGTAGGCATGTCCCATATAATACCTTTATTTGCTAAATCTGGCCACCTTGCTCAAGAAACATTCGCATTTAATGTCACCAGAACTGTGTGACTGTGTGTGTGTGTGTGTGTGTGGTGGTGGTGAAGCTTTAAAAACCTGATAAAAGCTCGGGACATGCTCCTGAGAAAAATGTCCAGTGGCACTTTGCCACAGAACTCCCATACGGTTCCATGGAGTCCAGGCTGCCAACGCTCTTGAGGACGCTAGGGTCACCAGCCGAAAGAGGCCAGCGGTTCAGATATTTACTCTGGGCTGGGGAGGCCTGGAAGATGGCTTGGATCAGTGGAATTTGAACAGGGCCTTTAAGAGCAGTAGAATTTAAGCTGGATTGTGGGCTTAAGGGGCTTCTGAAGCTTTCGGAGGAAGCAGGTTCCCACAGGGTTTGAGGGTATTTAGAGAAATTAGCTTGGACAGGTTAAAAAAAAAAAAAGTCCAGATCATGGACAGCCTTGGATTCTAAAGGGTTTAGGCAGCCTATGTTGGGAAGTACAGTGACCTCATCCGTGTGTCAATTAGGGGAGAAAACATGATCAAACAAAGGGAGATGGTGTGGGGAGACCGCAGGGAGCCTGGGCTCAGATCAACAGGCTTGGTATCAGCTCCTCCATTAACAAGCTGGGACCCCTTCAACATGTGGGCAGCTTCTGTGAGCCACCATCTCTTGAGCTGGGAATTGGGAATAATAATAGCGGCTACTAACGGGGTTGTTGTGAGGATAAAGTGAGCTCGTACAGTGAGGGGCACAGTGCATGATACTGTGTAAATATTCAATCAGTGGTACTTGGTACTATCTATGCTACTGCTGCTACCACTGCTCTTGTTATTTAAGTAGGATTAGCCTCTGAGCAGCCGGCAAGAATGGTTGGGGACGGGGGGGAGGGAGACGCAAGAGGGAAGAGATATGGGAGCATATGTATATGTATAACTGATTCACTTTGTTAGAAAGCAGAAACTAACACACCATTGTAAAGCAATTATACCCCAATAAAGATGTTAAAAAAAAAAAAGAATGGTTCGGGGAGAGTGAAAGATGGGGAAAATGACTGTTTGATCTAGATTTGAACAAAGCTTTAAAATGTCTCTTTTCCAAGTTGAAATTTCATTATCAAAAATCAGTGAGGGCAGAAACAAGTTAGTTTCTACTTCTGACTGAGAATTTTTTTTTACCATTTTTTTAAAATCAAGTATAGTTAATTTACAATGTTGTGTCAGTTTCAGGGGTATAGCAAAGTGATTCAGATATTATATATATATATATATTTTTTTTAAGATTCTTTTCCATTATAGGTTATTACAAGATACTGAATATAGTTCCCTGTGCTATACAGTAGGTCCTTGTTGTTTTATATACAGGAGTATGTAAATGTTAATCCCAAACTCCTAATTTATCTCCTCTCCTCCCCACTACCCCTCTTGGTAACCATAAATTTGTTTTCTATTTGACTGAGAATTTTAAAATAAATACATTCAAACTCTTCGTTACTTCTCCGAAGGGAGGGTGTATTAAAGATAACCCAAATAATTTGCTCTGATCCAAAGTCAAATGACCTTTTTTTTTTAAAACCTGTTACTCTTAATAGCAGCTTTGCTGTCTTACTTGTTTTATCTTGGCTAGTATTTAATTTGCACACAGTGAGCTCAGACTAATCATTCAGAATGTTGTTCCCCAACGCCTTTTAAACAGCAAGGCAGATGAGTTTATTAGATAGAACTCACAAAACAACCTCCCTTCACAGAGCTAACTGATAACAGTGGAGGTGGGATCGTGGAGGCTCTGGAGCCAGGCTTCTTAGGTAGCAAAGCCTGCTGGCTCCTCCCACTAGCTCTGTGACCAGCCAGGGCGTTTTGCTTCTTTAAACCTCAGTTTCTCCCTCTCTGTACACCAGAAGTAGTAACAGCCTTTACCTCGAAGGTCATGAGCACAGAGGTCTCACACAGTACCTGGCACACTTTAACTATCACAGAGAATTCTGTGATCTCAGTCTTGTCTTCATCTCACCAGTAAATTATTTCTTTAACATATTTATAGACAGTTTAATTCAGGAAAACAGCTAATAATGTGGGAGATACTTACAATCTTCAGTCACATCTTAACTTACTGATTTACACAGCCAGGGCTGTGTAGGACATTTTCCAAGCCACAGAGTACAGTGTTCTTATTTCAAAGAATTTTTAATCCCAATTTTCATTACGTGTTCCTTTCCCCTCCTCACCCATCTTCAACTTTTCTAGCATGATTGGTGCCTTGCTGAAGAGCTTTGGGTTTCAAGCTGTCCATTAAAGCATCTGGGCCCTAGAATTTACTCAGCTCATAAACCTATGTTACGGAACAACACAAGATCCGTTTAAGGTACATTACGGTTACATGCATGGCGGTTATATTTTATTTGGCCTGTGCTGAGCACCTTGAGGCCATCTCCCACAGTGCCTTCAAGATGGTAGACTCAACTATTGATCGAGTGAATTTCATGTGTAATAAAATACATGGCACTCTTTTTCTGAAAATACCTTTCCCTCACATTAGGAAATCAAACTTTTTAAATAAAAGAAAATGAAAACAAGGAAAAGCTATCTAACCTTCACACAGATTAGTCTGATATTTCTAGACTGAAGTACTAAAAATGAATTTGAAAAGTGAATTTGGAGGACAACCATTCCTATTTTCTAGAAGAGATGTGGATTATAACAAGCCTGTACCTCCAGGAGGGTCTCTGCATTAGCTGGTCTCTCTCTGGAATGCTCTTCCCTCCAATCCTGCTTGGCCCAGCTACGATGACACCTCCTCAGAGAGGTCTTCCCTGACCATCCAATCTCATTCATTTTCTATTACATTACTTTGTTTTATTCGTTACGGTACATTACCATCCACTTATTTCACGTTGTTTTTTCATTGCCTTCCCTCATCCCCACTAGACTAGGAGTACCCTGAGGTCAGAGGTCAAGTCTACATGTTTCGGCTGTTTTCCGAGTAACTAGTACAGCGCTACGTGCTTAGTAGGTAGTCAGTAAATATTTTGTCACTTAGTTGAATGTCAAAAGACCAAGATCTGGTCTTCCAGGGTTATTCCGCTGCAAAGGAGTAATTTCTAATCTTTTGGATCTAATTCACCTTTCAGAATTGGATTAAAATGAAACTCCTCCATAAAAAAAATTTATATGCACAAACTTTTGCATATAATTTGAGAGTCCATAGACCTCAGGAGAGGAATTCCAGCTCTAAAAGTGTATGTATAGATTAAGAAAACGTAACTGAAATATTGAGCTGAATATTACAAAAAATTTTAATGACTATGAACATGAGTGTCCTAATGTTCATTTATGGTAATGAATTATGTGCTGCCTTGGGAAAATTCTGCAACCCTCCAAAAGGAAAAAAAAAGCTGCCTATAAATGTTGTATATTTTATTTATATACTGGAAAGGAGTTAAAGCTTATAGAGAAAGGCTAATAAAAATACATACTGTAGAGCAATATAAAATATATTTCAAATAGGTAGGAAAAAAATGAGTCACAGGAAAAAAAAAATAAGGCTAGAAATGTAAGATAGAGCCAGGAGAGAGAGTCATACTCAAAACTTCCCCCCCCCCACCAGGGTGAAATGTGACAAGAGGTGCACTAGAATCATAGGAATGGGGCTGTTCTCCCTTATCTGCTACCAAGACTGGCTGATTCAGGACAGTCCTCACTAGTTTCTTGCCTCAGTCTCCTCATTGATTCAATTCAGGGCTGGGTTTAATGGCTCTGCTGTCAATCTTTTTTTTTTAATTTTTTAAATTTAATTTTATTTATTTTTTTATACAGCAGGTTCTTATTAGTCATCCATTTTATACACATCAGTGTATACATGTCAATCCCAATCACCCAGTTCATCACACCACCACCACCACCCCCCAGCACTTTCCCCCCTTGGTGTCCGTACGTTTGTTCTCTGCATCTGTGTCTCAATTTCTGCCCTGCAAACGGGTTCATCTGTACCACCTTTCTAGGTTCCACATACATGTGTTAATATATGATATTTGTTTTTCTCTTTCTGACTTACTTCACTCTGTATGACAGTCTCTAGATGCATCCATGTCTCAACAAATGACCCAGTTTCATTCCTTTTCATGGCTGAGTAATATTCCACTCTATATATGTACCACATCTTTTTTATCCATTCGTCTGTCGATGGGCATTTAGGTTGCTTCCATGACCTGGCTATTGTAAATAGTGCTGTAATGAACATTGGGGTGCATGTGTCTTTTTGAATTATGGTTTTCTCTGGGTATATGCCCAGTAGTGGGATTGCTGGATCATACGGTAATTCTATTTTTAGTTTTTTAAGGAACCTCCATACTGTTCTCCACAGTGGCTGTATCAATTTACATTCCCACCAACAGTGCAAGAGGGTTCCCTTTACTCCACACCCTCTCCAGCATTGGTTGTCTGTAGATTTTCTGACGTTGCCCATTCTAACCATACTCAAAACTTAAGCCATGAAATTCAATACTCTCGCTAGAAGACAGTAACAAATTCTGTTCTCAGTTTTTTAGCAGCCAATGCAAAGGAGAGAAAAGTAATCCGTGACGCCTTGCAGAGGGTCGTATTTTATATCTATATGTATGTACGATTATATGTATTTCCACACTGCTGCTTGAAAGAAGGAAGCTTGAGTGCAGGAATAAGGAACAGAGATTACGTTTCCAGTGTTTGTTTTTGGTAAGTGCCCTTGTACCTGAGCGTGAAATAACCTAGAGTAAAATGTTCAAAAAGAACTAGCACTGGGAATGTTTATAATCAAGATCTGATGGCGCTCTGTAATTTTTGTGAGCAGCGGGTCGAGCAGAAAGAGGCTTTGTTCGCCCAGTAAGACCCTCCTAGAACCCAAGGGTGGACGGATAGGGGGAACAGACAAGGGAGACGAAGGTCTTTCTCCATTTTCTTACACCCCCATCAGTCCTGCAGCATTCCACCCCTCCTGCTGGTGCACACAATTTAAATACAACAACTGGAGCTTTCCTGCTCCCCTTTAAGGGGTGTGCATCTAGGACGCTAACGTAAGTTCTTCCACCTAACCTTCGTTTCCTTGAATAGCAGTCCATCTGGGACTTCTGTGCCTTCTCTTCGAGAGAGCAAATACAAAAACTAGCTTCTCAGAACATTACGTGGATTTGTGGCATTCTGTGAGGGGCTATAAATGGATCACACTGACAGCTTTATTTGTCATTCTTAAATGGAATGTGTTTTTCCCCCTTTGTGTTAAATCGAAATCAGATGGCATTTCTTATTTCAATGTGGAATGTTTTTACTCTCATAATTGCAAAAGTACATTCACAACTGATACTGTTCTAATTGACAAAATTTGTGTTTCATTATTGGGAGGGAGGGTCCTGTATTTGGAATGTAACTGAGGGAAGACAACTTAGGCAACATTTTCGTTTTGCCTACTTATTGAGAACCTGATACAGTTGATAGAATTCTGTCACCATATGGAAGCAGAGACAATTATAGTGCATGTAATGACATGGATTTTAGAAGCAAGGATATAAAAAGCTATACCCAGCAGAATAGCCACAATCCAGAGACATCAACATTTTTGAAATCTCGTCTCTCCTTTGCCTCCCCAGCTCGTCTCTGGTCCTATTCTTCTCTTCTCTTCCTGCCCTTGCAATGGCTCTGGTTCAATATATGCAGTGACAAAAATGGCAGGAGTAGGGTTAGAAAGTACTACCTTCATATCTTAGCATATTTTTATGTGCTAAAACCACTTGTTTTTCAGCCCAGATAAAATTTTTCCTTAAAAAATCCATATCATTCCCATCCACCCATTGCTGAATCTGAGTGTGAAAGGAAGCCCTCCCGCTTTGATTTCTTAAATCCATCAAAAGCCTTCAGTGCTCTTGTTACTAATCTCAATACTGTGTTTATCTTTAGAATTTTTAAACACTGGGCTATGGGTCCATTTTTCTTACTGAATTTATATCGGGGTTTATTTTCATATTCATTTCATACACGCATGTTTTCAATAAAGCTGTCTTTAGTGAGCACCTACTATGTGCCAGACACTGTTAGGATGCAATGAATTGCATCAGGTATGCTCTGCCCTCATTTGGCCTACAGGCTGGTGGGGAAGACAAACAGTAAAAGAATCACCCAAGTAGGTTTGAAATTGCAGCTGTTCTAAATGCTACAAAGGAGAGACACAAGATTCCAGAAAATGAGATCTATATGATGTACAGGTAAGGAGTACAGGCAGAAGGCATGATGTACGGGACAGCCAAAATGTAAGGAAAGCAGAAGAGAGCAGGGGCAACGCGAGAGACAAGGGAAGCCAAGTGGCCGACGGACAGGGAGCAACATAAACAACTTGAATCTGAGGACGTAATCAGGAGCCATCACCATGAAAGGCTTTTTAGCCGTAGCAAAGCATATCCCTTTAACCTAGCACCAATAAAAAGGTTGGTTTTGGGGGGGAACTTTTTTGAGGGGGAGGATTATAGTCAGTCACGTCATCAATTGTGTATTTCAAAAAAGTATTTCTGGGGCTTCCCTGGCGGCGCAGTGGTTGAGAGTCCGCCTGCCAACGCAGGGGACGCTGGTTCGTGCCCCGGTCCGGGAGGATCCCACATGCCACGGAGCAACTAGGCCCGTGAGCCACAACTACTGAGCCTGCGTGTCTGGAGCCTGTGCTCCGCAACAAGAGAGACCGCGATATTGAGAGGCCCATGCACCGCGATAAAGAGCGGCCCCCGCTTGCCACAACTAGAGAAAGCCCTCACACAGAAACGAAGACCCAACACAGCCAAAATAAATAAATAAATAAACTCCTACCCCCAACATCTTCTTTAATAAAAAAAAAAAAAATTATTTCTGGCTACAATGCAGAGTACTTGTTGACCAGCGGCAAAAGTTATGTAGACCAACTGAACTTTTTGAGCAGAGATGCTGGTAGCTTGACTTAGGGGAGGAAGGATGAATTCTAAGGGGTCCGTGGATTCCAGAGAAGTGCAGGAGGTGAAATCGACAGGTCGCCTTCTGCAGTATTTATGTGGAGCCCACAAGGAAGTGTCAGGGAACACTGGCAGAAGAACAAGTCTGTGAAGACCAGTTTGTAAGTTCAGTGTTGGACATGCTGTGTTTCAGATGGCTTGCAGTCATCACAGAGCAGAGCAAGCAGACATGCGATTATGGGCGTGGAGCTTGTCAGAAAGCTCTGGGATCCGAACCAGAGATAGAAACTTGTGATTCAACTTCACATTCACTGGTCTGGATATGATCGACAGGATCCACAGTTGGAGATGACGCCACAGAAAGGGTATACAGTGAGTCATGGGAGAGAATGCTACGACCAAAGCCTTGAGGTATTCAAATCCATCGTGGCCATGTAGTGAAGGATAAGCCTGCTGAGGGTGAGGGGGGAGAACCAAGAGAAAGAAGGAAACCCAGGACACAGCTGGCTCGTGGGACAAGGAAACAAGGATTTCCTTTTGAGAAGGTGCGAGTGGTCAGTTGCCTTGAATGTGGAAGACTGACAAAGGAGACACTTGTTTTGAATTAAAATAAAGAGAAATTGGAGATTGCTTCAAGATGGCGGAGTAGAAGGACGTGCTCTCATTCCCTCTTGCGAGAACTTTGGAATCACACTTAACTGCTGAACCATCATCGACAGGAAGACACTGTAACTCACCAAAAAAGATATCCCACATGCAAAGACAAAGGAGAAGCCTCAATGAGACGGTAAGAGGGGCGCTATCACAATAAAATCAAATCCCATAACTGCTGGGTGGGTGACTCACAAACTGGAGAACAATTATACCACATAAGTACACCCACTGGGGTGAAGGTTCTAAGCCACATGTCAGGCTTCCCAACCTGGGGATCTGGAAACGGGAGGAGGAATTCCTTAGAGAATCAGACTTTGAAGGCTAGCGGGATTTGATTGCAGGACTTCGGCAGGCCTGGGGGAAACAGAGACTCCACTCTTGGAGGGCAGAAAGTAGTGTGCATATCAGAGCCCAGGGGAAGTAGCAGTGACCCCAGGGGAGACTGAACCAGACCTACCTGCTAGTGGCAGACGGTCTCCTGCAGAGGCGAGGGGCAGATGTGGCTTACCCTGAGGACAAGGACACTGGCAGCAGAAGTTCTGGGAAGTACGTCTTGGCGTGAGTCCTACCAGAGTCTGCCATTAGCCCCACCAAAGAGCCCGGGTAGGCTCCAGAGTTGGGTGGCCTCAGGCCAAACAACCAAGAGGGAGGGAACACAGCCCCACCCATCAGCAGACAAGCGGATTAAAGTTCTACTGATCTGTGCTCACCAGAGCAACAGCAAGCTCTACCCACCACCAGTCCCTCCCATCAGGAAACTTCCACAAGCCTCCTGGATAGACTCATCCACCAGAGGGCAGACAGCACAGACAAGAACTAGAATCCAGCAGCCTGTGGAACAAAAACCACATTCACAGAAAGACAGACAAGAAGAAAAGGCAGAGGGCTATGTACCAGCTAAAGGAACAAGATAAAACCCCAGAAAAACAACTAAATGAAATGGAGATAGGCAACCTTCCAGAAAAAGAATTCAGAATAATGATAGTGAAGATGATCCAGGACCTTGGAAAAGAATGGAGGCAAAGACTGAGAAGATGCAAGAAACGTTTAACAAAGATCTAGAAGAATTAAAGAACAAACAAAGATGAATAATACAATAACTGAAATGAAAACTACACTAGAAGGAATCAACAGCAGAATAACTGAGGCAGAAGAACGGCTAAGTGACCTGGAAGACAGAATGGTGGAATTCATTGCTGAGGAACAGAATAAAGAAAAAAGAATGAAAAGAAATGAAGACAGCCTAAGAGACCTCTGGGACAACATGAAATGCAACAACATTCGCATTATAGGGGTCCTAGAAGGAGAAGAGAGAGAGAAAGGACCCCAGAAAATATCTGAAGAGATTATAGTCAAAACGTCCCTAACATGGGAAAGGAAACAGCCAGCCAAGTCCAGGAAGCGCAGAGAGTCCCATACAGGATAAACCCAAGGAGAAACACGCCGAGACACAAAGTAATCAAACTGGCAAAAATTACAGACAAAGAAAAATTATGGAAAGCAGTAAGGGAAAAACGACAAATAACATACAAGGTAATTCCCATAGGTTAACAGCTGATTTCTCAGCAGAAACTCTACAAGCCAGAAGGGAGTGGCATGACATACTTAAAGTGATGAAAGGGAAGAACCTACAACCAAGATTACTCTACCCGGCAAGGATCTCACTCAGATTCGATGGAGAAATCAAAAGCTTTACAGACAAGCAAAAGCTAAGAGAATTCAGCACCACCAAACCAGCTCTACAGCAAATGCTAAAGGAACTTCTCTAAGTGGGAAATACAAGAGAAGAAAAGCAGCTAGAAAAACAAACGCAAAACAATTAAGAAAATGGTAATAGGAACATACATATCAATAATTACCTTAAACATGAATGGATTAAATGCGCCAACCAAAAGACACAGGACTGCTGAATGGATAGAAAAACAAGACCCATATATATGCTGTCTACCAGAGACCCACTTCAGACCTAGGGACACATACAGACTGAAAGTGAGAGCATGGAAAAAGATATTCCATGCAAATGGAAATCAAAAGAAAGTTGGAGTAGCAATAGTCATATCAGATAAAATAGACTTTAAAATAAAGAATGTTACAAGAGACAAGGAAGGACACTACGTAACGATCAAGGGATCAATCCAAGATATAACAATTATAAATATATATGCACCCAACATAGGAGCACCTCAATACATAAGGCAACGGCTAACAGCTCTAAAAGAGGAAATCGACAGTAACACAATAATAGTGGGGACTTGAACACCTCACTTACCCCAATGGACAGATCATCCAAACAGAAAATTAATAAGGAAACACAAACTTTAAATGACACAATAGACCAGATAGATTTCATTGATATTTATAGGACATTCCATCCAAAAACAGCAGATTATACTTTCTTCTCAAGTGCGCACAGAACATTCTCCAGGATACATCATATCTTGGGTCACAAATCAAGCCTCAGTAAATTTAAGAAAATTGAAATCATATGAAGCATCTTTTCTGACCACAACACTATGAGATTAGAAATGAATTACAGGGGAAAAAAATGTAAAAAACACAAACAGATGGAGGCTAAACAATGTGTTACTAAATAACCAAGAGAGCACTGAAGAAATGAAAGAGGAAATCAAAAAATACCTAGAGACAAATGACAATGAAAACACGATGATCCAAAACCTGTGGGATGCAGCAAAAGCAGTTCTAAGAAGGAAGTTGATAGCTATACAAGCCTACCTCAAGAAACAAGAAAAATCTCAAGTAAACAATCTAACGTTACACCTAAACACCTACAGAAAGAAGAACAAACAAAACCCAAAGGTAGCAGAAGGAAAGAAATCATAAAGATCAGAGCAGAAATAAATGAAATAGAAACAAAGAAAACAATAGCAAAGATCAATAAAACTAAAAGCTGGTTCTTTGAGAAGATAAACAAAATTAATAAACCATTAGCCAGACTCAACAAGAAAAAGAGGGAGAGGACTCAAATCACTAAAATTAGAAATGAAAAAGGAGAAGTTACAACAGACACTGCAGAAATACAAGGCAACCTAAGAGGCTATTACAAGCAACTCTATGCCAATAAAATGGACAACCTGGAAGAAATGGACAAATTCTTAGAAAGGTATAACCTTCCAAGACTGAACCAGGAAGAAACAGAAAATATGAACAGACGAATCACAAGGAATGAAATTGAAACTGTGATTAAAAATCTTCCAACAAACAGAAGTCCAGGACCAGACGACTTCACAGGTGAATTCTATCAAACATTTAGAGAAGAGCTAACACCCATCCTTCTCAAACTCTTCCAAAAAATTGCAGAGGAAGGTACACTCCCAAACTCATTCTACGAGGCCACCATCACCCTGATACCAAAACCAGACAAAGATACTACAAAAAAAGAAAATTACAGACCAATATCACTGATGAAGATAGATGCAAAAATCCTCAACAAAATACTAGCAAACAGAATCCAACAACACATTAAAAGGATCATACACCATGATCAAGTGGAATTTATCCCAGGGATGCAAGGATTCTTCAATATACACAAATCAATCAATGTGATACACCATATTAACAAATTGAAGAGTAAAAACCATATGATCATCTCAATAGATGCAGAAAAAGCTTTTGACAAAATTCAACACCCATTTATGATAAAAATTCTCCAGAAACTGGGCATAGAGGGAACCTACATCAACATACTAAAGGCCATATACAACAAACCCACAGCAAACATCATTCTCAATGGTGAAAAACCAAAAGCATTTCCTCTAAGATGAGCAACAAGACAAGGATGTCCACTCTCACCACTATTATTCAACACAGTTTTGGAAGTCCTAGCCACGGCAATCAGAGAAGAAAAAGCAATAAAAGGAATACAAATTGGAAAAGAAGAAGTAAAACTGTCACTGTTTGCAGATGACATGACACTATACATAGAGAATCCTAAAGATGCCACCAAAAAACTACTACAGGTAATCAATGAATTTGGTAAAGTTGCAGGCTACAAAATTAATGCACAGAAATCCCTTGCATTCCTATACACTAATGATGAAAAATCTGAAAGAGAAATTAAGGAAACACTCCCATTTATCATTGCAACAAAAAGAATAAAATGCCGGGCTTCCCTGGTGGCGCAGTGGTTGAGAGTCCGCCTGCCGATGCAGGGGACATGGGTTCGTGCCCCGGTCCGGGAAGATCCCACATGCTGTGGAGCGGCTGGGCCCATGAGCCATGGCCGCTGAGCCTGCGCGTCCGGAGCCTGTGCTCCACAACGGGAGAGGCCACAACAGTGAGAGGCCCGCGTACGGCAAAAAAAGAAAAAAAAAAAAAGATGACTAAAAAGAAAAAAGAAAGAGAAATCACTAAATGATATGTCTGGGAAACAGACCTATAACTGGTTCTGAATGTGGTCATGCATATTTGAGACAATTTCACACGTTCATATTTTACACATATCTTAAGAAGATGCTAGGGAGAAAGTGTGATAGAGAGGAAAGCCATTTTGACATGTTGGCAACCACTAGAGAGAGAGTGGAACTGGGTGGAATCTGTGCACAGAACAGTCTGAGGTTCTGGGGATGTGAACTGGAGAGAAAATCAGACCCTGACACCAGGGAATTCTATGAGCTGCCTGTTCACCCGCCCGGTGGTGCTCTTGTGAGCAGGGTAAATAAACCGAATGTTCATGGAGCAGTGTTGACTCGCCTCACCCACTTGCTAGCGTCGCTGTGGTGGGGGAGGAGGCCACGGGCTGAGACACTGCAGCGTACATTCTCCGCGACTTCTGTGGCATGAGCTGCAGCCTCAACTTCCCTCCCTGCCCCTGGACAATACCAACGTGTGAGCCCACCCAGAGGGCAAGGACTGGAAAGCTGTATCTCAGCACAGTGAGCACCGTGGTAAGGCAGAGGTCAGACGGAAGTGGGCTGAGCTGCAGATGGAAGGTAAGAAAAAAAGACGAGCATCGGAACTTATTTACAGCAGTGCGGCTATAAAGGGGAAGAGAGATTGGAGGCCAACTGGAGAGAAATGAGTGGATGAATCACCAACTTATTCATTCAACAAATAGGAAACTATCTTATATGCGTCGGGCAATGGGACAGCACCAGGAAGACATTTTCTATCCCTAATGGGAGATCAGATGTAAACACTTACTTGATTTTTATAAATTGATCAAACACATTTGTCAAAATAATGAAGAGAGGAAAGTAATACTCTACCGCTATTTGGGTTTCTTTCTCATCTTCTCTCCTTTCATTACTTTTGTCTTCCAAATTTGGACAGTCTTGCTATTGTCGCCTATTCAGAAAATATCTTGTAAAATGGTGTCCGTAACCCATGTTCAGAGCTTTTCATGGTGCCATTTGACTTTAAAAAAAACCATCTTACTGCCTTTTATACGGTACCCACAATATTCAAGCATGAAATATTACACCAGGGCAGTTAGAAATGTGAATAAAGCAGGGTTTCCCTAGCTAGATTATAAGCTGAGAGCTCTTCACGATGCTGTATTTACAGCTATCAAAAGTAAAGCCAGAACTGCTACTTGTAAAAGAATGAAATTAGAACACTTCCTAACACCATACACAAAAATAAACTCAAAATGGATTAGAGACCTAAATGTAAGGCCGGACACTATAAAACTCTTAGAGGAAAACACAGGCAGAATGCTCTACGACATAAATCACAGCAAGATCCTTTTTGACCCACCTCCTTATTTTTGAAATAAAAACAAAAATAAACAAATGGGACCTAATGAAACTTAAAAGCTTTTGCAGAGCAAAGGAAACCATAAACAAGATGAAAAGACAGCCCTCAGAATGCGAGAAAATATTTGCAAACAAAGCAACTGACAAAGGATTCATCTCCAAAATTTACAAGCAGCTCATGCAGCTCAATGTCAAAAAAACAAACCCAATCCAATAATGGGCAGAAGAGCTAAGCAGACATTTCTCCAAAGATAGTATACAGATTGCCAACAGACACATGAAAGGATACTCAACATCACTAATCATTAGAGAAATGCAAATCAAAATTATAATAAGGTATCGCCTCACACAGGTCAGAATGGCCATCATCAAAAAATGTACAAACAGGGCTTCCCTGGTGGCGCAGTGGTTGCGAGTCCGCCTGCCGGTGCAGGGGACACGGGTTCGTGCCCCAGTCCGGGAGGATCCCACATGCCGCAGAGTGGCTGGGCCCGTGAGCCACGGCCGCTGGGCCTGCGCGTCTGGAGCCTGTGCTCCGCAACGGAAGGGGCCACGGCAGCGAGAGCCCCGCGTACCACAAAAAAAAAAAAAAGAAAAAATCTACAAACAATAAATGCTGAAGAGGGTGTGGAGAAAGAGAACCCTCTTGTGCTGTTGGTGGGAATGTAAATTGATACAGCCACTACGGAGAACAGTATGGAGGTTCCTTAAAAAACTACAAATGGAACTACCATACGACCCAGCAATCCCACTACTGGGCATATACCCTGAGAAAACCATAATTCAAAAAGAGTCATGTACCACAATGTCCACTGCAGCTCTATTTACAATAGCCAGGACATGGAATTAACCTAAGTGTCCATCATCGGATGAATGGATAAAGAAGATGTGGCACATATATACAATGGAATATTACTCAGCCATATAAAGAAATGAAATTGAGTTATTTGTAGTAAGGTGGATGGACCTAGAGTCTGCCATACAGATTGAAGTAAGTCAGAAAGAGAAAAAGAGATACCATATGCTAACAGATATATATCTAAAAATCTAAAAAAAAAAAAATTGGTTCTGAAGAACCTAGGGGCAGGACAGGAGTAAAGCAGCAGACGTAGAGAATGGACATGAGGACATGGGGAGGCGGAAGGGTAACCTGGGACGAAGTGAGAGAGTGGCATGGACATATATACACTACCAAATGTAAAATAGATAGCTACTGGGAAGCAACCGCATAGCACAGGGAGATCAGCTCAGTGCTTGTGACCACCTAGAGGGGTGGGATAGGGAGGGTGGGAAGGAGACACAAGAGGGAAGAGATATGGGGATATATGTATATGTATAGCTGATTCACTTTGTTATACAGCAGAAACTAACACACCATTGTAAAGCAATTATACTCCAATAAAGATGTTAAAAAAATAATAATAATCCAATGGAAGACGAAGACCCTCCATAAAGTGATAGGGAAAGAGAAAATAGGACTTCACATGATGGTGACTGTGAGGCTTTCAATTGACATGTCCTTATTAAATTACTACTAAGCATAAGGGAATATAAATTTCCTTAGCAGTGAAAAACCCAAAACCAATTTCGATTTGAAAAAAATAATTCAGATGACAGAAATATAGAATTGTATAATACAATTTGATACTTAATAAATATTGTAATTGCTCTATAAAGTAAATAAATAAAGCCAGAGTACTATAAGTGTGATTCTTGTAGTGAGGGTATAGTTAAGCATCCTTGGGGTTGTAGAGGAGGGTACAATGGATTCTGCACAAGAATTCAGGAAGATCTCTGAAAGAGGTGGTATTTGAACCTGTTGTTGAGAGGAGCATTTCATCAGCAGAAAGCTAGTAACCAAAGTCAAGGAGGCAGGAAACAGCTTTTGGGGAGAGGGGCACAGAGAGGGGAAATGCCTTAGTAGGACTAGAAAGGTTCTGTGAAAAGTGGTAAATGTATTGATCTCAGCTATCGGCAAGTTCTGCCGAGAAGGTTTAGACTTGACCCTACAGGGACTGCAGAGCTGTTTGAAGTTTTCAAGCAAGTGGGGAAGCATGAGGTTTAGGAAGAAAACTAAGATCCATCCCGAAATCTGTGAAACGATGGCGACTGGAAGCAGGGGTACATGAGACTGGAGCCCACTGCCTGGATGGGAGATGGTGGAGGCTGGGTGAGTTTTTTGATCACCAACGGCCTTGGACATGTAAAAGGGAAGTGAAGTTTGTGTGCAAAGTGGCCATAGTCAGGCGGGTAATGTTTTGTGCAGAGGTGCGGTGATGGAGGAGAAGAATGAAGATGACACCAAGGGTTCAAGCCACAGAGGGTGACAATGCCACTGACGTCAGGCACAAAAAAGAAGAGCAAATTCAGGAGAGGATGGGGATGAGAATCCAGCCTGGAGAAGCATCAAAAAAGACAATATAAGGTGGGAGTGTGAATGAAATTGCTGCCAGTGGAGAGCCTTCAGGAAGGTCCACATTCAAGGGGAGGAAGAAGAACCAAAAGAGGACAATTGAGAGGCGTTTCCTGTAAGATTGGAAGTGAGGTTTCAAGGAAGTCAGGCAAACATGGAAAACATGTGGATTTCAAGGAAGAGCTCCATGCTGTGACTTGTTTCGTTTATAGTATAATCATGTGGTTGTATCTTTTCCCTTTCTCATCCTTTCCCTTTGGAATGGCCTCACAAAATGGGCCGTGCGGAGGTCAGTCCTGTATCACGTCTGCGTTATCTTTGCAGCTCTACCACCTGTTTATTCATGCACAGCGACCAGCCTAGAGTCATGAGCAATCAGTGACTTCCTTCAGAAACTATCCTCATTGCTGACAACATGACTTATGCAGCTCCTTCTGTGTTTCTTAGGAAGGCACAGCGAGGGAGGAGAGCTGGATGATTTGTTAACTGGGAGTGAGGTGGGCTTACATTTAGGATTTCCCTAATTCAAGCTTCAGGTTTGTCTCTAGGAGTAATACAATTTTCACAGCAGTAATAACTACCTCCAAGCAAAAGTCCTCTTTTGCCCTTCAGTTGTCATGGTAGGTAGTCAGCTCTACTCTTATCAAATGGGATATTAGCCCATTGTATCTCAGGGTCCCTCTATCGTGTTTTACCTGTAAGAATTTTCTATGAATTTCGAATCAAGAGGATAAAATACTTGGCTTCTTTGGGGGAAATGATGTATTTTCTCCTTTCTAATAACAGGAGATTAAAAAGAAATTATGTTTTCCTTTTTCCTAAATTACCAAGAAATTCAAATCCAAGTTGTAACTTCAATCATCTCAAGTATTGACCATTGTCAGTCATATACACACTTCTTCCTTTTTTACTCTCAACCCTATTTTCTTATTTTTATTCATATTTCTTCATTTTTCTTTTTGAAAGCCACCTCTAATCTTTACGATAGAGTCAGAGCATAAATAAGTGAAATAGTTTTACTGTTAACTAAATGTCCTTCTACACATTGTCTCATGTGCTTATCAGAGCAGCCCATCGAATAGCTGGCGTGAATCCCACAAGAGAGATGAAGGAACTGAGCCTGGGTGAAGTTAAGGACCTTCACTTCACCCAGACAAATACAAAATGGGATGTGGACGGCCCCCGGTCTCCTTTCTTTAATGGCGGTAGTCATTTTAGCCTTTCTTGCTCAAACTTTTGTGGGCACCGAGTTGATCTGTAAATAGCATATGGTTGGCTGGGATAGCTCTCGTTCAGACGAGAAACAATCACTGACATTACAATCTATTATTCCTTGTAAATTTTTCTTCTTGATGATAAAACATTCCATGCTTGTATCTCCTACCCAGGTTTTATAACTACCCAGAAGCACATGAAAGAGGCCTCTTTCAGCAAGTATTCTTGATTAAGTCATGAAAATGGAATTGAAGCTCATTCTTCCCCTTCATGGGGTAAGTACCTACTACTATGGGTAATTCTAATCCTCTCATAATATTCAAAAAGAAATGGAAATACTTCTTGTGTGAACATGGCATAACTTCCAATATCTAGATCTGTCTTCAGAATGTTTCATAAAAGAGGGGAATTTCAAGTTTTTAGTTCAGTTGTGGTTTTTATCAATGCTAAATATGTTTTACATGGTTTAGAATTTTAGTCATTTTGATCTACTCATATGTAGACCTACGTATGAGTTTTGATCATTAAATTAACATAATTCTTCTACTCACTTTATAAGCACTTTTGAGATTCCTTAGTGAGTGGCATCTGTGCAGAAAACTGTCATGCGGACTCTGAAAAGTCATGGCCACATGTAAGAAAGATTTCAAAAGGCCAGATTGCTGTGCAGTGGTACTTGTCTTCATCCCAGATGCCCTAGTTTGGAGCATCCACCCCTTTTAGTGTGGACACTGACTGTCTTTAATTGGAAAGACTTATTACCACTTTGCAAGTGATTAGAACTGAGTCATCCGAAGTGAGCGAAATTGGCTTTTGAGTAAAGGGCTATATTATTGAGTTTTCACCAGTGCATTGTGCCTAAAGGACTTAAAATGATCTGAAACAGTTCACTCTCCTCTGTCCATACTCACAAAATCATTTATTTTCCCTCTTCGTTGTATTTTATTTTTCTTTAGAGGTTCTAATGCATGTTGAAAAGAAAAATTCTATATGTAGAGATGCGAATATTGCAAAATTACATTTATTCTAATGAATTAGGGATGTGGGCATATTTGAATTTGTGAGAAGGATGACTTACAGATAGCTGTTAAACAAATGTGGCTTTATTACTCTAAACTACATATAGCAACTTCAACAAAACATTATAAAACAGAAATCCTTAAGGAGACCTGTTATAGTAAATCATATGAGCATTTTGTTATTAGCATATAGATTGGGTGTATGTAGGAGCTTGTAAAGTGCCCGAGGTTCACTGAAAATAGCTTATTGTGTCTAAAAGAGTACATAAGACTGGAAAAAAATGTTTAAAACACCATATGTTATCTACCTATAAATAAAATGTTTGCAAAAGAAAGGGAAACGTCAGCCCAGCTCATGATCAAATTATCAAAAGATTTTAAATTCACTGAAGTCCTAAATTAATGAGATATTACCATGTGTGCATAAATAATCCAAAGAATAAAATTTGCTGATACTTCTCTCATATGGGTATTTGTGCTAATGAATCAGGATCCTATTTACACGATTAGTCCCCAAAGTAATTGCTTATTTGAAGAAGTTCTGTCTTATGGGCTTTCAGTTAATTAAATCCATTTGCATTTTATGCACACATTTTAAATTCTCAAGTCCCGTTTTTCATAAGTCAGATTCAAATATGTTCATGTGATAATACCTCTCATTAAGGCATTAGTCTTTCATTTTTAAAGGAACTTTCAGAATAGCCATATGCATAAAATGCTTATTAATGAAATCCAATCAATATTTTAGAGAAGTCAACCAATTAAATGTTGTTTTCTTAGTTTAAATTTTCCTATTTGTAATGGTGATTGCCATGCTGAATATGCCTTCAATTTCTAATTTTTCGGTTAGTTTCACTTATTCAATTTTTTTTTGTCCTGCTGTCGTTCTGCACAGCAGTTTTTAACTTCTAATCATGCCATGGGATTACAAGCATCCCTTTCCTAAAGAGTAGCTTTTTCAAAGTATGTGCATATTAACTGATCTTGCCAACCCAACTGGGAGTTCACTAAAGTATGGAGAAAAACTTTTCTAATACTGAAGGACAAAGTATAGTAATTCACAAAGTCAGGTATGTTTTTAAAGGCATACTTTGCTTAAGGTTTTCAAATATTTGAGAAGTTGGGAATTAAAGTACACAAGTCATAAAAAAAAAAATTGTAAATGCCTTCATTAGATCCAAACCATAGTAATCTCGCGGTGCTACCCTAGCTTGGAACCTTGAAAAAGCTACTGAGGTTAGGAGAGGAGAAGCAGCAGCAGGACAGGCGAGATGAAAACAGGGGCCAGGAAGAACCACAGGACGCGCACAGTGGACCCAGGCTCTAAAATGAAAGAACGTGGCAAGGTCAGATGCCGGGAAACGCACAGAGGGGCACAATATGGAAAGCAGATTTGAAATCCCGGTTTTATTTGCTTGTTTGTTTTTGGCCGCGCCTCACGGTTTGTGGGATCTTAGTTCCCCAACGAGGGGTCGAACCCATGCCCTCACAATCCCCCAGCAGTGAAAGCGCAGAGTCCTAACCGCTGGACTGCCGGGGAATTCCTAAAATCCTGGTGTTAAATCTTGCCTCAGTGACCTATTTCTAGGTGCTTATTAGATGTTTATCTAGTTTACTGTTTATCTGGGTTTATTAATTCCTCTTTGCAAAGAAGACGTAAAATGCAGAATCTGGATATAGGTTCCAATTCCAGCCTAAGATTATATCTGAACAAAAAAATGTGTAGAAATACCGTAGAAAAAAAGGAAGAAAGAAATGATATCCTACAATCAGAATATGACAGTTATTTTGTCCTGTTTAGCAGTATTGGTCAATAATGTAATTTTGTTGTCATCTTAACCTGGGATTATACTATAGGTATAAAAAGAAAAACAATTTTTGATACCCTGAAAAACTTATACACTTTACAATAAAATAAACAAATTTCATTCAATTAAATCTTACTGATTCATTTAAGCAATGATCTATGTTAAGTTTAATACCAATAGTCTCCTCAGAAGATACCATTTTCTTTGTAGCTGAAATTGCCCTAAGGAAGCGCTTCTCATTTAGAGAAAGTAGGAATAAAGCACTTGTATTACCATTTGTACAGATTTTTAATACTGAATAAAATATTAGTGTTTAGCGTAATATTGATTCTCAACGTAATACTCCTCCCTAATGGCATGCTAATTGGTTAGAATTAAATCAGACAGACTCAAAAACCCTGAGAACAGACCATCTAACACTTGTAATTTTTTTCATTAGTTTTCAGAATTCCAATTAAAATGGAATTAATCTGTCAAATAAAAGACCATGATTCAATAGAAATTCTGTGTACTATGTCTTGTACATCCTTTCTTCCTTCCCAATGCTCCACCCCATGATGAAATATAAGAGTGAAGAGGGGGCTTCCCTGGTGGCGCAGTGGTTGAGAGTCCGCCTGCCGACGCAGGGGACGCGGGTTCGTGCCCGGGTCCGGGAGGATCCCACATGCCGCGAAGTGGCTGGGCCCGAGCCTGTGCTCCGCAACGGGAGAGGCCACAACAGTGAGAGGCCCGCGTACCGCAAAAAAAAAAAAAGAGTGAAAAGGGTGGGAAAGAGGGCACTCCTTCACTTATGAGTTTCAACCATGGAATAACAGCATTCTAGAGGCAGGTGATCTACGTGCATTCCATCTCTGTAATTTACTGAGACCTCAGCCATTTACTTCACCCTCCTGGAGCCACAGTTTCCTCAACAGTAATATTACTAATCTGATAGTACTGACCTCCCTCGAGTTGTTGAGGAAGTAACACAGAGGTTCTCTCTCAACTGGGGGCGATTTTGCCCTCCAAGGAGATGTTTGGCAATGTCTGGAGATAGTTTGGGCTGTGACAACTGGAGGGGGTGGGTGCGCCACTGGCAGCTGGCGAGTAGAGGCCAGGGATGTTCCAAATCTTCTTAAGATGCACAGGACAACCCTGCCCACTCCAAAAAGTCATCCAGCCCAAAAGGTCAGTAGTACCAAGACTGAGAAAGCCCGGAGCAAAGTGAAGTGGTGTACGCGATGAGCACAGTGTCTGACACACAACAGGCCCACAGTAAATATTAGTATAGTTACATTGTTATTGTTGTCATTATTTATTTGAGAAGGAACTCCAAGTAACCTGCCTGGTATCAGGACTGAATTAGCAATTCGGGAAGCCCATCCCAGCACAGTCAGTCGTGCCTGTCAGCCACGTCATCTACTTGGGGTGGCCAATTTTTAGGGACAGACTGACCCACTTAATACTTGACTAGTGTAGCACGCGCATAAACAGGATCGTACCAAAGTTCGAGGGCTATCATTTAATTTTTACCTTCTTAGAAATTCGAAGAAAATAGGAAAGACAAATAATAACTTACAGTCACAGGTGACTTTTACTTTTTAACTTCTGCTGTTAGGAATGGCTCAGGAGTCTCCTGGCGATCATTTACTTTATAAAATAAACTGATGTTTGGACAGATAGCTAGGAAATATGGTCTTCTGATTAATATAAGATCCTGATTAATTGTTTATATGGTACGTGAACATGATCAATTTCAAAACCAGTTGAATGCAACCATACAGTTTTAGCTTTGAGGGCGGGGGAACTCTTGCTTAATGCAAGATTATTTTGGTCAAAAAGACTTGAGTTTGAATTTCAGCTTTATAACCATCAAGCTGTGTGACTTTGAATAATTTGCCTAACTTCTCTGAGCTCAGTTTCCTCATCTGTTTAATAGGCATAAAATTACCTCATAGGATTGTTGAGGGATATTAGCAGTGAATAAATGGCAGCAGTTATTATTTTCATTCTTATTATTTCTTCTGGGAACCTTGCATTGCTTTGCATGGCCATCAGTTCTCATTCTAAAGAATGATAACTAGGATATATAGGTACCTTTTTTAATTAACAGAGGAAGCTCAAATTATTTCCATTACCTCAATAAACAAAATCTTAGACTTGTTTCAATAAAATTGATTTAAGATGAAAAAGGAAAACATACATATTGTACATGGAATTTTCCAGTGAGAATATTTTTAAGGAAACAGTGGATTTCCTAAATTAAAGAACAAATGATGTGCACATCTTTCTCTCATATTTTAATACAGTTGATAATCCACTTTTTAATTAGCCTCCTAATTATAATTCAATAGAAATTTCCCTAGATGAATGTAGTAACCTACTTCAGAGAGAGAAATGGTGATGTGAGTAGGCGATCCTACTGTGAATTTTGACACTTTTTCAGGTCCAATTTGTTCCAAACCTATACCACCCAGGAGAAACGGGGAGAGCTCTGTTGCATAACCTAATAATTCAGACTGCCAGGAAGGGAGACTATAAGGCTGAATTCACCTTTCGTCAGTATTTATTTTTTTAATTAATTTATTTTTTTTGCGGTACGCGGGCCTCTCACTGCTGTGGCCTCTCCCGTTGCGGAGCACAGGCTCCGGATGCGCAGGCTCAGCAGCCATGGCTCACGGGCCCAGTCGCTCCGCGGCATGTGGGATCCTCCCGGACCGGGGCACGAACCCGAGTCCCCTGCATCGGCAGGTGGACTCTCAACCACTGCGCCACCAGGGAAGCCCTCGTCAGTATTTTTATTTCTCCATTTCTTTGTTCCCTGAAGGAGACTCAAGTATTTTTTTTCTTCCCATCATTCGTATGTTTTAAATTTGAAAATAAAAACACAATCCAAATTATGGCTTCCTTCATTTTTCTTGCTGGTCTGCATTCTTCTTAACTCTTCAAGTTTCCACAGCTTCCAACTGAAAGGTCTTGATTTTTTTTGTTTTTTTGTTCTTTTCGGTTTCCAGGACCAAAAGGTACTTGAGGAGACAATTTCAACATAATAGGCATCTGTGTGATTCCACAACCCAGACCCTGTGTTAAGGAAGGAGATTTTTTTTTTTTAATCTATCCCTTAGCAAGAGATATGCAAAGTTCCCAAGCCTTAAAATTTTATCATTGGTTATCCATCAACTTAGTTTAAAATGTTTTCAGACTTAACATTTGGTGCTGAGGAAATGGATTGCTTTATTGAACTCTCTCTTCCAACCAGTTTTAGCTTTGTGTAGTTACAACTTCAGTGTCTTTGCATATAACTCTGAACTATTGTCTCCCAATTCCTGGCTCATATTCATTAAATTTATGCAGAGAGGAGAGCTGAACTTTTCATTTTAATTATCTCCTTGCTTCCACCCT
The DNA here is from genome assembly GCF_951394435.1 of Stenella coeruleoalba. Lineage (NCBI taxonomy): Eukaryota > Metazoa > Chordata > Mammalia > Artiodactyla > Delphinidae > Stenella > Stenella coeruleoalba. The sequence goes on from NC_137162.1 coordinate 70,964,191, forward strand.
TGCACCCTACCGTCTCTTTTCTTTTCTTTTCTTTCTTAATTTTTATTTTATATTGGAGCAGAGCTGATTAACAATGTTGTGTTAGTTTCAGGTGTACAGCAAAGTGACTGAGTTATATATATACATGTATCTATTGTTTTTCAAATTCTTTTCCCATTTAGGTTATTACAGAATATTGAGCAGCGTTCCCTGTGCTATACAGTAGGCCCTTGTTGGTTATCTATGTTTTAAAAATAGCAGTCTGTACATGCCAATCCCAAACGCCCAATCTGTCAATAAAGTATAAGTCAGGTCATTTTGTTCCCTGACTCAAAACTCTCCAGTGGTTCCCTGTTACAATCAGAGTAAAAGCTAGAGCCTAACAGTGGTCCTCAGTCCATCTATGTTTCAGCCCACTCTGACCACTCTCTCCTCCTTCCCCCATCCCCACACTTACTCCACTCCAATCACTACAGCTCGCTATAGTTCTGCCAGCACAGCAGGCATGTTCCTGCCTCAGGGTCTTTGCACATGCTATGTCCCATGTGGGACACTCTTCCCAGGGAATCCACATGACCTGCTCTCTTACCTCCTTCAAGTCTTCCCTCAAATGTCAACTTCTCAGTAAGATCTTCACTGACCACCCTTCTAAAAATGCAACCCCTTCCCACCAATTCCTATTTTTCTCCCCTGATGTATTTCTCACCATGATAATCGCCACCCTCTGATAAATTATATAACTGACTCATTTATTGCTCATTTATTTATTGTCTGTCTCCCTCCGCTAGAATGTAAGCTCTATGCGAGCAATGATTTTGGTTAGTTTTGGCTGGTATCACGCACTTGATATTAGTTAACTTGAACTGAAGTAGAACTGTTGCCTTACTGACCTTATTTTGTTTCCCTCAAAGCCTTAATTTTGCCCTCCCTGGCTTTTTCTTCTGGTGCTCTGCCCTTACGATAGTTCCTTTAGGAAAACTTCAATGCCCCTAACCCCGAGTTGGATTTAGGAAATGGAGGAAACAGTTTCACTGTGTTTCCTTTTGATCTCTGATAAGCTTCAACTGGGATAAGTATGCATTTTAGCCATGTTCCTTTCCCTGTTACTTTTCCTATTAGACAAGGAGACTGTTATCAGTAAAAGGGTAAATTGACTGGGATAGATTAGATTCCTGATCAGAACACTCCTGGATGAATCGTGATGCAAAAAAGAGATACTGATGAAAATGCCAAGTGCTAAAAATAGTTAAATGAAAGAAAACGTGAGGGTTATTTCCCTTTGGGCCTAGGTAGACTTTTTCTAGCACACACATTCCTAGCATAAATATTAGAGCCTTAAACCTGATTCGAGCAAATACATACCTCCCGATGACAAGAAAGCCATCAATATAGTCCATGACCAAAGATTAGTCGCTGTGTATCATCGCTGATGACACATGATACATAGAGGAGATTTGGCAATATTTCAGACTTCTCCAGTCAGCCATTTGTCATTTCATAGTGGAAGATGAGGAGGTATTTCTGTATTAACGGCCGCTATAAAAAGGAAGTGAGTGAAGAAATGCCTGATGTGTTTTATCATTGAGAGTCAAAGGGACACTTGACAATGTTAAAAATGTGCTGAATGGATTACAGGTTTCATACAAGTTGGTCTTCTAAATGATAAGATTCCATTAAAAAAGAAGAAGAAAAGGTAGAAGAGTGAGGGAAATATGTTTTATATTGCTTACTTCTCCCTTGTGCCCTTGAACGACATTTCTGAACCTGAGCTGAGAAACGGGAGCTTGATTTATCTCTAAAGCCTGTAACGTGTGGAGCAGCGTGATATCCTTGAAACCCTGCTGCTTCAGGCCATGCTGCTGAGGCACAGAACGTTTACATCTCAGATGAGTTCGATGCAATGTGCAGAGACCCGACGTACCTCCCCGCTGATTTAACATTGCTTCCCCATCTCAATCCATAATTTAGAATCAACCAAGCCACAGAGCATGTTCATCACTTCCACCTGATTGAAACCTTCACACCGATGTCCCCTTCGTAACTACTATGTCTATGCAAGTGAAAGACCTAAGTCCCTTCGGGAAAGAACCTTAAAAATGGGACTGGGGATGTGAACAGCCAAGAACTTTGTCTCAGAAATGTTGGCACTGAAAAGTTTCTAACGTAACCAGTAGCTTCTGCGATGCTCTGCAGAATTCCAAAGACACCAATAAAAATTAAATAAAAAGCCTCAGCTTGCTTATGTGTACACTCAGATAGGCAAAGAGATATATTTAAGGCAGAGGGTGTTGAATCTGAATTAGTATAAATATTATTAATTTAATGTTCATACTGTATTTTATGGTTTATAGACTGCTTAGCAATAATTTCATATATTTTCCCTCACAGCACCACTGTAAAATATATCAGCATTTTTTCCCCATTTTATAGATGAGGCAACCTTTAATAAGTGATCTATTTCTTTCCTGTGCATATTGGTTAACTGGTAAATGATTAATTTATGTCTACGTGAACTTCACCGTGCAGAGTATTTATTTTAGTGTGAGTTGGTATTTATCTTACCCTCAAAGCATTACAGTATCCAGTTATATATGCATGTTTTAAAGGCAGTAAAGCAACCACCAGTAGTTAATGCAACATTAAGTCAGAGACTTTAAATCCACAGTAAATTCTGCATTAGGGTATTTAAATCAACCATCCCCCTTTTCTCCCCTCTCCGGTCCGTGTGGGTCATAAATGGTCCTTCTACAAAATGACCACATGGCACCTGTCCAGTGAGAGTGAAAAGATATGCTGAGATTTTCAGAGTTTAAAATCTTAACTGTAAAATAAAGAACCTAAAGGCTTATAACTACATCTGGCAAGAGTGGAAGAGCAAGCACGTCTGATCAGTGACTTGTGCCCATGGAATAACTGTGGCTGTGTGGCTTCTATCTGGCTCTCCTCCTTCTGCCGTCTTTATTTTTCTGCCTTCATTTCTTCCTTTCCTCTTCTTTATCAATTTTTTCCATCAGTGCGATGACTGTTGTGGCTGCTTGTACGGAGAAGAAACTAATCACACCTAAGTGATATATTAAAGGTTTAATAAAAAAGGGAAACATCTCTGGCAACACTATCGTTTGCATTATTTCTCCATAATGCACTCTACTATACTATTCCTGTAACTGCCCCCTCAATGTGTGCAGCACTTACAGTCCAAGGTTCTCAAAAAGCTTCCTAAGCACTGACTCAGCTAGACCCCCTCGACTATCATTTCACCGCGCTCATCTTATAATTTAGAAGACAAAATACCACAAAGTTCAGTCATTTGATCGTAAGTCAAAAAAATTTTAATTAATTAGAAAACGTGCTTTCTTCTCATGATAATTTATAGTATGTAATTCTCCTTCACTTATTGATCTCAGGACTCCTATATTTAGCCAATAAAACTAAGAGTCTAAAAAATTCCTTGCAGAGGGTCCCTGCCCTAATTTCACATGCAAACGTTTCTGATAAAGTGTAACTACTGGCATGTTAGCTGTCAAAGGCAGGTGATTCACAACACATTGTGTGTGCTGGGTAGTTTAACTCTTCCCAGAAATTGTCTCTTTCAAAATTAAAATATATTTCTTTTTATAAATTTTTTTATTTTATTTATTTGATTTTGGCTGCGCTGGGTCTTCGCTGCTGCGCGTGGGTTTTCTCTAGTTGTGGTGAGTGGGGGCTACTCTTTTTTTTTTGTGGGGGGGGGGTATGCGGGCCTCTCACTGTTGTGGCCTCTCCCGTTGTGGAGCACAGGCTCCGGACGCGCAGGCTCAGCGGCCACAGGCTCACGGCCATGGCTCACAGGACTCTCAACCACTGCGCCACCAGGGAAGCCCGGGGGGGCTACTCTTTGTTGCAGTACATGGGCTTCTCATTGTGGTGGCTTCTCATTGTGGAGCATGGGCTCTAGGCGCACGGGCTTCAGTAGTTGCGGCACGCAGGCTCAGTAGTTGTGGCACACGGGCTTAGCTGCTCTGCGGCATGTGGGATCTTCCCGGACCAGGGCTCGAACCCGTGTCCCCTGCATTGGCAGGCAGATTCTCAACCACTGCTCCACCACGGAAGCCCCTAAAATGTATTTTTGAAACTAAGAGAGCACCTAAAGATTCAGGAAGTGCTATGATATGAATTTTATGCAAGTATTTTTATTATTAAAAATGTTGTACCTACTGAAATATAAACTCCATTACATCAGATCTACCAGTAAGACAGTGTATTATGAAGTAATATTTTTTAATTTGTGTCATTCATTATGGGATCTATTGTACAGTACCTATTTAATCAAGGCATAGAAGTTTTGAAAATGAATTTTTTTAAACAACAGGAGCATTGCTACAGATGAATGTCACTGAAATATTATCCCCATGCTACTTGCTTAGACATCAGTTAAAAAAGGAATCAGCACCTCAGCGTGCAGGTTTCTAACTCAGACTTAGATACAGTTGACCTTTAAATGGACACTGTGGATTACTTTCATATAATGAAGACAGAGAGACAAATTGGGAGGTTTTAGCCATCTTACTCTGCTATAAAAATAGAAAAAAATACAAATACAATTAAAAGAAACATTTCAAAATATGGGAGTAATATATGGAGTATACAAATTTCAACCTTCTGAAAATCCCTCCTACTAATAAAATACCCAAATGAAATGCCATTATAGCTTCCCTCACATACTGCAGTTCCAATATCTAATACCGCAAGGCTTTTTCCAGTCCAAGACTTTTTAGTTATTTATTTATTTATGGCTGCATTGGGTCTTCGTTGCTGTGCGCGGGCTTTCTCTAGTTGCGGTGAGCAGGGGCTACTCTTTGTTGCAGTGCGTGGGCTTCTCGTTGCAGTGGCTTCTCTTGTTGTGAAGCACGGGCTCTGGGCACACAGGCTTCAGTAGTTGTGGCTCGTGGGCTCTAGAGCTCAGGCTCAGTAGTTGTGGTGCACGGGCTTAGTTGCTCCACGGCACGTGGGATCTTCCGGGGCCAGGGGTCAAACCCACGTCCCCTGCATTGGCAGGCGGATTCTTAACCACCGCGCCACCAGGGAAGCCTCCAAGACTTTTTCGACAGCAGTTATTCTTCCCATTTACATTTATTTGATCTGTATTGCCGCTTCTAAATTGGACGTATCATTTTCCTCTGAGAACTCCATGTCCTTACACAGCCTTACAGGAGAACCGTGAATTTACGTCACTTTCTGGTTCAATAGTGGACTAACTGGGCGGAGAGCCAGGTAAGACTCCCTTACACTTGCTCATTCTCCACCACCCCTCACAGAACCTGAGACACGAGTGTGCGTCCCATTATTGTAAATGTTGAACTGGGCTTGATTCCCAGGTTCTCAGTCTTGTAACCCCAGGACCCACTATTACGGTATCTCTGTTTTCACTGATTGTCATCTTTTTATATAATTCTGTTAGTTTCTGTGAAAAAGAACCATTTCGAGGAAGGATTCTTTTATGGAAAAACTGAAAACTAATGTTCATGCTGAGTAAAAACACTGTGTTCCTTTTCAAAAAGAGAACTTACCAAGTATTCCTGATTTTTCAGAAGTGCATTTGGAGAAGTTGCTGAAACTTAATCTTGGTTCCAGATAAAGTCAGCCCAGCATTTACACAATTATTACCTAGCATTTCCATGCAAACTAATAAACGGTATTTCAGCCTCAAATTCCAGCTTTAGTGTACACTGAACTGAAAAACTCTTACAAGGAAACATTCTTGTGCATCACAAGTTAGTACTGAAAAGGGAAATTCAAAGCGGCAAATATGGACAGGGCCTTTCCAGCACCAATAGGGCAAGAAGATCCCGGCCCAAGAACATGGGTCTCTAGATCATGTGGCAAATGGATCCCCAGAAAGAGCAAAATCCCTTAGGTTTCCATGGCTTTGAATCATCAGCCATTTACACCTTCCAACTTATTCCCCTGGTTCTGAAGTCAGATCCAGTAACCAGATCGGTAACCAGTTCATTGATTACAATAATTCTTCACATATATTTATATCTACATCTGTATCTGTACCTACAGGGAGAAAATACAGCAGTCAATATAACTCATTAGCCTGATAGATATATTTCTTACTGTAAAGTAATATATTGACATTCTGCTGTAAAAAGCTTTTTAATTAACGTGAATAGTGTCAATGACCTCATTTTAAAGTCAGGTAACTCTTGGCCACACATACGGAGGTAGAAGTTCCAATTCTGGAACTTGAGGCTAGAGGGAGATAGACATTTCTTATCCCATACGTTTATAAAATACAGCCACTCCCATATATACTATCACAGTGCCTTCCCCACCCCACAGGAAAGGGAACTAATGCTTGTAAGAAATGACAGTGAGTCTAACGCTGTCCTTAGAGAAATAAAGCTCCTCGTGCAGGTTCACCCAGCCAGTAGGTAAACAGAGGTGAGAATAAAACTCAGGTCTGGGACTTCCCTGGTGGCGCAGTGGTTAAGAATCCGCCTGCCAATGTAGGGGACACAGGTTCGAGCCCTGGTCTGGGAAGATCCCACGTGCCACGGAGCAACTAAGCCCGTGTGCCACAACTACTGAGCCTGCACTCTAGAGCCTGTGAGCCACAACTGCTGAGCCTGCGTGCCACAACTACTGAAGCCCACGCGCCTAGGGCCTGTGCTCCGCAACAAGGGAAGCCACTGCAATGAGAAGCATGCGCACCGCAACAAAGAGTAGCCCCTGCTCACCGCAGCTAGAGAAAGCCCGTGTGCAGCAACAAAGACCCAACACAGCCAAGGAAAAAAAACTCGGGTCTGACAGATGTCCTTTCAACTAAACTTATGTCTTACTTACCTTCTACTACTAGCAACAAGTTCCCTGTCTGCTGGAGAATGAACACTGCTCCTATGGGCTATTCTAAACAACTCTAAACCCAGATCTCACCCAAGCAGTGGGTGTTCTGTAAGTCAGGGGTCCCCAGCCCCTGGGCCATGGACTGGTACTGGCCTGTTAGGAACCAGGCCACACAGCAGGTGGTGAGTGGCGGGCAACCGAGCGAAGCTTCATCTGTATTCACAGCCACTCCCCATTGCTCGCATTACCACCTGAGCTCCGCCTCCTGTCAGATCAGCGGCGGCATTAAATTCTCACAGGAGCGCGAACCCTACCGCGAACCGCGCATGCAAGGGATCTAGGTTGCGTGCTCCTTACAAGAATCTAATGCCTGATGATCCGAGGTGGAGCTGAGGCGGTGATGCGAGCACTGGCGAGCGGCTGCAAATACAGATTATCATTAGCAGAGAGGTTTGACTGCACAGAGACCATAATAAATCAATTGCTTGCAGACTCATATGAACACCCTATCAGTGAGTAGCAAGTGGCAATTGAGCAGCATCTGGTGGCAGGCTTTAAGTCAGAATCCGACACTTCTTTTAGTCCGCCCATTATTTCATTTACCACTTCCGTCTGCGCCTTTTTCCCGCAATGAGCATTGTCTCAGCCACAGTTAGGGTAAGCCAACAAGCTAACCCTAGCCAAAATGAATAAAAAACAAACGTCGCTGGAGAGCTTCTTTGTAAAGGGGGAAAGACCCAATGATGAGACAGCAGAAGACTCTAAGACTGCCCACAAAAAGAAAGCTGCACTTAAAAGAAAATACCAAGAGTCCTACTGAAAGTACAGGTTCATTGCAACAGGTGATTCACATTCTCCAAGCCTGCTTTGTATAATAGGTGGTGACCGGCTACCCAAGGAAGCCATGAAACCTTCAAAACTGCTTCTCCACATGGAGACCAAGCACCCTGCATTAAACGACAAGACTTTGTGGAGTTTTTCAAAAGAAAAAAATGTGAACACAAAGAACAGAAGCAATTATTGAAGGCCACCACTTCATCACATGTGTCTGCACTGAGAGCGTCATTCTTAGTGGCTGACCACATGGCTAAAGCTAAGAAGCCCTTTACTACTGGTGAAGAGTTGATCCTGCCTGTGCTAAGGACGTTTGTTATGAACTTTTAGGAGAGGCTGCAGTTCAAAAGGTGGCACGTGTTCCTCTTTCGGCTAGCACCACAACTAGACGAATTGATGAAACAGCAGAGGATGAGACACAATCGTTAGAGAGGATTAATGAGTCACCGCGGTATGCAATCCAGGTTGACGAGTCTACCGATGTTGACAACAAGGCAACGATGCTTCATTCTGTGTGATGTATTTTTCAGGAGGCTGTGCACAAGGATATGTTATGTGCACTTTTGTTGCCAACCAACCCCACAGCTGCGGAACTATTCAAGTCTTTGAATGATGACATATCAGGAAAACCGAACTGGTCATTTTGTGTAGGTATATGCAGGGACAGATCGGCTGCCGTGACTGGACGGCTTTCTGGTTTCATTACTTGGGTCAGAGAGGTCGCTTCTGAAAGTGAGCCTACGCACTGTGTCATCCATAGAGAAATGCTGGCTAGCCAGAAAATGTCACCTGAACTTAACGTTTTGGAGGATGTGATTAAAATTATCAACCACGTTAAAGTACACGGCCTTAACTCACGTCTGTTCACGCAGCTCTGTGAGGAGACAGACTCAGAGCACACACGTCTTCTCTTATACACAGAGGTGAGATGGCTTCTAGAGGTAGATCACTGGCCAGAGTTTTTGAGTTACGAGAGCCACTCCAGAGATTTCTTTTAGAAAAACAGTCACCACTGGCACCACATTTCAGTGACACAGAATGGGTCACAAATCTTGCTTACTTGTGTGACATATTCAACCTGCTCAGTGAACTCAATCTGTCACTTCAGGGGAGAATGACAACTGTGTTCAGGTCCACAGATAAAGTGGCTGAATTCAAAGCCAAACTGGAATTATGAGGGTGACGAGTGAACGTTGGGATTTTTGACACGTTTGAAACATTAGCAGAGATTTTGAAAGAGATTGAGCCAGGGCCTTCCTCCTCCCAGCTGGTGCATGACCACCTATCCCAATTTTCAAAAAACTTTGAGCATTACTTCCCAACCATAAAAGACCCGTAACTGGGAAGGAATGGATCCACGGACCCATTTGTGAATAAGCCAGGTGAATCGACTTTGTCCGTGCTAGACGAGGATCAACTGCTTCAGATCGCAAATGACGGTAGCCTTAAAAGTTTGTCTGAGACAACTTCAGATCTCTATACATTCTGGATTAAAGTCAAGGTGGGATATCCTGAGATTGCCACAAAAGCACTGAAAAGCCTGCTTCCATTTCCAACATGCTATCTCTGTGAAGCAGGGTTTTCTGCAGTGACAGCGACCAAAACGAGATTACAGAGTACACTGGACATAAGCAACACACGTCAGGTGTCACTGTCTCCCGTCACTGCCAGGCAAGACCATCTAGTTGCAGGAGAACAAGCTCAGGGCTCCCACTGATTCTGCATTAGGGTGAGTTGTATAATTATTTCATTATATATTACAATGTAATAATAACAAAGTGCACAATAAATGCAATGCGCTTGAATCATCCAGAAACCATCCCCCCACCCCCAGTCCATGGAAAAATTGTCTTCCACACAACCGGCCCCTGGTGCCAAAAAGGCTGCGGACCACTGCTGTAAGTGGTACTCTTATCTCCGTGGACGTCTGGAGAAACCCTGTCTGATCATTCACCTGTATGTATATTTTGGAATCTGATTTTTTTTTAATTTATTTATTTATTTATTTTTGGCTGCATTGGTCTTTGTCGCTGCACACAGGCTTTCTCTAGTTGTGGCGAGCGGGGGCTACACTTCTTTGCGGTACACAGGCTTCTCACTGTAGTGGCTTCTCTTGTTGCAGAGCACAGGCTCTAGGTGCGCGGGCTTCAGTAGTTGTGACACATGGGCTCAGTAGTTGCGGTGCACGGGCTTAGTTGCTCTGTGGCATGTGGGATCTTCCCAGACCAGGGATCAAACCTGTGTCCCCTGCATTGGCAGGTGGATTCTTAACCACTGAGCCACTAGGGAAGTCCCTGGAATCTGATTTTAAACTGAACACTGTGAACACAACGACATGTGTTCGTAGTGAACTTAAGAATTTATTGTACACTCCTTATCAGGGAATTGGAAAGGCAAAGAGAAACAACAGTTATTATACCAAGCAGTGTCATAGCTGTCTTTCATTGTCTATTCATACCTCATTATTTGGTCTGGCTATAGAATTAGTTATGAGTCCAATTCCAGTGATCACATTTTGTTAATTAATCACATTTGTTTGCTTCCAAGTATACATTTATATTATTTACCTAAAACTAATCCGAGAAAAGGTCTTAAATCTGTTTAATTGGAGCTGGTACGAGTGAGGCTACTACTAACTAATTATAAGCTTAGTGACGCACAGATAGAATATTCTGGATTTTGACCATGCACGTTAGGTATCAGGAGTCTTATAGTCAGCCCTCTGTATCTGCAGGTTCCGAATCCACAGACCCTGCATCCCCACATGATTCAACCAACCGCATATCGAAAATACTCAGTGAGAAAGAATTCCAGAAAATTCCAAAAAAGAAAACTGGAATTTGCCACGCCAGCAACTATTTTCATAACATTTACATTGTACTTACAACTATTTACACAGCATTTACACTGCATTACGTATTATAAGTAATCTAGAGATGATTTAAAGTACACAGGAAGATGTGCAGAGGTTATATGCAAATACTATACCATTTTATAAAAAGAACTTGAGCATTCTTGGATTTTGGTATCTGTGGGGTCCTGGAATCAATCCCCTTGCTAATACTGAGGGACGACTGTATTTCATGTTATGGAGATAGACGTAAAATTTTGGAGATTATTTTTTCATCTTAGAAAATGATAGGTATCAAATGTCATTTATTAAATCATTCTGATTTAATTTAATGAGGTCATCTTTCCAACTTCCAATAATTTTGCCTAAACTAGTTCAAATATTAGAAACTTTTCTTTAAAAAAAAGATCATCACCGAAGACTGAAATTGTATAACCTAAACAGGAACTCATTTCAGTGTTTACCATACCTCCCCACTTTGAATAAATTCTTCCTAATATCTAACTCAGTTCTCTCCCAAAATGTTGTGGCCTCTCCCGTTGCGGAGCACAGGCTCCGGACGCGTAGGCTCAGTGGCCATGGCTCACGGGCCCAGCTGCTCCGCGGCATGGGGGATCCTCCCGGACCGGGGCACGAACCTGCGTCCCCTACATCGGCAGGCGGACTCTCAACCACTGCGCCACCAGGGAAGCCCCATTAGAATTTTGATTGGACAAAGCAACACTCCCACACCTGACCACGTGGCACACCTACTGAATGCCCTTCTGAGTTCTCTTCTTGTGCTTGTAAATGGCATTTCCCGGGTTTCCAGAAAGATGATTTCTGGAAATTCATCTGGAAACATTTGGGGCACTAGTTTTCCTGCTGGGGCTAAGATGGAGCCAAGTTTGAACTGTTTGCTGGGAGGGAGAGCGAAGGGCGGGGGCATTAAAGAACACAAGAGGAAGGTGAAGTCGGGGTCTGGGGGAGGAGAAAGGGATGCAGGTTTCCAGTTCGGTCCCTTGAAGCCTCACCCTTCTGTGGCCCACACAACTGGAGTCCCTCTGTTCTCTCTTTATTTTCCTCTAGGGACAAATTCTCTTAGGACCTGGCCCCTCTTCTACTAGTATAATCTAACCTGCACCTCTCCCTTCATCGACCCCTTAAGGGAAATTTAAGCCAGAAGGTAGAGAGAATTTCAGGAGGAACAGCTTCTAAAAACAAGGAGATGATGATGACCAAATCTCAGATTTCAGTAAAGCCCTGGCCACTGAGATTATTCAAAAGAATTATAGGAATGCTAACATCATCTCTTTGCCCCAAGATTGCAATCATTTCTAAGGGATGGAAAAAAAAAAAAAAAGGGGGACAAAGTTCCCACCAAGCGGAATCCTTGAAAGCATCTAGAACGTAGGCACCCTCTTACATTCTCTTTCTTCATCTACTCTTCCCTCTTAGCAACAGCAGACTATCATTTCCATTCCAAAGACACAAAGAAAATAGAAATCTTACAAATCTGCTCTCTTTCTCATCTACCCATGTTACCATCCCGTCTAAGCTGCAGGTCCATCTTTTACTGGAACAATGTGTTCCTGGAACTTAAAGAGCAGACAAAGAAAACCATGTGTATCCTGAGGTTTGTTTTTTTTTTTTTTAAACTGGTCTCAGATCATCTGGGGGTTTTCCTTTATGTCTGCTATTCCCTTGTCTGCACAACTCTGGATTTTCCCAAGGCCAATTCATACCATGGAAGCCTCCCATCAAGAGTCACTCCCTAAGGACTTCCCTGGTGGTCTGGTGGCTAAGACTCCACGCTCCTACTGCAGGGGACCCAGGTTCGACCCTGGCCAGGGAACTAAATCCCGCATGCTGCAACTAAGATTGGGTGCATTCAAATAAAAAAATAAATATTAAAAAAAAAGAGTCAGTCCCTTCTCAGAGGACTGACTTCCTTAACCAGCACATCTGAAACCACGACACCACGTTGTTCCCTCTCCTCTTACCTTCCTTCATTTTTCTTAAAAGCACGATTGCTGCCTAGAATTAAAGACATGCTCTATTTGTTTGCTGTCTTTCTCCCCTACTAGAATATCAGCCCTCTAAGAACAAGGATGTGACCTTGTTCGTATCAGAGTCCCAGCGCCTGGAACACCGCTGCTACATGGAAGTTTCTCCGTAAACATACGCTTAATGAATGAAGCAATAAATGGATTATTTAGAGCAGAGATGCAGAGACACTGGAAAGAAGGTCATATAAAAACCACCACAGCAGAATGATGTGCAGCTACATAGCAGAAATTGTTTTAAAGTAGCTTTTGTTTTATTTTTTTAGATGATAATATAATCAGAATTGCTCTGACCATCTGAAAACCACTTCATAGACAAAAATGTGGAGGGGTAAATTTTAAAGAAATTACTCATAATCCTAATACCGAAAAAAATGACATTAAGAGCTTTAGGGTATGTTTAGAATTTTCCAAGCTCCTCAATCTTTTCAAGGCATTTTTCCTTTTGAAATTTATATGCTATAGAATTCTTCTAATCTGTTCCCTGAACTTTTAAAATCTGTTCTCATAAATTTACCATACTTCTCTGATATTTTTCAGAACTTCTATCCCCATCACAGTTTTTAAAACTCTATTTTTATCATTCTTTAAGATTCCTGTTACTTCCACCTGCTCAACTGGCTCTCCCTTATGAGTCAGAACTTGATTTTTTTGAACTATCAGTTCCTCCATTCATTTCCTCCAATTCTGGGACAATGGAATTGCCAAGAAGGCAGGTCAATGACCTATCTGATGTCCTGAGTTTAGCTGAAAATGAATTCCAGGATAGCTGGTTAGAGACCACCATCGATACCATATGTCATAAAATATTGTCTCATTTAGTCTTCAGACTTTATTCTACCATTAAGGATATACCATAAGAATGAAGGTAATGGAAAAATGCTCAAAAGAGACTTCCTAAGAAATCTATATTCATTCATTCAACACTTAATTATTGGGGACCTGTTTGAAGCCCTTGAGATACCAAAATGAAAGCAAAGAATATACTACTTGGGAAAAGCACACCAATAATTCTTCTACAAATATTTATTGAACACCTACTATGTGCCAGGCACTATGCTAGGCATATAAGCAGGGAGGAATCATAATATCAATGATCAGACACACTTGGATTTAAATCTCAATTACATTCTAACTTATAAGTTCCTGAATAATTTACTTTATCTAGAAACTAAGACTAACAACACACACTTAAAGGACTACTGTTAGGCTTGAGAAGTTAAATCATCCAAGGTACTGGTAATATAAAGATGAGCAAAATAAATTCTCTTTTCTCAAGATGCTTGAAGTCTAGTAGATAATATACATAAAAACTAAGCATTTCGATAATACTTATTGAATAAAATCAAATCTAATACAGGACAAAATGTGATACTGTAATACTATATTAACTTTTCTACCGAATGGTAAGTTTCTTTGCACACCTAGAGCCCCTAATATAGTATCTTTTGAGTAATGGAATACTCAACAAATGTTAAACGGATGAACAAGTAGATATTTTATAAGTGACTCTTCCACAATAACACCCTAAAGTCATGAAATTTTCTCTTAAGGCAGAATATTTACTTCCAGAAACCTCACTTTAGTATTATTTAAATTCTCCTTTAAGATTTAGAAATGAAAGCAGATTAATTTCTGCCTATACAGTAGGATTACAGTAGATACTGTCCCTAATTTTTCAAGTTTTATATAAAGAAGCTTGAAAGCCCTGAGGGTATTTTAAGTTGTATCTCCCATGTAAAAATCACAAGTTGATTTTTGCTCTTCACTTCAAATTCTTTTGTCTAGAAATAAGTAACAATTTGGCAACTTCGGAAATGTTTGGACATTTTCCTCGGTACAAAATGACTTTATAAAGAAAGGCTGAAAGAGCTGGGGTTTCTGCTTGTTGGAGCACTGAAAGGTAAAAGTACAAACAGTGACTAACACGTTAGTCATAACAAGCAGCTGTTCCTTAACAGGACAAGAAATAACATGTTTAAAATTCTGCAGGGAAGTCAGGATAGACAGAACGAAGAACTTCTTATCAGCTGAGAGTGACTCTAAATTAGCTGATCCTAGAAAAGCATGTGATGTAAAGATTTCTTAGGATGATACAGTTATCGTTGAAGTAATTTTAATTAGCTTTTCATTAAGCTTTCCTTCCTTAATAAAAGTTAGGCAGACAAGATGACTTCCCAAGGTCTTAAATTTCTAGCAGAAGCATGAGAGACTTTGCTTATTTTCCATGTGTCCCCTAGAGGGCAGCGGTGGCCCAAAACACAGGAAAGGATTTTCTGTCAGCCTCATCCTCTGGTGACAACCTTCACTCCAGTCCCTTTACCGTCTCTCGCTGCTCTGCCTTCTGTAAGCAAGCTGGCAGTGCTATGTTTATTTCTGAGTACCTAACTAGTAAAATCATTAAATACGAGAAAAGAACGTTGCATGGAGCATATTTTTACAGAGACTGGAAGGAAAGAACATTATAGGAAGATTGTTATTTTATGTTTGTGTATATCACTTCACACACACACACATACCCTAGTTGGTCCTTTTTATGCATTTTCATGCATTTTGGAGTAGAGAATGGTGTTAAACATTTGGGGGGGAAATAAGATGGCTCAAGACAAACAAAGTTTTTTTTCCTTTAGTTGGCTTGAAACAATCCATAGTTATTACTGAATGCCTATTCATTCATTCATTCACTCAGGAGTTACCTACGTGTAAGAACCATCATATTAGATGCTACATTTGGTAATGTGTGAAATAAAGCAACTACAGCAGGGAGCTTATAAATAAGAAGGCAATGCTAAATCACATGATACAGAGAAAGATGACACAGGAGTGTACCCGGCTAGCAGCAATGTGCTCCCCTAGCACATGGTGTGGATTTCTTTTGGAGGCCCATGGGTCTGAAATGCTCGCCCAGTCCAACAGAGCACAAAACTTTCTATTTAAAAGGTGATGACGAAACACAGGAAGCTTCCTAAATGGGAAGGGAGAGCCTGAGTGTGTGGGCTTTTCTAATGCTGAGGTTTTCTTTTTTAGTTACTATTGCTTGTTTAAATATTTTATTCCGCTCATAGATATTTTTACGCAAAGGGTGCAACTTTCAAAAGAGACTTTTTGCAGGGCTGCCCTAAAAGCCTCTTATCATGCTTGTGGCATTTACCTTCCGGGATCTTTTTTATTGTATTCAGATGATTTGCTGATTAAACTTCTTTATTCACTTTCATTTTATGAAATTGGGAGTAAGATGCAAACCTCAAGTCTGTGAAGAAAAAGATTAACGATGTCAGAATTATAATTCAGTCAATATTTGCTGAGCCATTTGGGTCTTCTGTATGAGCAGAGGGTAATGAAAACGGTCTACCTATATGGCAATGAGTGGCTCTAAGGACATTCCTGCCATAACTTTGGGTCAAACCAAATGACGTGGTTTGTGTGACTGCTTGTTTATGCAGACCGCTTTGGCTGGAAGTTACACATATTTGCAATACTTCCTGGGGGACTTCTGCCATCACATCTGAATCCATGGTCTGCACTACAATCGAAGGCTTTGAGACATTAGAAAATGGACTTCCAGTCCTAACGATATAGCAGACGGTCTAACTAACCATTTATGATGGTCCAACTCTAGATTAGGAATGACGTATTTGTTTAAGTACATTGAAACCTGTGGATAGCTTAAGTGATATTGCTTTGAAGAGGGCAAGTAGCAGAATCATAGCGCTGTCAGTTATGTACAGGTTATGTTTAGGAATCCAGGACCAACCCAGCAAGGGGACAAAATTGTTACAAGTGGACAAGAAACCATAGCATTTTTTAAATTATTTCTATTCGGCCAAAATTGACTAAGCCAAATTTTATTTCCAGGGCTGCAGTAAAGAACCTTAAATCTTCATCAAAGGACGGGTGAGTGTCTAAGTACTTGTCAAGTGTGAAACTTCTTTAGAAGAAAACAGAAAATGAGGACTGTTTGAGAAAGACTTAAACATTTACTCTAGACATTTTATGAGGGGGAAAAAAAACACTATATAATTTGCTTCTTCCTGAAGATGTGGAAATTTCCCCTAAAAGGTAAAAAAAAAAAAAAAATTGTAGAAAGAGCAGGTATAAGAGCTAATTTGCCCTCCTGACTATTTTGCATTTGTAGTTTGAGATGGGCCTATAAAATGGCTACTCTTAGACATTAATCATTTCTCTCTCCACCACCAATTCTGAGTGCTATATTTAAAAGGAAAATAGGGGCTTCCCTGGTGGCGCAGTGGTTGCGAGTCCGCCTGCCGATTCAGGGGACACGGGTTCGTGCCCCGGTCCGGGAAGATCCCACGTGCCGCGGAGCGGCTGGGCCCATGAGCCATGGCCGCTGAGCTTGAGCGTCCAGAGCCTGTGCTCTGCAACGGGAGAGGCCCCAACAATGAGAGGCGCGTGTACCGCAAAAAAAAAAAAAAGGAAAATAAAACCATTGTGTGTATTTTGATGTATTATCTGTTGTAGAAAAGTGTCTCTTTTCCTGTTCAGAAGGGTTATATGGGAGGTCACAGATAGCCAGATGATTTTAATTTGGTTCCAACAAAAACTACAGATCACTAACTGCAAATAATTCATCCGCAGCCATTTTCTACCATGTGGCTCATTTTGAAAGTTTCTGCTCATAACACTCCTACCACTGGATCTCAGGTGCAGAAAAATGACCAGTTCCTTTAAAAAATATTATAAATAATCACTACATTTAATTGCACTGCAATAAGATATTAATAGAATAACCTTTTTTTTTTTTTTTTGGTACGCGGGCCTCTCACTGTTGTGGCCTCTCCTGTTGCGGAGCACAGGCTCCGGACGCGCAGGCTCAGCGGCCATGGCTCACGAGCCCAGCCGCTCTGCGGCATGTGGGATCCTCCCGGACCGGGGCACGAACCCGTGTCCCCCGCATCGGCAGGCAGATTCTCAACCAGTGTGCCACCAGGGAAACCCCCCTATCTTACTTTTATAGCTTTTTTTAAAGTTTAACTTTATAGCTTTATTAAAAGCACTTCCACACATGGCAACTCATTTAAACTTCACGCTGATCCTAGGTGGGTGTAGTTAAATCCATTCCAGAGAACTTGGGGGACTTTCCCAAGGTCACATAGCTAGGAAATGGCTGAGCTCATTCTTGGGCAAGGTCTCCCCACTTTGAGTCTAGATCTAAGTGACATTCTAGTGAGTCAGTATTTACAATCATTGCATTCATTTTATCATACAAGGCAGCCTACTTCTAGCTGACGTAACGTAGTGCTATTATCATGTGGCGGGCAGCACACTCAAAGCACAGGTCTCCCTTTTAGAGAGGAGGAAGCAGAGCCCCAGCAAGTCTAAACGCATCGAGAATCACACAGCTAGTGAGCCGTGGAGCCAGGGACACGCCAGGTGAGTCCAACTCCGAAGCCACACTGCTTGCCAGAAAAGCACTTTCTTTCCAGGGCGGCTATTATTCTAGACCGGGCTTTCACACTCCCCTAGCTGTTCTGTTCTAAAACTGTCGGCGGTTCTGTGCTGACTTCTGCCTCGAGGTTGTACATTTTCATTGAATCCGAGGTTTTCTACACGTTCCAGATGATGTTGGGGTGGGCCCTCTGTTTAAGGTGTAACTTGCAAGGCATGGCGCCTCCCAAACATCAACAGAGGACCAAGTGAAGTAATCCCGGAAGCCTAGCCCTCTTAAAGTGACAGCCACCCCTCCCGTTCCTGTGGTTCGCTGAAGGGTTAGAAGAAAAGGAGGGTCTGAGTAAAGCACACTTGACTCCGAGTACAGAACAGAGTTAGTGACCCTCCCCTACCCACAAACCCAACCCCAAGTCACGAAAGATACGGAAGAGCTGTAGAAAGAAGTTTGAAAAAGACTCCACAAGCCTGCTCTCACCACTGTGGCCGTGATGGGGACAGCATCTTCCTGAAGCCGTAATAACAAGTTCAAGGGTATTAGAGGTGGTAAGCAATGCAGCAGGCCAGTGGGGGGACGGGGGTTAGCTAAGCTTCCAGGACTACCCAGAAGGCCACAGAAAACGCAGTCCCACTGTAGCCATTACAAGTGCTTCATGACTTGGGCTGTGATTGCCCGTAAGTAAGAACGTGTCGGATGGATGGTGGGGACATGGTCCAAAAGTAATATCATTTACAACTCTCGCATGAATATTTCCAGTTTAAATATTTGGCCCAACTGAATAGTTCAAACTCAGATACTACGAATATGACTTTCGGAAAAAGCACTCATTTATTTGATACAACGTGCTATGTTGCAAACACAGATCATTAAATTTCCCCTTCTCTAAGGGGGTACTTTGTTCCTGTGGGCAGCTTATTTACAACTGGCAAAACCACATGCCTGACTGTGGACGTCAGACTCTTGTTGGGTTACTTAGATAAACATACTATTGGATTAAATTCACCAGCGTAATCAATAGGGGTTCTGGCTGTCTCATTAATTACATTCTATGGAAATTCTATGGATGCATCATTTAATTAGATTTTTCACTTAGTACTTATCAGAGTATAGGAAATGTCATCATAGTTTCTTTGCACATAGTAATGAAGTCACTGGTACATTACCAAGATTAAATCATGAAAGAATATCTACCCTTCTGTTTTCCTTCCTGCTAAAATTATTCAAGCTTCTTACGGTACCACCTGTGATAGGCGGGACATGCAGAGTTTCAAAGCTTTCCACAACACTTACCAATCTCCATGTCAGAGAAAATTAGTATTTCCAGTCTACTATTTATCATTATGGCATATTAGACCCTAACAGCTAATTCTTAAGAACATTAACAACATCTACCTTTATTTAGTGTTCAATATGTGTGGTGAATGTGTTAAGTGCTCTGCTTACATGATCTCACTTAATCTTCAGAGGAACACATGGCAGTTTCTGTCCATTATACAGATGTAGAAACTGAGGCACCAGTCACATAGATGGTAAAGGACAGAGCCAGGACTGAAATCCAGATGTGACTCATACCAAGGCCCATCTAATCTAACCCCCTTATTTCACAGATCCAGCAACCAACCCGGGGGGTAACCTGTCTTTCCAAAGGGCACACAGCTGGAGAGTGGCATACAAAACTAGGATTCAGGCTTCCATCGGTTACCTTTATTGCCATGAGCCATCACTAAAGACCTGAGCTACTCAACTTGTAATTTGTTTCATTTCTATTTCAGCACAGAGCAGCCAGGCTCAGAGACACGTAAGCAATATCCATTAGCACGGCTGCCTGTGATGCGTAGAGCAACCCCATGTTTAATGGACTCTGTCTGAGTCCTTCCTGGCCTGCATAGCTCTTAAAGAGGTCTGGAGTTCATTTATTGCTCACCTGGAGTCAGCACTCGGCATAGTTCCTCCAACGGTAGAGTTGGGTATCTGTGGATTTTGCTTGCTCCCACACCCCTGGAAACTTTTCCCAGAGAACGTCATACTGTGGCTCCCTGTTCAAGGACCAAGAACGGTGACTGCTTCGTAAAGAGCCTTCTACTCTGAACAGCACAGATGTAGCCATGGCTTTTCCTTGCATTCAATAACTCGGATGAAAATTTTTATCATGAATGAATGCTGAATTTTATCCGTTGTTTCATCTGCATCTAGCGAGATCATGTGGTTTTCTATTCTACTAATGTGGTGATTTACATTATTGATTTCCTTAATAGTAAACCAACCTTGCATTCTTGATCACTGGTCTTGAAGTATCATCCTTTGTTCAGTTGCTGCATTTTCTAATATTTTGTTCGGAACATATGGCTCTATGCTCCTGACATCCTTGTCAGGGTTTCTCATATTATGCTGGCCTCACCTTTGTCTGAGTGGTGGTCACATAGGTATTTGCATACATTAAAAGTCATTGAACTTAAGATGTTAGACATTTTACTGTGTGTAAATTACACTTCATTTAAGTGCAATTTAAAAAAATCATTCACAAGGCTTTACCTTGTCCTCAAGCCAAATTGATGAGAATGGCCTTCAAGGCTTCTGTCTGCTTGGACAGCTGGGTAACCACTGTTCCTGCACCTTACGCTAGGGCCGCAGAAGGCTTCACTTGCTCTAACCATCACATTATTTCACGCTCTCAGAACTTTGCTACTGCTCTTCCTCTGGCACAGAATGACCCCCATACGACTCTTTCTCCACCTGGGAGAATTCCTTTCATCTTTCAAGGCTTAACACAAACGCTGTTCCTTCTAGGACATTTCCTGGAAGATGCTGACACCACCCCCCGCCCAGCCCAGCCACTGGCACATGAGTTGATCCCTTCTCCATGCTGCCATTGCACTAGGCACACAGCGTTCTAGCACACAAAACAGATGCTGGTGTGAATGTTTCTGTCTCCTCTGTTAGGCTAAATGATTTTCTGAGTCTCCTTCTCATCTTTGGGTATCTAGGGCCCAACAGCACGCAACAGGAGGACTTGGAAACACTGAAAGAATGAATGCTTCCTCCAATACAAAGCTGGGGGAAGGGAAAGAGTATAATATGGTGAAGTTGTTACCACTTTATAAAACCAATAAACAAACAGATGAATGTCTCCTCCAAAACAATTTTGGGAGGAGGGGAAAAGATCTGGTATAATTATGTCTATGTACCGTTGCATTAAAAATTAACTCAAGGGACTTCCCTGGCGGGGCAGTGGTTAAGACTCTGTGCTTCCACGGCAGGGGGCCCGGGTTGAATCCCTGATCAGGGAGCTAAGGTCCCACATGCCGTGCAGCGCAGACAAAAAAATAAAAAATTAACTCAAAACTTGGAGGCATAACACAACAACTGTTTCACTTATTTGCTCCCCATTCTGCAGCTTAGGTGGGACTCTGTAGGGGTACCTGCTCCGCATGGCATCGTTTTGGGGTGACTCAGCTGGGGCTGGAGGAGCCGCTTCCAAGACAGTCTCATTCAGCTGGCTGGCAAGTTGGTGCTGGTTGTCAGCTGGGAGCTCAGCTGAGGTTGTCTTCTAGGGCCTGCCTATTTATGGATACACGGGGCCTCTCCACGTGGCTAGGCTACGCTTTTGCAGAACGGCAGTCCCAGCGCAGTCCAACTTCTTACATTGTAAGTAGTTTCCTACGAAGTCTGCAAGCAGAAGCTGCCAGGCCTTCTTAAGGCTTAGGCCCAGAAATTCAACCACACTTTACTGGCTGACGCAGATCCAAGGGCCAGTCTTCCACGAGGGACCTCCCTCGTGGAATACTGAGAGGCGGGGTCCACTGGGGACCACCAAAGTAACATGCTACCACAATGAGGACATCACCATATAAACTGTAAAACTGAAGTCATTTTTACTTCAAACTCCTACTCTTTCCTCTCTGTTGACGGCTGATATTTTCTGAGATGTTTCAGAAAAAAAATTTACAAGTTCATATCGTTTAATTCCAAGTTTTGCCTTATAGATCCAGTTATGCTTACTCATCAAATAAAAAGAAAAAACTTAGCTCCTCCGACCTGTGCAATATCAAGGTCCCAAACTCTTTAAGAACTAAAACCTTTTGGGTTTCTTTTGCAAGAGACCAGCTCAGAAATGTTGATTTCTAAAGGAAATGAGAGTTTAGCAATTTTATACTGGACAAGTCTTCAGAAAATTTACAATCACATTAGTGTTCTTTACAACACACTGTGCTCAAAATTCAGTGTTTTCAGCCTTCGACTGTATGCTTATAAAAATGGTATCAAGTTCCCTGTGATTTCCTCATTCAGAGGTGCTTGACTTTCCCACCTCCCTAAATTTGGCATTAGCCTTCTCGTGCCCTGTACTCAGTCTTTTAACCACATGTTCTGAGAACCCAATTACTGACTTTGTAATCCGATTAACGGTGGGGGTCTGTGTCTGTCCTGGCAGAGAAAATACACTCACAAGTGATGTCTGCTCACAGTAAGTCCTTCCACTTTGCAGAGGTATTGTACAGTGGTTATGAATTTGGGTTTGAATCTAGACTTAGAATTTTAATCCTTGAACTGCCCTTTCTAGGGATATGATCTCGCACAAATGACTTAGCTCTCTATATCTCAGCTTTCTCATCCGTACAGTGGAGAGCAGACTAGTACCTCAGAGGGCTGCCATGAGGATTACAGGATCTGATAAAGCTTGCAAAGCACTGAACAGAGTGTGTCAGGCACGGAGTAAACATTCAGTACATGTTGTTGTTGTTGTTATTATTACCAGTGGACAAACTGTTAAGAATACTTCCAGTTTTTCAGAAATAGATTTACTAAGTTTGTGATTATCCTAAAACCTCGGGCTCCACCCCCTTACTTATTCTGTGGACTTGCTCTGTAGCATTCTCATTAGCAACTAGCATCTGATTCAGGTTGGTTTTGAGGATGGGAGAAGGACGGAAGGTGAACTGACTTCTAAGGCTTAGCGGCAGTTAAGCCACTGCAGCAAATTGTTTGGGAACAGCTGTAGTCACTCCGAAGAGGATTACCAGCCTATTAACAGATGAGGTCCACATGACAGTATTTCGGTGTGTTCACTGATAAAAGTTAATGGCTAAACATGGTTATGAATTTAATAACATGTTTAAACAAAAGATACCTCATCTACCATGACAGTACATATTAATTTTCAAAGTAGTGACATTCTTTTTTCAAACAACAAACAAGCTTGGTGTACACATGGGTTTTTGTTTTCCTTTGCAATCAAACGCTGGACCCTTTTGAGTATCTATCATTAACAGGTTACAGAGGACAAATTTAGACTGAGAATGCTTTCCAATACTGGGTCTGCTGCTACCATGCTACCTTAACTACTTACAGTGTTTTATAATCAGCATTGCTGGTATGCACTGAACTGGCATTTTAGATGAATATATTTGTGCTGTGTAATGATGGCTGGCAGTTATCTGTGGTTTGGAGTAACCCAGGACAGTTACTCCTTGAATAACTAACCACAATGACCCACACGTCCGCCCAATCAGGGAGGAGCCTCCGTGCCGTTTAGAACGACTGATCCACGCGGTACACTGTTGTGGTATTCTTAACGTTGATGTTCACAAAGTGTGTTTGAGGAACACTGTGGATTGTTGATAGGTATTCTAAGACCACAAAGAAGGGATCCTGGTCAAATAAGCACAGGCAGCTCAACATAGACTACTTCCCACTGAGAAATTAACTTTCACCGATAAATGCCCTGAGAAGTCTTGCAGTAAGAAAAATAACTTTGCTTAAGAGGAGGATAAAATGTAAAGTATTTCTCCAACTGACTTTACCGTTTGTAAAGAAGGACTTCTCCCCTTCATTAACAGAGTTTCACCCAGCGCTGGTCCAACAGAATCAACTTCGGGAAATGCTACTTGACCATTTCATCTCCTTCTGTTTATTAGTAAATTCACCACTAGATAATTGCAAAAGTTCTTCGGTCTACTTTCCTTCAATTCAGTTTTGCTCCCCTCTCCTCACCCTTTCTGACCCACTAAATCGCCAGATTTAGCAAATGAAAATACAGGATCCCCAGTTAGATCCGAATTTCAGAAAAACAATGAATAACTTTTTTAATGTATGTCCCAAACATTGCATGGGACAGCTGAATGTAATTGGGGGTCCTGCATTTTTATCTAGCAACCCTGACTCCAAGCCGAATGAGAGCCATCAGTAATTAATGAAACTGTCAGCTTAATTTAGTAACAAGTACATGGGAAGAATTCATTCAATGTTTGTTGAATATGTTTTTTGAATCTTTCACAATAACAAAAGGGTGAAGCGCTTTTTGAGATCACTAAGTCTTTGGTCTCTTTATCATAATTTCAACATGAAAAGTGTATTCACTCTGGACTGCCATGAACTCTGGTACTCCAGTCTGAGCACTTTCATTTTAGAGATGAGGAAATTGGGCCCTGAGAGAAGTGACTTAACTTGCCCAAGGAAATTCTCCCACAAGGAGTTGATAACGGCTAGTCTTGAGTTCTCGTTACCTAACTCTCCAGCCAATGGTCTGAACCCCCAACCGGGCTGTCTTCGTTGTTGTACACTGTATTTGGTAGAGCCAGAAAATACCAATTAAAAAAAAAGGTGACGAACGGGTTAATAAATGTTCTGAATAATAGAGTTAGCTAAGTTTACCATTTTAATTGATAAAATCACAATAAAATTGAATACATTAAAATACATTTAAAGCTTAAATTATACTGAACATACCTTAAATTTTTATCATTCATAAGGCACATGAGTATGTCCCAGTATCCCAGTCCCCCATTTCTGTATAGTATGCAAGAGTACAAATTTAAAGAGAATTCCAGGTATCTTTTGGGTGCCTATGTGTTTCTATTCGTAAACTATCGTTCAGGATATGCACACTTTCTTCCCATCCATTCGCCACCTCAAACGTGTTACTGGGAAGAAACATCAAGGCCAGCAATAATCAAACAGTACGAAAGTCATGCTTATAAGAACAACTGTTGTGATGGGTTCCTTTCCATAGAAAGCGGAAGAACTATTTACATGCACAGATGGTATATCTTTACTATTAAAAAGAGGTATTATTTGGACTGAGGTATCGAAAACATGCTGCACCACGCCCAACACATAGTGGATGCTACCTAAATATTAACTAGTATAATTACAGATTAAAAAGTCAGGTGGGGGCTTCCCTGGTGGCGCAGTGGTTAAGAATCCGCCTGCCAATGTAGGGGACATGGGTTCGAGCCCTGGTCCGGGAAGATCCCACATGCCTCGGAGCAGCTAAGCCCGTGCGCCACAACTAATGAGCATGCACTCTGGAGCCCACTGAGCCACAACTACTGAAGCCCACGTGCCACAACTACTGAAGCCTGTGCGCCTAGAGCCCGTGCTCTGCAACAAGAGAAGCTACTGCAATGAGAAGCCTGTGCACCGCAACAAAGAGTAGCTCCCGCCCGCTGCAGCTAGAGAAAGCGCACGTGCAGCAAAGAAGATGCAATACAGCCATAAATAATTAAATTTTTTTAAAAAGTCAGGTGGTCATGGATTCAACTAGAGTTTATCATACTAAGTGAAGTAAGTCAGAAAGAGAAAGACACATACCATATGATATCACTCATATGTGAAATCTAAAATATGACACAAATGAACCTATCTATGAAACAGAAGTAGAATCAGGGACATAGAGAATAGACATAGTCTGGGGGTTGCCAAGGGGGAGAGAGGTGGGGGAGGGATGGATTGGGAGTTTGGGATTAGCAGATGCTAACTATTATATATAGGATGGCTAAACAACAAGGTCCAACTGGATAGCACAGGGAACTAGATTCATTATCCTGTGATAAACCATAATGGAAAAGAATATGAAAAAGAATATACATATATGTATAACTGATTTACTTTGCTGTACAGCAATAATTAATACAACACTGTAATTTAACTGCACTTCAATTAAAATAAATTAAAATAATTATATCTCAAAAAGAAAGTCAGGTAGTGATCACGGTGTTTATTACTATTATTCATGCACACTAGTACCTTACCTGTTTATTATACTTTACTCTTTGCAGAATATTTGCATGATCTCAAAGTGCCCTTTCATGGATGATCAATGTAATGTTGGCAGTGGTTACAGTGGAACAAATAAAGCCATAAAGGATAATTTTCCATTAAAACTGCAGCTCTGTCTTAAGTCACATAGGTGGCCTTGTATATATGAGTAACTAGAAGAAATTATAACTAAGGAAACTTGTGAAAGTTTTATCATTCACCTTTATTATAAACCAGTTACTCTGGGCTTTCTCGCCCACAGAGACACGACACTTTCACCAAAACTCCAGGCTCCTCTGAAGTGGATCTGTGATGGGAAGTGAGATTTTCTCCCTGGCCCCAGGAGTTATCGGCTTATGTTTACAAGCTAAAGGACTAGACTCCTGCAATGTTGATCACGACGTGTTTAACTGCTTATATCACTCACATGTGATTCAGTTAACTACTTGTTCATGAAGCGGGAAGTTTACCAAGTAGTAAATCAGAGGTCCTGTGAAATATTAAGATAAATATAATATTTACAGAGCTAAGGAGCGACTGCAGTTGTGTGCACGAGACATGGTCTTGACTCCAGAGCAAGGAGTCAGATCCTCAGCGCTTTTAGACAAGGAACCATGATGAAAGCAGAAGTGATGACAATTCAGAAAAAGCCTCACAATTCAGCTTTTTTCTGGGGACTGACTGGTAGGTCTCCTTCCAGGTCATTGGTGTTTCTAAAAAAAATTTGTATTTCTTTTAATGTGGTACATAAATTAGTGTACTATGCACTCAATTACTTCAGAATATTTACTTTCATGTGGTCAGAAGATCTGGGTTAGAATTCTGGGTTAGACAGAATTCAGGTTCCCCGTCTGCTAACACACAGCAAGTCACTTACCCTCTAGTAAACTTCATTTCCCCATCTCTCGAATTTTGAGATAATAATTCTCAAGGTTGTCATGAAGATTAAGTGACATGTATATTAGAGATGCTTGGTAAGAAGAAAAATGTGACATGAATATAGGTGGAATTAGTTTTCTGACATGGGGGGGGGGTGTGTGTGTGTGTGTGTGTGTGTGTGTGTGTGTGTGTGTGTGTGTGTGTGTGTGTGTGTGTGTGTGTGTGTAGTCCATTTATTTTTCTAGTTTCCGCATGTAGTTTAGCTCACTTCTAGGGAAATGCAGCAATAACTAAACCTTCTACCTTATGGATAGAATTTGGTGTAGGCTATTCTGTATAATACTTACAGTCAGCATTTGGGGCTGAGTTGTGGGAATGATATAGTTCCTATAAGACTGATCTTTGCTACTCCGAAATCCAAGGATACACTGTGCTGTACAAGATTTTTAAAAGGCTTCAGGATGAGTCATTTTACACTTACAGTGTGTATACAGTTTCACATTTTACAAGACATTTTCATTATTTCATTTAGTCTTAACAACTTTTTAGAAAGTTATTATTCTCATCTTCATCTCATATATGGAAATTTGAAATGCAATGGATGAAGGAACTGGCACAGAATTACATGACTAGTTAGTGGGATGGCCAAAACACAATTCCATTTTCCTACTCTTTCCACTACTCTATGCCCCCTTTAATGTGTCTCCGTTTGGGGTTTTTCGGGGTTTTTTTTGTTTTTTAACTTATGTCATGAAGAGAAATACAGTTTTGTATTTTTTGTATGAAACAGTTGGTCGGGCAAGATAGCCTTAAACATGCTATGACACATAAACCTTGTCATTTATTTGTAATTAGGTAAAGTTGAAGCTTAATATAACACCTTTTGTAATATTAGGAACATAGCTGATTTTGAACAAATGTCCCTTTCAAATGCAGACTTCTTTCCCAGTACAGAGCCCTATTTTTACTTTTTTTTTTAAAAGCAAAGATAATGTGCATTAGGCTACTGTTTTTCTTTTCTAGAGGTGTGACATACCAGGGTTACGATCAGCAACGCCATGCTAACCAAAGCCAGCCAGAGGCCCATAAAAGCTGTTTGCTACCTCCTCTTACACATGCTGAGCTAGACCAGCGGAACACCATCTTAGTAAGAGAGATTCTGACAGGTAAATGAATGTAGTTAGAATTGCCCAGCCCGCAAAACCACATTTTTACCAAACTTGCCCCACCGTAACAGAAAACCTAATGAAGGGATGCATACAGAAAGGATTTTATGCAAACCTGCACAAATACATTTAACATGCCATAATCAAAGGATACCTTTTTGTCTATTTCCAACACATGGCCTATATACACTGGTGCCCAGTAATACAGGAATGCCAATGTAAAAAGCATTTTCACCTTCATAGAACTGACAACTAAAAAGCACACTGACTGTATTTAGCGCTTCTGTCTTTAAATGGGTAACGAAGGAAATGCCAAGACTGAAGGAATAGTTAATTTACACTTGTAGCTTTTAGGTAAAGGACAGTCTCCTTCAGTTGATTCCCACAGCCAAGACTAGCTTGGATTTCCCCAGAAAATAGGAACTTCAAGGACCACAAGGGCTGGTTTGAGTAACAGCTGAGATAAATTCCCAAGTAGTCAAAACCCCACACAGCTGGGCTCCTGGGGCTAAAGGGTCGTCACTCTACCCACGTGAAAGCAATTTGGGCAAAGCCTGCCTGTGGTATTTGGGACAGAAAGGGTTCGCGATGGTACGTAATTCCATGTGGCTATCAATGACATGAAAGCTGGCGAGGGGGCCCCAGACACAATGCTCGACAGGCCCCAGAACAGTCTGACATCTGGGAGAAGCACCTACTCCGGCAGAAGTACTAAAGGTCCTGAATACAAGAAAGAGTTTCAGGAGAAACAGAGGGCCCGGGAGGATCAGGTCATTTTCTTTTAGATCCCGCAATACTTTGCATTAATCTAGAGCCCCGAACAGGGGCTGTCTTACCTTATTGCCACCGTTCGCTGGAGCCGCATACAGCCCCTCCTGCCAGCTAGGTCCAGACAGACGCCACTGCCTGCTGGTGGGAGCCAGAGCCCCGGTCCTCCTGGGCAGCCAGCGAACAAGACGATTTGTACGGGACGAGGAAGTCGCCCCTCAGCCAACGCTGAAGTCCGGTGCCCACGGGCCTCACTCTGTTCTCTGGTCCAGAAGCATTTCTTCAAAAGCCAGAACACCCGAATACATGAGACAGCATGCCACTCACTAGGTCTCCAGCCACCATCTCTTTAGAGTACCGCAGAGTTGTCGGCTGTTCCACATTAACACCAGGAATCTGCTCCAATAGCTGTTTTTCAACATTGTTCTACCAAACACAGCTCTCCTTAAAACAGGGGCATGTCTTCAAACGCTGGTAGTGCTTGTCTCCGTAACACCTGGAACCCGCCACCCAGGATAACATCCTCTCAACAGCCAAGTACAGCATCCTACCGGGCACCCAAGGAGAAGGAGAGAGACGAAGCAAAGCCGCCCTCACTCAGGCTGCTGCTGCAGGCGTAGCTGCGTCGAGCACGCACACACACCGCCGGAAGAGGCGTCTGCGACTGCGCGGAGACAAGACGTCCACGACTTGCGCTGCGGCCACGTGTGGGGCGGGCTCTGCGTGTTGGTTACCGACAGCTGAAAACCAAGTTAATTAAATAATCCTGAAAGACCCTCTCTATAGGAGTTTTTTGTAAATACTTGAGAATACTTACTGTAAACACCTGAGAATATTCTCTATAAAACGGATGGCAATAGAAGTGTTGAACGATAGTGACTGAACTGAAAACGGAGTAATCTTAAGGTAGCATTTAATTTGCATCTGCAAATTCTGTGATCCCAGAATATTTTTTATGTTTATTTTTATTTGTTCCTATTAGTCACCCATTTTATACACATCAGTGTATACATGTCAACCCCAATCGCCCAATTCAGCACACCACCACCGCCACCCCCTGCCACTTTCCCCCATATGTTTATTCTCTACTTCTGTGTCTCAATTTCTGCTAGGCAAACTGGTTCCTCTGTACCATTTTCTAGGTTCCACATATATACGTTTATCTACGATATTTGTTTTTCTCTTTCTGACTTACTTCCCTCTGTATGACAGTCTCTAGATCCATCCACGTCTCTACAAATGACCTATTTCTTTCCGTTTGATGGCTGAGTAATATTCGACTGTATATATGTTCCACTTCATCTTTATCCATTTATCTGTCGATGAGCATTTAGGTTGCTTCCATGACGCGGCTATTGTAAATAGTGCTGCAATGAACATTGGGGTGCATGTGTCTTTTTGAATTATGGTTTTCTCTGGGTATATGCCCAGTAGTGGGACTGCTGGGTCATATGGTAATTCTATTTTTAGTTCTTTAAGGAACCTCCATACTGTTCTCCATAGTGGCTGTATCAATTTACATTCCCACCAACAGTGCAAGAGGGTTCCCTTTTCTCCACACCCTCTGCAGCATTTGTTGTTTGTAGATTTTCTGATGATGCCCATTCTAACTGGTGTGAGGTGATACCTCATTGTAGTTTTGATTTGCATTTCTCTAATAATTAGTGATGTGATTCTTGGCCATCTGTATGTCTTCTTTGGAGAAATGTCTATTTAGGTCTTCTGCCCATTTTTGGATTGAGTTGTTTGTTTTTTTGATATTGAGCTGCATGAGTTATTTATATATTTTGGTATTTATATATATTTATATATATAGCTATTTATATATATATAATATATATATTATATATATTATATATATAATATATATATACATTATATGTATCATTTACAAATAATTTCTCCCATTCTAAGGGTTGTCTTTTCATCTTGTTTATGGTTTCCTTTGCTGTGCAAAAGCTTTGAAGTTTCATCAGGTTCCATTTGTTTTTATTTATTTTTAAAAAATTATTTATTTATTTATGGCTGTGTTGGGTCTTCGTTTCTGTGCGAGGGCTTTCTCCAGTTGTGGTAAGCAGGGGCCACTCCTCATCACGGTGCGCGGGCCTCTCACTATCGCGGCCTCTCCTGTTGCGGAGCACAGGCTCCAGACGTGCAGGCTCAGTAGTTGTGACCCACGGGCCCAGTTGCTCCGTGGCATGTGGGATCTTCCCAGACCAGGGCTCGAACCCGTGTCCCCTGCATTGGCAGGCAGATTCTCAACCACTGCGCCACCAGGGAAGCCCCCATTTGTTTATTTTTGTTTTTATTTCCATTACTCTAGGAGGTGGATCAAAAAATATCTTGCTGTGGTTTATGTCAAAGTGTGTTCTTCCTATGTTTTCCTCTAAGAGTTTTATAGTGCCCGGTCTTACGTTTAGGTCTCTAATCCATTTTGAGTTTATTTTTGTGTATGGTGTTAGGGAGTGTTCTAATTTCATTCTTTTACATGTAGCTGTCCAGTTTTCCCAGCACCACTTATTGAAGAGACTGTCTTTTCTCCATTATATATCCTTGCCTCCTTTGTCATGGATTAGTTGACCATAGGGGCATGGGTTTATCTCTGGGCTTTCTATCCTGTTCCATTGATCTATATTTCTGTTTTTGTGCCAGTACCATATTGTCTTGATTACTGTAGCTTTGTAGTATAGGCTGAAGTCAGGGAGTCTGATTCCTCCAGCTCCGTTTTTCTTTCTCAAGATTGCTTTGGCTATTCCAGGTCTTTTGTGTCTCCATACAAATTTTAAAACTTTTTCTTCTAGTTCTGTAAAAAATGCCATTGGCAATTTGATAGGGATTGCACTGAATCTGTAGATTGCTTAGGGTACTATAGTCATTTTCATAATATTGCTTCTTCTAATTCAAGAACATGGTATATCTCTCCATATGTTGGTATCATCTTTAATTTCTTTCATCAGTGTCTTATATTTTCTGCATACAGGTCTTTTGTCTCCCTAGGTAGGTTTATTCCTAGGTATTTTATTCTTTTTGTTGCAATGGTAAATGGGAGTGGTTCCTTAATTTCTCTTTCAGATTTTTCATCATTAGTGTATAGGAATGCAAGGGATTTCAGTACATTAATTTTGTATCCTGCAACTTTCACAAATTAATTGATTAGCTCTAGTAGTTTTCTGGTGGCATCTTTAGGATTCTCTATGTATAGTATCATGTCATCTGCAAACAGTGACAGTTTACTTCTTCTTTTCCAATTTGTATTCCTTTGATTTCTTTTTCTTCTCTGATTGCTGTGGCTAGGACTTCCAAAACTATTTTGAATAATAGTGGTGAGAGTGGATATCCTTGTCTTGTTCCTGATCTTAGAGGAAATGATTTCAGTTTTTCACCATTGAGAATGATGTTTGCTGTGGGTCTGTCGTAAATGGCCTTTATTATGTTGAAGTAGGTTCCGTCTATGCCCACTTTCTGGAGAGCTTTTATCATAAAGGGTGTTGAATTTTGTCAAAAGCTTTTTCTGCATCTATTGAGATGATCATATGGTTTTTATTCTTCAGTTTGTTAATATGGTGTATCACTTTGATTGATTTGCGTATATTGAAGAATCCTTGCATCCCTGGGATAAATCCCACTTGATCATGGTGTATGATCCTTTTAATGTGTTGTTGGATTCTGTTTGCTAGTATTTTGTTGAGGATTTTTGCATCTATCTTCATCAGTGATATTGGTCTGTAATTTTCTTTTTTGTAGTATCTTTGTCTGGTTTTGGTATCAGGGTGATGGTGGCCTTGTAGAATGAGTTTGAGAATGTTCCTTCCTCTGTAATTTTTTGGAAGAGTTTGAGAAGGATGGGTGTTAGCTCTTCTCTAAATGTTTGATAGAATTCACCTGTAAAGCCGTCTGGTCCTGGACTTTTGTTTGTTGGAAGAATTTTAATCACAGTTTCAATTACATTCCTTGTGACTGGTCTGTTCATATTTTCTATTTCTTCCTGGTTCAGTCTTGGAAGTTTATACCTTTCTAAGAATTTGTCCATTTCTTCCAGGTTGTCCATTTTATTGGCATAGAGTTGCTTGTAGTAGCCTCTTAGGTTGCTGTGTATTTCCGCGGTGTCTGTTGTAACTTCTCCTTTTTCATTTCTAATTTTAGTGATTTGAGTCCTCTCCCTCTTTTTCTTGATGAGTGTGGCTAATGGTTTATCAAATTGTTTATCTTCTCAAAGAACCAGCTGTTCGTTTTATTGACCTTTGCTGTTCTTTTCTTTGTTTCTATTTCATTTATTTCTGCTCTGATCTTTATGATTTCTTTCCTTCTGCTAACTTTGGGTTTTGTTTGTTCTTCTGCTCTAGTTCCTTTAGGTGTAACGTTAGATGGTTTATTTGAGATTTTTCTTGTTTCCTGAGGTAGGCTTGTATAGCTATCAACTTCCCTCTTAGAACTGCTTTTGCTGCATCCCACAGGTTTTGGATCATCGTGTTTTCATTGTCATTTGTCTCTAGGTATTTTTTGATTTCCTCTTTCATTTCTTCAGTGACCTCTTGCTTATTTAGTAACGTTTTGTTTAGCCTCCATTTGTTTGTGTATTTTACGTTTTGTTCCCTGTAATTGATTTCTAATCTCATAGCATTGTGGTCAGAAAAGATGCTTGATATGATTTCAATTTTCTTAAATTTACTGAGGCTTGATTTGTGACCCAGGATGTGATCTATCCTGGAGAATGTTCTGTGCACACTTGAGAAGAAAGTGTAATCTGCTGTTTTTGTATGGAATGTCCTATAAATATCAATGAAATCTATCTGGTCTATTGTGTCATTTAAAGCTTGTGTTTCCTTATTAATTTTCTGTTTGGATGATCTGTCCATTGGGGTAAGTGAGGTGTTCAAGTCCCCCATTATTATTGTGTTACTGTCAATTTCCTCTTTTAGAGCTGTTAGCCATTTCCTTATGTATTGAGGTGCTCCTATGTTGGGTGCATATATATTTATAATTGTTATATCTTCTTCTTGGATTGATCCCTTGATCATTACATAGTGTCCTTCCTTGTCTCTTGTAACATTCTTTATTTTAAAGTCTATTTTATCTGATATGAGTATTGCCACTCCAGCCTTCTTTGGATTTCCATTTGCATGGAATATCTTTTTCCATACCCTCACTTTCAGTCTGTATGTGTCCCTAGGTCTGAAGTGGGTCTCTTGTAGACAGCATATATATGGGTCTTGCTTTTGTATCCATTCAGCAAGCCTGTGTCTTTTGGTTGGATCATTTAATCCATTGACGTTTAAGGTAATTATCGATATGTATGTTCCTATTACCATTTTCTTAATTGTTTTGCGTTTGTTTTTCTAGGTGCTTTTCTTCTCTTGTATTTCCCACTTAGAGAAGTTCCTTTAGCATTTGTTGTAGAGCTGGTTTGGTGGTGCTGAATTCTCTTAGCTTTTGCTTGTCTGTAAAGCTTTTGATTTCTCCATCGAATCTGAATAAGATCCTTGCCGGGTAGAGTAATCTTGGTTGTAGGTTCTTCCCTTTCATCACTTTACGTATATCATGCCACTCCCTTCTGGCTTGTAGAGTTTCTGCTGAGAAATCAGCTGTTAACCTTATGGGAGTTCCCTTGTATGTTATTTGTCATTTTTCCATTGCTGCTTTCCATAATTTTTCTTTGTCTTTAATTTTTGCCAGTCTGATTACTATGTGTCTCGGTGTGTTTCCCCCGGGTTTATCCTGTATGGGACTCTCTGCACTTCCTGGACTTGGGTGGCTATTTCGTTTCCCATGTTAGGGAAGTTTTCGACTATAATCTCTTCAAATATTTTCTCGGGTCCTTTCTCTGTCTTCTCCTTCTGGGACCCCTATAATGCGAATGTTGTTGCGTTTAATGTTGTCTCACAGGTCTCTTAGGCTGTCTTCATTTCTTTTCATTCTTTTTTCTTTATTCTGTTCCGCAGCAGTGAATTCCACCATTCTGTCTTCCAGGTCAGTTATCTGTTCTTCTGCCTCAGTTATTCTGCTAGCGTATTTTCTAGCGTATTTTTCATCTCGGTTACTGTATTGTTTATCTCTGTTTGTTTGTTCTTTAATTCTTCTTGACCTTTGTTAAACATTTCTTGCATCTTCTTCATCTTTGCCTCCATTCTTTTTCCAAGGTCCTGGATCATCTTCACTGTCATTATTCTGAATTCTTTTTCTGGAAGGTTGCCTACTTCAGTTAGTTGTTTTTCTGGGATTTTATCTTGTTCCTTCATCTGGTATATAGCCCTCTGCCTTTTCATCTTGTCTATCTGTCTTTGAATGTGGTTTTTGTTCCACAGGCTGCAGGATTGTAGTTCTTCTTGCTTCTGCTCCAGGATATATTTTTGAAGGAAAAAAAAAATCTCAAAACTCAGTAGTTAAAAAAATCCAATTACAAAGTAGGCCAAAGAGATGAACAGATATTTCAGCAAAAAGAGACATGGGACATGAGATGTTCAACATCATTAGTCATTAGGGAAATCCAGATTAAAGCCACAATGACTTGTCCCTACAAAGCTACTGTACAATTGAAAACAAATATTTTTTAATACTGATAATACCAAATACTGGTGAGATCTTGGAGAAACTAGATTTCTCATACATTACTGGTGGGAATGTAAAATGGTACAGCCACTCTGGAACATAGTTTGACAGTTTCTTAGCATATGACCCAGCAATGGCATTCTTGGGCATTCATCCCAAAGAAATAAAAAACTTAAGTTCACACAAATACCTACAATGCAATGTTTACAGAAGTATTATTCTTAATGGCAAAATACTGGAAGCCACTCAAAAGTTCCTCAATGGGAAAATGGAGGAACAAATTCTGGTATATCCATCTAATAGTTTACTTAGCAATAAAAAGAAATGAGCTACTGATATATGCAACACCCTGGATGAACCTCAAGAGCATTCTGCCTAGTAAAACAAATTTTTCATTCAATCTCAAAACGTTACATACTGTATGCTCTTATTAAAGTAAGCCTCAAAATATCAAAATTCTAGAGATGGAGAAGAGATTAATGGTTGGTGGGGGGATGCAAATACCAAGATTTAGCATGAAGGAGTTCTTTTATGATGATGAAACTTCTGTATCTTGATTGTGAGATTTTTTTTTTAATCCTGTGACTTCGGTAAATAATTACCATAAAAGGTAGTCAAAAGTCTTTACACCACTTTTGTGCAGTATAATCCTGAGTGTTTAAATACACAGTGTTGGTTTAATTAAGCTTAAGTACCAAATTTTTCTTTTATTTTTGGCTGCACTGGGTCTTTGTTGCTGCGCTTGGGCTTTCTCTAGTCGCGGCGAGCGGGGGCTACTCTTCGTTGTGATGCGCAGGCTTCTCATTGCGGTGGCTTCTCTTATTGTGGAGCGCGGGCTCTAGGTGTGTGGCTTCAGTAGTTGCAGCACACGGGGTCAGTAGTTGTGGTGCACAGGCTTCAGTAGTTGCAGCACGTGGGCTCAGTAGTTGTGGCTCGCGGGCTCTAGAGCGCAGGCTCTGTAGTTGTGGCACACGGGCTTAGCTGCTCCGCGGCGTGTGGGATCTTCCTGGTCCAGGGCTCAAATCCGTGTCCCCTGCACTGGCAGGCGCATTCTTAATGGCTGCACCACCAGGGAAGTCCCACCAATTTTTATATTTATTAAAAGTGAATGGTATTGATTTTATTAGCAAGCCACAATTTTAGTATACACATGTGGATTATTTTGTGGTAATAACAAGAACAGGGCAATAACAAGATTCATGGCAGTGCTTCAGAGGATTATTTGCTGTTGTTCTTTTCCTTTCCTGTTGGCAAAATATAGTCTGTACTCATTTTGTCCAACTTTTTTAGAATCCTGAGTTTCATGTGTAAAATTTGGGGGCTACATAGCACCATTGTGGCAACCTCTTTCTCAAATCACTGCCCTGGTTGGGAAGGACTTCCTTAAATCACGCCCTTTCCTCTGCCGCACCTGAATTATTGTTTACACCAATTTATTTTCCTGGACATTCTTCCGGTCATTTTCCCTCAGATGTAGGCATCCAACTGGGTAATTCCATAATGATGGTTAATTCTTTGCCCCCTGGAGAAGAAGCATCCTTTGGAAGGCCTATCTGAGCCTCAGTGCCCCCTAGGGGTGGAGGGCAACGTCTGAACAGTTGCCTACCAACTGGGGTCTTTGTATAGGTGTCCTTCTGGTCCTACCACCTACCTGCTGCTTAAACAAGCCATTTAATTCTTTTTAATTTATAACTGGGGAAATGAAAGAAATTGAGAAGAGGCAGGATGTCAAAAAGCCAATTAGTGGTAAAATAAGGCCTTAGCACAGGCTGACCCAGGTGCAAATGCAGCTGTCAAAATCTCAGGAAACCGCCTCTGTGTGCCTCAGTTTCCTCATCTATAAAATGGTTATGTTAACAATGGCATCTACCTCATCCGCTGCTGTGAGGCTTGAGACACTGTGTTTGGAATCTCCTAGCCTAACCCGTTGCCTGCCACATGTGAAGGCCATAATACAGTTGATTCCTATTTCTTTTGAGGTTTTACACTATTTTTTAGCCCCTCTGGACAGTTTGAAGAGAAATGGCTTGCAATAAAGCGAACTGATTGCTAGGAGTGAACAGGGTTAATTAACTTTTCCCAAGAAAGAAATGTGTTCCTGAAAAAAATGTATAATATATTGATTAAACCTTTCAAAATGGAGTCACTTTTACATAGACTAAGCAAAGTCTGTTTTGTGCCAAGTAAATGATCACCCCCTCATATATCTGTGTTGAAGTTCTTAGAGTAGACGCCCATACTTGACTTTTCATTATCCTCTTCTCTGGGTATCAAAGATTAGGGACTAATAATTCCATTCCCAACAGATAGTTCAGTGAGGATGGCTTAAACAAAGCAGGTTGCCCTTAATAACCTTCCTTGTAAAAACACTGACTATCACTATATTCTGGGGTCTCTGGGAAATTCAGAGAGCACCAGGCAAGACTTGGTCCCCAAAGGGAATATAAACTAGTGAGGAAGAGTAGGAATATCCAATGTAGTAAAACTCATCTGGGGAGCCTACGAAGGGAGAGCAAGTATTCCATCTGGGAATCTGAAGATGGTTTCTTGGAAGAAACTGAGGGAGAGAGGGGTATGTTCGCATGTATAATTTTTTTCTAATGTTCTGTTTCTTGAGGGATAACACAAAGAGACAGCCTTTGCAATAGAATGTGGGTCCCTCTTTCCCAGCCCTGCAAACCGTCAGGAACCCATTAGCTGAGAACTCCTTGAGGACATTGTTGCCATCTTTGTATCCCCAGCCCTTAGTACACAGACAGCCTTCTCGGTGAAGGTTTATTAAAGGAACAAGCCCCTTAAGGTAGCTGAACACATCAATACCTTTATCTCCTAATCTCCTGTTTATAAGCTGGGAATAAGGAGGTTTAAAACACAGTAATTTTAATAGGCTGACTGAAAGCACGTTGAGGGCCGGCACCAGGTTGGTTGTGTTCGCTGTCACCTCCTTAGAGCTTGACAGGGTACCTGACACACTGTATGTAGACACTAAATAAGTACCTTTTACGTGCGTGCATGAAAACTGCCCCTGGTCCTGTCCTCAAAGCTCAAAGTCAGCCTGGAAGAGTAAGAAAGAGTTCACGAGGAAGGACGGACTGTCGTGGGCATCCAAGAATTTTGACAACCCACGAGCGGCCAGAATCAATTTCACTTCCTCACTCAGCCATTTGTAGGCGGTTGTAAATCGCCTACTTACTCGGGGGGCAGCCCGTGTGACCTTACCGCCCCCTGCGGGGACCCCCACGAGCCAAGTCACAGAGGAAGGTAACCCAGAGGGGGGAGCCGGCCAACACGTGCAGCGCCCAGGGGAGGAGCAGGCTGGGCTAACGCAGCCCTTAGTCAGCAGCTGGGCTCGGTTTTGAAACAAAAGCCCATGTCCTCCCTCGGAGTCCGCGGCCGGTCAGCTCCTTGGGGGAAGAAAACCATGCCGCCCAGCCGGTTAGTGGCCCAACTTACTTTTCCGGAGCCTGGGACAAAGGGCCAGCAGTTGTACGGGAATGGGTGGAGTGCTGGGGACAGAGGACGGGGTGGGGTGGAGGTGGGGGGGGGGGGCTGGTCGTCCTGCCCCTCCCCGCCTGGCCGCTAGCGAGTGGGGCTGGGGTCTGCCAGGTACTGCGCACGTCAGCCCCGGGCAGTCCGCCTCCGAGGCCGGGCCCCCCCGGGTCCGCGTCAAGCGGAGGCACCTTTGCAACCCGCGCCCCAGCGCACAGACACACCAGGCCCCGGTTTCATGAATGAAATCCAACCGTGTGGCTATAAATAGCCGCGAAGGCTGCTAACGTCACGGAGCGAGCGGCGGCCGCCAAGGCGGCGGAGCTGGGTGCCGAGCGCTCTGTTCCGCCCGGCCGGCCAGCCAGCCTGAGAGCCGGGTGGGGGCGGGAGGAAAAGGGGAGGGCTGGGGGGCGGCGGCGGAAAGGGGCGAGCCCCTCCGGCCCGGCACCGGGAAGAGCGGCCGCGGCGCCGGGCGAGCCCGGGAGGCGAGGCAGTGCCATGCTGCCTTTGTGCAAAGTTGGGCGGCGGGCGGCGCGCCGCGCGCAGGGGCCCCGCACACCCGCGACCGCGCGCAGTCGTGGCTGCTGCTGAGTGGCGGGGGCCAGCGCCCCCCCCGCCCCCCGCTCCCCCAGCCCTTGAAGGCGGAGAGAGCTGGCGTCTCGCTCGGCTTCAGGGTAGGTTCTGTGTCGTGAGTGCGCTATGCTGTGAAACTTCTCCGAGCGGCCGCCGCGGAGCCTCGCTCCACCCGCCCCGGCCCCGGCGGGTGGCCTGTGGGAGCCCCGGGCCGCGCGCCACGCGGCGGGCAGCGTCCCGAGCGAGAGTCGTGGGACCGAGCTGCTCTGGGAGCCGCCCTCGCCTGTCTCGCGAGGCCGGGAGCCCCGCCATCAGAGGCAAGCAGAAGAGATTCCTAGGAGCGCCCGTCCAGCCGCACCCCTAACTTGGAGCTGAGAAAATGCACAACAGGCACCCTTTGCAGGCGGGCGGGGCGGGGTGCCGCGCAGACCAGAGGGCTCTTTTCCTTGGAAGGACGGTGGTGGGACTGCAGAGGGGGATACCCGAGCCCCTTGGGCTCTTGCACCCCCCTGACCGGTCAGCCCAGAGTTCGGCGCTCCCCACCACCAGCCGGTGTCCATGGAGTCTGTTGTGAGTTGCTGTGACAACAGTAGGAGCTGCCATGAGGGGCTGGCAAAACACCTTACCTCTGCGCGCTCAGCTTTCGGGGAGAAAAACGGGGGGTGGGGATATGCAGACAGGGAATCCAACCCCTACTACAGAAGACGAAGTGGAAGGAAGGCCCAGCTATGTAAAAATGGACCACCCGATCCTACTGTCGCTCTGCCGTTTCTACCCTCAGCAGTATCAAACATCTCAACCGAGGAGCAGTGTCAATATTTAGACTTGGAGGAGCCAGAAACTTAGAGGGGAGCGCCAGGCGCAGGGTTCTGACTTGGTTTTGCACGTCAGCACACGAGCGGTGCCTTTTCGAGCTGACTGCACACGTTTGCTGGGGTTGGGGGCGGGGAAAGGTACGAAGATCGGTATATACACAAAGGCACCCAGACCTAGGAAGACCTAGGAAGTTAAGACCAGAGGAGTCGCCTTGACTTTGAACTTCCCCCAACCCGTGCTGTTCACGCAGCTCTGTTGAACCCCAGCCAGACGCTCAGCTTGAGGTTTCACTAGTTTGGGGCTCCCCACCACCAACCGGGGCAGTGCTGCATATTCTACACCGTATTGTGGATCCTCTCTAAGCTGCAGAAGTATGTTATCAGTAGTTTTCATCTCTGTATAACTGTGCTCTCACTATCAGCAGATATAAATAGCCAATAGGCTGTGTGTGCAGCAAACGCTAGGCTTTTCTAAACATACAGATAAGTTTGTTTAAAAACACTCTTCAGAAATTTGGAGTTATATTTCATTTCCGGTAACTCTGTAGATGCCCAAGAGGGCCAGTGATTGCTAGAAAAGAAACACAAGCTCTTTTCAATGTAAATAATGTCTACACACCGCTCCGCAGGTGAAGTGGGCAGCAAATTATTATTCAACTGGGTTTCCTCTGAGATACCTGGATTGTATTTGGACGTATTCGTGGGAAGGGGATTTAACTTGTTCATCCCAGCGTGGAAGACTTTGAAAACTCAGTCGGAAGCAGTGAAATCATAGTACTCTAAGCTTGCCCCATTGATTGTTGTTTTGAGAGGAGCGTAAATTTAAGTGCATAGGGGCTATTGTGATCACAGAGGTGAAAATAGAAACATAGGTAGTTTGATGTCACTGGCACAACAGCATAACTTATTAACTATACAAATGTAATCAAATAGTAAAAACCAGAATCATTTGGACTTTTACTTATGATAATATGGTCCAAAAAATGCTATTTTGGAAGAATAGCGTGTCCACTTCGTTGACTTCCATATTGTTAAATGCCTGTAAGGTTTTCCTTGTTCCTATTCCTGAGTTTGTGGTTACATGCTTTATTCTGTATCATCCCCAAAGGCTCAGAAACAGACTTTCAGAAATGCTGCAGAAAGTTAACCTAGCCATTTCAGGAGGTATATGACCCCAAGAAATGCCATTTTAACACCGACACTTGGCAGAAGTAAAGCAGATTCTGCCCTTTTGGGGGGAAAAAAAGGAAAACAATGTATGTTTAAAATGTCAGTGGCTCCCCATGTGCTCCTAGCAAGCAGTAGGATTTATAAAGTATTTCTCTCTTTTGTGTAGGTAAGTCCAGCTGTGAGCAGGGTGCTCTGTTCTTCACTTCCAGCAAGCCAGGTCAGTGTTCTTTGTGCAAACCCATGACCATAAATTGCTGACATCCTGTGTCTAATTCTGAGCATGCATTTCAGAACAAGTTTCTTAGTCATCTGTCTTAAAACGGTTCGTCTTTGTCATGTTTTTATTGACTCAATTATGAATATCACAATTTCAGTGATTATTAAAATTATTCTATTTACTCTGAGCAAAGTGGTACTAAAATGGGCCTTGAATCAGTATGTTCTTTCAAGACTTTTCATTTTCACTTTGGGGATCCAAGTGGCGCCAAAATAGCTGAAGATACTGGGGATTTGGGTGCTTGATAATTAAGATTTTACATCTATGCTAATCTTAGCGCTCTAAAGCTGAAAGAAAATTGATACAGTAATACTTGACATTTTTGAGCGTGAACCGAAGTTCAGGTAACGTGCCGCATTCTTTATACTATGTTCTCAATCTGCATCAAAAAAATCCCTGTTAGGTGTAACTACTCCCTTGGTCGCCAATGGACAGGTGAGGAATTGAAAGGTCAGAGAGGTTAGGTAATAGGTTCAATTCCTGCTTCTCTAGTAAATGGAAGAAATAATATTTTTTTTCAAGTGCTGTCTTACTCCAAAACCTAAATTCTCTAATTGGAAAAATCTTATCTCCAGTAGAGAAACTGGGACCACGAAAGGTTAAGCGACTTGCCTGAGATAACTTGGTAATTACAGCTTATGTAGTAACATTCAGTGGCACAGCTGTTACAAAAGAATAAATTCCATTCTCTTAAGTATTGTAAAACAGCAAAATATTAAGTATTCATATGTACTTTCTGGCATGGCCCTGTCAAAAATTTAAGAAAGTTTTTACCATGGGGTCTCTGGTTTTAAGGATCTCACAAACAGATTTAAAAGACAAGATATTAAACATTCATGTAGGAAAAGTGAGAAAATAAATCAAGATCATACATGCCAGAAGTTTGAACTGAGGGTCAATGGTACATTTACGAGAAGTTCAGCATTTTCCACCCTGTGGGACTACTTTGCAGTTCTATGTATGCATGGAAAAGAATTTCCAAGCACATTTTTGTCAGGATAGATAATAAAAGGGTGAGAGATTGAAGAAAGACAGAATGTAGAATTTCAAACCAAGAGGGAGACATGCGTTCATTTAGAACTGCTAAATTACAGTATCTCAAACTCAAGGTGTTATTGCTTCAAAAGCGTTGAAACAAAATTGTGAGCTGTCTGAATCTTCACAGCATCAATGAGAAAGCATTACCATTTGGCATACCAGATTCCTTCTGAAACCTCAGTTTGTCTGATATGTGCCACGTAGATAGATTTGGATACCTAATAGTTAAATACCAGCTAAAGTTCTGAAAATGGCCAGTATTTAAAGATTAAGCAGGACATTTTCAGTTTTTGCCGGAGTTGACAACCGTCTCCTTCCCCCCTTTCATACTCCCCTCCTACTTTTTGTAGAATAATTTGTAACAGTTGTTAATCCTTCTCAGAGGGTATTATATAAAGGGATAATAAAAAATGAAATGGGGAATAGATTACTAGAGAAAGCTTTACTATATCATCTTTTTTAATGTACTGAAAAACCCCAACCCAAGCTAATAACCCTAAAAGCTTAATTAGTTAAGAGATACTTTTAAGCATTTAAGGGGTTGTTATAAGCTGTCCTATTACACCTTTGTCCTGT
The DNA here is from genome assembly GCF_951394435.1 of Stenella coeruleoalba. Classification (NCBI taxonomy): domain Eukaryota; kingdom Metazoa; phylum Chordata; class Mammalia; order Artiodactyla; family Delphinidae; genus Stenella; species Stenella coeruleoalba. The sequence continues at coordinate 71,007,466 of NC_137162.1, forward strand.
AAAAGTTGTTATATAGTGTATCATTACAAAATAGATCATAAGAGCACTGTTAGACTGGGAAGATCCCATTACAGGTTAAGGCCTCATTATCAACTGATATTTGCTTAGCTATGACCATGGTATGTCGTAAATTATCCGTATAACAGCTATAAACCTATAATTACTTAAAGAGTAAAATTATACTCTGAATCATATGATGTTAGCACCGAAAGAAGCTTCAGAATGAGCATGGTATCTCTAGTAGTAATTTAATTAGCAATCATTTGTTTGCTTTTTTGAACTTCAGAGACTTTGGTTAATATACTTGACTTATCTTAAAACACGCCTGGAAATATTTGACACTTTACTGTGTTTTTTTGCTCAGGAAATTTACCTGTAGAAAACAGGAATTTTTTCTTTAACCTTTCTATTGGTCTTCCTTTTAGAAAACAGGCAGTTCAACCTCATTATGTGAAGGATGGGGTTCAAAGAGTACAGGCAATTGGAATCTGGTTCTTGTGTTCATCTTCTTTTGTTCACCCAGGCTTCCCACCAACCTGGCAACACCAAAGCAAAATTTGGATGGGGAAGGAAACATAAGTCACAAAAAGTGTGGCGTTTGTAGAAAGGGGGAGGGGGTGGGAGAGTGTTTGAGTGCCGGGGGAGGGGATGGGGAAAGGGAGAGCTTTGGCAGGGGGGGCAAGAAGCAGTCACTCAAACAGATGGGATGTGCATGGATTGGTTATTGACATGTCAGCATCAAAATTGTTCGGTTTTTTTGGTGGGGCTTATAAGCAAAGTCAAGTCACCTCCTCCTAGAATCTTTTGTTCTTTGTGCGCATTGGGCTGAAACTGGGAAATAGGCAAAAAAAAAAAAAAAAAAGCCACTAAAACGAAATGTGGGTCTGACAGGCACTCTTTCCAGATGTCCCAGGACACTCCTGTCTTCAGACACTCCCTCAGCTGTCCTGTCAAATACATCAGCATTTCTCTTATAAGGTTTTATCCACTGAGGGTGAATTAGAAGGTTTTACAAAGAAAGAAAGAGATGGATGCACGTAGGTCCAGAAGAAGCATGATTACATTTCTCCACTCTGCACCTGAGTTTGTTATTGCATAGACACAGATGAATGGCAAGTTCCCAGTGCTAATGAGGTACAGTCTCAGGCTCCATCCCTCTGTGGAGAAGTTTCCTCTGAATTGTTACCCAGTGGTAGTCCAGACCCCTAATGACCACTGGAATAACAATAACCAGTACTTATTATGCTCCTACTAGATGCCAGACACTTTACTGCATTACAGCTAATATTCATTATTAATTCCAATTTTACAGAAGCCTAAGGGAAACTCAGATATGTTAACTCAGAGAACTAATTAGAGGTAGAGCTTGGATTTGTACCCAGATCTAAGAACTTGAATATATATTTGTTTTAAATATATCCTGGGGGGGGGGGAAACACTTTAAAAACATTAAATTCCAGGTTATTCTTGCAGATGGTAGAGTACAGGAGTTAAGTAATTATTCTTGTAGGGTTTTTTGAATTTTGGGGTTTTTTTTGTTTTGTTTTGTTTTATATTTGGTAACTTGAACCACACAGCAGTCTTGTCTGGACAGACTTGTTAACTCTTCAGGTCATTTCTAATATATTTTGATGGAAGTCACAATTGTAAGCAGTTGAGTCATGGAGGGTTGAATCATGGACCCAGAAAGGTTCTTAAGGATACTTAATCCAACCTCATGTAGGTGAAAAAAATCTGCCACCCGGAGAAGCAATGTAACTCACCACTCTTGCAGTTCATAAGTGGCACAGCTGGAACTGAACCCAGGTTTCCAAGGCCCAGCCCAGGGCTCAGTTCTATTACATAACACTGCCTGAAACGTGCCAAGTCTTCAGAAGCCTCCAACTTAGCCCAAATTACAGCTATCAAGTTTGAAATACATCTGAAACCTAATATACAGCCAGAAGTGGGTGATAAGAGGATTCCAGCAATGTAAAGATAAGGTGGGTTCTAGGAGAAGCCTCACTTATCTTCACTGACACCAATATAGACCAGTCTTGCCTCGTCTTCGAACCATAACAGCTCCATACTCTTGATCCCTTCCAAGCTGTCTCTGTTGAGATACCTGTTTTCATCAAGTATGGAGCTTTTTTATTTTGTCTCTGGAGTTCTGGCTTTTTATTAACTGTGTGATGTGGGTGACATACTTCTTTGAACCTTATTTTGCTCGTCTGTAAAATGCTAACAGTATCACCTCTGTCAGAGGGTTATGAGGATGCTATGAAGTCACACATGTTAAACAGATAGTAGGTGCTCAATAAGGGTGAGTTCTCTTCCTAGCCATGCTAAGGTATCTTAAGGGAAAATGTTATAACACGTAAGGGCATTCATGTCGTTTTGCTGCTAAATGTTCTTCAGTCATCTGAAGTCTGATATTGCAAGGGATGATTACAGTGACCTTTTTTCTTGGGTGAAAATGGGCCCAATCGTGTCTCAGTACCAGCGGCGTCTCTGAGTACCAGTGGCGTGGGCACGCCTGGGTACAATTACATTTGTCTTCTTCACGGTCTAGGGTTGCCAGGGCTTACTTGAATTATTTTATTGCTTCGGTTTCTGCCTCAGACTAATACCAAGCTCCTCTTGGAGATCTGTGGCTCTCATTTCCTTCCAGACACTGTTTAAGTATCTAACGTGTTTTCCACATAGACCTTTGCATCTCAAAGTATCCACTATGTTTTCAGCCAAATAACTAAGAAATATTTCCAGAGAATAGTGTTGCCAGTAAAACAATTTTGCTTTCAATTTCAAAACATGTGAGAGCTTCCTCCCATCATTTCAATTAACTCCAGTATTGAATCTTTCCTGTGCATTGGCCCTGTCTTTTCTCTTTGCCCTGGGTTGCCGACTGCTTTATTGACTGGGAAATTCATAAGCACTACAATTTCCCTCTTTCACCCTCAGCACTTGATAGCTACCCTGGCCTAAATTACATCTCTGGGAAGTGTTTCATCACACTCCTCTCTCCAGCTACCACACTTTGTCATGTGGCCCTTGCTGCCCTGCTTTGGGTTTTAGGAACCAAGCCTTTGGCAATGTGTCCTAGTCATCATATACATGCAGGAAAGCTACTGATAACGATTATTTTCTTACTTGTACTTTTCCCCCTGTTTTTGACATTAAGAATCCAAGTGGCCTAGAATGGCCTTTATTTTCCTAGTGGCTCAGTTTCCCTTTTCAGTATTTGACAGATGTGACAAATGGCAAGATGTATGTCCTTTTCTTCAGGCTTCGGTGTAGCAATTCGTTGTTTTCCCCAGTGCTGTGGCTCAACTGGTGCGAGATGCTTACAGATCACCAACTGATCGGTTATACAAGTTTCAGTTCATACTAAGAAGTTTATTTTTAAAGCAGTGCTTTAAAGCAGTGCTTCTCAAACTTTAATGTACATACCCATCACCTAGGCATTTCGATAAAAAGCAGATTCTGATTCAGAAGTTCTAGGATGAGACCTGAGATGATGCGTTTCCCAGGGGCTCCTCACTGATGCCAGCGCTACTGGTCCGAGGACCACATTTTGAGTAGTGAAATATACTGTACTCTCTAAAGTATAGTCATTACTCTATCTGATGCTGAAACTCACGCCTGGGAGGCTGTAAGGCTCCCATCTTATTTTGTTTGCTTCTTTCTTAAATTCTAATAGAGAGTCATGGAATCTTAAACTTGAAAGGGATATGCTGGTAGCTCAACCAGCACTCTGGGGAAAAAAGGAACGCATTTATGTGCATACATAAGTTGATTAAAAATTTTGCTGACAAAGGATGTGTGTAGCATACAATTTATAAATAATAATAAAATAAAGAATACTCTTTGTTGTGAACTCCATCTAGCTAATTGGTTAGTCTCACAAAACACTTGTTGCTTTTTGAGAACTCACCTGTGGTACAACTGATGAGTGTAATTCCCATATAAACGTTGTCTGATACTTTCCCTTATGTTAATGAGTAAGATAAAAGTGAAATAACGAAGACATATATCAGAACTGTACGCATTCATCAAAGATATGGGGGCTTCCCTGGTGGCTCAGTGGTTGAGAGTCTGCCTACCGATGCAGGGGACACGGGTTCGTGCCCCGGTCCGGGTAGATCCCACATGCCACGGAGCGGCTGGGCCCGTGAGCCATGGCCGCTGAGCCTGTGCGTCCAGAGCCTGTGCTCCGCAACGGGAGAGGCCACAACAGTGAGAGGCCCGCGTACCGCAAAAAAAAAGATATGAATGGAAAAAAAAAAAAAAAGATATGAATGACTGCTGAACCAGATAATAGCTTTTAAATATAATAAGATATTTCCTTAAATGTACTGTTCATAATGTAACAGCTAAACACATTACACACTTTTAAGTTTCATCTGCATTATTAACATTTTAAAATCACTTTCTTAAGACAATCAACAGAACAAGAAAGCAAACCCTGATGTGAAGCGGTTGCCAGTTTCACTGGTATAAATACTCCCATCATGGCCAATTTGAAGCCATCATTGTGACTGAGCTGGAATTGGAAAGAGATGGTACAGTAGCACACCGTTATATAGCCTTTCCACCATACAGATAAAATGTGCACAGATAACCTCAAAATATAGATAACAGTAAAATAAATACAAAGGGGTGAGTTCTGAGTATTTAGTACCTTTGTCTTTAGTATACTTTATTGAATTGAAACTTTATCTACTTTACTTTTCAATACTGACCCTATTTTAACAGGTTTGCAAAAGTCCTGAACATTTAACAGTTGGTTCGTGGGCTCGTAGAGGCTGGCTCCAGCGCACCACTGGACCTGGATCATCTGGTCCCGGTGATTCTCAGCCTTTGCTGTACACTGGAATACCCCCAGGAATTTACAACCTACAGCTTTAGGAAATTCATGTCAGGGCCCAGGACTCTGGATTTTTTAAACATTTTTATTGAACTGTATCTTATTTCAAGAAAAATACACAAATCATAAGTATATAACTTAAAGAATTAATCACAAACTGACCACACACCTTCACCTAATCTAACTAACACCTGAATATAGAAACAGAACATCACCAGCGCCCAGAATCTCTTCTTAAGCCTCTATTCAATCACTACCCAATTGAGCCAACCACTGCCTTGACTTCTAATACCAGGGATTAGTTTTGCCTGGTTGTGAACTTTTATATAAATGCAATCTCTTTTGTGTCTGGCCTCTTCCCCTCAATATTATGTTTGGAAGATTCATTATAATATATGCAGCCGTAGTTCATCCATTGTTTTTTAAAGAAGCTCTTCAGTTTTATCTTTTTTTAAATTTTTATTTTATCTATTTATTTGGCCGCACCAGGTCTTAGTTGCGGCACGTGGGATCTTTGTTGCGGCATGCGGGCTCTTAGTTGCAGCATGCATGTGGGATCTAGTTCCCCGTCCAGGGATCGAACCCGGGCCCCTGCATTGGGAATGTGGAGTCTTACCCACTGGACCAGCAGGGAAGTCCCAGTTCATCCATTTTTAGTGCTGTATAATATTCCATTGTGTGAACAGGCCTCAATTTATTATTTCTATATCCATCATACTGTCGACGGTTTGTTTCCAGTTGTTGACTATCACAAGTAGTGCTACCAAGGACATTCTTGCGCAGGCGGCAGTATTTGAAACGAAACAAATTCCCCCAGTGATTCGAATGAGCAGCTGATTTCTTGACTGCCTCCTCTATCATTTCCCCTCCTGTCTTTTATTTCTCATATGATGTGACCGAAGCTATTGCTTCTTTCGTGTGAATGTACTTTTAACACCTTAGGCCGTGAAGCTGTGTGCTTCCATTCATTACAGCACGTTCTCCTGGCTCTTTTCAATATAGGTTCACCAACACCCCCCTTTCATCAAGACATCTGCTCTTGTGCACTCTAAATAGAGAGGCGATTTGGCCTCACATCAATAGCACGGAGGAATATTAGACATGGTAGAGATGGAGCCAAGGCTAAATCTGGCAGCCGAGCGTTAAGGCTCCTGGAAAGAGGCTTCAAGGAAGGGAAATTGTTTCCCTTTGTGTGTATCAAACCAAAATCAACGGCAAACCTTTGGAATATTTCCGATTCTAAATTTTTCAAAATTGATTTATTTGAAGTAGACCAGGGACTCTCTTCTGACACGAGAACTGACATCTCTCGAAGTCTCATGATTTGATCTGGAGAGAGTACAGAAGGAGGTGTTCCCGTGGGCTTGTTCTACACCTCGTGTGCAGCCGGTGTAGCCCTGCTGCGTTGTTCTAGGCTGAGTGGCTGTGTAATTTGTGCCTTTGGGCCTATTGAGATATTAGTTCCTTTGATAGAAGTCAAGGGAGCTGAATGACCAGGAGCTCCAAGATGATGCTGTTGATGGAGTAGGATGGGTGCTCAGAATGGAAAGAAAGGTGCCAACAGCAGCAAGGCTGTTTCCTGCCATATGAAAGGCAATGTCACTTACAGCTTTCGTGATACGCAGAGAAAAAGTAAAGAATAGACACTAATTCCACTTAATGAAAGAAGAATGTATTCCCACACACATAAATATCATAGTCCCTGGTTTTCCTACCTCCCCAACCTCACTTTTTTGTAAAATGTCTTTGTTATAAAATAACACATGTTCATTATAGAAAAGATGGAATATGTATGTAGATAAGAAAAAAAGAAAAATTAAATCAGTTATAATCCCAGTTGGCATTAATATTTTAATGTATCTCTATCCCAAATATTTTTGTGTATATTTAGGTACATAATTTTTTTTAGGTACGTGATTTTTAAGGAATGGTGTTACTCATGAACCTCTAACTGAAATAATAAATGTACTCCTATAACATATTTTTAACTGCTATATACTCTCCCATTATATGGACACTTTTTAAAAATCCCTCCCCTGTGGTTGGATTTCTAAAATTGTTTCCAATATTTTGTTTCCACAGTAATATGATGAACACTCCTTTAATGGAATCTTTTTGTAATCCTAAATAGTTTTTTAGGAGTAAAGTCTTATAACTGGATGAAAGTTATGGACATTTTAAAGTCTTTTGAATGCCAGTGGCACTCCAAAATAATGATACCATCTTCCACTCCCACTAACAGTGCCTCATCCTGCTTTTAAATAATGTACAATCTTTCATGTAATAATTCCTACCTAGAGTTGGAGGGTATAAGAACATGTTCTGAAAATACTAGCTAGAATCCACACGTTGCTGGCAGCCAATAACCTCGAATAAAATAAGAGATTTTTAAGGTTTTTGTCTACCAGCATTTTTGTGTTTCTGGTCTAATGTTGCTAAGAAATCCTGGGGGGCAGGTGGTGGTGGGGGAATAGTTTTCTTCATTTGCCTGAATGAGAGCATAAGCTAATCCTAACCGACACGTTATAGTCTCATCAATGATTAAATGCAATTGTTTGATTGTCATCATATCTGAAGGTTTCGCAGCAGGTGGTCTTTCTGGTGCTTCAGACGCTAACCCAAGTGACATCTTTAGAGAATACTTGGAATGAACAATTTATGACAGAGGACTATAGAGACTTCTCTATACAAGGACGGATTTTTAAGGGCATCTAGTCTGCAGACTTGATATGAGCTTTCTCAGATGAGCACTTTGACATCTCTTTAAAGACTTGACCAATATTTTAATTATCAATTCTTGACAAAGCTTCCTGATCCAGCCTTTGGCTAAGGCTCACCCATATGAGGACTACAGGCCCTCTGAAAACAATGTGTCCTTTGTTGCTTATATATATTTTTGACTTTAAAAAAGGATATTGAAGTATAACATGCATAGAGAAATGTGTCTAGATCACAAGTGTACAGTTTGATGAATTTTTGCAAACGGAACATACGTCTGTAACCAACACCTAGATCAAGAACCCCACTTCTGGTCACCACCCCACTGCACCGTCAGTATGTCTGAACCGCTTCAAATTTTATGTCCTGGGTAAGTCACTCATTTACAGAATTTGATTTTTGACTGAAGCCTTCCTTAATATGAACTAGCTGCAGTCAGCTTTGATCAAACTATCTCCCTTGTAACTGAGAATATGTAGAATCTGCCTTTCCGAGTAAAAATTATAACATTAAATTCATGCACTGAGTGCGCAATATTTATGTGTTTGTGATTTGCAGGTATACAAATACACAAGAGGCATACAAACGAATTTGGAACTTTTTTTCTTAATGAATATAAAGCTGATTATACTACATTATCCAACTTAAAAAAATCTTAACTACAATTGATTGCCACAGAATAGTTCATGGGCTAAGTTCCCAACAATTTCTTAAAATTGCTCATTTTCGTTACCATAAATATTCCCTTTAAACACTCAAAATTTAAAAGCCAAGAATTTTTCATCTCTTTGAGATAGAATCGTATATTAAATATCCTGGTTGTCCACAGCTGTCTCTTTTGGCTCAATTGCTATGTCTGATATTCAGCAAGATATCATTTAGGTCCCTATGTTCTTTTTTTTTTTTTTGCGCTACGCGGGCCTCTCACTGTTGTGGCCTCTCCCGTTGCAGAGCACAGGCTCCGGACGCACAGGCTCAGCGGCCATGGCTCACGGGCCCAGCCGCTCCGCGGCATGTGGGATCTTCCCAGACCGGGGCACGAACCCGTGTCCCCTGCATCGGTAGGCGGACTCTCAACCACTGTGCCACCAGGGAAGCCCTAGGTTCCTATGTTCTTTTTAGTTGAGAGGTTGAGTCAGAAAAAAACAGGTTTAATAGGCTCACTATGCTTTTTAAATACATGATTTTGAAAAATAATTTATCATCAAAAATCATTTTTTATTATTACTGGAGTGTACCAGTGTACTCTTAGTAGAATTAACAATCAAGGGTTATGCTTATGTACTCATTACTTTTTTTAAAATAGTTTTCCCATTATGGAAGTAATACATCTAAGAATATTATTCAGCCAATAAAAAGGAATGAGGTACTAATACATGCTACAACATGGATGAACTTGAAAACATTATGCTAAGTAGAAGAAGACAGACACAAAAGGCCATCTCTCGTATGGTTCCATTTATAAGAAATGTCCAGAGTAGGAAAGTCCATAGCAACAGAAAGTAAATTAATGGTTTCCAGAGCTGGAGGGAGGAGGGAACAAGAATGTCTGCTAATGGGCACAGGGTTTCTTTTAGGGATGATGAAAATGTTTTAGAATTAGATAGTGGGAATAGGTGTACAACTTTGTGAATATAACTAAAAAAAAACCTGAATTGCACACTTTAAAAGGGTGAGTTTTATGGCATGTGAATTTTATCACAGTTTACCAAAAAGAGGTAATATATTTTCACTGTAGAAAATTTGGAAACTACAGGAAAGCAGAAAACTGGCAACAAGTTACAGCCCCATGATCCAGCCACAATCACTGGCATCTGTTTAGTGTACTTCCTTCCAATTTATTTTCCATGTATTGTTGCAGGAGGAGGAGACTGGTATTGTTGCCCTTTAGATGGCAAGGGCACAATTTATTAAATTTTAAGTATTCACTTATCAAAACCCACCCATCTCTTCCCCTCCAAACTAAGGGCGAGTCCCCAAGGAAGATCAGTTCGTTGGCTGAGGGGAATGCACGTGAGAGAGGCAGAGAGCCATGGCCAGCCCTGTGAGAGGGGATGAAGCAACACCTGAAGGGAAAAGCTCTAGGGTCCCGAGAGGCAAAAAGACAGGTTTGAGCAGTTGCCATGGAGGCAGAACTCTTCAGGGAAACATCCCAAAGAGACTTTTTAGAAGTTTCGCTGCAAGATGCCTGATATATTATGTGAACCACATCTCTCTATTCTTCAATACCTGTATTGTTTTCAAGGCTTTCTAAAAGTCACATTTTTGTCCCTTTTAGATGTGTCACTGTGGTAAGGTGGTACTTAGAGGGAGAGAACAAGGAGGCTTGATTTTATTCGAGTTACACATATTCGTTTTATGTAGTTTTTGTCAACTATATTTCAGATGACTCTCCTGCACTTTCCCCTCCGTAGTGATACATTAGCACTTCTCTCAGTTACTGCAAACTTAATGTAAACATAATTTTAAATAATGATAATCTTAACAGATCAGACTTACTGAATGTTCTCTTGATGGCTGGCATAGTGATTAAAATATTTTACAAGCATTATCTAATTTCATCTTCACAACAACCATTGAGGGAAGTCATTATCCCCAGTTTACAGACGAGGAAATAGAGGCTTAGAAAGATTAAGTAATTTGCCCAAGATCACATACCAAGTACCTTAAATAATTATCCCCCGACTTATCATAGACAAGTGGTTTGCGATTTTTCCTTATTCTTAATAAAGATGTGATAAATATATTTGCTTTTAAAACATTTTCCAGTTATAAAGTTCTTAGATGGGTATTTTTCAAGTTTCCAAGTGGTTGAGTTTCTTGGTTGCTGTCATAAAACCTTTCCTCTTAACTTTTTCATTTCTTTCTTTGTGGCTAGAGAATTTGGTTGCTATAACTTATGTTTTGAAGGATATTTGTCTTTATGATCAGTCCATATGTAGTCAACTTTTATAAATGTGCCAAGAACACTTGAAAGCACTCTCTTATAGATTTTTTTTAAATGTGGGTTATCTATTAACTTAATGCCACTTTTTATGCTACTCAAGCCCTCCGTGTGTTGTATTTCACTGTTGCTTTCTTCATCTGATGGTGATTCTGATTATTCATCTCATGGCAGGTATTTGCATTAATTTCTCTTTTTACTTATAGAATTTGTCTTCCTTTTTATTACGTGCCTTTTAATCTATCAAGGGTCATTATTACTGCTATGCTTCTACTATGAATTGCTCTTTTTTGCCTTCTAATTATCTTTTACAGATAATTTTTCTATATAAATTTGACACCAAAGGCTAAATAACTGTAGGCTGGTCTTATATTCTCGACTGGTTCTGGTTTCCACAGTTCTTTGAAACTGAAATGTCCATTTTTTTCATTTTTAGTTATCTCTGAGTGTTTTGGCAAGTATCTTTGAGCAGTTTAATTCCTTAAAGACATTTGAGGTTTTGCCCCCAAGTCTTTTTTTTTTTTTAGTAATGCAGATGACTTTTTTTTTTGGTCTGCATTGGGTCTTAGTTGCGGTACACGGGATCTTTCATTGCAGCGTGTGGTCTTCTCTCTAGTTGTGGCGTGTGGGTTTTCTCTCTCTAGTTGAGGTGCGTGAGCTCAGTAGCTGTGGCTCATGGGCTTAGTTGTCCCACGGCATGTGGCATGTGGGATCTTAGTTCCCCGACCAGGGATCGAACCCACGTCCCCTGCATTGGAAGGCGGATTCTTTACCACTAGACCACCAGGGAAGTCCCACCCCCTGAGTCTTTAATATCCAAAAATAACTTTATGTTGCCTTCACACCACTATTAATTTGACCTGATTCACAAATTTGTTATTATATCCTTTTCCTTTGAAAGCTCTGTGGTTTCTACTGCATTAAAATAATGTGTTGGTGAAGTATATGGTCATCTGTATTATCCTTTCTTGATAGAAATGTTTTTCGCCATTAGTTTTAGAAGATGTTTTGCTAAGATACTTACAGGATTATTATACAATTATTTTTTGCTGAAAAATGTATAGCTTTGGAGTCTTCTTATCTTCTCCTTCTTTTTCTCCCCACTACATCCTCCTTTTAGTACTGGGAAAAATTTGTTCTATTAAATCACATTTTGCAACCTTATTTCTTCAAGAGCCCTACTATCTATGGGATTGCTTTTCAACAGCCTCTTACCTGATATCTTCCGTTACATCATTTTCAGAGGGCCTTATTTCTGGATTTAGAGTTCCTCATGTTTGCCCTCTACCTCACGAATTCATTTTACTACATTTTCAAGACTGCTATTGACTGTTGCCAGTATAGTTTTGAATTTGGCTGACTCATATTCCATTTATACATGGCCTTTACTTACCATGTTCTGTTGCCTACTTATAGCCTCATCTGCTGTTAGTATACCTGCATTATCTTCTTCTGCGTGATCAAGTACATGGATAGGATTTTTTTCTTATGTTTCTTAGAGCATATCTACTTCAGTAGAAGAATTTTCTCTATGTCTTTAGCTAATTTCTTGTACTTTTTTTTATTAATTTTAATTGGAGTATAGTTGATTTACAATGTTGTGTTAGTTCCTGCTGTATAGAAAAGTGAATCAGTTATCCACATACATATATCCACTCTTTTTTTTTTTTTTTTTTGGCTGCGTTGCGTCTTCGTTGCTGCACACGGGCTTTCTCTATTTGCGGTGCGCAGGCTTCTCACTGCAGTGGCTTCTCTTGTTGCAGAGCACAGGCTCTAGGCACACGGGCTTCAGTAGTTGCAGCATGTGGGCTCAGTAGCTGTGGCTCGTGGCCTCTAGAGCGCAGGCTCAGAAGTTGTGGCACACGGGCTTAGTTGCTCCACAGCATGTGGGATCTTCCCGGACCAGGGATCGAACCCGTGTCCCCTGCATTGGTAGGTAGATTCTTAACCACTGTGCCACCAGGGAAGTCCCTCCACTCTTTTTTAGATTCTTTTCCCATATAGGTCCTTACAGAGTACTGAGTAGAGTTCCCTGTGCTATACCGTAGGTTCTTATTAGTTATCTATTTTGTATATAGTAGTGTGTACATGTCAATCCCAATCTCCCAATTTATCCTTCCCCCCCACTTTCCCCTTTGGTAACCATAAGTTTCTTCTCTACATCTGTGACTCTATTTCTGTTTTGCAAATAGGTTCATTTGTACCATTTTTTTAGATTCCACATATAATAAGCAATATAATATGATATTTGTCTTTCTCTGTTTGACTTACTTCATTCAATATGAGAATCTCTAGGTCCATCCACGTCGCTGGAAATGTCATTATTTCATTCTTTTTTATGGCTGAGTAGTATTCCATGGTGTATATGTACCACATCTTCTTTATCCATTCCTCCATTGATGGACATTTAGGTTGCTTCCACGTCCTGGCTATTGTAAATAGTGCCGCAATGAACGCTGGGGTGCATGTATTTTTTTGTGTCCGGGTTTTTAATAGACCATATGTTGAATGGTCACTGTTTAGTCCATCCATATAAAAAAGGATTTATGCTGGCCAAGGATTGAAGTATATTTACATTCCAAATGCTTGGAATAACCTTAGGCTTTCGGGGACCAAGGCAGGGCTCTGTAGAGATCCAGGAACCCACCCAGTCCCCAGCGGACAAGCAAAGCTATTCAGTTTGGTTCGGGTTGAGAGGACTTAGGAGGGTGAGATAAGGACCAACGTGCACCACAGAGGATATACCGACGTCCAGCCTCGTACGCCCTCACCGCACTCCCTCTGGCGTCAACATCGCAAGCTCAGTCTCTTCTGTTTGCAGTGTCAAAGCGGAAACAGCCTGGCGGGGCCAGCTGAAGGAAGCAAAAACCCGTCTCCTCCATGCTCGGTGCTGTCTGCCCGGCCCAGCCTCAGGATGGGGCAATGACAGCAGCCTGCCGGCGTCCTAATGGCTCTCCAGCGGCTCCACAATCTCCTCTTTCCACCCTGTCCCAGTGAGTCCAGCTCGTATCACTCCAGATCACAGGCATCTGTGGCAAAGAGCCTCCTGCTTCCCTCCAGGCCAACTCTTCTCCCCGTGGAAAAGAGTGACCTTCTCATTTGGCTCCATGGAAGTGAACTGGGTGGAGATCTTTGCAGTTTCTGGTGAATGGATACTTCTTACTCTTAGTTTCTAGTACTGTTTTGGAGTCTGCTGTCTGTACAGAATAAGGTTAATTTTAGTGAGACATGGGTAGAGGGGGGTCCAAGGCATCTGTGCTTTCATGGCTAACTTGCCTTAAGTCCAGCTAATTGCCTTTTGTGATGTGGCTCTTGTAGGCATAGACTGAACTCTGTCTTCCAGACTCATGTTCGTATCAGTTATGAATCTTTCTCCCTATGTAGTGGATGCCTCCCTTTTCCTCTTCTTTTTCAGCCAAGCAGTGAAGAGAGTTGGGAATCCCTTGAATTAGGATGTCAAAGTCTAAAAGTGGATGAGAACTTTATACGTCCCTTATACATAAATATTATCAAGATTCATAAATTGGCTATAGGCACTAGAGCACAGTGAAAGACCACATTCCTTTATTTTTCTAAATCAGGTCCAGCCCGAAGCCACTCTTATCTGCCTATATCGGGGCTCCTCTGCCTTCCCGTTTGGTGGAGGGGCCTGGACCTTGGTCCGTGGTGGTTCCCATGGTTACTGATGCTCTTCCTGCTGGGGGAGCCATGGCTGGTGCACTGCCATCTGTCAGAGACAGCTCTCATGATGGGCCACACAGATGTCCCTCAACGTGTTCCTCTGCAGGCTTGGCAACATGCCGCAGCTTTCGAGGCCATGGGCTTAATTATCAGTCACCAGAGACGGCCGAGCGCCAGGTCTCTGCCAGCCCCAGGTGGAAGGTTTCCTAAGGAAGGTGGAATGACCGTGCTGTATATGCAAGTGAACGGATATTTACGGCAAGCCACATACGGCCAAGGCACCATGAAAGGATCTGAGGATTTAAAGGTGCATAACAGTCTATGTTGTCAAAAGTGCATAATCTTGGTGAGCCTAACTGTGAATATTACAAAACAAGAATTTGATAAATACCCTAGGAGACAGGATAAAGGGAGAACGTGCTAAGTGCTTCTTGTTCCAAAATGAACTTGAATGTGTCTGCTTTGCTCCATCTCTGCTGATTCCACCCTGGTCCCAGCCGCCACCCTTTCCCTCCTGGAGAACTTAGGAGCCTCCTAGCTGGGCCTCGGCCACTGCTCAGAATCCCCCCACATGCTCTCCACACGGCAGTCTCGGTGAAACCAATGATCCTTTAAAAAAAAAGCAAGTCAGAACCTGTTATTCCTCTGCTGAAAACACCTCAGTGGCTTCTCACTTCACTGAGAATAACATCGAGACTCCTGACCGTGGCCTAAAAGGCCGTGTGTGACCTGGCCCCTTCCTGCCTTGCAGCCCTCTCTTGCCCCCATTCCCTACACTTGAGCTTTTCCCACCCGCTTCGTTCCCATCTCGTGACGGGGCCCTTCTCATTCTTCAGAGAGCAGGGAAATGGAGCCTCCTCGTGGAGACCTCCCACCCATCATTTCCTCTCATAACCCCTTTCGTTCTTCCTCAGGGAGCTTATCAAACGTACAGTTATGTCCCCAGGTTTAGTGGTCCCTCCCCACCTGACTGTGAGGGTCCCTGAGGGCCAGCACCACCCCGGGCCTGTCTGCTGCTGTCCGCCTGTAGGCCTGGCACTCACTAAGTGCAGCCTCTGTTTCTTTAACTATGACAGCCCGAGTCCTAAGAACTATTTCGGCGGATGGATCAGGGGCACGAGAAAGGGCATTTGAGCAGAAATAATGGCACAGTCAACATCAAAGGCGAGGTTACCTGGCATGTTTGTAGGCGTGTAGCCCACACTTTACTTATGGTGGTTTTGAAACCTACCCTGGAATTTGTATGCACCTGTTAAACTGTTTCTGATTTGTTGTTTTTCACTGAGACAGCATGTATTAAGGGCAGTGGATAGACAGAAGGAGAAGTCTATTTCGAATCCTGGCCCACCCTCCCCACTGACACTGAGTTTTTAAAAAGGAAGGAACGTGATCTGGTGTAGGTCTTCACAGGGCTCTGCTGAGAACGAGTGAATGTTTCTAAAAGTGTCCCTGTATTATCTGTATTCCTGGACTTCTCTGCAGTGCTTTTTCTGTTACTTAATCTCTTTTTTGTTTTGATCACAACTTTCAATTGAAAAAATATTGTTGCTCTGAATGATGAAAGGCAGTATTATCCTGGAGATATATTTCGGTGAAGTTTTGATTTAGGGAAGCCCAGCGCAGCCCAGCCCAGCCCAGCCCCGACTGTCTCTTTCCCCAGGTCTGGACCCATTCTCCATTCCAGCTGAGATGTTTATATAATGCATAAGGCAGCTCCTGCCTGACTAGGACTGGTGATTAAGAGCTCAGGATAATGAAATCTGCACAGTTGAAACTTGGCTGTTGGCTATAGTTATTATGCAACTCTTAACATTTCCCTTTTGTTCCGGCCAATAATATAAAATTCTCAGTTTTTCTTTCAAAGTTAACTCTTCAAAGACGCTGAAATTTGTTCCACTAGTATTTTTAATGACCAAGTTAAATTATTTCTTAACGTTCAGAGTATATGCTTTTCTAAAGGACAAGAAAGTTTAGTGGCTGTGCAAGAGCCCTGTTCAAACTGTTCGTAACAGCCGAATGGAGCTTAAAGTACAAAGGCCCCTCTATGGGCCTTAGATTTCTGTCTTTAAGCAGACTGCTCACCTGGCCTTGACTGCAGTAGCAAATATAACAAAAGATACGGAAAAAGTGACAGTAAGAGGCGGCATATTCCGAGAGTGGGGTGATGCGGAGGAATTAGGAGATGCTCAGTGAGGCATCTTAGACAAGTGATAAATCTTTCCTTGCCACCCGCTCTAATGTCTGAATTTCTAGTGTTAGAAGAGATCTGCACCCTTACCTGAATTCAGATAGTGGCCCTATCTTAATGTGCACCCACCTGGGACAAGCGGAAACATCTAGAGTTTTATAAGCCATGGTGCCTCTGAATTATTCAGTTATGGAGACAAGACTCTGACGGTCACCTAGCTGTCGTGTGACTGAGGAAGCAAACGTGCCTGAGACGTCCTGAGAACCTGTTTCTTAAGAGAACAGGACAGCACAAAGGCCATCATCTCAAGGACTGAAGGTGGGTGTGGGGAACCATCACAGGAAGGAACATGCTTTGAAAAGCAGCCTAGGGCAGCTAGGGTCATGTTGGGTTCCATCACTGTTTTGCCCATGGTTTGCCCAGGAGTATATTAGGGACCCATGACACAGCTTTATAGAAGAGGGGCATCGTATGCTCATATATTCCAAGCACTTCCGTATATACTAGTACCCCAGAAACAGCTGATGATTCATTCAGTGAACAAGACGGGCACTTTGAAGTTACAGCTGCAGGGAAAAAAATTAAAAGGTCACAGACCACCATTCAGTGATTTGCTAATATAAGAAAAAATGAGTGAGAGAGAGAGGAAGAGAAAGAGAGTATCTATGTTTTTGACTGCTTCTCCTAAAACCATTTATTGGTACAGAGGAGCAAGTAATTTAGTCTGTGGGGAGGTGGGGCAATTATGAAAGCTTTTTAGAGGACGTATTATCTGAATAAGATTTTAGGGAATGAATAGAATTCACCAGGCAGATGAAGAATTGCGGAGGTACACACAACGTTTAGAATTTTTTTTTTTTTTTGCCGTGCAGCACGTGGGATCTTAGCTCCCTGACCAGGGCTGGACCGCGCACCCCCTGCATGGGGAGTGCGGAGTCTTAATCCGTGGGCCGCCAGGGAAGTCCCCAGTGTTTAGAATTTTGAAAGCCATTTTGTGCGGCTCAAGCAAGCTGTGTTAGTTTCC
Organism: Stenella coeruleoalba; assembly: GCF_951394435.1. NCBI lineage: Eukaryota > Metazoa > Chordata > Mammalia > Artiodactyla > Delphinidae > Stenella > Stenella coeruleoalba. The sequence goes on from NC_137162.1 coordinate 71,024,867, forward strand.
TACTGCTGCTGTAACAAGGTACCCAAAGTTAAATGTCTTAAACCAACAGATGTATTATCTTATAGTTCTGGAGGTCAGAAGCCTGAAACGGGTGTCACCGGGGTAAAAATCAAGGTGTTGCCAGGCTGTGTTCCTGCTGGAGGCCCCAGGGGAGAATCTGCTTCCCTACCTGTCCCAGCTCCCAGAGGTTACCTGCATTTCTTGGTTTAGGGCCCTTCCCTCTATCTTCAGAGTCGTCCTTTATTTCTCTCCGACTCTGACCTTCTGCCTCCTTCTTGCCTCCTTCTTCCACATGTAAAGGACTCTTGTGATTACACTGGGCCTACTCAGATAATCCAGGATAATCTCTTTATAGTAAAGTCAGCTGGTTAGCAACCTCAGTCCCATTTGCTACCTAATTCCCGCATGCCATGTAACAGAACATATTCACAGGTCCCAGAGATTCGAACATGGACATCTTCGAGGGACCATTGTTTTGCCTACTGCACAGCGCAGTGCAAGAAGTTGAGGGTGACGGTGTAGATAAGCGTTGGCATGATTCCTCAACCCTAGGTAGAAAAGATCATCCAAGAGGGGCCTATCCTCTGATATGGAAATGTATATATTATTTTTTAATGGAGGAGTCGAGGTTCTGGAGATTTTCCCAAAGAATAATGTGTATGTTTCAATTAACTATCGCTCTGAAACAAACCACCCCAAAACTTGGTGGCCTAAAGCAACAGTTTATTATTTCTTAGGATTCTGTAGGTTGGCTGGGTGATTCCTCAGCTGGTTTCAGCCGGTTCACTCATAAAACAACATTCAGCTGGAGGGTTGGCCGGCCTAGAGGATTCAAGATGGCCTCCCATTATGTGGCATTTGGTGATGGCCATCGGGCCGGACTGCCTCGGTTTTCCTCACTGAATCCTCATCTTCTGCTGGGCGGGCTTCAGAGGACAGCCTTGAGGTTGCTCCAGTAGCACGAAGGTGGAGCTGCGGGGCCTGTGGAGGCCTTCATTCCGGAACTCACACAGCGTCACATTCACCACATTCTTTTGGGTTGGGCCAGGAAGTCACTCACATTCAAGAGGAAGGGAAATAGATTCCATCTCCTGATGGGAGTCGCTGCCGTGGCCATATTTCACCCAGCACTGGGCTGTAAAGACAGGATTTTTTTGCTCTTAGAGTAGGATTTTGGCATTGGAGATTTCAGAGGTAAAATGTTTCTGAAGGACAGCGATATCCAGCACACGGCCAAAAGGTACGAATAGCTCCAGTACGGTGTGGTGAATGTCACTGGCACTGAAGAGGCAAAGAAGCTCTGAGGCTTGGGTGTGGGGTGCGTCATCCTGTGGACGCAGCAAGAAGACTGAGTTGGTGGTGGATGTGCAGGAGCGACGTGAAGTCCAGTAGATGGCAGTAATAATGGCGGGGGCAGATATGGGATAACCAAGCAGATGGCGTAACCTGAGAGCTAGAAGATCGGGACCACGCTGTTCTAAGCCGGCCTTGTGGAGGGCACCGGTACCCAGAGCAGCGGCCTCCCTGCACCTCACCAAGTCCTTCACTTCCCAACCTCCACAATATCTTGTTCACTTACCAGTTTTTTTTTTAATTGAAGTATAGCTGATTTACACTGCTGTGTTAGTTTCAGGTATACAGCACAGTGATTCAGTTATGCATACATATATGTTCTTTTTCAGATTCTCTTCCATTATAGGTTATTACAAGATATTGAATATAGTTCCCTGTGCTATACAGTAGGACCTTGTTGTTTCTTTTATATACAGTAGTGTGTATCTGTTAATCCCAAACTCCTAATTTATCCCTCCCCCTCCCTTTCTCCTTTGGTAGCCATAAGTTTGTTTTCTATGTCTGTGAGTCTGTTTCTGTTTCATAAATAAGTTCATTTGTAACATTTTTTACATTCTGCATATAAATGATGTCATGAAACTTGTCTTTCTCTGACTTACTTCACTTAGTAAGATAATCTCTAGGTCCATCCATGTTGCTGCAAATGTCATTATTTCATTCATTTTTTATGGCTTAGTAATATTCCATTGTATATATATACCATGTCTTCTTTATCCGTTCCTCTGTTAGTAGACATTTAGGTTGCTTCCATGTCTTGGCTATTGTAAATGGTGCTGCTATGAACACTGGGGTGCATGTATCTTTTCAAATTACAGTTTTCATCTTTTCGAGATATGTGCCCAGAATAGGGATTGCTGGATCATATGGTAACTCTCTTTTGTTTTTTAAGGAACCTTCATACTGCTCTCCCTAGTGGCTGCACCAATTTACATTCCCACCAACAGTGTAGGAGGGCTCCCTTTTCTTCACACCCTCTCCAGCATTTATTGTTTGTAGACTTTTTGATGATGGCCACTCTGACCAGTGTGAGGTGATACCTCATTGTAGTTTTGATTTGCATTTTTCTAATAATTAGTGATGTTGAGCGTCTTCTCGTGTGCCTGTTGGCCATCTGTATGTCTTCTTTAGAGAAATGTCTGTTTAGGTCTTCTGCCCATTTTTGGATTGGGTTGTTTGTTTTTTTTGATATTGAGTTGTATGAGCTGTTTGTATATTTTGGAAATTAGTCCCTTGTCAGTTGCATCGTTTGCAAATATTTTCTCCCATTCCGTAGGTTGTCTTTCTGTTTTGTACGGTTTCCTTTGCTGTGCAAAAGCTTGTAAGTTAGTTTAGGCTCCTTTGGTTTATTTTTGCTTGTATTTCTTTTGTCTTGGGAAACTGCCCTAAGAAAACATTGCTACGATTTATGTCAGAGAATGTTTTGCCTACGTTCTCTTCTAGGAGTTTTATGGTGTCATGTCTTATATTTAAGTCTTTAAGCCGTTTTGAGTTTACTTTTGTGTACCATGTGAGGGAGTGTTCTAACTTCACTGATTTACATGCGGCTCTCCAGCCTTCCCAACACCACTTGTCTTTTCTCCATTGTATATTCTTGCCTGCTTTGTCATAGATTAACTGAGCCTAAGTGTGTGGGTTTATTTTTGGGCTCTCTATTCTGTTCCATCGATCCGTATGTCTGGTTTTGTGCCAATACCATGCTGCTTTGATTCTGAAGTCTGAGAAGGTTATGCCTCCAGCTTTGTTCTTTTTCCTCAGGATTGTTTTGGCAATTCTGGGTCTTTTGTGCTTCCATATAAAGTTTAGGATTATTTGTTCTAGTTCTGTGGAAAATTTGACGTGGATTGCATTAAATTTGTACATTGCTTTGGGTAGTATGGCCATTTTAACAATATTAATTCTGCCAACCACCATATGACCCAGCAATCCCACTACTGAGCATATACCCTGAGAAAACCATAATTCAAAAGGACACATGTACCCCAATGTTCATTGCCCCACTATTTACAAGAGTCAGGACATGGAAACTACCTAAACGTCCAACAACAGATGAATGGATAAAGAAGATGTGATACATATACACAATGGAATATTACTCAGCTGTAACAAGGAACGAAATTGGCTCATTTGTAGAGATGTGGAGGGACCCAGAGTCTGTCATACAGAATGAAGTAAGCCAGAAAGAGAAAAACAAATATCGTATATTAACATATACATGTGAAATGTAGAAAAATGGTACAGGTGAACCTATTTGCAGGGTAGGAATAGAGACGTAGATGTACAGAACGGACATGTGGACACAGGGAGGGAAGGGGAGGGTGGGATGAACTGGGAGATTAGGATTGACATATATACACTACCATGCGTAAAATAGCTAGCGGGAACATGCTGTAAAGCACAGGAAGCTCAGCTTGGTGCTCTGTGATGAACTGGATGGGTGGGATGGGAGGTGGGGAAGGACGTGCAAGAGGGAGGGGATATAGGTATGTATATAGCTGATTCATTGTACAGAAGAAACTAACATCACATTGTAAAGCAATTATACTCCAATAAAAAATGAAGCTAAAAATATATATATTAATTCTTCCAATCCAAGAGCATGGACTATCTTTCCATTTCTTTCAGTCACGTTCAGTTTCCTTTATCAATGTTTATAGTTCTCAGTACGTACGTCTTTCACCTCCTCAGTCAGGTTTATTCCTGTGTATCTTGTTTTTGGACATGATTTTAAAAGGGATTTTTTTTTTTTTTTACTTTCTCTTTCTGATATTTCATTGTTAGTGTAAAGAAATGCAACAGATTTCTGTATGTTAATCTTGTATCCTGCTGCCTTGCTGAATTCGTTCATCAGTTCTAACAGTTTTTGTGTGGAGTCCTTAGGGTTTTCATATAGAATACCATGTTATCTGCATGTAAAGACAATTTTACATCTTCCCTTCCAATTTGGACACATTTCTTTTTTTTTTTTTTTTTTTTTGTCTGATTGCTGTAGCTTGGACTTCCAGTACTATGTTAACTAAAAGTGGTGAGACTGGGCATCCTTGTCTTGGTGCAGATTTTAGTGGGAAGGCTTTCAGCTTTTCACTGTTGAGTATTATGTTGACTGTGGGTTTGTCATAAATAGCTTTTATTATGTTGAGATATGTTCCCTCTATACACACTTTGCTGAGAGTTTTTATCATGAATGGATGTAGAATTTTATCAGATGCTTTTTCTGCATCTGTTGAGATGATCAACAGAGGTTTTTGTCTTTTCTATTGTTGATGTGGTGTATCACATTGATTTTACGTATGTTGAACCAGCCTTGTGACCCTAGGATGAATCCAACTTGATCATGGTGTATGATCCTTTTTATGTGTGGTTGGGTTCAATTTGCTAATATGTTGTTGAAGATTTTTGCATCTATATTCATCAAGGATGTTGGCCTATAATTTTTTTGGTAGTGTCTTTGTCTGGTTTTGGTATCAGGGCGATGGTGGCTTCATAGAATGACTTTGGGAGGGTTCCCTCCTCTTCAGTTTTTTGGAAGAGTTTGAGAAGGATTGGTATAAGTTCTCCTTTATATGTTTGGTAGAATTCTTCAGTGAAGCCATCCCATCCTGGACTTTTGTTTGCAAGGAATTTTTTCTTTTATTACAGATTCTATTTCATTTTTAGTGGTTGGTCTGTTCAGATTATATCTTCTTGATTCAGTTTTGGTGAGCTGTATGTTTCTATAAACTTGTCAGTTTCTTCTAGGTTCTCCAGTTTGTTGGAATAGTATTCTCTTATGTTTTTTTTTTTATTTCTGCAGTATCAGGTATTATTTCTCCTCTTTCATTTCTTATTTTTATCACTTACCTGTTTTTAAATAAACTTCTGACTTCTAGAGAGTGTACAAGTAGATTTTTCAGGCAGCATTTTAACTGTCAGCATCCATGTCCTGAAGATTCAGTGAAAGTATGAAATAAAGTTCAAGTCGGTTTTGAGTGAGATTACAGAGCTGCCACAGTATCAGGTTACCAGTATCACTTCCGCCTAGCTATTCTTTCCCTTTTATACCTTCCTTGTCTCCCCAGATATGGATCTAAAGGCAAAAGGGTATCTTCATAGATCAGCAGGATTTATGGTGGCGAAATTTATTAACAATGTTAAAGGAATATTTATTACTCTCTTTTCCCAGTAAATAAAAATCAGAAACCAGAGAGTCATTATCCAGATGGTCGTACGCGCGCATTCAACCGTAAGAGTGCTAGATATGGATAAGTTTGAGCCCATAACAAGCAAAAGAGGATACAATTGCATATTTTTATAATTAGACCGTAATGTAATGTTTATTGGTTTATGTGTAACAGATGAATACTTGGTTTACAGTACAAGAAGAGCAGGGGTTTACACCCTTGGCTGTGACGTCATACTCTTAAAGTACTTTTTAGACTACCACTAAGTAAATTTCTACCCAAAAGGAAAGATTTGGAGCCTCGGATTTTGGAAAGCCAGCAAACTCTTCCTGGAAGTGCCCCATGTAGAGTGCATGATCCGGGCTATGAGAATTTAACTCTGCCTGCCTTTCACTTCCCTTATACGCTGTCACCTTTGCACAGAGTTCAGCACCTTTGGCAGTCACTTCGGTTTTGCACAGATTGCTAGAGATGAGAGGACCAAGGGATGTTATTCTCACCTTTGATGCAGAAATTCTTTTTAGGACTGTGCATGAGATGTGTCTATAAATAAGTGATGATATTTTTGTAATCATGGCCTTCATATAAAACCAGAAGGGCTTTTATCCCCCTCCAAGTCATCTTCTGTAAAAGCTACACAGCTATTCCACCTGAGCTGCCACTATCCAAATTATTTGGGGGACTCCTCTTTGGGGGGATGCTATCAGAGTAAGTTTGCAAGCCAACGAGAAAACCAATGTTACAGTTTTTGTGTCATGTCTGAATTTTTACTAAATCCAAACATTCTCCCCAATTTTATGGATTGGTTCTCTTTGACTTTTATCTATCTAAAAAATAAAATAAAATTCACTCAAAAGTATAAAGTTTTAATGTCACTTAGGACATTCAAAGTAATAGACCTCAGGTTCCAGAGTTGTGAGACTCCAAATGGAACCTGGTTTTTTCTGACATAGGCTACCCCATGGCAAGATCACCAGAATCTTGTCAAAGACTGTTGTGAAGTCCTACCACTTTTGTTCTAGGATCTAGAAGTGCCCCGTAAAAATATGTTTAACCTACCTTTGCAACTCTGTTATCCTTCAGTTAACTGCCACTTCCTCTCTCCCCCTCCCCACCCAGAACTTTCTCTGCCTTCTTTGCATCAGGTCAGCTGTGCTCCATCTTGTATTTATGTGCTGCAGTTTTCAATGAATTACCCTTTAATTGCTCTACTAAAATGTATCCTTTTTATAGATCTTTATGATGATTAAGTTTATGATTTTTGCATCTAATCCTGGTCTTCCACCTGACTCAATTTTGTTATCATCTAAAAGTATTCATTTCAGCATGATGATTATAATTTTGAAGCCATCGGTGTGTCAGGTACGGCCCTGGGGACTGAAAACATCAGTTCACCTAACCCTCACCGCTTTAGGAGATGGGTACTATCATTCCCATCTAACAGACGAGGAAGCTAGGCTCAGATAGTGCAGCTGACTTGCCTAAAGTCAAAGAAATGACTAGAAAGCAGAGAGACCAGGATTCAAACTCTCATCCATCCAAGGCAGGGTTTCCCAACCTCGCACTATGGTATTTGGGGCCAGATAATTCTTCGTTGTGGGAGCTGCCCTGTACATTGTAGTATGTTTAGCAGCACCTCTGGCCTCTGCCTACCTGAAGCCAGTAGCCCTTCTCCACACCCATTGTGACAACCAAAAATGCCTCCAGACATTGCCAAATGCCTCCAGACACTGCCAAATGTTCTAGAATTTAAGCACCGCCCGTCTGATGCCAAAGTAATGCTTTTGCCACATTATACTATTAAATCGAGAACTAATACAATCATAGAATTTTAAGGCTGGATTTTAAAGAGGTTGATTTTTGGAATCACCACACCTGGCTAATCACCAGAATTGGAGATATTTAAAGACTCTTTTCCCACCCAAGACCTTCAAAATCAGCATTTACCAGGTGGGGGACAGGTATCTATTTTAAGCCTCTTCACGGGTGTAGGATCAGATCTTAACCTCACCACACATCTGTTCCTTGAATCACTCCACTCCATTCCTGCCAGATAGTTCTCCAGCCTCGGGTTTAACACCTCCTGTGATGGTGTTATCCACATTCAGATGGTCCTAGCTGTGCAAAAGCATTCTTCTTTAACATTCTTCTTCTATCTCTCCCTCTATACCCTTAATCTCATATTATCCAAATTATCATTTTTCTTAAGTCAATTGAATTAAACATGTATTGAGGGACTTGCCTGGTGGCACAGTGGTTAAGAATCCTCCTGCCAATGCAGGGGACATGGGTTTGAGCCCTGGTCCAGGAAAATCCCACATGCCGCGGAGCAACTAAGCCCGTGCGCCACAAGCACTGAGCCTGCGCTCTAGAGCCCACGAGCCACAACTACTGAGCCCGCACACCACAGCTACTGAAGCCCATGTGCCTAGAGCCCATGCTCTGCAACAAGAGAAGCCACCGCAATGAGAAGCCTGCGCACCGCAAGGAAGAGTAGCCCCCATTTGCTGCAACTAGAGAAAGCCAGCGTGCAGCAACAAAGACCCAACACAGCCAAAAATAAATAAATTTATTAAAAAAAAAATTTTTAACATGTTTTGATTCCCAATTATGTATTAGGCCCTACTCTGAGTTTTTTTTTTTTTTTTTTACCATGGCTGTTAAGACCATTATGGACTCTTTTCAAGAAAATGACCATCCAACAGTTTTCTCAGTTTAACAATAGACTTCCTCAGAAGAGCAGTCATAATACATTAAAATCTTGCATGGTTGGCCACCCATCCAGCTGCTACCAGGAAGCAGTCCGCTCTGCAACTTGTGGGGTTCCTGTTTTGGGGAAGCAGAGCTGCCAGCAACTTTCCTCTGCCTCTTCACCCCTCACCCAGCAACCCTCTTTTAACCCTTTTTGATGGTTTCAGGAAGATTCTGAAGTAGCTCCTCATTCTGGTAAAATCATTCTCTACCACATGCTCCAGATTTCTTCTCTGAAAACAGAGAGGAAGGGAATTTTTTTCAAAATCTTTCTTTATAGTGCTCCTCTTAAGAATATGTTTTAAGGAATTTGATTAATAAAAATTAATGAATAAGTACAAGGATAAATTAATTTTAATAATGTATCAAGGGACTTCCCTGGTGGCGCAGTGGTTAAGAATCCGCCTGCCAATGCAGGGGACACGGGTTCAATCCCCGGTCTGGGAAGATCCCACATGCCTCGGAGCAACTAAGCCCGTGCGCCACAACTACTGAGCCTGCACGCCTAGAGCCCGTGCTCCGCAACAAGAGAAGCCACCGCAGTGAGAAGCCTGCACACCGCAACGAAGAGCAACCCCACCCGCCGCAACTAAAGAAAGCCGGCACACAGCAACGGAAGACTCAACTCAGCCAAAATAAATTAATTAATTAAAATAATAATAATAACAATAATGTATCCAATCTCACACTTACAGTTCACTCTTCTTTAAAGTCAAGTAGTCCCTTTCTGCTCACACTTTGGATTCTCCCCTAAGTCACCAGGATAGTTTAGAACCTACAGGAAATTGCTTTTTAATGAGAGATCTTGGATCACTGGAAGATTGTAACGGACACGCATACTGAAAAGGCTGCTTATGACCGAATGTGTAAGGTTAAACCTGCAGGTGCCCAGTCTCTTTAGCGGGTTGACGTGAGTAGCTAGTGAGCTAGAAATGTGTGCAAGCAGCCCTGACTCGCCTGGATGGAGCTCCAGTAGGCAGGTTGTGTTTAGAGAAAACCAAGGAGAAAATAACATGTTAACCGGAATCAACCGTTTGGGGTCAAAATAACAATCCGGTGTTTTTGTACTTGTGTGAGATATAAAAAGAGAAGTTGAGTTTCAGTTTGGCTTAGTAGAAACTTCCAAACTTCTGGCTTCTGCCTGGGTACCTCCAAAGAAGTACCTGGACCAAGGGAAAACCGCCTGGCCCCCTCCCATCTTTGACCGCTCTGGAAAGCACCAGTGTCTTGAATGTGGTGTCCGCTCTCTTCTTCTAGAGTTTTATAAATGGACACTGACATGGACTACGAAAGACCCAACGTGGAAACCATCAAGTGCGTGGTCGTGGGAGACAACGCCGTGGGGAAGACACGCTTGATCTGCGCCAGAGCGTGTAATACGACGCTGACACAGTACCAGCTGCTGGCCACCCACGTCCCCACAGTGTGGGCCATTGACCAGTACCGGGTCTGCCAGGAGGTAAGACAGACGGCGTTTCTTTAGAATCCTAAGGGTACATCATTGCTGTTGCCAGTCTGATTTTTATTTATCTTTTTGGATTTCTAGTTACTTGATTTTTTTTTTATCGAAGTCTAGTTGCTTTACAATGTTGTGTTAGTTTCTGCTGTACAGCACAGTGATTCAGGTATACCTATGTATACATTCTTTTATATTCTTTTCCATTACAGTTTACCACAGGCAATTGAATACAGCCAGTCTGATTTTTTAAAAGCAGGGGAAGGGGTTAACTTGTATATTCGAGACAAAACTCACCTTTTTAGTGTCACAAGAGAAAACGAAAGCCAGAGGCCGACTTGGAGTGTGGCTATGGTATCCTGAGGGAGGGCTTTTGAGGCACGCGGCTCCAGGAACAGAATTAGGACTTAGCTAAGTCCTGTTAGATAGAAGGAGACCGCTAAATACAAGTACGTCCCGGCGGCTCTGAGGGGGAGCCTCTGACTGCCGGTGAGCATGGGTGCTGTCTCTCCTGCAGGTCTTGGAGCGTTCCCGGGACGTCGTTGACGAAGTGAGCGTTTCTCTCAGGCTTTGGGATACTTTCGGCGATCATCACAAAGACAGGCGTTTTGCATATGGCAGGTAAACCAAGACTAGTGCAGTTCAGTTCAACTTCAGTACAATTTCCTTTCCCAAACCCATCTCTGCTTCGTAAATCAACAAAAAATCACATAATATGGCCTCGAGATGTGTTGGGTTCTGCACTGTGTCTAAGAAAAGACAAGACCAAAAAAAAGAGCAACCCCAAACAGCATTGTTTCCCGATGTCAAGAAAAGCACTCTGCGTGGCCACGTGGTTCCTCCCAGGAAGTACTTTATTTAAAACAACCAGTGCTAGTTAAACTGGACGTTTGCTGGGTGCAGATTCTGTTGTGCTCTCCAACCTTGGGCCGCTTTGATTGTTGTCTTCCTGAATAATACTTAATTTACCTTCTCTTAGAATGTTTTAAGTTTTTTTAGCACTTGGCCACCCCGCTTCAGAAGGTCTCTTTGGTCTTTTTGTGACCATACTGCAGTCTGATGTTACTTGCTTTGGGCTTTGTTGTCTGAAAAGTCTATTGTTTTTATTTGAAGGTCATTTTTAAAAAAGAAAGAAAAATATCTCTGAAGTCCTTCACAAAGGCACATTTCCAAAATGAACTGAAGCATTCATGTCTACTTTTCATTTAAAAAAAAAAAAAAAAAAAGGAGGAGGAGGAAAAATCCAGTAAAGGGAAGATAAATCTAGGACATTAATATGAGTGGGAACAAGGTCAAAGTACCGTAAAATATTTAGCAACTTCTCTTGGTCACTATAACTCCAAAGGAGTCTCCGGGACTCCAGCGGTCTTAAAGTCCCTCTCAGTGAATCTGTTATGACTATCAAAATCCAGATAAGGAGGAGATTTCCTTACCCCTTAATAGTAAATGAAGACGTTTCCTTTTAAGTTTAGAAAGTTTAGAATTTAGGTCTCTGTTAACATCAAGCATCATGCTACCTCACAGGATTGGATTAGATACTCCAAACGAGTTACTCCTTTGTATTGAGATAAGCTTTTCTGAAAGGACCTCTCTTTTCTTCAAGCCAGTAGCCCTCGTAAGCCTCTGAACTTCTATTGGCATTTATCCAAGTGGTCTAAAATACCGAATAAACCTCTGAAAGGGTTTGCCCTAGTCCTGAGAAGTCGTTCACACACTGAAAGAATCTGCAATTTAGGCGTTTGTTCAAGGGGGTCTCAGAAAGAGGCATGTAGAAATAAAACTGATTTTAACGTCCCCTTGAACAACGAGAACTGTTGAACTTAATATCCAGCATTACAGATAGGTTTCTTCTTGAGTTTCCTGGGTTGTTTTTTTTTTTTTCCCTTTCCATGATGTTCTTGATTCTTATCTTCGTTGCCATTTGGGTTTTTTTCTGTTGTCTCATTATTACACACGCACAGAAATAAGAATCAGTGAACCTGCTTGTAAGTACTATGCCGTCAGATTTTGTAATACCTGTGGTTTTAAGGAAGCATAATTAAATGATGACTGGGAGCAAAGTCAGGACAGCACAATAGATTTCAAAGGACTGTTTGTACCCAACTTCTAAAAAGGTGTGGTGAATAGAGATGAGCTTACTGAGATATTGGGTTTAGCTTCCACATGCTGTCTCAACAGCTCAGTGGTTTCTTGCCACTTGAAATTCATGTGTTTGGGATGATGCATTCTAACTTGGCTCCACCATGTAAAACTCGTTTTGTGGCACTAGAAAGGCGGCCTCATGATCATGGGAGGTTCCTGCTTAGGGGTGATTGAATGGCACAGTGACCTTCATAGGTCTGATACTGACAGGCATCTACGCTGGGCCTCGTCCAGCTTCTTGATGTATGTCGTGCCTGTGCTTGGTCCCTCCCAACAGAAATAAGCTGGTCTCTCATGTGACTCTATCAGTTCAAAGTGCAGTGTGCTGGCTCTGACGGTGTTTTGCTCTGTCAACTGTAGCCATCCCCCACCCCTTGGGTGGAAACAGGACGCGCCTTCCAAGCCAAGTCTGACTCCCTGAGCCACACAGAGGGGCTCAGGAAGCCCTCCCGTGTGTCTGACCGAGCTCTCTGTGGGCCTCACTTTTATGTGCATGTCTGGCCTTGCATTTCCTCTGTCTTTTCTGATTCTCCGCAGCCTCCAGGCTTCCTGCCACAGACCCCACCACTGGTAAAGAACAAAAACCAGGGCTGTTCTGTCTCGGATTCCAGCCTCTGTCTATAAACGCTAACTATGTCAGACCGCGTTGCTATAGCACCAAAAAGTTACATTGTATGGAAAAGTCTGGTAGTAGTAGAAGTTTCTTTTCCTCAGTATAGGGCTCCAACCACTGGATCTCATTGCTGTGTGAGAGCTGTTTAATTTCTGTATAACTTCCATTTTTAGCTCCCTATCATTCGTTACGGAGAAAAATCGTAATTCCAGTTTCTGACATTCAGTTTGGTTTGCAAACCTGTTTTTTCACTGATGTTTTTACTATACTTGGTATGAATTACAAGTCGGCGAGATGTGATACATTCCTGAGACTCGGAAGTGTATTTGGAACCTTTTTAAAATAATTCATTTGATTCTTATGGTGACAGTGAGAGAAACCAGATTCATACCAAGATGCCTTAGACCTCGCCTTCAGTTTCCTCGGCGTCTTAGCACCAAGCTAGTTAACAAGTTACCCCCTCAAACCTCCTTTGGCACAGGCACGTTCTAGTTTGCAGGGTGGGCCAGGGTGGTACCAGTCTGCTGACTCGAATTTGCGATTTTCCTCACGTGGTATAACTACAACCAGAATGTCAAGGCTCTTGTTATAATTTAAAGGTAATTATTCAACCCATTTTTTTAGCCAACTAGATTAATAGCTCCAATTCATCAAAGCCCTACAGTGTGTCAATCAAAATATTAGGCGCTTTGCCAACACTAGTTTAGTTCATCCTTCCAGGAACCCTAGGAGGCAGAGATGATCTCTACTGCAGTTGAGTAGAGAGTTGAGTTCTTTTACTACCATAACCTGCCCAATAGTGAGTTTCAAAAATAGATTCAAACCCAGCTCTGCCTGACTCCTGGCTCCCCCTCTTTCCATTGTGACAAGCTACCTTGACCTCATTTTAAACAGAATGCAACTGAAACCACCACCCCACATTGATGAGCTGGGTATCCATTTGCTCTTCTATATTTGTGTGGTGGCTTAGAATGAGAAGAGATCTCAAAAAGTCATCTGGTCAACCCCTTTTCTCCAGGAAGGGAGATCACCCATCCAAGAAGAAGTAGTGATAGGAGTCCTTCTGTCCGATGGACATGAAAGGTAGCAGAGTGGCATTAGCATCCTAACACTTACCTAACACATTTGAAATACTTCAAACCCTCTTTTGTCTGGAGCGAATGACTCCAACTTTTAGTAGCCTTCCTTCTTCCTACCACCTACTTTCTATCCATTTTCGCATGAACTTTTGAAGCTCTTTCCTGGATCTTTTAAAATGTCAAGAACAAAACTGTACATAGTAGCCATGACTGTGATCAGCTGCTCTTTTCTGGCAAGAAAAAAAAATAACTTCTTTTTAAAGGGATATCACTCAAGAGTTTTCCCCTAGAACTATTAAAAGAAGGAAGTGTGTACACTTAGGTACCTGGCACTGAAAATGTAGGCAAGTAGGATGGGCTCTGCCTTCAACAGAATACCTGGGCCCCTCTGCCGCCATCCTACAGTCACACCACACATAAATGAGTACCCATTTTATTGTCCACTTTCCTTGAAAACCTTCGCCATTGCTGTGTCTTGGGGTCACATAACCTTCAAACACATAAAGCCTATGGGGCTGGAGGTGGTGATAACAGCAGCTCCAATTTAATCAGGGCTCCCCATGAGCCAGGCCTGTGCTCACGGCTCTTCGTATCTTGTTGCCACGTCATTCTTGTGGTGACCCTGTAAACTAGGCTCATGTCACAGTTGAGCAAGCATGTACAGAAAGGGGCCAAGGTCAGATGCCTAGGAGAGAGTGGTACTGAGCTTCTCCTGGTAGTTCTGTCTGACTCCAAAGCCTGCTTCTTCCCTTGCCCCCAGGCTTTTGTGGTTGATGATGATGATTGATGGCCAACTTACTTTACATTTATTCCCAGTCCAGTCTAATTCTTACACTGTTCTGTGTGGACATGGAAGACCAGCGTTCACCATCTATCACCAGCTCTAACTAATATTCCATTTGTTCCTCTTAAGTTCTTTAATACGTAGCAAATGACTTAATTCTCTATATGCACCCATGAGTGACTAAACATGAGTCCTTTCATTTCCAGTAAAAATGTTACAACCGAGCAAACTTTCTGAGAGTGAGTGGGATGCTGGGGTACTCTCTATGGCATGTTTTCTCCCCCCAATTTTACGTAAGCGTGCAGAATCACTGCATTTACCCTTACGCCGAAGAGTTTCTAGGCATATTTTCAGTACAGTTGGAACTCTTATTATATAGATTACTCTTACACACTGATTTTTCTCGTGTTTTTACGTCCAATGAGAAGTACACTACATGTTTTAAATGATAACATCAATCAGAGCCATGGTTTCTGTGTATCTGTTTAGATAAGACAGCTCTAGTTTCACGTTGAAGGCACATGTAATCAGATACAGCATGAATACATCTCATCTTGAATGCCTGGTTGAGGCCCTTTAAAAAATTCAGGACTGTGGGTGACCAGTGTTTATGTCTTTGTTTGGGATTGGCCGAAGTTGTGGTTAATGGCATGGGAAAAAAGCAAGAAACAACGAATGTGTCTCAGGAAAGTATTTTGAAGTAGTTCTCGTCCGTGGCGCTTTCTAAACGCTTGGCCAGAACTAACATTCTGATGATGACTTCAGGATGGCAAACAGCCTGTCAGACAGAAAAACATATCAAGTGGAAGAGGGCCAGGGCTAGGATGAGGGTGAGGCACTCACCTTGGGTGTAAAATGTAAATTATAATAATTTTTAAAAGATAGGATCGGGCTTCCCTGGTGGCGCGGTGGTTGAGAGTCCGCCTGCCGATGTAGGGGACGCGGGTTCGTGCCCCGGTCCGGGAAGATCCCACATGCCGCGGAGCGGCTGGGCCCGTGAGCCATGGCCGCTGAGCCTGCACGTCCGGAGCCTGTGCTCCGCAACGGGAGAGGCCAGAACAGTGAGAGGCCCGCGTACAGCAAAAAAAAAAAAAAAAAGAAAGAAAAGATAGGATCACTGTTAACTGATCTTTTCTTTCCGTCTCAGGCTCAGCATGGCAAATGTTACTGGTCCTGACCTTATTTAAAATTTTGGTATTTTGCTCATCATGGATTTTTTTTTTACCTTAATTTTGATTTTTGAAAAAATAGTGTTCATCTGGATTACTGAGGTTTTGGGCACCTCTTTAAATTTTGCACCTGAGGCCAGTGCTTCACTCTTCACCCAAGTCCTGGCCCTGAAGGTGGACTTTATAAATGGGTAACAAATCAGCAAAGGGAGGAAAGTTCCCAATGCGGGTACTTGATGGAAAAGTCATCCAAACCACTTCTAAATGTGTGGTCCAGAGGGATCTAGGAAAACTACTGCAGCTTGTTTCCCAAAGATACTTCGTCCTGCTGTGGCATAAAGGACTAAGACTTGCCCAAGTTATAGAAAACAGTAGAAAGACATTAGAAGAGCAGCTAGTTGGACCAAGGGACAGGAGTAGTTGTGCCCTAAGAGGTTCGACTAAAACTGCTACTTCTCATAGTTGATTATGCCGAAGCTACCGGTTACCTGATGTCAGAGATCTGGGGGGAGGTGAACCGGCATGTTTTAGCCCGTACCTGGATGATCCGAAAGCAGCCAGTCCTCAGGCCACGCTTTGCTAAACACTGTCACGGAAACATCACAATACTCTCTACTGAACCTCAGCCAGATGGGAAGAATCTCATGAATGCTGGAGAGAGCTTCTGAGTGAGGGAAACCGGGGAAAAAAGAGCACATACTGTGTGTGGATCCCTTGCTGTAAAATTCTAGCAAATGCAGCGTAATCTATACTGACAGAAAGGAGAACACTCGCTGCCTGGGAAAGAGGATGGAGGGAAGGAGGGATTACCAAGGGACACAAGGACACTTTCAGGGTGATGGAAATATTTGTTTTACTGACTGGGATGACAGTATGGAGAGTGTATACCTATGTCAAAGCTAATCACATTGAGCACCTTAAGTATACAAAGTTTAGTGCGTTTCAATTGTAGCTCAATAATTTTTTAAATAAAATATTTTTATGGGCCGTCTAAGTAGTCTATGATATGTGAGGAAATTTTCATGGCTGACAATGTATGTTTTGATTACTTATAGAACTTAAACTTAGTTCTCATTGAAAATATCAATAGAAATCATTTGTATGAACTTAGGGGCGAAAAAAATAAGACGAGATCCTTAATAGCTGAACATGGGAAATGGAATGGTTCTGGCATCTCAAAGCTAATGATGGGACACTATCAAATTGTCCCCAAATCATGCTGGATCCCCTTTCCCAGAGACAGAGTCCTCAGCTGTGTGGATCGTAATTCACCCAAGTGGCCTGTGTCTTTGGCTGTGGTCCTGTTTGTATCTTTTTCTGAGAAGATATATTTGAGCAGGCACCCTGTGATAACTGAATGAAGGACACCACATTCCTGAAAGTTTTCCATTTCTCCATCAAATAGTAACAATGTTCTCTTTCGTAGTTGGTCCCTTCTGGAACTAGAGAATGGTGCGAGACCAAGAGAAAAAGGAGGGAAGCATAGTAAGCCACACCACCCCAAACCTCCCCCTTTTTTGCCAAATTTTTGAATTTATAAATTGGGGCGGGGGGGGAATGCCTTGTTTGAATGAGTATTCTTAAACAGAATTACTTGTATTAACACTAATGTTTTTCCAACGATAGTTTGTTTCTCCTCTGGGTATCATTTCCAAGGTCCTTACAAGAATCATTTTAAAAAATAATTATATACTTATGGTACTCCATTTACCCATAGATGAGGGCATTAACTAAAACGGTTGAAAGTGGATTATTACTGCTTTGTGCTAATCCAAAACAAAAATATGTTAGACTAAATGCATACAAGTAATTAAAAATTTTTAATGTACTGGAAATTTATGGATTCTGTACTAAAGTACTCAAGCATAGGATTGCAGTCATGCCAAATCATCTGGCACAGAGAAAATATGTCTGTGCCGTGCTCTGTGCCAACCCCAGCCTACTGTCCTCCACTGTCCTTCCTGCTCTGAACTGGTACATCTTGTACTGTAACCAGAAGACACAGTATCAGAAGAGCTGGGATCCCTGTGCACAGCCCAGCCCTGTTCCCGGGATGAAATTGTCCTTGGGAAGCAGCAGTGCCAAATGAGACAGGAACAGGGCTTGGTTGATGACTGGGGTCAGTCATGTTCCGGGACCTGGAAGGATGCTGGCTGCTGCCCAAACACTGGTCACATGACTGGGAAAGACAGTCCGTTATGGTTGAGCCCAGGAAAGCATTTGTGGACCCAAAAGATGCCGCAGACATATGAATAACGTGGCCACTGAGATGGGTAAGGAGAATAAGGGACATATATACTGTTCAATGCATTAACATCGTGTGTTCTGCCTTCTTTTTACCTTTTTGCTGTTACTACTTAATAACTGCAAGCTTGACAAGTTGGGTCAAATACAGCTAAGTTTGTTGACTTTTCCTCCTTGGACAAAGAGAAAACATCAGTTTGTGGTGTTTCTATACTGGAATCATCTGATGAAGAAATAGATATTTCAGCCCGTACAGTTTTCCCTTATAAATTAGGTGGTAAGAAGAAAGAGACAGCTGCTGGGTAATTCTGCAGTGTCCTCAGAGGATGCTTCTGTTACCATCTTTCAGCAATTCCATATCAATGAGCTAGTCAGCCAAAAGGGAAAGATCTCTTGATGAGAACGTCCTGCCATTCTTATTAGCTGCAATATACAAGATATGTCTTTGGTGACTTTTGAACCCATAATCGTATTTGTCTGACAATAACTGGTACCCTATGGTTTACAGACCACTTTCACGGATATTTTTCTTAGTGAATCTTAACAATAATCGTATCAATAACTTTTAATTTTGACCATTTATTAGATTTCCAAAATTATTCCACTACTTTGTTCTCTCCTCAGAACTCCTCTGCCTCTCGGCCTAGAAAGTATAGATAGAAGGACAAAGTACTGAATTACCAAAAGATAAAACAAAGAAGCAAAAATCTCTTCTAAACTTATCACCTTGGTTATCTTTCTATTTTAGTACTTTTGGGGTGGGACGGGAGAGTTGGCATGTTTTTTAAAAAACAAGATGGTCTGTGAAATAGAGGGTGTTATGTTAAGCCTTAATTCTGTGAAACTAGCCCAGAATTAATCCTGAAAGTAACCTGCCCATTTCTTTATATTTCCTTTGTTTCTGGATACAGTCTAATTCCTAGAAGAGATCATTAATCCATTTTTATTCTGCCATTATGAAAGTATCCAATTAGATGGGTAAATAGATTTTTAAGATAAATCCAAATAATTTAAAGATATATTTTTAGTGGATAATCTCTGCTATATACCAGAGATATTATATAGCTATCTTTCAGCCATAATTGTCTGAAGAAATGTAATAGCTCACATATCATTTTTTCATTAAAACTTTAAGCATATCCCCTAACTGACTTATTTTAGGCCCAAATTTATTTCTTTTAGATGTTGAGTCTGCAGACATATTTGCATCTACATCCTGCAGTATCTATAAGGCCATTTTATTTGATAAACAGTCACTGAGGGCTTCTTTTGTTACAGACACTGTGTTGTGCACAATGGGAGAGAAACTAGTAGGAACAGAACAAAATCCCTAAAATTGAGACTCAAAGAGTAGTGGGGAAAGACAGCAACATTTTAAAGAGTTACAATTCAGTGTTAAAGCGCTGAGCTAAAGATGTCAGTACCAGGAACAGGGAAGAAAGAATTTCTCTGAGCAAAAATTCCACCATCATTCTTGACTCCTTTTGGTCATATCTGACACCTGCTCCATCAGCAAACCCCGGTGGCTCTAGCTTCCACGTGTATAAGGAACGCAGCCACTTCTCACCACCTGCACCACTCCCAGGCCGAAGTCACCACCATCTCCCTCTGGATTATTATTTTTTAACTGGCCTCTCCTTCTGTCTTATCCCTCCTGACAACCCACGCCCCACCACCATTTGGTCAGTTCTCATGATGGCAGTGGGGTGATCCTGTTAACACATAAATTAAGTCATTCTGCTCAAAAACCCCTAATCGTCTGCCAGTTCACTCCGAGTAAGAGCCAGACACCCATTAGGCCCTCTGTACCTCAGCCCAGCATTGCCTCTCTGAGCTCAGCTCCTGCTGTTTTCCCCCTCGCCCTCAGGAAAACACCCCAGGAATGCTCCTGCCTCAGGACCTTTGCACTAGCCGTTCCCTCTTCCACAGTGTTCTCCCCGCAGATATCAACGTGTCAGCTCCTTCACTTCCTTCAGGTCTCTCCTGAAATGTCACCTTCTCAGTAAGGCCCTCCACGGCCACCTCATTTCGGCAGCAGCTTATGCTCCCCAATATTTCTGTCCCCCTTCCCCACTATATCTCCTCCTTAGCACTTGTCACCACCTAGCATACTAAATACCTTACCTATTTTTCTTGCTTTTTGTCTCTATTCTCCAGTTGAATATAAGCATGACGAGGGTTAGCACAATGAGAACAGCGACTTGTGTCTTTAACTTGTTAAAGACACAAATGTCTGGAAGAGCACCTGGCACATAGTAGGTTATCAGTTAATATTTCTGGGAGAAATGATTGAATGATTGCTTATTGATACTGGATAAGTGACTTGGCAAGTCCTTGTACCTTTATTGATTCACAGAGGATTGGGGAGAAGCCTGGGTGAGAGTGGTGGGATGATCTTGCTGGTTCACCCAGTTTCGTTTCAGAAGAGTCAGGAGGTTAATTCCAGAGCCCTCCCATCTGGCCATCTAGCTGACATGTGGGCACTGTTACATGTGCAGCTGGTCTTGCTCTTAGGAGAAAACAGTGCAGGAAGGCATTTCCTCAGTCATGTAGCTTCAGGGCAAGCCGAAGAGAAATGGGAATGAGGTGGAGTTTAGGCAGAGAATTTGTTACCACAATTTCACTTTCTTCTGTCAAGGAAGCCTTCTCTGTATCAGTGTTTCCTGCTTTCATTGATCAGGAGTTAAATGAGATTGCTTAAGCTATTTCTTTTAATTACTTGTGCTTCACCCAATTTCACATGCACTCCACTTCTTCTGATGATTGTGTGAGGTGTAAGAATACAGACAGTCTCTGACTTACAATAGTCCTATTTACAATTTTTCTACTTTACGGTGGTGCAAAAGCGATACACATTCAGTAGCAAACATACTTTGAATTTTGATCTTTTCCCAGGCTAGCGAAATGTGGTACTCTACGCTCTCATGCTGCTGCGCGTTGGCAGGGAGCCACGCAGTCACCAGGGTAAACAACTGATACATTTACAACCACTCTGTACCCAGACAGCCATTCTGCACATTCAGTACAGTGTCCTATAAGCTACCTGAGATATGCAATACTTTATTATGAAATAGGCTTTTTGTTAGATGTTGCCCAACCGTATGCTAATGTAAGTGTTCTGAGCACATTTAGGGTAGGCGAGACTAAGCTGTGATGTTTGGTAAGTTAAGTATATTAAATGCATTTTTGATTTATGATATTTTCAATTTAGATGGGTTTACCAGGACATAACCCCATTATAAGTCAGAGAAGATTTGTACACTAAAGGGAGCATAGATAGAAAAATGGGATATCAAGTTAAAAAAAAGCTGGTTTCCAAAAGATGATAACCCACAGCTTTCTCTATGGTCAGGCCATTGCCTTCTGGGATATCTGCACTACGAGGGCAGAACCAACCATTTTTAAGACTTGAGTATTATGTATTTTAGGATTTGGTGGCATTGGTGGGATGTTGACATGGCTTCCCTGTACTTGAGAGTGTGCATCGCTTTCCCATTTTTGGAGGGTGGGGGAAGACTGGTTTAAAATGTTGCTTCCTACTAAACATGCAGTTACGGGCTTGGAGGAAATAGCTACGCATGCTAATCACTCCCCAATCTGGATATATTTCAGGGTGTTTTCACAGTTTTCCCCACATAACATCTGTACTTAAGAAGCCTCACTGCTATTGGTAAAGTATTGACTTGATTTCTCTGCTCACATCCAGGGCACTGCATGGTACTGCCCTGCTCTCCCTAGATCCCCTGCCAGGCACTCCCCTACAGGCCTCTCCATTCTCCATGAGTGTGAGCTCACACAGCCATTCATCTCCAGGTGGTTATGTTCACCATCACTGACAACTCCCTCCGCATCTCATACACACCGGGCTGCTCCCCTACTAAAATTTTCCAAAGCCACGTGTTACACATTCCTTTTCTCTGCCATGCTCCCAGCTGTTTTGTGCTGTTTTGATCTGTCTGTTTGCACAGCGCTGTCAGATTATATGCATGAAAGGTGTATTGCTGACATGAATGGTTTTGAAAACGTTTCCGTAGAGGCTACCTCGGTTATCAGTGGGGAGAAGGAGGTCAGGGACTCCTACTTGAGTCTTTGCCAGAAGAGGACTTGTGTACATTGACAAAGAAACCCATTGAAATGTGATCATGATGTCTACCAATATATAAAGGATATGGTAGTCTCTACTAAAGAAATAATAATAGGCAGTAGTGACACAGAAAGGCTTAAAAGTATATGTTAAAAAGGAGATACTTCCAAGCAAGACTCAGGTAAATAGAATTGGTAGCTTACTCTTGGTTACCAAGTATTCATCAGCAAGAGACCCAAGCAAAACTGGCACACCAGAGAAGGGCCCTCGGATGCCCTGCTCACAGCTATCTGGAGGACTGCATGGAATCCACTGTCCTTCATGTTGCCCGCGTTGGCCTGGTCTTACTTAGATAAAGGATAATTTAGCAATTATTTTTTTCACCTAAGCAGATAAGAAAACCCAAGGCCCATGGCTCCTTAGCTGGACAGTGATGGCAAAGTAGAAAAGGGAAGAGAAACTAAAAAGATGGAAAGCACTTTTGTGATAGGAAAGAACATAGAAAATTTATTCCTAACAGCAAATTTTTGATAATGATTATCTACCTTTTTTTTTTTAATTTTATTTTTATTTTTTGCCGTACGCAGGCCTCTCACTGTTGTGGCCTCTCCCGTCGCGGAGCACAGGCTCCGGACGCGCAGGCTCAGCGGCCATGGCTCACGGGCCCAGCCGCTCCGCGGCATGTGGGATCCTCCCGGACCGGGGCACGAACCCGTGTCCCCTGCATCGGCAGGCGGACTCCCAACCACTGCGCCACCAGGGAAGCCCTATCTACCCTTTTTAATCACTTCTTCAAAGGATAAACTTAGCTTCTGTTTGCCTCCCTGATCTTTTCCCACCAAGTTTGCTAATTTGACTGTAGATATTATAAAGACAGGCCATGAAAATATGTGGCATTTAATGTTTAAAGTCTAGCTTGAAAAAGAAAAAAAAAGTATATATACACATATTATTACCTTAAAAGGAAAATCCGCCATGTATTTAATTTCAATCTATTCTTTAAAGACTTCACATAAAAAAAATTTCACTCTACGCCCATAGCCATATATAATAAAGAGTGTAATGAATAAAGTACACTTTTTAAAAAGTCTATCCCGGGCCAAGGTATGTGGGTATGATGCACTATTTTCAGATTTTGTTTTCTTTAATCCTCCAACAAAGATTGGTCCCAACTTTGCATGCACGCCTTATGTTATCCAAATATCTCTGCCAATCTTTCACATGCTATCTTTGGCCAGTGTTCTCCTTGAAAGATAGCTGAAAAAAATATGCTTTTCTGTTTGTTTAATATCTGAAGAAGAACTGCTACAACTGAGGTTGGCTTTATCAGCTCAAGCATTTTGGGGATGACTAGGTCTCTCTCTGGTCCCACCCCTCCATGAAACTAGAGATCCGCAATTGTTTCAACACATAGATTTACTCTGGGTTGTTTTTCACTTGTCTAATCAAAACATTATTTCATGGGCATTATTTGATGCGTTAGTACCCTAGTGAAACTTTTATATTGATATTTTCCCCTTAGAAACAATAAATCACATTTTTCTCCAAAAAATAAACATTCATAGGCCAGCAACACTCTAAAATCCTTTGTAATCCTGGCTTTCTTTAATACAGCCACTTAGCCCGGTCCAAAAAAATCCAAACCTTTCCTACCCTTCTCAATATTCAAGTTCTGGAGTTTAGAGTTTTGTCTCCTATGTGCTTTGCCTCTGCATTCTCGAATTCTCGTGCTTTCTACTCCAAATGGCTGTAGGACTCCACTTAAACCCCATCAGATTCTTTTTACAGCTGAAATAGGAACCCTGAGGTCACTTCTAGGCCAACTCTGCTGCCTAATCTGTGAGAATGTCCTCATCACACCTCCCCCTCCCAATTATTTTTAAACTCAACTCTTCAAAGTAAAAAAGTGTAACAGAGCCCAGAGAAGCAGAAATGCTAGAACTTGCCTTTTTCTTTTTATCTTTCGCAGGAATGGCATTTTTAAACACCAGCTTGTGTCAGACATTGAACAGTCTCCACCCAGGAATGAATGTTTTGATTAAAAGTTATTTAGTATCTCTAGCTCCTTGGAATTCTGCCTAAAGCTGGAGGTATTCTTAGCTGCAGGTCTTGTGCCTCTTTGACCAGATAGAAAAATGGCTCAAAATCTAGAGGGAATAAATGGCATTCTCAAAATAGCTACTTGATTATATAGGTGTTTATATCATAGAGGATCCTGATGTGTTGAGAATTAGAAATTAGAAAAGAATGCTGGGATGCGAAGGAATATGTCAAAGCAGCGTCTTTCTATAGCTGTGTCCCTATGGCCATTGATTCTCAGGCTTTTGCTTGAAATCAAGTTTAGAACACTACATTCGTATGGCAGGCCTCTGTACATGTTTCTTAACTTGAATTTGTATTTAAATCAACAAGGGTTAAAGACATTTAAGCAGGTTGGTAGATAAAATATGATCTAATTTTTAAACTACTTTTAATGTAAAATTATGGGGACAGATTCCCATAGCATCTAAACATGCATTTCAAAAAAGGAAAAAGAATAACTTTATTCCAAGGATGCAAATAGAATTTTGACTCAAGTTATTTTCGCTTCAGAGGTAGCGTTGCTCTCAGTACAGCCTCTTCTCGTTAACTATCATCCTTTTGAGGCAAAATATTTACAGAGCATTGAATTATTTTTCTGGCTTTCCAACAGCATTTCATGCACTGAGATATTGACGTGACATAGTTAGAAGTTGGGCCCTCCGGACGTGTATTGTGCAATGGCATTGTGCTGCTATCATCAGGAGATGCCCGTTTTTTCCAGCCCCCAAGGTCCTGTCTGTACTTGTTTACGGGTCATCTGGATAGAAACTTGTATAGGTTCAGTGGCATGAGTGTTATCACGGTAACCTTGGCAACAGAGCTAGCTCTGATTTCAAAACCTCACATGCTGTATCATAAAATTAGATAGCAGAATTGACATTTTGCTACATGTCTGTCATATAAATTCAACTCTGAGAGTGATTTTCTTTATAGCCATGTGCCTTAATATGGAAATAGAAGGCACCAATTAGAAAAAATTTATACATATATCAATAGGTACTGTTCCACATTTAGGTGGTGGATACGTTTTCTCAATTCCTTCCCTATGATTCTGAACCTGAGATCCTGCCATATTATTCTCGCTGTGCAGAATTCTTAGCAGCTTTATTTTACGATCAGGCTGAAGCTTACAGCAGAGCTGCATCAGATATCCTATATAAATAGGATTATGAATAATAGAAAACTCAGCTCCTAAAAAATGTAACATTCAAAGCATTCTTGACTTTACTGGATACTATTATTTATGCTGATTAGAAGTGAGGCTGTGCACAGAATATTCTGCTAACTAAATCAGAATCCCAGAGACAAGACATGCTTCCCTTTCATTTATATAGTTATGCATATTTTTACACACATTATATTTTCCAGTACCCAAGAATCTTTGATAAGATCTTTATTTCAAGGGCATTTTAAACATGCAGATTAATACACTCATCTGCTTTGAGTCCTAGGGTCCTCTTCTATAATTAGTAAATATTTTAATATCAGGATTTTCCCCTCTACTTGTCGTGGTCTGGTGCCGTTTTTCTTGGATATAAATTTAAATACTCAACTTGTGAATTACATTTAATGTAAGCACCCTGCAGTTTGCTGCATTGCAAATGATTATTTTTAGAAATTTTATGGTTGCCTGGATATATTTGTTTCTCTTCATTGATATGTAGGGAGAGAAGCTCATTAATGATTTAAAAAGATGGTGTTTTGATTCATCGACTTGATTCTTCTCATTATATAAACAATAAAGGCAATAAATTAACATCTAATAAAATTGTGAGTTTATTTCTGAATATAGCTGCAAAATAGTCTTGAATCCTTGGTTATAACTTTTTCTATTCTTTATATTCTTCTGCCTCCATGTTTTCACAGTCATCATTCTGCACATTTGAACCTAGAAAGATGGTTTATAATTCTTATTAAAGATACCTTTTAGCAATTATCTGTCAAACACCATAATTGACAACTGTTTTGTAAAACAGTTCTTTGGCTCCTAGAATGATAAGTTATTATATAAAACATGGAAGATCCTTATGTCACAACTGACTACAAAACAATTTTCCTTTTTTCCATATATCTGCTCTGTGTCATGTAGCACATTTGAGAAATCTGCTTCCAACATTTTCTCATCCATCTTATTAGCCGTCTGACTAACTCCGGCTAGTTTTATGTTAAATACTACCTTCTTGCCTTACACCCAGCAAAAAGTCGAAATTCCTGCAAGTTCAGGACTTTTCCTTTTCAGAAAAAGATAAGTGGTTGTGCTCTCTCCATGTGTGCTTAAGGGAGAAGAAGGGCAGAAATCCTTCTGTGTATTTGCCGACCCTGTACAGCAAATACCTGTTACATTTTTTTGTAATGCGTAAACTGTTTGCTTTATCTCATTGAGTCATCATCACCTTTCTGTTTACAGTGGTAAATGGTATTTTTTTATTATTTTCTTTTATCTTGAAACTATTTCTTGTGATGAACAGAAATAGTTCAGCATGTGGTGGTTCCAGACCTGAGTCTAGTTTGGATAACCCACCCGTACTGTAAAATAACGTCACTGGAAACCCTTCTGCAGTGCAACATGGAAATGAACTCAGGCTGTGCGGGTGCTGGAATGTGGAGGCTTAATGGGCTGTTTGCATGACACCAAGATGTATTTTAATATCTGGTCTTTTTTTTTTTAAACTGTGACATGATATGGCATTCGATGGATGGGGGAGGGGAGGACCCATAATGATAAAAGAGAAAATACAAGTTAAAAGGCAAAATACAGCTTCTTGTGTGATTTCCTTTTAGGTCCGACGTTGTGGTCCTCTGTTTTTCGATTGCTAATCCCAATTCCCTAAATCATGTGAAAACGATGTGGTATCAAGAAATCAAGCACTTTTGCCCTCGCACACCTGTTGTTCTAGTTGGCTGCCAGCTAGATCTCCGCTATGCCGATCTCGAGGCTGTTAATAGAGCCAGACGCCCTTTAGCAAGGTAAGCCGAGGGACTCAGTGTTTCCCTGTGCCGGCCAAATTAAAATTTAGAGGTAGCAGATGTCTCTGTAGCCTTGGGTTCTGTTCTTCAGTGGCTCTGGGGCCCCATCAGTCAGCCATATACTTTAGGTTTGCTTGTTGAACATGAGGAAGGGGTGTGTGTCCCTGACCCCTCTCACCTCTTAGGCAGGAGCCCATTTTTGTAAAATGGTTGACCAGTGATTGAAGTGAGTTCTCTAATTATGATACGGAGTGTATAAAAGTGCTTTGAACTTTGTAAAGTAGTAAACAAACTGTTAGCTACTCATAATAATGTCTTTCTGGAAATTATATTATAGTAAAGTTAACCGACGTTCAGAGCCATCAGCCATAATTCTTGCCCCCAGGAACATCAGGTTCATGCAAACACATATATCCAGGTGTTTGTTTGTTTTGTTTTGTTTTGTTTTGCGGTACGCGGGCCTCTCACTGCTGTGGCCTCTCCCGTTGCGGAGCACAGGCTCCAGACGCGCAGGCTCAGTGGCCATGGCTCACGGGCCCAGCCGCTCCGCGACATGTGGGATCTTCCTGGACTGGGGCACGAACCCGTGTCCCCTGCATCGGCAGGCGGACTCTCAACCACTGCGCCACCAGGGAAGCCCTATCCAGGTGTTTTTAATCTTCTCATTTTCCTCCATCCAACCTCTGAGAGTATTTCATTCCCAAGTTGGCAGTGTCAAGTTTTAAAAAATTATATACACCTATGGTTGCAAAACTGCTTTTCAAATGGCTCTAGTGGTGATATGTTTAGAGCGTCACACGTTTAAAATACAACTTGAAGGAGAGTTTGTTTCAGTCTGTATAAAATGTGGATACCAATCTTGGTGGCGGGGGCATGGAATAAGAGTTTTTCCAAAAGCTGTGCTCCTTCAATATTCTCCTTTAAAAAATAATTTTATACGTTTTATGCTTAACTCCATTTTTTGCTGGTGAGCATAGCTTTCCCCAAAATGTTGATATTAATACCTTCCTTCCAGGCAGGTACTTGCCTTAATAGGGTTGTTAGAAAATTTTATACAGATACAAGTTTTTATGCTCTCACAGCAAAAGCAAATGGTACTTTGTTGAGATAATTTCTGATGTTCTAGGTATGTCTTGGATGAATGTTCTGAAAACAATTCATGTTCCTTCTATTCTTAAATGCAGGGACTAGGAATTGAATATCGTAAGCCACGTAGAGGGAAAGAGGACTCTGGGCAAATGAGAGATGAGCCCCTGGCCCCGGAACTTTCTGTTTCAAAGGTTAGGATAGTCGGGCCTCACACCGTGGATGTGCGGAGGCCTGGAGGAGAGTTACAGAGCTCCAGGGGACAGTCCTTTCCATAGACAGTTCTGAGATTTGATGAAGGAGGTGGCATCTGAGCTAAGCCTTAAAGAGATTCATCAGTTTGTGATGAAGTTAACCCTTCTCCCTCTCTGCACTTCCCTTCCGCCTTTACAACAAGCTGCAGTTTTCCATCTAGGTCCTCAAATCCAAATTCTACCCAGTATTCTTACTGTTCCTAAGGCCGGTGCCTGTCACACACATCACCCTTGGTCTCGTAAGCCAAATATTTATTTAGGAAGATCATCTCCTAAGAGTGTGTCTCAGAACCAAGGATGTGTGTATGAAGAGTATAAGGACAGATCCCATCTTGCCTACGTTCTGGAATCCATCTGTGTCTTGACCACGGTAAAGCCATAATTACAGCACTCTTCTGCCAGTACTGCTTCCAGACATTTGGCTTCCTGGGTTTTGATTAGATTGTAAGCGGGCCTTGTGTGCCGGTCTAAAGGGTGCAGACTTTATTCCATGGGCTCTGTGGAACCAGAGGAAGTTTTTTGAAAGAACTGCGGCTAAGTCATACTTGTATTATGT
Source organism: Stenella coeruleoalba (assembly GCF_951394435.1). Classification (NCBI taxonomy): domain Eukaryota; kingdom Metazoa; phylum Chordata; class Mammalia; order Artiodactyla; family Delphinidae; genus Stenella; species Stenella coeruleoalba. Next base: position 71,053,644 of record NC_137162.1, read on the forward strand.
GAGGAATTTTCGTGCAACAGTGAGCACTGTGAGAGAAAATGTGGAGAATCTGAAGAAAGATGAGTTCAGAGGCTGATGTACTAGTCCAGGCAAAAGATGATGAGGGCCTGACTGAAGGGTGTGGAAGTAAAGAGGAGCGGTGAGATATGAAATAAGGCTCACAAACCTAATAGAGGAGACTTAACGAGCTGTCGGACATGGACCATTTAGTCTAGAACCAGGGAGTTCTAGACTCTCGTTGCTTAGGAAAGGTCTCTCAGCAACTTGCAAATGTGACCTTAGGCAAACCCTTTAACCTCTCTGCCTCAGTTTCTTCAGAATGTAGAACGAATATAATAGCCATAGAGTTGCTCTGAGACTCAAGTGAGACAATGACTATGGATTGATTTTTAAGGTATACAGCAAAATGTAAGCATAAGGGGATAATAATGAAAATGATGCAGATGATGGTGGCAATGATGATAACAGCCAGCGTGTCTCAAGCACTTACTGTGGAACAGGTACTGTGCTGGGCAAATATCTCATTTAAACCTTCCAATCGTTCTTTGAGATGCAAGTACTCACTATTATTCTTCCTATTTTACAGATGGGAAAACCAAGGCTTAAAGAGGTTAAGTAACTTGTCCAGGATCACATAGCTAGCAAATGGCTGATACTTGAGTTACTGTTGTTACTACCAGAAGCACTTTTTTTTTTTTTCCTGCAGTCATAAGTCCTTTATATCTGCAAGTCTTAAGGTTGGTAGATTTTTCAAGAGTCTGGTTAAAAGCCTGAATAGGATTTTAAATGTATAATCCATGTAGGTGCTTAGCTAGGCCCTGGTTACTATTTTCTTTCCTGAAAGAAGACTGGTTCTAATTTTTAAAGTATTCTATTTCAGGCCCATAAAGAGAGGGGATATCTTGCCCCCAGAAAAAGGCCGAGAGGTTGCAAAGGAACTGGGCATACCCTACTACGAAACAAGTGTATTTGACCAGTTTGGAATCAAGGATGTGTTTGACAATGCAATCCGAGCCGCCCTCATTTCCCGCCGGCACCTGCAGTTCTGGAAATCCCACCTAAAGAAAGTCCAGAAACCTCTACTTCAGGCACCATTCCTACCTCCAAAAGCCCCTCCACCGGTCATCAAAGTTCCAGAATGTCCCTCCACAGGGACGAACGAAGCCGCCTGTTTACTGGACAATCCTCTGTGCGCTGACGTCCTGTTCGTCCTCCAGGACCAGGAGCAGATCTTCGCACACCGGATTTACCTCGCTACCTCCTCTTCCAAATTTTATGATCTCTTTTTAATGGAATGTGAAGAAACCCCCCATTGGAGCGAAGGAGCCTGTGAGCAAGAGAAGCAGAGCAGGGATTTCCAGGGGCGGCCCCTGAGTCTTGATCCAGACGAGGAAAGGGAGGAGGGCACCCCAAGGACACCTCAGGCCGATCAGTGGACGTCCTCAAGCCAGAACCTGTCCCAGCAGGAGACCCCGGGGCTGGAGGCCGAGGGCTCAGCGGCGGAGACACAGACCCTGTCAGGCTGGAGTAAGGGCTTCGTTGCCATGCACAAGGAGATGCAGGTCAACCCCATTTCGAAGCGGGTGGGCCCCATGACTGTGGTCAGGATGGACCCATCCGTCCAGCCAGGCCCTTTCCGGACCCTGCTCCAGTTTCTCTATACGGGGCAACTGGATGAAAAGGAAAAGGATCTGGTGGGCCTGGCTCAGATAGCAGAGGTCCTAGAGATGTTTGATTTGCGGATGATGGTGGAGAACATCATGAACAAGGAAGCCTTCATGAACCAGGAGATTACGAAAGCGTTTCACGTCCGGAAGGCCAACCGGATAAAAGAGTGTCTCAGCAAGGGGACGTTCTCAGGTGAGTGGGTCCAATGGCAAAGTCATCGATACCTCTGGTTGCCTTTGATCAAACGTTAGCCAGACACGAGGAGGGGAAGGGTAACCGTCACTAGCGTACGTAAGTACTCTTCCCCCACGTACCCAAGTTCCACGTATTTTGCTTATTTCATTCTCACAGACTTGAGGGTTAAATCTGATGATCTCCGTTTTGCAGGTGGGGAAACGGAGGGACAGAGAGGTTAGGTAACTGGCCCACGGTTATACAGGTAGTAAATGACTGAGCCAGGATTTGAACGCAAGCTGCCCCCTAAGGCCCCGTGCTGTCACAGCGCTCCTCAAGGGTAGGTCGAGCTACCCGTGAGCCTCAGCCAGTCGGTTTGATGCTCACAACTGCCCTCCAGGATTCCTTCCCTGATCAAGTCTGTTTTGACCCTTCGGCACACACCCATGACAAAAATCAGTGACCTTTGTTCCCGAGGCCATTTCGGTGACCCTCTGCACTCCCACCTGGAAAGCGTCATCTGTCTCTAATCCCTCTCCTTTCACTTCTCACCCTCCTTTACCCTGCTCATCTGTATCCTTCCTGCCCCTTCGTTGTCTTTGATAACTGTGCCGAGGGCTGCCCACAGCGCCCTTATGTAATTGCTTAAGCACCCTGGTGGCCTGTATCCAAGATGGGCGACTGGCCCATGCTTGTCCTATCTTACAGGCTTGTGCCGTTTTTGTTCTGTAATTGTCCTCTCTGTGTAAGTTTCATTGTAAAACTTTGACTTCCTGACTTCTGTTTACAGGGATACTTGTATTTTTCTTTCGCTTTCATAATGCCTGTCATAGTAATATACATGTAATAGGGGGTAGCTGAATCTGTTCATTAATTTTGAAGCTTTGCGTAATATTTACTCCAGACATTGACCGTCATGGTACAGAAGCAGTCTTGAAAGTTAATGAAATGTCACAAACCCACAGTAAAGTAAACAATAGACCTTAAGTGAACGTGATGAAATCTCCCTTTCCCTACTACAGAGGTATATTAACCAAATACAGTGTGGGAGCTTCAATTGGATTCCGTTTAAAAAAAAAACAAACAAACTATAAAATACAATTGGGGGTAATTAGAAAAATTTGAATATGAACTAGATAATGGATGATATTAGGGAATTATTCCTAATTTTCATAAAAATAATAATGGTATGGTTATCTAGGAGAATGTTCTTATTTTTAGAAAATTCTTTATTAATAAAGTAGTTAGGAGTGAAGTATCATGCTGTTAAAAAATGTCTACATAAATGTAAAATATATAAATATATATATCGCTAAGGCAAACATGACAAAATGTTAAGCATGTGAAAAGCAAGTTGTCGTTGTACTATTCTTTCCACTGTTCTCTATGTTTGAAATTTTTCATAATAAGGCTGAAAAAATATTCCTCTCCTTTATGTTACTTTATGGTTCAGAGAATTTGTGTTGTGACCCTTTGTGTAATTTTAACTGCTTACTCCTTAATCCTCGGAGGACACGGTGAGAATTGGGTGTGCCCAAGGCGGGGGGTCGGGGGGTGCCGGGGAGGTTGGGGAGGGGTGGACACAACATCAGTGCTTAAAGGTATGGAGGAGAGAAGACGAGAGATGTAGGCTGAGGCGCGTGGGTGGAAGTTTCTCGGGGAGGTTGGCTCACGCTTGTGCTTCCTCCGTCCTTGGGCAGATGTGACATTTAAGTTGGACGATGGAGCCATCAGTGCCCACAAACCGCTGCTGATCTGCAGCTGCAAGTGGATGGCTGCCATGTTCGGGGGGTCGTTCGTCGAAAGCGCCAACAGTGAGGTAGGTGCCTTCCGAAAAGCCCAAGCGGCATGTTTATGAACGTGCATGTGTATTTATGTTAGGAAGTGTTTAACTGGCCAGAGGACTTCGATTCTTTAACTGCTAACTTGGAATAGGTTTGTTTCTTTCCCTGCAGTGGAAGACTGGAGTCCTAACCACTGGACCGACAGGGAAATCCGGAATAGTCTTTTAGGCAGTGCTTCGGTGTCAGGTCACCGTCGTCTTTTTTTTTTTTTTTTTTTTTTTTTTTTGCGGTACGCGGGCCTCTCACCACTGTGGCCTCTCCCGTTGCGGAGCACAGACTCCGGACGCGCAGGCTCAGCGGCCATGGCTCACGGGCCCAGCCGCTCCGCGGCATGTGGGATATTCCCAGACCGGGGCACGAACCCGCGTCCCCCGCATCGGCAGGCGGGCTCTCAACCACTGCGCCACCAGGGAAGCCCCTTCACTGTCTTCCTAATTCTGCCGTTATGAGGAGTTATGAGGAGCTGTTGTCGCTCACTTGTTCTGTGTGAGCCCCATGTGCTCCTGTATCCTTCCATCCTCACAGCTCTCCTTGTCCCTGAAAACATGCTCAGCTATATTTTTTAACAAATGTCACCAGGCAGGGTACTCTCAAAATCACATCGAAGCAGGGCAGACCGTCTTCCAGAAGGTGGAGACTGAAAAGTGTCTTCAGTCACTTATGTCCTGGGCTCAGCTCTGCAAGTAACAGACGGGGGAATCTTAAAAAGCCACTTCCTTGTGCCTCGGCCTCCTTATCTGCAAGACGGGGGATGCACTAGGTCACGCTCAAGGTGCCTGGAGCTGCAACTCTCCGAGGCTGCGCCCTGATCTGTCTCAGCTCTAGGGTTTGTCAACTCTAGGGAAACAGTAATGGAGCAAAGGGTGACTCCTCTGAAAGGCCTCTTGGAGTGCTTGTTACATCTAGTAGAAGCCACTGGGTAACCTGTCAAACGCTGGCCCTATCTCCAAAAGAGGGATATTCTTACAGCAGAGCAAGCCGTATCTTGGAGACCCTGTATCTCCACCTTTTTACGAACTGTTGGAAAAGACGGAAAAATTCCCTTCAAGCGTTTCTGACTTTAGTCTAGAGGTAGGCATTTTTTCTGTCGAGTTTTGCAGGTATTTCTTAACCATCTTTTTTAAGAAAAAATAAAACATGGGGACGCAAGCTTATTGTCCTAAGAGGCTTGTTACGCTTATCTCAGCATCTCTCCAAACTTTTAACGGAAATACAGAAAACAATAGCTAACTTTTCCAAGGGGGGGGGGGCCTCACACCAGAAATCCGAGCACTCCCTTTGTGACCCAGACGCCTGCATTTGCATCCCCAAGTAGGGAAACAGAATCCTAGAATCCCAAGCCAGGAGGGCCAGCTGTCACTAGGCCACCCTCCTGCTTCCAGAAAAAACTACAGCTGCTCCTAAACCGACCCCCAGCCAAAGACTGTCTGTTGGGGGAAGAGATGTTAGAATTATCCGGATGACCTCTTCTGGTGTCTGCCAGCCTTTGTAAACCAGGAGGTCCTTACCTGTAGCTAAATGAAGTCTTTCCTGGGCCATCAAAGGTGTTTGGGAGCATCGTTACTGAGATGACAGCAGCTGGTAGAGGCCACCCAGTGAAGAAAGGGCTTGAGGCTCAGATCCCCCAACTCCCCTATGTAAAAAGCTGAGTGGCCTTGGGCAAGTGACCACCTTGCTGGGCTCCAGCCTCCCCATCTGGAAAAGGCGATCGTAAACCCGTAACGTGGTTGTGAGGTGTGACAGTTGATACTTGCAAAGCACGTCGTAAGCGCTAAATGCAAGATGACCTCAGTCCTATTTGGATGCCGGTAGCATTGATGATATTCCTTCCCTCTCACTTCCAAGAAAATTGGGGGAAGCCACCAATTCATAAAACCTCCTCCAACTGGCACGTCGCCGACTTCAGTAATCTCCTGAGATAAAGAGTCCAGAGGCTCGCTTCCCTTCTTTTTCCAGCTCTCTGAAGTGTGTGCCAGGAGTGCCGCAGATAGCCTGCTCTTCACGCAGCAGAGAGAAGTCGATCGAGGTCAGGAGCCCATTGTCCCACAAAGGGACACTGTCAGAGCTGACCTCACAAATGCTAATCCCCTTTATCCCTTCCCAGAATGGACTGTAATTGTGTCCAGATTAAAATGTGCGGGAGAGGTGACCAAAACAAAAACTTGTCAGCCGATGTGAACCACACGCGTACGCGGCGCCACAGCCTCTCCCAGGGACGACACCTGTTTAGCTTCACCCTGCCCCCCACCCCCTAAGGACCAGGTCACTCACCATTGAGAACTGCAGCTGAGCCTGATAGGGATGTAGAGATTCAACCCAGCTCAAGAGACAAAGGCCATGGAACCAAGCAACCGAAGGTCTGTGCCAGGGCACCTCGTATACGAAGAATGGCATGAGCTGTGGATATGTCCAGCCTTTCCCGCCCTTTCTCGTGATTTCCAGGGTGGACTGTAATTTACATAGTTATGAACTCTAGTCACAGCTTGACCTTGGGCAAGAGTCTGACCCCCTTTAGACCTGTGTCCTCATCTCTAAAACGGGGACCTCAAGAGAACCTTTTTCAAAGGGCAGGTAAGGCACGAGGATACGCGTGTAAAGCATCAGATTTGGTGCCTAGAACATGCAAAGGCTCAAGGAGTGTCAGTGACTATTATCCCGGAGGATTCTTGTTAAATTGTTTCCATGAGGAGCTCAAGATCTTTGTCCCCCAAAAGCCTTCAGGTAACAAGCCCCCAGTTCCCTTCCTAAACTAGCGAAGTGTAGTAGAGATGGTTATGGGGGTAAGAAGAGGCATTTGGTTAAAGGCCCAATAAATGCTTCATGGTTAATTGAGGCGCGTATTCACATGGGCCTTTTCTTCCTAGGCCACCTTTTAACTCTTTGTCTTCTGAAAATCTGACATCCTCCACAAAATCCAGCCTCTTTTTTTTTTTTTTTGCATTAATAGAATTCACATGCATATCCAGAAAGGAATAAAATATGCCCACTGATGTTCCTTTAACTTTTTTTGTCATTTAATATTTAAGAAGACACTGTAATTTACTTCTGTTTTTCTCATTACTTTTAATGTAGCAGTAAGCATAATTTTCTCCCCAGAGGTACTCAGCAAGTGGTTCATTAAAAATGCATGGCCGGCTTGTAGGAAGCAATGCTCTGGATCTAGAATACTCTCTCATTCTCTATGAGACCATCTCTAATTATAAGCCTGATCGTCTGAGCTGATCTTCGCAATTAAAATTTTAAACCAACTAAACTGGAATATGGGTCGTTGTTTAGGGTAGCATCGTATTCTTATATTTTTTAAAGCTACATTCAGCAGGTAGGGCACAACATTTTTAATTCCATTTCTTGTATTTGTATTATTTTTTAAAGTTCTGTAAAAACGGTCGCTCTGTTGCTATTCAGTTCATTATAAATGTTGAAATCACAGAAACAGCCTTTTACAGAGAATCAGCATCGAGGGGGAAAGAAATGCATGTTCTGAAAGTGTTTTCGTTTTTTCTCATTTGCTGGTTACTTCGGAGGGTCCCTAACATTATTTGCCCAAAAGAGCCATTGCTTTAAAAAAAAAAAATGTTAGTGTTATATTAAGCAAGAAGGAAACAGTAGGTCATGGATGATTCCAAATGTCAGAATGCTCTGAAGACCGTGGAAGTGTTGGGCCAGGGCTGCTTGCTGGAATCCACTGTCATCTCCGGCCGCCAGAAACAACTTCTTTCCATTTAGGATGTCCATTTTGCCATGACTTAGAACGCACTCTTAGCAAAAATTGCTAAAGTCATCTGGGTAACTTCAAAATCCGTCATCTCAATGAAGAGAAGCTTTAGATGTCATCTATTCCAAACCTCTCCCATGTCACGGATGAGGAAACTGAGGTTCAGAGAGGGTGATCTGTCAAAGGTCACAGAGCATTTTAGCAACACCTCTCTGGGCCTGCCCCAGCCTCTTGCCCTGTCCTCCAAGCCGTTATTTTCAGAAACAGCAGACATCCCCATCCCTGAGAGAACAGGTGCTCATAGGAAACTCTGGGACTTTTTTATAGTGATAACCACTAACACTTTAGAGCACTTAGCACTTGGTAAAATGTATATATTTTTACTATCACAGTGGCCCAAATGTTAAAGTTTCACAAGTTAATTAACCTTCAGTTACCTAAAAGGGGTACGAATCCAAGCACCATTCTAGAGAAATGAAATTTTGCCGTATGTCATTTGCCATATTTGCCATAAGTAAATTCACGTCTGTACAAGATGAACGCATGTGCACGTAAACATGTAGACACACAGATATAACCAGTGTTAGAGTCACTGGAATAGCAATTACAACACCATGGCTTCTCTATTTCAAAATGGTATAAGTTATAGTTTCTACTTGCCAGGTTTTATTTATTGTAGAGGTTGTGCTAGAAACTTGAAGTGATCACGCTTGTCAAGTCATTGATGGTAGTAACCCATGCAGCTTATGAATAGAATCATCATTGTTTTCGCTCCGTCTGAGAGGGGAGGGGGTAATTTTCTTAATATTTCTAGGAGTTTTTCTGGGCCCTCTTTGATACACTTAGGGAAACTCCAACTGTCTGAAAGGATATTCCCTCTCTGAAGTGGCTGGTGTCTATGCAGGAAAATTATATAGATGGTTGCTATAACCTAAACCATTCTGCAACCACACCACTAGAAGACTGCAATGGCCACAAGGCCCCTGTAGATTGTGGAGGCATTTTGTGTGTGTGTGTGTGTGTGTGTGTGTGTGTGTATATATATATATATATATACACATATATATACACACATACATACAAATATATGGAGAGAAATTAGATATATAGTATAGATGTAATCATATATAATATACAGATATAATCATATATAATTCATAAATGTAATCATATACAGATATATATTTTTCTATGCTGTATAGAGAGGTTTATTAAGTACCAGAATGAAGAAGTGTGTGACTGTGCATCCTTTTGAACTTAGAAATCTAATTCTAAAAAACTGTTAGTGAAATAAGGTGCTGTAGTGTAGCTTTCTTCCTTACCATGAAGGGTTTCCAGTCCTACACAGCAGTTCTGAACATAGACTTCAGAATCATATTTCCTGGGTTCAGATATCAGCCCCAGCCTCCTAGCTCTGTGACCCTGGGCGCTGGACTTAACCTCCCTGAACCTCCATCCCTTTACCTGTAAGATGGCAAAAATAAAAGTCTCTTCCTCCTAGGGAGGATATAAGGATCAAAATAGATAATGCATGTGGAAAGCTTATTAGCACAGTACTTTGTGCATAGGAGGCCTTCTATTGGGTTAATTCTTATCGTCATTCCAAATAGCAAGCACTAGGGGCACCATTCCGTGTTTTGCCAGGGTACGTCTCGTGGCGTTAGAAACCTAAAGTGAAGAATACCTGCTATAACGTGTATATCCTTGTTGATCCAGGCCCAGACATTCAGAACTCTACTTCCCAGGCAGTCCCTGGCTCCCCAGCAAACTCTAGCGTGTAGGAATATGGGCAACAACTACAGGTACTCAGGAAGGAGATTAGGGGGATCCTCCAGGGAACGCTTCCCCATACCCAGCCATTCCCCTAGATGTCCCAAGCACAGGTTTCTCTGCATCTGCTGATACCTGATAATGTTCCAGTGGTTCTATGTCTATGCCATAGGAAAAATAAAGTGTGTGTGTCATGCGAACATATACTTTTCAATTTTTTTTTATTGACATAGAGTTGATTCCATGCTCGCATTTAGTGAAAGAAGGTTGGAATCAAGCCAGTCACTGTGGCAACTAGGGTGGCTGTTCATCCTTTGTTTTGACATCTTAGAGAGCTGGGCTCTGTCATGTGTCAGCAACAGTGCAGTGTGCAGCTCCCCCCAACACCTGTCATGTTGCTAGGAGATTTCTTTCCCCACAATCGAGTATTATAAGGTACTTGGCAAGGAGGGCCTGTAATGTCATACATTTACAGCCCATTGGTCTGATTTATAAGCCCAAACAGCCATTTAAAAATTCCAAATCAGGCTATGTCAGGCAGCCCCACTTTTTTGTCATCTACAAATCAAACGGTTATGTTTCAAGCCATAAATAGTAAATGACTTCTCTGCACAGCCTCAAAGCAAGGTGTCCCGGACTCACTAACAGTGAATCACACAGTGGGGATATTTACAAGCAGTAGAGCCTGAAAGTGTGCCCACTGCTTTCTTCAGCAGAACTTACCTTTTCAAATCACCTTTCAGGTATATCTCCCGAACATAAACAAGATGTCAATGCAGGCGGTACTGGATTATCTTTATACCAAGCAGTTGTCACCTAACTTGGACCTGGACCCACTGGAACTAATTGCTTTGGCAAACAGATTTTGCCTGCCACACTTGGTCGCGCTTGCAGGTAAGGCTGATGACTCAGGGCCATGCGGTGTCTGACTGTCATATTTATCAAAATCGCATTTAAGCAAAAATAAGATTTCCAGGGAATAAAAATTTATTTTTTATCACCCAATATAGGACTGTCTGGTACAGGGTGATATGAACGGATCAAATGTATCAGACAGCCCAGTTCAATTCAGCAACTATTTTTTCAGCACCTACTTTGTAGTAGGTCCTGCTGATGCACATTTAAAGCTGAGTAATGCATGGCCCCTGCCCCTGAGGCCCGTGCTCTATGCCCTCTGCCTCATTTGTGGGTGGACCACAGAATTGGAAATAAAGCTGTTGTGTCCATTTATCCCCATAATATGTGTTCAGACACAGCGTCTAAGAAAGAGGCAGGGGACTTCCCCGGTGGTTAAAAATCTGCCTGCCAGTGCAGGGGACACGGGTTCGATCCCTGGTCCGGGAAGATCTCACATGCCACGGCACAACTAAGCCTGAGTGCCGCAACTACTGAGCCTGCATGCTGCACCTACTGAAGCCCACACGCCTAGAGCCCGTGCTCCGCAACAAGAGAAGCCACCACAGTGAGAAACCCACGCACTGCAACGAAGAGTAGCCCCTGCTCGCCTCCACTAGAGAAAGCCCGCGCGCAGCAACGAAGACACAATGCAGCCACAAAAAAAAAGAAAGAAAGAAAGAGGCAGTAGGAGGCAGTGGGTAAGAACATAGGCTACAGATCCAGATTGCCTGGGTTCAAATCCTGGCTCCACTATTTACTGGCTGGATGATTTCCTACTTGATTTAACTGCTCTGGGTCTCAGCTTTCTCTCTCTTTAAAATGGGGATCATAATATTCTACTACAGAGTTATGAAGATTAAATGAGTTAAGAGATTATATATATATAAAGAGAGAGAGAGGCCTTAGGAACAGTGTCTGGCACCTAGTAAGCGTTATGTAAGTGGTTTTCTTAAAGCTATTTTAGAAAATGTTCTGACATTGTCAAGACCATTTTGGGAAAAAGGGAGACTTGCTTTAACTTCACAGAATCTTATGTATCATTTCTAGACTTGCTCAGTTGGTGAGCCAAAGCAGGTCAAAATAAGATACACGCTTTCGAATATTGTTTTTCCTGAATTTAAACCTTGTGCTTCATCACCAAAGGTTTCGATTAGCAATAAGGGTGTTTATTGCTACATTTAGTTGACTCCTGTTAACCGTGAAAGCAGAATGGTGCCTGTTTTGCTCACTGGCTTATCCCCTGCACGCAGAAAAGTGCCTGAGCATATGAGGTTCTCAGTAAAGATTTGTTGAATCATTAAATGAAAATGAATGTACGAACAAACCAACCAGTCATATCTGCCCTTGACTTCCTGCCAGTGTCTCTAGAGAAAAGATTTACTTCTCCGTATTCCAGGTTTCTACTACAGTCAACCAACTGGAGATCAAAGTTTTCTCCTTACCTCCCTTCTTCACCAGTTGGATAACAAGAGATGGTTGAAGTATTGCTATTCATTTTTTTAAACGGTTTTTAACAAATATACCTGAAGTCATAAATTCAAATGAGTATTGCTGCTAGGAGGCTGCAATGGGCAATTCTTTTTTTCAGAAGTAAGAGTCCCAAGCCATTTGACTATCCAGTTTTTACAAGTATTTGTCCTTTGAAAACAAATTGAATTTTTTTAAATAGTCAAAAGTAATTTGGAGGCAAATCTGTTGAACAAGGTTTGCAATCAATCTTGAAGTAGTGCCATTTTTGCTTAAATATTAAGTGTGGGGATGAAAATATGGAAGAAACTGACCCAAAGAAACCTTCTTGTGTGAACTATAGACTTCTATGTATGTTTACTTTTCTTATTAAATGCTATTATTAACTATTATGATTATTTAGTAAATAGCTTCCTAAGGTGATTCCTTTAATCCTTTATATAGTGTTTGCTGTGTAGTATAGAGTGTTTAGACCATAGTGTTTAAAAGTCGGTTTCTGGGGTGAAAATGCCTTGCAAGGCAAAGTGTTAAATGAATATCAAGAAATATTGCAGTTCCCTAAAATTTAAAACCCAGTGACTGGACTTCCCTGGTGGCGCAGTGGTTAAGAATCTGCCTGCCAGTGCAGGAGACATGGGTTTGAGCCCTGGTCCGGGCAGATCCCACATGCCGCGGAGCAACTAAGCCCGTGCGCCACAACTACTGAGGCCACGTGCCACAACTACTGACGCCCACGTGCCACAACTACTGAGCCCACGTGCCACAACTACTGAAGCCCATGTGCCACAACTACTGAGGCCGCGTGCCACAACTACTAAAGCCCGTGCGCCTAGAGCCCCTGCTCCAGAACAGGAGAAGCCACCGCAGTGAGAAGCCTGCTCGCCGCAACTAGAGAAAGCCCATGCGCAGCAATGAAGACCCAATGCAGCCAAAAATAAATAAATTTATTTTAAAAGAAAAAACAGGGCTTCCCTGGTGGCGCAGTGGTTGAGAGTCCGCCTGCCGATGCGGGGGACATGGGTTCGTGCCCTGGTCCGGGAAGATCCCACATGCCACAGAGCGGCTAGGCCCGTGAGCCATGGCCGCTGAGCCTGCGCGTCCGGAGCCTATGCTCCGCAACGGGAGAGGCCACAGCAGTGAGAGGCCCACGCACCACAAAAAAAAAAAAAAAAAAAATAGAGGATTCTAGGCAGGTACTGGCCTGTCCAGAGCACGCTCCAACAGAACTATGTGCAGTGATGGAAACTTCCTGTGTCCGCATTGGCCGATACACATGAAATGCGGCTTGCGTGGCTGAGGACCTGAAGTTTTTACTTGGTTTACTTTTAATTATTAATTTAAGTTTAATAGTTTCAGGTAGCCAGTAGTTACCATATTGGACAGAGAAGGTCTGGAGGACTCTAGATATTTCAGAAGGCGAACAAGGATCCCCGGAGTCGCCGGTGCACTGGCTGGAGACCAGGACTCCCCGTGCTGAAAGGCGCGCGGCAGAGCGGGCCCTGGCTTCAGTTCACGTGGAGCTGTGACCCGTGCTTCCTCCCCTCGTGGCTGCTCCCGGGCCACGGCCTCCAGGCACTGACTTTCTCCCGCTCCCTCTCTCCTCCCCAGAGCAGCACGCTGTCCAGGAGCTGACCAGGGCCGCCATGAGTGGCGTGGGCATCGACGGGGAAGTGCTCTCTTATTTGGAATTGGCCCAGGTTTGTAGCAGTTTGCCTTTCACCTTTTCAGTGTGTTCAACCAGTTCGTTTAACGCTGATGCAACATTCCGCTGTTGCATCTGTCTAAATAAAGATGTCACCACCGAGTCACAGAGGCCCCCCACTGTGTGCAACGAGAAGATCTGAGAGTTTTACGTTTCATGCACGGTTCACCCTGCTGGGCTTTGTTTGAATAAAACAACAAGGACCCCACCCACACGCCAGCCCCCTTGTGCCCCCCCTCCCCCTGCCCAGAGGCACCAGCTTCACAAGTGGGAGAACAACTCAGGGCATGGGAGGAGAAGGCATTCTCTCTCCTTCCTTGAATTCTCAAACACGGATTGGCCGAGATCAGACAGTTTCTAGAATTTCGTGAAGTCCAGTGCTGGATGCCTCACGTCTCACTGCAGCCCTCCTGGGTTTTTTTTTACATCAGTACTTGTTACTGTTGACGTTGTGTTTCCATAATCCCCATACACACTTGCCCCCTTCCTCCATAGAGGGTCTGAGATCCAGCCTCGGCTTGGTCACTACGTAACTTACTTAATGCACAAAGCTAAACTCTGCCTCAGTTTCCTCATCTGTAGGAAATAAGGATGGTAATTCACACCCTGTCAACCTTACAGATTATTTGGAGAATCAGGTGGGAGAGAAGGTTCCAGAAAGAGCACCAAAGAGAGGAAGCCCTCTCGTAATACAAGGCACGTATGCAGAGTTATCTAGTCCCTGGCCTAGACTTACTGGCGATGAGGTTACACTCTGAAGGAACTAAGAATAAACTCTTTCGTTTCTTCTGTGGCCTGTTAGGTTTGGCTTTCTTCATTCCCTTTCTCAGGGCAGTGGTTCACTAAGTCTTAGGTCAGGCAGTTTCAATCCAGATTTCTCAGAAGGGAAAACGGTGGACCAGGACTTCCCAGCAACCTGCTCACTCTGACTTAGCATTCAACAAGGATTTGTTATTTTCTCCCCCTGTACCAGGCACCACCCTAGACGAGAGGACATGGAGATACAAACACGGTAGATTCTCTGCCCTTGGGGCCGTCCTAGGCCACTGAGGGAAACAGACACAAGCACAACTTATTAAAATCCAATGTGAAAAACAACCTCACAGAGGTTCCAGTTAAAACTGAGAACAGACATCAATTACAAGTCAGATCAGCAAGGCCCCATCAACATTCCCATTTGGATGTTGGATGGCCCCAACATCCAAATTGGAATTTGGGGGTGTTTTGAAACAGGCCTGGAGGACAGTTTATGACCTGTGCCCTCTCCAGTAAGTATTCCTCCTCGAGAACAATCAGATGACCCAGAACTTCATATAGGGCCAGCCCACTGGAGGTAATGATTTACAGTTGTGTCTATTTGTTTGCTGTGTGTTCCCACCCCGTGACCTCCCCCGACCCCGCCCACACATACACCCTGCAAAGAAAGAATATGATTCCTGCTCATCTCTGACAAGCCGTGGCAGGAAGAGTTTAGGACAGAGTCTCCCACATCTTAGCTCATTTGTCAGACCCTAACCCGAGGAGTAAGTATTTAACAGTCAGCTTGGGGACAGGTGGGACGCTGATCTGTTGCATTTTCCAGTTTCTGGGGTGTAAATACCCCTACCTGGCCAACTTTAACAACTTGAAGTCACCGAGCTCCGTGATGCTCTCGAGCAGGTACAAGCCAACGCCAGTACCGCACTGCTCTGCTCTGACTTGCAGAAGGAAATCTATTATCGAGAGAAGTCGGAAGCACCTGCTAGAACTGTCTGTCCTGTTGGGCTTGTGATCTGCAGAGAGTTCCTTGAGTTAGTTTCTGAGGGCGTTGGCTTTCCTCTTGGCCTCTGTTCAGGGCACTGACGGGGGCCCTGGAGGAAGCGCACTGTAGGTTTCAGGGGTTCACCTGCTCAAAGAAACTTCAAGAGCAACAGACAACAGAATGGATGCCTGAAAGGGGCCTGGACAGAAAGAGTGAGGGGTGGGGGGACCTGCCAAATTGGGGGAGGGAATGGGGAGTAGGCTGTGGGTTTTTGAGCATCGGGTGTTTTGCAGTCACGGCTTCCTCAGCTGCCACTGTCCTGAGCGTCTGCTCAGAAAGGAGAGGGTGGATCGAGGGTCTGGATCCCTCCGTCCCCGCCCACACTGCCTGCTCTTCTTATGTAACCAGAGGACAGGTGGAGGACAGGCACACATGCCGCGTGCTCCTGCACTGATCTTTCGTGCTCCTGTTTTAGCTCTCTGGCCCCAGCCACCTGAGCTTCGACATGCAACACGGAGGATTCTGTTGCCGAGGCTGCTTAAACGGAGATGACATCGCTGCTTTCTCCCGTGGTCTGGTGCCTTCCAGAGGCCACGGCCACTTACCGTTAGAGGGCAGATGGAAGGGGAGAAGAGGAGGGCGAGGCATACTTTAGAGTCCTGATCTGATACAGTGATTATTTTTAGCGCACATATCCCAGTGGGGGGGGGGGGGGGAGTGTGCCGAACGCTTAGGCGTGGCTGGCGTCGGAACCATGGGCAGAGTCAAAACCGTGTAGTTAAAACAAGAGGTTTCCGAATTAGTCATCTGGGCCCTTTATTTCTTTGACCCGTCCTGTGGCTTTTTATTTCTTTGTAGCCCCACTTTAGAAAACAGAGTCTGACCCCCTTTTGGTCACTTCCCTGCAGTTTCACAATGCCCACCAGTTGGCCGCCTGGTGTTTGCACCACATCTGCACCAACTACAACAGTGTTTGTTCCAAGTTCCGCAAGGAGATCAAATCGAAATCTGCAGGTGAGGCCGTGCGGTCCCCATCTGTCCAGTTCCCCTCACCTGTGACTGAAGGCTTTACCTTCACTGCCCTCGAGAAGGAACGCGGGCAGCCCCCAGCTCATGGAGAATTCCTTGTGCGGTAGTCACAGATTCACGTGACGTGACCCAAGGAATTGGAGGTTGGAAGTCATCTCTGGAGAACTCCACGGCCGGGGGGATCTGGGCGGAGGGGGCGTTCAGGATGCCCTGCTGTGGAGCGAGCAGAGATTGCTGGCTCGCCCTTGTCCAGGGAGGCGTGCTTGGGAGCGAGCTTACGCTCTGAAGTGAAGGGGTCCTGGGTTCAGGCTGTCTGTGTCCAGCTGTGTGATTTTAGGCAAGTGATTCTACCTCTGAAAACTCTGGTGTCACAGTCTGCCACTGGCCCTACCCACAGTCCCTGCCCATTGGGTAGTTAAGATGAGCACACGATAATCATATATAAGAAGCCTAAGCACAGAACCTACCAGCACAAAGAAACCATGAATGAAGAGCAGGTATCACCATCTGCATCTTTCCTTCCCCAGACAACCAGGAATACTTTGAGCGGCACCGCTGGCCCCCCGTGTGGTACCTGAAGGAAGAAGACCACTACCAGCGTGTGAAAAGGGAAAGAGAGAAGGAAGATATTGCACTAAATAAACATCACTCGAGACGAAAGTGGTGCTTCTGGAATTCATCTCCAGCGGTCGCCTGAGGCAGAAGAGAAAAAAAAAGAAATCTGACACACCACTTTTCAAAGCACTGCTGTAAAATCGGTCTTACTATTAGAGATAAGGTGTAGTTCAGGTGGCAGGCGCCGCTCTTCCTCCACTTTCATGCATTTATCTGTGTTGGGATCAAAGCACAAGCTCACCATCCATGAGCCTGGACAAAAAGGGAAGTTGACGCCCACTGCATTCCTTAAACTTGTATATTTTTTGTTAGAAGGCTTAATAAACTTTAGTCCGTTATCTCATTTCTTTTTATACAAAGGAAAAAAAAATCCAGCTCTCATGTTTCGAATTCCAAATTGGAAAATATTTTTATATGGTCTCTTGTAAATGAAAATACTGTGTATTACTTTATTTTACAAGCCACACATTAACCATGAAGTCGCCCTGTGATTCTCTTTGCCCATGTGATCACCAAGCATTATTACTTAGAGGGTTATCCTTCTGTCGTGAAGTAAAGGGTTGGAATGAAATTCCCCAAAGTGCAAGTTAGGGAGTGTTTCATCTTTGTTCTGCTGAATAGCATCGGTATAATTACAAAGTCCACTCCAAGAATGTGTAATATTTACGATATTTGCCATGTAAGTGCTAGTAATTATATGGTTATATGTGCCATGTAAAATAGAGTGATATCACATCTTCTGTTGTATAAAACATCTAGATTTAAGAGGACAATCTTTATAATCATTAGAAGGGCTTATTAAATCCCAGCATTATCCAGGGCAGACTCTCTGGTGGACCTGAATACAGAAGATACCGTGAGAGCATTGGTGTTCGGATTGCTGTATTAGGATGTCCATCTCTCAGTGTTCCTTGATCTTGCCGTGTTTCTGCATGCAGATTCTCCACTGACTTGAATCGAGATGGGCAAGGGAAAGGGTCCCCGGACTCTGTCCCAACGTCTGCAGGCTTGTCACACCTCCCCACTGGAAACAGGCTTCCTCAGGTCTCTCACCTGCGGCCAACTCCACTTTGTAAGACCCATATTTTTAACTCTTCCCAGGGAAAACTCATGTTGCTGCAGAAGTATACCAAGGCAGACCACCCACCCCTGCTGAAATTCAGCGGGGCCTGTGAAGGCACGAAGCTGGAGGCTGGGTCGTCTAGGGTCACTGCATTCTCCAACGAAGATGGGAATTTTACTCCAAGAGTCTAGACGGAAATGGTGCTATTGTGAGTTAGTTCTGACCCTTTGTCATTCTGAGTTTTCAGTGTTAAAATAGAAAGTACCGAGCAGGGGAGTTTTGAGAGGCCGTCAATCACTGCTTCTCTGTAAATTAAAATGTTACAGCACTCACGCAGAGCATTTTCAGGCCACACTTCCATACCTGTCAAGGGATGTTGTATGGTGGAGGCTGGGACTTATTCTTTCAGGAAGTCAATTTACTGATGCTAAAAGCTGTTGATTTTTTTTCTACCTTTCAGAAGTTGGAAAAGAGACAGTTGAATCCAAACTCCAATGTTGACAGCCAAATATATTTGAAAATCTATCCAGATTACAGGTGGACATTTATGACTGGCAGGGGATACACACCAGATTCAAGAGCTGGGAGAGGCCCAGCCATAAAGAGGCTCCTTTGTCACCCTCTCATGACAAAGGAGGGGGCAGCAGAGTAGGGAAGGATGGGATGATTGTAAATGCCTCTACTTTAATTTGGGGTCAATAGGTTGTAAGTCATTAATGGAAGGAGAAAGGAGACAGAATGAGAGGAAGCATCGGCATATATCCCATCATAAAATGGTAGGAGTTGAGTTTTCGATGAGTAGTCAGAATGGAATTTATACAACCAAAGCTCCCATGTGATTGTAATCTTGCCAAAATGTAATGGACATATAAATGAACCTGGGTATAAGCAATAATATCCACTAGTGTTTGTTATCAGCTACTGTAACCAAGTGGCTGGTTCATTTGGTTAACGCTGATTATGGCCTTTTAACCATGGTGGTTTGTTTTGTGTTTTTTATTTCACGAAAAGCCAGTAAAATCGTTTAGCTATAAAATGCCTCCAGTTTTTCTTTAAGGACTACCATCATTATCATGTGTGTAATTTTCATTGCTTTTTTAAAAAACTGTCAAAACTTTAAAGGTGCTGGGTCACGGGAGCTGTGTGTCCTCTAGGAACCAGGCAGCTTGAATGACCGTCATCTCTGTTTTCAGTATTGCCAGCATGGTGCAATGCCATGATGTAAATGAGGGGTCTGGATCTTGGCTCTTGGCTAATATGGTTATGTCATTAGACGTGGTGCAGTTCTGGAAAGAACAAAAATGGACTAATGGACTAAGTCCATTCCCCTAATGGACTTCTTATAACCGGATTTTGGGGGATTCCACCAGCAATTCAGTCAAAGTTTGCATTGGTGGACTCACGAAGATCAGTCTTTTCTTCAGAAGTAGATCTGAGAAAAGGCTTTGGAAAAATCTGTTAAAAATCTCTGGACTTCTAGGTAGTGTAATATTTGCCCAAGCTCAGAAGGAAGAAGGGTCTCCAGTGAGGTCACAGGGGGGGATTTTCTGAGCGGCAAATTCCCTATGACTCCATGGAAAGGAGTTGACAACTATAAAAAATAACCGCAGGAAAAAGACAGTGAGTTTCCAATACATTTACACACCTTTTAAAGGTGGGTGGTCCAGATCAGACACCTTTTACATAACGCATACCAGGGGGGTCTTACATTATAGAAAGTCTTGGTCTAAATCTCTCCTGTGGCAATGCCTGGCAAACCATCAAGGATTTCAACAACCCTATATCAGCATTATAGGAACCACAAATTGTACTGGTTTGGAGGTAACTCCAGTATTTTCATTATAGACATTCAAAAGCAGGAATTCTATACTTCTAAGATTTTTTTTCACACTTACTTCCATTGTATGGTATATCAGTTGTCAAAATTCAGGTTTTCATCACTGTGACATTGGCTAAGTAGAATAAATTCTGCTAGTCAGAGGAAAAAACAAAGTGAATTCTGAATTTGGAAACTTAATGAGTGCAGCATTTCTGAATTGGATGCTTTTCTGCAAGCTAAAGATTTACCAGACTTTTTCTTACGGAAATATATGGAGTATTTCTTTAATTGAATGCCCTAATTGGATGCCAGTGGGCAAGCAGCAATAATTCCTCTTTTCTAGAAGAATGTGACTATTGCCTAAAAGAGGTAGAGTTAAAAGTTAGCCGTGGAGAATGTGTTTGTGTTCTGTGTGTGTGTGTGTATGTGTGTAAGTAATCAAGAAACAACACAAGGAAGAAAAAAAAAAGAAAAAGGCTAAACACTATTTTAAAAAATAAAGAGGGAGAAGGGGCACTGACCAGAGCCACCGAAGTTGAATTAAGCACCGTGAGCCTTGGATACACCTCTTTCTTCCAAAGTGCTAATTTATGAGATTATTCCATATCTCATGACTTAATTTTCAGAGGAAGAGTTTGCTCTCTTAAATTTCCAATTAGGAGGCAGGTGATGTATGCACCGGCATGGCAACACTGCTGACCTCCTGTCAGAGGAGAAGCCATGCTCTTCCCTTTGGCTGCATTTGAAGATCTCACCCTGTGCAGCTAGTGCCTTTAAGTTGGGTATTTTTACTTAAGCCATTTAGCTGCGGGATATTTCACTGGGTTCATGTGCAGGTGCCTCATCAGTTAGACACTTACAGACTATAGTCTACAAAATATGGAAATAATTTGGGAGCAGATAACTCTTGGGTGGAAACAAATCAATCGTACAGTTGCACATCCACAGACGTGAAAGTGTTAGAAACAACAGTAGGAGACATGAAGTGACTTGCCAGCAACTCCCTCCTGTTGCTCACCAGTCCTCCAGGAACAGAACACGTAAGTGACACGCATTTCCAGAATGTAGATGAAATGGGTGATTCCCAAATGTGGCCCCATGGAAGGAGTATTTAAATTCTTTGAGTCTGAATACATTCTCAATCCCCAAGACAAGAATGGTTAGACGGAGCAGGCAATCAATAAGAAAAGAACTTGATTCATCTCTCTGTGCTTGGATGCCAACCAAAGTTTGGGCATTTTTTTTTTGTTTCCTCCCAATCGGATAAAAATAAACATCCTTTTGATTTGATGATTCATGGTAGTCCCCAATGGAGGGATAATACCCATGGAATGTTAAGTTTAACTGGTGTGGGAAAAGATACACTACTTCTCCAAGCTTTAGTCATCCAGAAAAGAATGGAAACAACTTTCACTGAGTTTTTAGTGCAGATTAAGTGAGATGATTTACGTAAAGCACTTGGAACAGTGCCTGACACATAGTTATCACTCAGTAAATAAACCTGTGTACTCAGCATGTGAAATACCCAGGCAAGAAATCCAGGAGAGAGGACAACTCTGCACGTTACAAAATTACTGTATTGTCTTTTCCTGCATTTCTCAAGCTGTGTGCCAGCCTCGCTGCTTAGTGCTTCATGACAGTGATTAAAGAGTTAGAAAATAAGAGCTGTGGAAAGAGAAAAGGCAAGTGGTAGGAGGATGGAGGAGAGTATGGCTCTTTCCAAGAAGACACTGCCCTCACTGTTCCTCCCTTCTCTCCATAGAATAAGGGCTGGATTTTCTGCCTTTAAAAAAAACCCGAGAGATAAAAAACCTTTCCCCCCAAACCATCCAACAGCTCGGGGTTTTTGAGCGCAAGCCACATGTTCTCCTTGCTTGGCCCTGCAATAAACCTTTCCAAAAAAATAAATACATCCCTAGAGAGCTTGTGCATATGCATTGAAGGTTGCCTTCTAATTTTATTTCACATATGAAGTCTAAAGAAAAAGTAACCTACCAGTACAAATTCTACAGATTTTTCAAAGAGTCTCTTGAATTCTGTGAGTCATATCAACGTGAATATAAAACTTAGTTTTCCATTCTGGGTGGTGAACCACAGAGCAACACTACCTAGTTCATGAGATGGAGGGTGTTCAGACCACTGTGATTTCTCCCCCAGCCTCACGCCCACTGGGATGCTGGGACCTCATGACCACCACTAGTATATCTTTCAATTTTTGTATTGGAGAGAATTCTTTAAAAGTAAGTAGTCATAGTAAATGGCCAAACATCTGAAATTTCCAACTCTTAGAGAAATGGGCTTACCAATCTTTTAAAAAAATAATAATAATAAGGTGGACTCTCTCCGCAGCAAATTCTGTACTGCGGGTACCCTTGCACCCATTTTGCTGACATTTGCCTAGGTAGCCAGGGTGGTGAGGCCTTGGGAGGCTAAGATGCACTTTCACATGCTCTTCCAGTTTTATTCCACTATTTCCTCACAGTGCCCAACCCGATGGATTGATGTTCCCATTTGGCACCAATCTATCAGAGTCCAAAACACAGAGATGAGAACCAAGCTAATAATATTTAACATTTTTTAGTACATGTTGGGGCCAAACAATAAGTGCTTTACATGCACTTACGTCATTTAATTCTCACAACACTGTCTTATGGGGAAGGTGATGGGTTGCCCAGAAGCTAACCCTGAGTCAGAGAGTCACAGGCGAGTGATTTATTTAGGAAGTGCCCTTAGGTGAGACCAACGTGGGAGGCAGAAGGAAGCAGGAAGGTAAGAAAGCAAGCAGGGGCACAGTTTCAGACAGTCCCACTCTGAGCCTGGTCTTGAGGTGTGCCCTGCAGTATAAACTACACCTCGGAGCTGGCTTTCCTATTCCTGCACAGGTAGTCAAAGGCTAAGTGCTCTGGGCAGGGGAAGGGATTCGTGTAAATTTCTGAGCATTTTAGGCCTGTGTTGGTGAGTTGAAAAAAGTGGCTCCAACCATACAGAAGAATAAATTCAAAATGGCTTAAAGACTTAAACATAAGATATGACATCATAAAGCTCCTAGAAGAGAACATAGGCAAAACATTCTCTGACATAAATCACACCAAGGTTTTCTTAGATCAGTCTCCCAAGGCAATACAAATAAAAACAAAACTAAACAAATGGGACCTAATCAAACTTACAAGCTTTTGCACAGCAAAGGAAACCATAAACAAGATGAAAAGACAACCCTCAGAATGGGAGAAAATATTTGCAAATGACACAAACAACAAGGACTTACTTTCCAAATATACAAACAGCTCAGACAACTGAACAAAAAAAAAAACAAACAACCCTATCCAAAAGTGGGCAGAAGACGTAAATAGACATTACACCAAAGAAGACATACAGATGGCCAACAGGCACATGAAAAGATGCTCAACATCACTAATTATTAGAGAAATGCAAATCAAAACTACAATGAGGTATCACCTCGCACCAGCCAGAATGGCCATCATTTAAAAGTCTACAAAAAGCAAATGCTGGGGAGAGTGTGGAGAAAAGGGAACCCTCCTACACTGTTGGTGGGAATGTAAGTTGGTGCAGCCACTGTGGAAAACAGTATGGAGGTTCTTCAGAAAACAAAAAGTAGAATTACATATGATCCAGCAATCCCACTCCTGGGCATATATCTGGAAAAAACAATAATTCAAAAAGATATATGCACCCCAAAGATGCAGACTTACTACAGAATGGACTTGAGGACACGGGGAGAGGGAAGGATAAGCTGGGATGAAGTGAGAGAGTGGCGTGGACATATATACACTACCAAATGTAAAACCAATAGCTAGTGGGAAGCAGCTGCATAGCACAGGGAGATCGGCCTGGTGCTTTGTGACCACCTAGAGGGGTGGAATAGGGAGGGTGGGAGGGAGGGATACGCAAGAGGGAAGAGGTATGGGGATATATGTATATGTATAGCTGATTCACTTTGTTATACAGCAGAAACCAACACACCATTGTAAAGCAATTATACGCCAGTAAAAATGTTTAAAAAAAAATAACTACATAAAAAAAAAGAATTAGTGGGAAAGTAGCATGCTTGCATCATATAGAGTGAGACTGGTATTCAGTTACCTCTGTTGCGCCAGTTTGTGTTGCAGTTTACCAATTCAATATAGCCCTGCATTTAAAATTCCTTTTTAAGATTTGTGGATTTTATTTTTATTAAGAATATAGATATAAAGTACTGTAGTTTACAGCTAGGCCTTGAAATATCTTTTTTAGGATCTGTTAGGAATAAGATTGATATTGTATTGTGTGTAACCTGCACAATGTGGAAAGCTGTGCAAAATCTTTGCCTCTGTGCTGTCAGTGTGATGTGTTTTCTGCATGGTTATATATTACTAGTGATTTTATCAAAGCTTCTAAAACTTAAATTACATGGTAAAGTACCTGTAAGAGGCTGCATAAATGTTAGTTGGCACGTAAAGACAATTGTGGAAGTTGAAGACATGATTGCTATATTTCAATGTTTATTCCCACTCAACATATTGCCTTCTAAGCTTTCTCTTTTGTTCAAAGCAGGATCTTAAAGATAGGTTTAAGTTAATGGATGTAATGCAGGGTTCCTACGCTGTACTGGCGCATGTTGGTGGTCCTCTGTGCCCTAGATATATGCACACAGGGTGCAAGTAAAAATCTACAGAGTGGAAAAAAAAAAGATACGTGCACCCCAATGTTCATAGCAGCACTATTCACAACAGCCAAGGTATGGAAGCAACCTAAAGTGTCCATCAGCAGAGGAATGGATAAAGATGTGGTACATATACACAATGGAATATTCTTCAGCCAACAAAGAGTGGAATAATGCCATTTGCAGCAACATGGACGCAACTAGAGATTATCCTAAGGGAAGTAAGTCAGAAAGAGAAAGACAAATATCATATGATATCACTTCTATGTGGAATCTAAACTATGACACAAATGAACTTATCTATGAAACAGAAACAGAATCACACACATAGAGAACAGACTGGTGGTTGCCAAGGGGGAGGGGGTTGGGGGAGGGCTGGAGTGGGAGGTTGGGGTTAGCAGATGTAAGCTATTATGTATATATAAACAACAAGTTGCTACTGTCTAGCAGATGGAACTATAGTCAACATATATAACTGAATCACTGCTGTACAGCAGAAATTAACACAACATTGGAAATCAACTATACTTCAATTTTTTAAAATGAGTTGTAAAAAATAAAGTGACTCCAGTAGCATGTAGGAAATCCTCTGAGGTGAGTCATGGGTGTCGGTTGTTAAAGGTAAGCAGAACACAAAAGCCGGGGAGGGACACCCAGAAAAGTGAAATGGACCTAACGGCGCCAGGTTACTCTGGCCACTAACCTCTATCCTGAAATTCTGAAAAACAACCTGGACTGTTTGATGGGGCACACGGATGGCAGTCTTGTGTGCTGACAAAACATTGCATCCTCTTTTGCTTCCTGTCAAAAAGCTTCAGAAATCAACTTGAAGAGCATCAGAAGAGAAATTCATCTTGGATTAATTTTTCAAAATTACCGAATCTCAAACATAATCATCCTCCCCCAAAATGTACCCAAGACCTTATTGGAAAGGGTATCATTGAATTTCCCCTAGATTGTGCAAAACAAATTTAATAACGATTTAATTGAACCTCAACAAATTTCTGCCACACAGCATTTTCTAGATTTACAGCAATTTCGGAAAAAAGCCCAGGATGGCAATTCTGATTCTCCCTCAACACACCCACCATCTCCCTACACACACCAGAATCAGTCCAGAGGAAATGATCAAAGTCTAAAGATTTTAAGTCTTTAAAAATTTTTCTTTCAATACCAACTGTTTGATTTCCATGGCATTCACTGCCTGATTTTTACTGAGCTAACCAAAGGGAGAAAAGGAGAGCCTGAGGTGGAGTCAGGGCTCAGAGCAAGGAAGAAAAGCTCTGCACTGCTTGCTTTATTATGTGACATCTTCTTTTTCTTGAAAGCTACTGCCTGGACCACTCTCTGTACTTCCTTGCCCGATTCCTGCATTAACCCACATTCACTTAACTGACAGGAACTCCACCCACTTCACCCAAGCTTCTGGTCATCAAGATGGTTACCTCCCGCAAAACAGAGCTGCCATATGATCTAGCAATCCCACTCCTGGGCATATACCCAGAGAAAACTAGAAAAGATACATGCACCCCTGTGTTCACAGCAGCACTACTTACAATAGCCAAGACATGGAAACAACCAAAATGTCCATCAACAGAGGAGTGGATAAAGAAGATGTGGCACATATGTGTGTATGTATGTATATATATATGTGTGTGTGTATATATATATATAATGGAATATTACTCGGCCATCAAAAAGAATGAAATAATGCCATGTGCAGCAACATGGATGGACCTAGAGATTATCATACTAAGTGAAGTAAGTCAGAAAGAGAAAGACAAATACCATATGATATCACTTATATGTGGAATCTAAAATACGATACAAATCAACGTATCTACGAAACAAAAACAGACTCAGACACAGAGGACAGATTTGTGGTTGCCAAGGGGGAGGGGAGGTGGGGGAGGGAAGGATTGGGAGTTTGGGATTAGCAGAGGCAAACTTATATATAGGATGGATAAACAACAAGGTCACACTGTATAGCACAGGGAATTATATTCAATACTCTGTGGCAAACCATAATGGAAAAGAATATAAAAAAGAATATATATATATCCATACGTGTATAACTAAGTCACTTTGCTGGGCAGAAGAAATTAACACAACATTGTAAATCAACTATACTTCAATAAAATTAAAAAAAAAAAAAAAAAAAAGATGGTTACCTCCCCAAGAGGGGCAGCTACTGTATTTCAGCAGCTTCAACTGTCTGAAAATTATTCAGCTGGAGGCCCAGCTATTTTCTTATTGGATCTCCCATGAAAGACACAACCTCTTTAAAGGCTATGTCCTCTCTTTATCCTCACACAAACTCTTCAGAGAGGGTCTGACCTTCTTGAGCTAACGGCCTTTTGTTCAGTAAAAGTTCAGAGAACAAATATTTCTTCACAAACAACAATAACATTCTTTTCAGTGGAGGAACCAGACAGCCCAAAAGTCAATTCAGACGGCTGAGGGGACGGTGCCAGGATATCTGTGTTTTGAAAGCATTCCGGGCAATTCAATGTGCGTGGGGGTTGAGCGGCTCTGTCAGTCTGATGTGTCCTGACTCCCTTCCTGACCCTGCTTCCCCTGCCTACCGTGCTTCAGCCCAACAGGGCTGCTTCTTTCTCTTTTTAATTAAATTTTATTGGAGTGTAGTTGATTTACAATGTTGTGCTAGTTATGCATGTATTTATATCCACTCTTTTTAAAATTCTTTTCCCGTGCAGGTCATTACAGAATATTGAGTAGAGTTCCCTGTGCTATACAGCAGGTTCTTATTAGTTATCTATTTTATATATAGTCCAACACATCTTTTTTTTCTTTTTGGGGGGGGCCATCCTGATCTTACCCTGACCAGGGATCAAACCCGGGTCCCCTGCAGTTGAAGTGTGGAGTCTTAACCACTGGACCACCAGGGAAGTCCCAAACAGGTCTTCTTGACGAGCTTTCACTAGGCTGTGTCCTTGTCCTGTGATCTTTGTACATGCTTTCCCCTCAGCCATCAGATGCTCTTTCCCCAGTTAACTGCTCGACTCACCCCTCGATTCAAGGACCTGCGCCAGAACCATAAAGCTTCAAGAAGCACCCCTCTTGCTCCTTGGATGTCCCACCATATAAACCTCATTGAGTTTCTATCCAGGTGTATAACCATCTTCAAAGAGGCCCAAGAGGCTCATGTGATAACTAGAAGAAACCATCTCAGCTTAGGGTTGAAAAGAATTCAGCCTGGAAGTTCCGTAATTACACACATCACGGCTCACTTGTCAATGTTACCATCAGTGCAACGAAGCAGCAACCCAGTCTCCCACACGCCTGAAAAGAGTGCTGACGATTTCTAGGTAAACTCATTGTTCTACCTTCAAACCAGCCCTCTGGCCTGGCTGCAACCCCAGCTGCTCTCTGGCTTCCCCCTCCCTCTGGGTCTAAGGAGGCTGAACGCAGGTGCAGAAAGAGTGGAGGGTGAAGAAATGACCAGCAGGGAGACCGGTTAGGAAGTCCTAGTATAGCAGTGAGGGCCAGAGGACGGGCATGTTGGGGGGGAAAAAGTCCCCCTTCCCCCAGGGTACCCTTTCCAACCACAGACATGCTGTTTCTTTCTCTCAAAATCACCAATTCATTATGTATTCCTGGGCATCTGGCACCCTAAAGCCCCAGCTGTTCTGCCCTTGGCTTTCAGAAACTTCGACAGGAACTGATATTCAGACCATGCAAGGTGGATGGACACATGGCAGATTATATCTAAGACAGGTGTCGGAAAGGGGATTCATCCAATAGGTTTCCTGGTGCCACCCAACTGCCAGACTTGCAAATACCTCGAGCCCAAGCTCTTCATGAGAGTCTAATTGTTATTTTCAGCACCACAGGCACAACCACCTTAGACGGGAGCCCTCAGCCTCCCGTCCATGCTTCCGCAGAGTTTTCACAGCCCTCTCCACGGTGGAGGGTTCCTGGAGCAAAAGTCCCGGAGCCTCTCTGTAGCCCTGTGGTTTCTCCCCACAGAGCAGCAGAGGATGGGATGGCCCAGTCTCTCTCCCTTGCCTCCAGGAAGTGCAGAAAGGGAAAGGACTCTTTCTATTCCCTGCCCCAACGGAGAGAACACCTGGGTCAGGACTTCAAGAGGCTGCCTGGGGACCGCCATTCTCTCAAGGACCTTCCTTTCTCTGCCAGCAAGGGATGCTGTGAGCAGGCTGCTGCCCTGCTGAAGCCCACTGGGTAAGAGTGCCCCGAGCCCACTGTGCCACCCAGCGCTCCCCACAGACAGGGACGAAGGCTTGGGTTTGAGAAGCAGCAGGAAGCCCTCGCTTGGTCTCCAGTCCAACGTCACCAGGAAACCCTGAAATTCAGACTTATTGCATACGTGACACCATGTAGCTAACAATGATCGCCTTCTGGGTGCTTATATCTTTCCTCTAGTGGTTAGAACCTGCAGACAAGAAGAGATGGCTAAATGACTCCCCAGGCACACAAGTACCTTTATTTCTCTCGACTCACTCAGAGCCCGCACTGTCCCCACAACAATTCATAGTGCTCTGCAATACATCTTCCTATTTGTTTTACAAATGGGAAACCAGACCCAGAGAGGCGGGAAAAGTCACCAAGTTTCCACACTTAGTACCAGAGCAGGGATTTTAACTCGCTTCAGTACCTCATTTGCACCCTTCGTTTGTTTACTTATTTACTTTTTTATTAGAGTTAGACAAATTTATTCTAAAGTTCTTAGAGACAGATAACAATAGCCATGTGCTATAGGCTGAATATTTGTGTCCCACCCCCAAATTCATATGTTGAAACCTACCCCCCAGTGTGATGGTACTAGGAAGTAGGGCATTTGGGAGGCGATTAGGCCATGAGGGTACAGCTCTCATGAGTGGGATGAGTGCCCTTGTAAAAGGGACCTCAGAGAGTTCCCTCCCTCCTTCTGCCATGCAAGGACACAGAGAAAAAACAGTCATCTAGGAACCAGGTAGTGGGCTCTCACCAGACACAGAGTCCGCTGGTGCCGTAATCCTGGACTTCCCAGCCTGCAGAACTGTGAGAAATAAATTTCGGTTGTTTATAAGTCACCCAGTCTATGATTTTTGTTATAGCAGCCCAAACGACTAAAACACCATGAAAGCTCTAAAAACAAGGAGAAAAAAATAGGAGATGGACAGCCCTATCTGATATGAAAATGTCTAAGGAGGCTTTACGATGAACACAGTTAATGTCAGCCCAAGAACAAACATAAAAACAGAATACGATAGAAAGTCTAGAAATAAACACCTGCAGAGTATATTTAGCCTATGATTAAAGTTGTACTTCACAGGACTGGGGAAGATATGGAATTTTTAATACATGGTGTTGGGACACCTGGATAGCCATTTGCAAAGAAAAAATGAAACACATCCATACTTCCACATCATTTTTTGTTTTGTTTTTATTGCGGTACGTGGGCCTCTCACCGTTGTGGCCTCTCCCGTTGCGGAGCACAGGCTCCGGACGCGCAGGCTCAGCGGCCATGGCTCACGGGCCCAGCCGCTCCACGGCATGTGGGATCTTCCCAGACAGGGGCACGAACCCGCGTCCCCTGCATCGGCAGGCGGACTCTCAACCACTGCACCACCAGGGAAGCCCATACTTCCACATCATTTTTAACTTTAGAGATCTCAATGTAAAAATAAAACAAACATAACTAGAGCGAACTAATACAAAACTCTGGGTGAATCGCCTGAGAGTGGGATGACATTTATGAGTCTGGTTCAAATCTTTAGGAAATAAAAGAAACAACTGATAGTGTCAACTATATAAAATCAAAATTCTATCCTGAGAGCCAGAGAATGTAAGTGGCGTCACCCAGGCCACAGGGCGTTAGTGTAAACTCCTGAGGGTAAGGCCAGGTTCTTTGACCTCACTCTTGGGTACTTCCCTATGCTGTCCCCCGTGACTTTCTAATACTGCCCATAACCCTCCTGTTCTCTTCTTGAGGCCACGTCTGCAAACTGTCTCTCACACCTACAAAGCCCTCTTATCCCTATGTGCACGGAATCCAGTGTTAGGTTCCAGGATCCTTTGAATGAAATGTGCATCTCCTTTCCACCTCGCTAGTTGGCTAAAGTTTAACCTGTGATGGGATTCTGAAGTCATCCACAGTTCACCAGAGCTGTAATCTGCAGCTACAGGTAACAGATGAGCCCCGAGTCTGGCAGACGTGGGCTCTGCAGTTGCATCTGTGTTCTCCGGAGAGGTAGGAGGCCAGCTGGACACAGTATTTCTCCGGTAACCCCTGTTTAGGAGACACTTCATTGGGAGCGGTAACAATGACACAGAAAACCTATCCCCTGCCCTCAAGTGTCCTGGCAGCAAATTTGGAAATTAGGAGGCTGGAAGGGCCCTGTGAGGTCATGTAATCCAAACGCTAGCGGGTCTTTAAGGAGGCCATCAGTGTGAACCCGGTAAGCAATCCTAGTAATCAGCGCTGGTGTGTACAGCACAGAATGTGCTACAGTTCAGAGAAGGACGAGATCAGAGGCAGAGGGAACGAGGTTCCACGGGCAGGGACAGATGGCTACTGAGAGTCCTACCCAGGCTTCATTCATGATTTACCCCCAGCCCTAGCCATAAATCCTAAGCCTTCTTCCTCTAAACAGCCTTGCTGTTCTAACCCACCTTGCTCATAGCAGGCTCTGTAGCCTGGGTTGTCGCTTTGGGTGAGGACTCTGAAACGTTTCAGACCTCCCCTCACCCCGGTCTCTTCCCACTAGAGCCCCCTTAGTTCTTTTGCCCTTTCTACCTTCTTTGCCTGTGTCTGATATCATTCCCTCTTAGGCCAGGCTGAGAAGAAAGCTCCTCTGCCCTCTGGAGAAACGCAGTATCCAAGCTGTGCGGCAGGCACGCAAGGTGCCGAGGAAGACTTAGGGAGAAAGGATGAGGGATGGGGGCAGGGCTAGCAGAGCCCGAGGGAAAGTCCAGCCACAGCCCAGCAGCACTGGGTGACGGTCACTGGGAACACTTGGTTCATACAGATGACCAAGAAGCACATGAAAAGGTGCTCAACATCTCTAATTATTAGAGAAATGCAAATCAAAACTGCAATGAGGTGTCACCTCACACTGGTCAGAATGGCCATCATCAAAAAGT
This sequence comes from Stenella coeruleoalba, assembly GCF_951394435.1. Lineage (NCBI taxonomy): Eukaryota > Metazoa > Chordata > Mammalia > Artiodactyla > Delphinidae > Stenella > Stenella coeruleoalba. The sequence continues at coordinate 71,084,915 of NC_137162.1, forward strand.
CTACAAATAATAAATGCCGGAGAGGGTGCGGAGAAAGGGGAACCCTCTTGCACTGTTGGTGGGAATGTAAATTGGTGCAGTCACTATGGAGAACAGCATGGAGGTTCCTTTAAAAAACTAAAAATAGAGTTGCCATATGATGCTGCAATCCCACTCCTGGGCATATATCCAGAGAAAACTATAATTTGAAAAGATACATGTACCCCTATATTCATAGCAGCAGTGTTTACAATAGCCAAGACATGGAAGCAACCTAAAGTGTCCATCAACAGAGGAACGGATAATGAAGATGTGGCACATATACACAATGGAATATTACTCGGCCATCAAAAAGAATGAAATGATGCCATTTGTGGCAACATGGATGGACCTAGAGATTATCATACTGAGTGAAGTAAGGCAGACAGAGAAAGACAAATATCATATGATATCACTTATATGTGAAATCTAGAAAAATAGTACAAATGAACAGACTTACAAAACAGAAACAGACTCACAGATATAGAAAATAAACATGATTACTAAAGGGGAAAGGGTCAGGGAGGGATAAACTAGGAGTTTGGGATTAGCAGATACAAACTACTATATATAAAACAGATAAACAACAAAGTCCTACTGTATAGCACAGGGAACTACTATATTCAATACCTATAATATACCATAACAGAAAAGAATATGAAAAATTCTCTCTCTCTCTCTCTCTCTCTATATATATATATATATAATATATATACATATATATAATATATATAACACTGAATCACTTTGCTGTACAGCAGAAACTAACACAACATTGTAAAGCAACTATACTCCAATTAAACAAGTATAACACATGGTTCAGAGCGACTTAGGCACCTCACTCTGCTACTTAGCTGCTGTCTCAGATTGTGGTGTGGCTTTCTGAACCTGCTCTGCTACGGGCAGAAGGAAGATACAGTCTTATCCCTTGGATTCACTGCTTCACTTCTTAGGACATCGTTCCCATTGAGAAGCAGATGTGATGGCGCTGACTCTTCTGGAAGGGCTATCAAAGGCTATGCTCCCTAACTAAACTCCTTCCCAAAGCAAAGACGCATGGTGACTTCCAAACCTGTCTCATCAAGAGAATCACCCAGGGAACTTCAGGTAATTAAAATTTTCCAGGCTCCAGACCTTATCTACCAAATCAGAATCTCTGGAGAAAGGAGCAGCACAGAATTCTACTTGTTTTATGGCCCGCCATTAAATTCTGATGATCGGCCACTTTGCAGAAGCAGCTAGATTTAAACTGAGAGTGAAGGGTGATGATCTAGAGACCCCATGAGGGAACTATCAGTACACGTGGGAAGGTCTCTCCTGAAATGGTGAGTGTGTGTTCCGATTGTGCCTAGAGCCAGGAAAACACTGTGCCGTAGGGATGAGAAACAAGACGGCATGCCACCCCCTAGACTGTCCCAGAACTTCAGACTGAGCCCCCGAGGAAAGGGTGCCACCTGCAGAAACTCGATGGCTGTTCTCACAATGCATTCTGTTCACAAGAAGCAGGGGCTCTGAATGACAAAGAGAAACAATGAAAACTTCTTTCCAGGGGTGTGCCGGGGCTGACCTGCATCTGTTAACGTCTCAGGAATTCCGCAAGCCAGCTGACAACGAGTTGGTAGCTTGCAATCAGCCGTGGTGGAAGTATTTATACCACAGAAAGTGAAAAATACTATAACTCAGAAACTTTCTTCTTTTTTTCTGGAGAACCCGTGACCAAACATTTACTAGCACCCTCCTGCCTTCTTCCCGTTCTTTGGGACTACGGTGCACTTGGTACATAAAGCATTTGGCAATCAGCTGCACAGACGGAGTCGTGATGGGCATGAGAGGCCCTCCTCTAGCGACTCACAGGCAGAAGACATCAACAAGCAGGATGATTCAAAAGAGCACAGGAAAGGCACATAGCCAGAGAAAACCATAATTCGAAAGGATGCATGCACCCCAGTGTTCACTGTAGCACTATTTACAACAGCCAGGACATGGAAGCAACCTAAACGTTCACTGACACAGGAATGGATAAAGAAGATGTGGTACATCAGAAAGAGAAAAACAAATACCGTATGCTAACACATATATATGGAATCTAAAAAAAAAAAAGGTTCTGAAGAACCTAGGGGCAGGACAGGAATAAAGATGCAGATGTAGAGAATGGACTTGAGGACACGGGGAGGGGGAAGGGTAAGCTGGGACGAAGTGAGAGACTGGCATGGACATATATACACTACCAAACGTAAAATAGATAGCTAGTGGGAAGCAGCTGCATCGCACAGGGAGATCAGCTCAGGGCTTTGTGACCCCCTAGAGGGGTGGGGTAGGGAGGGTGGAAGGGAGATGCAAGAGGGAGGAGATATGGGGATATATGTATACATATAGCTGACTCACTTTGTTATACAGCAGCAACTAACACAACAATGTAAAGCAATTATACACCAATAGAGATGTTAAAAAAAAAGGTGTGTTACATATACACAATGGAATATTACTCAGTCATCAAAAGGAACGAAATGGCGCCATTTGCAGAGATGTGGATGGACCTACAGCCTGTCATACAGAGTGAAGTCAGAAAGAGAAAAACAAATATCACTTATAGTATACAGTATAGTATCACTTATATGTGGAATCTAGAAAAATGGTACAGATGAACTTATTGGCAAAGCAGAAACAGAGTCACAGGTGCAGAGAACAACCTTACGGTTACCAAGGGGGGAAGAGGGGCGTGGGACAAATTGGGAGATTGGGATTGACATATACATACTAGTATGTATAAAATAGATAACTAATGAGAACCTATTGTTTAGCACAGGGAACTCTACTCAATGCTCTGTGGTGACCTAAATGGAAAGGAAATCTAAAAAAAAGAGGATATATATATATATATACATATAGCGGATTCACTTTTTTGTACAACAGAAACTAACAAAACATAGGAAAGCAACTATACTCCAAGAAAAATTTTTTTAAATTTTTAAAAATAAAAAGGAAAAAACAAATTAAAATAAATAAAAATTGCCTTGGAAAGTTAAAACAAAAAACCATAGGAGAACTGATTTGAGCACATACAAAACATCTGGGGACTCCAGCAATAACCCGGAAGGCTTCTACAGGTGGAACACACTTTTCAAGTGTGGACTTAGAGGCTATTGTCGCCTTCTTTAAACCCACAAGTGAGGGACTTGGAGGTTACAGTAGAAACTCCTTCTCCAGACTTCCTATCAGATCTTCTCCTTAAATAATTCTGAACACAGCTCCCCGCTCTCTGTATTGGCCCATTCCATCTATGGGCAGCTCTAGTTGCTCTTTCCCACATGAAGCCGAAGTTTGCCTCTCTGTCATTTCCCCCATGAACCCATTTGGTCACTGGCATCTCCCAGAGCTGCTTCCAGTAGAAGCCATACAGAGATGCTCCCCAGTTTCTACGGAGGGAGCAGGCCCCTTGCCCGTACAAGAGCGCCTTCATCACAGTCACTCCTGGGGCTCTTCCCCTTGGCCATCATCCCATCGGGGAGGGGCTTTGTCCAAGTTTGTTTCCACTCTTGAATATTCTGCCTCCAAGAAAACAGCACTCTCGCCAAACCATGTTTCTCTCTCCTGCCGTTTAGTGTGATTTCCATTATTCATGAACCCTTCCAGTAGTCTTATGCCAAAAGCTTTGCTGCCAGAGGGGCCGAATTGATTTTGTGGAGTGGTTTGCACACTATATATAAGATCTTCTCATTTATTTATGTGAAAGGAGCCTACCCTGGGCTGAGCATCGGGCTGGGCCAGGCAGTGCAGGGCACTAGGTTTCTGGGCCACATTGCCTTGGAAACCACGGGGCTTTGAGATGAAGCCCAAGGGGGGGGCGGCACCCATAGCAAATGGAGATCTCTTCCCTAAGGGGCTCCCCCAGCCCTCCCCCGCCCTGGGTAATGAGACTCCAAAGGCTACTGCCAAGTTCCGCTCTGGCCAGCTCCCAGCTGTAGAAATATTCAAGCAGTATTAGTAAACATGGATTCCAGGGCGATGTTTAGCCTTCTGAATGAGCCTGCCTCGCTGGGCTCTATTTACTCTGAAAAAAAATCATGGCGCGATGGGAAGAGGATGGGCTTTGCAACCAGACACACCGGAGTTCAAACACCAGCCCTGCCACCAGAGAACGAACCCATCTCTCCCAGCCTCTGTTTCCTCATTTGTAAACTGGGTTAGTATGCAAATTAAACGCTAAAAACCACAGGAGCACCTATAGCAGGGCTTGGCATGTAGAAATGCCCAACAACGGTAGTGCCCTGTGATTACCAAGAGCTTCTTACCAACCTCATCTGAGCATTGACATGGGTTTTCTTCCTTTACTTAGCAAAGTAAACTGCTGCTTAATCTTTTTAGCCCTTGTGGTAGGTAAAATAATGCTTCTCTCCCCAAAATATCCACGTTCCAGTCCCTGGAACCTGTGAATGCTACCTTACACGGCAAAAGAGATTTCACAGACGTGATCAAGGATTGTGAGAGGAAGAGGCTCCCCTGGATTACCCAGGTGAGCCCAGTGTCATCACCAGGGTCCTTATAGGTGAAAGTCGAAGGTAGGGAAGTGAGAGAGAAGGACAGGTTAAAACCGAAGCAAAGGGAGAGATGCAAGGGAGGTTTGCAGATGCTAGGCTGCTGGCTTTGAGGCTTGAAGAAGGGGGTCATGAACCTAGGAAGCCTCTAGAAAATGGAAAAGGCAAAGAAATGCATTCTCTCCTAGAGCCTCCTGAAGGCACTTTGCTGGGCGGATACCTTGATTTTAGCCTGGTGAACCTCATTTCAGACTTCTGACCTCCAGAATTGTTACTAAACTCGTGTTGTCTTAAACCACTAAATTGCGTTAATCCGTTACCACAGCGATGGGAAACGAATACAGCCCCTAATCCCTGTCCGCCCTGGAAGACCTGCTAATCTCCTCCTCACACCGTGGAGCATCCCTGGAATCCTCCAGCTTGGCTCTGGCCCTAACCCAACGTGCCTGGACGAAGGAGAGAAGTCAAGTCTGACGTGGGACACAACCGCCCCAACAATAGGTAACATTAGCTGGTTGCTTCTAAGTACGTGACAAGTCTTAATTCATTTCATCCTCACCACACATCTATAGGGGAGGTATTTTATATCCCCCTCTTACAGATGGGGAGCTGAGGCACAGAGATGTTAAGTCAAATACCCAACGCCCATACCACTGGTAAGGGACAGGAGGCAGATTTGCCCTTAAGAGGTCTTTCTTCAGAGTCCAAACCCGAAACCACTTCTCTGTGCGGCCGAAGTCTCCACCCTCGAGAGTGGGAAGCTGGAAGCGCCATCTCAGGTTCTCCCCTTCCAGAGATTCACCCCATCGGCATGACCTGAGATTTAAAACAGCATTTTCCCTTCCCTCTAGAGGTGGAAGAGTGGTTGGGGAGAGGATGGAAGCCAGTCTACCGACCCCATTTCTGAGATGCAGTCATAGGCAGAATCCAGAAGGATTTCCACAGCGCTTAGAAAAGGCTGGTCCGGATAGGGCGCCCCCTCTCACACAAACCTCCCCCCTCCCACACTCTGCTCTGCCTTAGGATGGGCCCCAGAAAAAGGCTCCCGTCACCCCCCAGCTGGCCTGGCCAGTATGGGGGCTCCATGGGACAAGGCACCTGTTGCCCTCCGGGTGGCCCTGACACAGGCATCAGGTGAGAGAAGAGTGCAACGGTGTGACTGATGGGTTCTTAGAGAGTTCATATCTGAAACGTGTTCAGAACGTTGCCTGGTCCACCGTACGGCTATGCGAGCGTTTGTTTACTGGACTGAGTCTCTTTTCCTGGACAGAAGGGTGCCAAGGGGCGTGTCATGTGAGGTGGTGCCTCTCAAGTTTTCACAGGCACCCACGTCACCTGGGGAGCTTCTTGCCATGCAGACTCTGGTTTAGAAGGTCTGAGATGCAGTCAAAGGTTCTGTGTTTCTAACAAGGTAACGCAGATCCGGCTGGGCCGTGGATCGGACTTTGAGTACGGAGGGTATAAAGCGCAGGTAACATTACCAAGAAGCCAACCTCGTTGTGAGAAGAGGCCCTGAGGGTCCAGTGTGTACCCTGACCGCAGCTGTAAGTCTGGCCTTTCAAACCTTTCTCCGTTTCTGGGCAAGCGGCTCTGGGCGGGAGGCGTCCCTCAGTCTGGCCAGGATGGTGGCAGCGGGCCATTTCCACTGAAGACCTGGCCATGTCTCAAGCACAAAGGAGGCACTTAGCCAGGAGGTCAAGGAAGGAATTGACCAGTAGAAGCTTAAACCCTCAAAGCTTCCCCATCCCCTACAAGGTAGACACTAAGCTCCCTAAGATTCACACCCGTGTCAACAAGACTCAAAACCCTGACCTCCTTTTTACCACATAGCTTCCCAAATATGACTGGCTGTGACCAGATGGCCTCCCACTTGATGAAACAATGTCTCCTGTCACTCGAAAGTCCCAACAGCTTGCAAGCTCAGACAATGAGGCGAACTGCACCCCTCTGGGCCCCTCAGAGCTCGTCGTTTGCCCCCTCTGCCTTCCAAGCCCTCACTTCTCAAAGTGTGGTCCGTGGACCGACAGCGTAGGTACCACCTGGGAGCTTGTTAGACATGCAGACCCTCAGACCCCAACCAGAGTGACTGGATCAGAAGTCGCGTTTTAACCAGATCCCTGGGGGTTGGGACAGGGGGATTTGTGTGCCTGTGAGAGTCAGAGCACGGGCCTGGGCCACTTCTATTTCTGCGTTTGCCTCACGGCACGCTCAGCCCCGATCTCAACTTCCCTCTCCCGAGCAGGTCAGGCTGACCCGCGAGCCGAGTACAAATTTAGCCTCGTCTCCCGCTCTCCTTGGTTACCTCTCCTTTCAGAAGCTTCCCGTCCTTTCCTCATCTTCCTCTATCAGGGCCAATTCTGAAACCCTGCCACCTTCTTAAATTAGTCCCAGAATGTGTCAACCGCCCTCATTTGAGAATCCTTGCAATGATTTTTTTTTTCTTTCTAAATAAGAAATTATCTACCTGAAGGTGTTGAGCTGTGGCCAGCCAAGCCGCTCTGCAGAGGCACGTGGCTGTGCTGTGTTTGCCGCTCTGGCCTCTGAGGCTGTCTGTGCACCTGCAGAAGGAGTCAACCTCGGCGGGACAGAGGGGAGGCCACCGCTAGGGGCCAGTTCTGCGTAGAGTTCGTGTCCTAAAGGCACCTTGGACTGCAACAGGGAAAAACAGCAAAATTGCAAGCAGCTGTCATGCCTCACGTGGCACCTGCCAGGCTGACCCCGGTCGTCCCGGGGCAGGTGGGGTTATTCCAGGGAGTTGCTTTTAGAAATGAAACAGCAGAGGGTTCCTTTAAGGCGCTCAAGGCCTGAGGATAAATTTCGAATTTACCCTTGGAGTCATGAATGATGCTGTTCCCCTTTTTATTCGTCGTGAAAACAGCCTTCACAACTCTTCATGAAGGCTTCTTAGATTGCGTTTTATTTTTTTAACCCAGTCCATCAATTTCTCGCAGAACATAAAAATACATGTAGACAATTTGTAATATAAATGCAGACATTTTTTCTCAAAGAAAATAAAAACTAGTTCACCAAGCAGAGATGATCACAGATCATATGTGGGTCTGTTTCCTTCCTCCCTCAGTCCTGTATGTCTAATATATACACATAATTATGCTTTATGCCCTTACATACGTATGCACCAAGATATAGAACATCCTTTATAAAATGGGAATGATACCATAGAGTTTTATACACTGCTCTTTAACTTAAGTATGTACTATCTCATGTCATTAAACTTTCTTTGAAAACATAATCTGTTGTGTGGTTCTGGTCATAATGTATCTATCCACGCCTCTAATGTTGACTATTTCTTTTGTTTTGATTTTTTGACTATTTTTAATTTTTGATACCTTTACCACGTGGTTTAATATGTTGTTGTTTTTCTAAAACTTTGTAATGTTATTGTATTTTACCTTTTAAAAATATTTTTAAGAACATAAAAGCAATTTGCTTAAATCTTTCATTTATTTAGCAAACGTTTATTGAGCACCTACTCAATGCCAGGTGCCCTGCCAAATGGTAAGGGTGTAAAAATGAAGTACTGAGGGACTCACGGTCTTGCAAAGAGACAGGCAGATAAGCAAATGCAGACTGTAGTAATACCTGTAATAAAGGGAAGTACAGGGTAGGAAATGAGACTCCTAGTCACAGACAGCAGGATACCCCACAGAGTCCTTAGTGTGGAGGATAATTTCAGACAGTACTGAGTAATGCATCCCCTCCGAGATAAAAATCACTGTCGCTTACGTATACGTCCTGTCTTCTGCCACGTCTGTGTTTATGGTGGCAATATATTTTCATGACCTTTTCCATTTCTCTCTCATTTTCAATATCAGCACAAAGCTTCTCAAATCTCTAGAGGCGCCAAGAGTCCTGTGCAGTTCCCCGTCTCACGTAACCACATTTTTTCCAAGAGAAACCAGTGCCAGGATGACAAGGATAGGCTACATCACCCTGGAGAGCGAGACCCACAAAGGCTAGGCGGGTGGCCCGAGTTCCCGCCACAGGGGCAGGTTCAGAGCAGGACTCCAGATCCAGCTGCCAGCACATTCTGGGTTGAATTGTGTCCCTCCCCAAAGATGTTGAGGTCCTAACCCCGGTACCAGTGAATGTGATCTGATGTGGCAATGGGGTGTTTGCAGATGATCGAGTTAAGATGAGGTCATTAGAGTGAGACAATCCAATATAACTGGTGTTCTTCTAGAAAGAGGAAATTTGGACACGGAGACAGACACATGGAGAAAGAATGCCATGTGAAGATGAAAACAGAGGCGGGGAGCATGCATCTACAAGTCAAGGAACACCAAAGATTGCCAGCGAACCACCAGAAGCTAGGAGAGAGGGATGGTACGTATTCTCTCTCAGAGCCTTCAGAACAAACCAAACCTGTCAGCACCCCGATTTCAGACTTCTAGCCTCCAGAAAATAAAATTTTTTAAGCCGCTCCATTCGTAGCACTTTGTTACATACAGCAGCCCTAGCAAACTGATGTCACCACGTGACCCCAAGTTGATATCCATCACCTGGACAATTCATATAACATTGAACCTCTTAGCTAGACTAATTCTAAAGTGCACTCAGTTCTGCGAATCATGGATTTTAGAATCAAGCATACTGTACATCCTATCTTTAATAAGGAAACACATAGCAAGAAAGAAGGCCAGGTACAGCAGTCCCAAATTCTTAATGAGAATCACAGTTTGCCATCACAGTTTGAAGATGGACATGTGCAGAAAGGAAACTCTAGGTAAAACTTTGCTCCAAATCCCAAAGTTCTTGTCTAATGAGCCACATTCATTACATGTGAGGTACTAGAACTTCTGTCCCTCCCGCCTGAGTCCTAAAAGCTCTGTGAAGGTAGGGACCCTTGTTTCTTATAATATCCTCAGTGCCTAGTAGGTTTGACCCTCAATATTTGCTCAAGAAGTATAATTTTGAATAAATGAATGAACAGCCTCTTTATTTCTTTTTAAACTCACAAGCTATTCTCAGCCATTTTAGATCACTGGTATCCAGATTCGGTTGTGTACCCCTAATACATGTGTATTTATTATAAACATATGCAACGCTACGTGATCAAATACACAGAAATAGAAACATCCAAAAGATAAAATGAAAAAAATAAACATAATGAGAGGTTCTATGAAGCTCTCCTAAAGCTCTAGTGGACGTTCTTACGCACCCCAAGGCGTCCTCAGCCACCACGACCGCCGCAGATTGTACCACAAAGAAGAGCAAGAAAACGGAGATCCCGGGCAAATGAAGGCTTCTCCCTCAGACCCAGAGAAGCAACCCCTGCTCCGACACCCGCTTCCTACTCATTGGGCTTTGGTAGGAAGGGGCAGAGTCAAAGGAGGGAAATGCCTCTGATTGAAGAATAGAAGGTCATAGGTACCTCTCCAGATCACACCGACGAAAAACGTAAATAGTATGATCAAGTGTTAAAAAGTTTCACCAGGGCTTCCCTGGTGGTGCAGTGGTTGAGAATCTGCCTGCTAATGCAGGGGACACAGGTTTGAGCCCTGGTCTGGGAGGATCCCTCATGCCGCGGAGCAACGAGGCCCATAAGCCACAACTACTGAGCCTGCGCGTCTGGAGCCCGTGCTCCGCAACAAGAGAGGCCGCCATAGTGAGAGGCCCGCGCGCCGCGATGAAGAGTGGCCCTCGCTTGCCACAACTAGAGAAAGCCCTCGCACAGAGACGAAGACCCAACACAGCAAAAATAAATTAATTAATTAATAAACTCCTACCCCCAACATCTTCTTTAAAATATATATATATTTAGCATAGGACCTCCCAGAGCTGTAATATGCTAATATGCTTCGGAAAGCCCCAGGAGGCTGGAGCCTGGTTCCCCTGGAAGAGATTGAGAACCCTACAAACTGGGACTATGGGATTATATGATTCAATTTGTCTAAACTATTCAGAAAAAGCGTTCTTCTTTTTGCCTACCATCCCCCTCAGTGCTTTCTCCCAACATTGTTGATCACGGAACTCTTTTCTTCAGTAAATCCTTATTAACATTTTGAGAGAAATTAGTCCAAGACTGAGGTAACCAGAGAAAACAGTTATCTAAAAGTATTAAACTTCATTAGAAACATTCCATTTTTAATTCAAATATAACTAAAATTTTTTTCACTTAACTTGGGAGTAAATTACTGTCTTCTAACAAATTCTCAGAAACTTAATAAATTTGTCATCAATTGAATTTAGGTTCACATCTTTAAGCCCTAAATACATAATGGACATAAAAAAATAAATAAATGCAAGCAAAAACATTTAGCTCTAGCTCACAATGAAAAGACACACATTAAAAATGGCTATTATTAAATTAGAAAGAAAAAAGAGAAAGACAAAACGCTAGTGAGTATGATGAATCTGCTGGTTTGATACACTGTAGTGTTTTATTTCAATGGAACAACCCTTTTGAAAAGTAATTTAACAATAACTATTCAGAGCCAAGAAAATGTCCTATACCATTTTACCCATTAATCCCTTTTCTTAGAAATAATTGAAAGTCTGGAACCAGGACAAGAGATGAAGGAGGGGCACTTTATACATTCATTGCATTTTTTTAATGGAAAAAAAATCTAAATATTTCATCCTACAGAAAACAGTGAATTTTGGCACATCTCCTAGAAGGAATATCATGTAACCACTGAAATTCTAAATTAAAATGTGGAATATGTAGCAACATAAGAAAAAACTTATTTTATAATAAGGAAGAAAAGAACAGGATACAAAATTGCATAACAATATGAAAACCATATGTCCACAAAAGATTATAAAAAGATGAGTTCTTGTAGCAGGCTGGTAAGATCATAAGCGAATTTTTTTGTTGTTGTTTTTCTAAAACTTTGTAATGTTATTGTATTTTACCTTTTAAAAATATTTTTAAGAACATAAAAGCAATTTGCTGCTATATACATTTTTAAACCCAAATGAATTTCTCATACAGTACAAAGCACATTTTTCAAACATTCTCCCACTCATCTGTAGACGCATTAAAATTCAACTAAATTTTCAACGATACAAATTATCTTTCAACTTGAAAGGTGTGTGAAGGCCCTTAGATAAATAGAACCATTTCTGGTGCCCAACATGATTATTTATTTTAAGTCATTTTACAAAATCTAGTCCGTTCTTGCTGCACGTGGTAATTAAGTTCAAACATCCTGAAGAAGGCAGCCTCCTCTCCCCAAGGCCCAGAAAGAATTTCAATGGCCATGTAAATCTTCCAATTAGTTCACAACATAAAATTACAATTCACTTTTGATATTTTTTCCCTCTGGGTTTTTCTCTTTTACCATTTTTGTAACCCATATTGTAATTATGCCTGCTCAATCTGACGCAAAACAGCCCCTCTTTTTATGCTAGGCTTATAAAATGCAAGCTGGCTAGCTGGTCACTGTCCTGTTTAAACATACCTGTTCCTGGGAATTCCCTGGCGGTCCAGTGGTTAGGACTCCGAGCTTTCACTGCCAAGGATGCGGCTTCCATCCCCGGTCCGGGAACTAAGATCCCGCAAGCCACTGCCAAAAAAAAAAAAACAAAAACACCCGTTCCTGAAGACAAAGGGTCACTCTAAGCTTCTGGGAAAGACTCTCCCAGGGACTGAAGACCTCCAGACTGAGGTCTCACCCACGCCCCTTGTCAGCTGACCTTTGAAACACCATCACTCTCAGGTGGTGGGATTTGCAGGTGTTATCTCTAATACCGTTTCCATTTCTCTAACCTGGCTTCCAGAATTGCCCCCATTGTAATTCAGGGGCTGAAGATAACAATTGAAAGTTACCTTCCCACCAATCAACTGGGAAGTAAGTAGCCATGCCAGTTACTGGCAGGGTAATTTACTGAGATACTAATTTCTGTTTGGTTTTCCTGTGACCTTCCCTCTTCCTATTTTAAGCAGACATCCAGACCCTTCACAACTCCTTGCCTCAGGAGTGTCACCTCTCCCCCCCCCCCCCGACTCCACCTCCACCCAGAGATCTGAGGTTAGCTGAAGTCAGGTTTTTTGAAATACTTAACTCATTAGAGAGATTATACAGAGTCCTTGAGAGAGACAGGAGAAAATAGATTTTGAGAGCCGTGAGAGCGAGGGGAGAGATGGCCTTCTGTCACTCACAGCTCCCCTCACCTCCATCTCCCACCCACCCCTCTCAACCCTGGAGAGGAGACGTGCATCTGAGAGACTAAGCCCCGGGAATTGTGCGGAGCGATAGAATGGTGGGCAGTTCTTCCCAGAGGCAAGAGGCACCCCTGTCCTGGGCCCCATGGTTTAGAGGATTCCATTTAATCACAAACACACACACACATAACTATGTTTATATTCATGAGAGGACGTGCTAAAAATCTGCTCTGTGCATAACAACTTTTAGGTCCCAAGGAAATACTTATCCCCATCTCTTGTTCTGTTTCCTCAAACTAACTGCATTTGAATGCCATGAAATTCTGCATGTCGTCCCACTGACAATGTCAGAGTTGGGGACTGCTTGGAAATGTAGGGGGGATTTGAAAGACGGAAGACTTTAGGTAAGAGAAAAGACAAATGAATTCATTTGTCAAATCCTTTCACTTGGCATGAATGCAGTAAGTCTAGCAAATGAAATATTAATTCCCAGGAGTGCCAAGGATTCTTTTTTCTTCTGCTTCTTCATGTCCCAATTTATCGTTACAGAGCAAGTCAACAATTAGAGTGGTGTTTGCAATATCTGCACATGGTAGCTGAGAAACATTTCACAATATTAAAGGAATCATATTAAAGTCTTTTACACATAGGTCTAGATTATTACACACACAAATGGATCCTGATCTAATTCAGTGGCAACTAGAAGAACAATGAACACTAGAATTGTGAGTAGCGTTTTTTAAATTTAATAAGATTAAATTAAAATTTCAAAATGAATTTAAAACTTAAGCTATATTATATATCTTTGATTTATCATTTTTAATATTAACTATAATATGTATTTTTATTTTATTTTAATAGATAATGTTAAAATATTAAAAGCTAAATAACTTTGAAAACATACAAATATTGTTATTTTTTTAATTTACATTTACCTGAATTCTATATTTTTTGATGAAAATATGTTCAAATTTCATTTTTTAATTTATTCAATCATTACTGTCAGCAGAATATAAGTTATGTGAAAACCTTGATAATAAAATAGTGATTTTTGCTGATATAAATAAAAGGAAAATAAGGCTATGGAATAAGTACATAATTTGTGGTGTATGTGTGTGTGTGTTTATTTAATTACTAATTACTTATCTAATCATCACCAGCCCACTAACAAAACGCCCAATTATGCTCAGTAAAAATTTAATTCCTTTGTCATTGGGTGTTTGACAGTGTTCCATCATATAAAACCCACTGTTTTACGCATTTTGATTCTGTCATAATGAAGGTGTATTTGTCATGGTAGAAGGACAGAATATCTCATTAAACACCTTGGTACCTTGGTTTATAACTTCATCATTTTTAGACGTAAGGCACGACCTTGATCTGTACCCTTGCCACAGCGGCTCTGCTGTCGGCGGAGGCTCTGCTTCCCAACCCACCAGCTTCCAACACAAGCCACAGCTGAGTCTCTTTGGCTCTGATTGGGTCATGTGACCCTGAACCCCTGAACCATTCTCTCCAACCAATTAAATGCAGTGTAGCATAGGCCAGCCCTCAAACACCTGCCCTTGTAGAGTCTGGAATGGACCCAGCTCCACCTGAATGTCATAAAGTGAGTGTGATAAGAAGGGTGGTTCCCAGAGGCAGATCAAGTTTTGTGAGTTATAACATTTTTTCAACTGGGGGGCAGGGGGAGCTTTCTAAGAAAAAGACAGAAATTACAAACTCAAAACTTCAAAATTAGATATTGAAAGAAAATATTTCAAAGAAGAAAAAACAAACCCCAAATCCCCCAAAACAAAAGAAGGTCACCATTATCACAAAATCCTCCCTAGAATATGTCTATTAGAGTTGGTTTTTTCCCACAGTTTTTGGCTGAATGCTCTTCAATCACTTCTTCATACAACAATCACTTCAAAATATCTTTCACTGTTGTGGCCTCTCCCGTTGCGGAGCACAGGCTCCGGACGCGCAGGCTCAGCGGCCATGGCTCACGGGCCCAGCCGCTCCGCGGCACGTGGGATCTTCCCAGACCGGGGCACGAACCCGCGTCCGTTGCATCGGCAGGCGGACTCTCAACCACTGTGCCACCAGGGAAGCCCCAAAATATCATTTTTTTAAGGAGAATAGAAAGATAATTCAGTCCTTATTCTACTATAGTTGAATAACATTTTTTTAAATCACCGATAACTTTAAAATGTACTTTCAACTTCATATTGTATTGGTAATTTTCTGTGTACTTTCTGCCAAATTATTATTATATTATTATCATTGCCAAATTTGGGACTTTTTTCACATTTCTCCTATGAATGTGCTGGATGATTTCAAGATATTTCAATTTTTCTTCACAAAATTTGACTCATCTTAAATACTCTTCAAATTGACGACACTCATTAACCAGTTTGCTGTCAATGTCCTCTTGTCCTATCAGATCAGTCACCGCAGTGGGCAGTAGTGAGTATTCCTGGAAGTCAGGAGTCACATTAGGATGCCAGCAAACACCGAACTATAATCGAGTGACTATGAACCACATAAATTCATCCGTTGAAGCACGAACTCAACTTCCCCTTAACTGGACTCAAAAATATGCCTTCAGCCCTTCTAATACTTTAAATACAAGGGGAAATGTGAATGAGGAAGGTCAGGGTGGAAAGACAGAGTCAAGCCAATGAGAAGCTTGGAGACTTAGGCTTCGGTAGCTTCACAGCATACCCGCCTCTGCTGGTTCCCCAAGGAAAATTCTGAAGCTCTTTCCTGAAGAAGGGGGAATGGACTCTGGCAGGCCAAAACAGCAGCTGTCCACTACCATCATGTTGGCTTTTAGTCCTTCCACCACTAAGTCCACTTTCTTCCCCATGAATAAATATACCTTCTACAAAAGATTTTTTGCTGCCCTCCATTAAAATGACACTTTGTTTTTTGCTTTTGCTTTTCTCTCCCTAGAATATCCTGTACCCCATCTTTATGTGACCTAGTCATTCCCATCTTACAAGGCCCAGCCCAAGGGCTGTCTTTTTTACCTCTGATCTCCCTACCCCAGAAGTGTTCTATGGTCAAACAGATTTGGGAGAAGTTGCATGACTTCTCTCTCTCTCTTTTTTTTATTTCTCACAATTGAATTTTATTATTTTCTTTTTCTAAAAATTTGAAGTATAGTTGATTTACAATGTGGTGTCAGTTTCAGGTGTACAGCAAAGTGATTCAGATATGTATATATATATATATATATATATTCTTTTTCAGATTCTTTTCCCTAATAGCTTATTACAAAGTACTGAGTATAGCTCCCTGTGCTGTATAGTAGGTCCTTGTTGGTAATCTATTTTATATATATAGTAGTGTGTATATGTTAATCCCCAAATCCTAATTTCTCTCTCCTCCCCCCATCCCCTTTGGTAACCAAGTTTGTTTTCTATGTCCCTGAGTCTACAAATAAATTCATTTGTATCATTTTTTTCAGATTCCACATATAAGTGATATCATATGATTTTGTCTTTGTCTGGCTTACCTCACTTAGTATGATAATCTCCAGGTCCATCCACGTTGCTGCAAATGGCATTATTTTCTTCTTTTTTGTGGCTGAGTGATATTCCATTGTATGCACATACCACATCTTCTTCATTCCTCTGTCAATATGCCTGTGAGTACTTTGGGGCTTGAGAAGCTCCGCTCTACAAGAATAATCATTACTGAGAGCTCACTCTGTACCAGGCTGTTCTCATTGCTGTACATGTCTTATCCTATTTAACCCTCACTACTTACTCTACAGAATACATTGATTTTCCTGATGAGGACACTCTAGGGTTAAATAATTTGACCAAAATTGCACTACAGATAAGAGAAAGATCCTGGTTTTCAGCTCAGACACTCTTAGCCATTTTACTATACTGCTCATTTCCTTTTGTTTAAGCGGGGCTTCCTAACAAATTTAATCAACAGGCCCGCTCTCTGCACAACTCTTATTAATTCACCCATAAAAATAGGCTACACCCCATGCACCTAAGTTGCACCACTCCTGGGCCCTATCCCCTCTGCATCCTAGCAGAGACATTTGTGTATCCTTCTTATCTCCTCCAGTAAGTCATGAAAACCTCTAAAGGGAACTTCATTTTAATCATTTTATCCCCCAAGTCTCTCACAGTATCTGACACACAGTAGGTATTCAATAAATATTTGTGGACTTAATGCATATTGATAGCATTTTAAACTTTCCCAACCTGTATTTAATTTCAAAAAGAAGAAGTAAATCCAATAAATTAAATGCTAGAAAACGGAGACTAGAAGGTTTTATACAACTTTTCCAAATCCTTTCATATTGTTCCACTTCTGCTGTTTACTGAGTGAATAAGGAAATTAAAAAGCAGCGGCAGTCTGTTTAAATAGTCAGACAAATTCAATTTGGAATCAACACAAAGATGTATTATTTTTGAAGGTCCTTAACTGAAAAGGAATGGAAAATAAATAAAACTCAGAATCAATCGTAGCTTGATATCTGCAGCTTTGAAAGAGGAAATAACAACATTCTTAATAATGTCTAATAATTCTCATAGCACAGGGACACAAAAAAATATTCATTCTGAATGACAACATGTCAATTCAGCTTCTTGTCCTTCAACCTGGAATAAACAAGGAGCACCCTCTGAATGTCCTATTTTTAAGAGCGACAAATGCAGAA
Source organism: Stenella coeruleoalba (assembly GCF_951394435.1). NCBI lineage: Eukaryota > Metazoa > Chordata > Mammalia > Artiodactyla > Delphinidae > Stenella > Stenella coeruleoalba. The sequence goes on from NC_137162.1 coordinate 71,102,268, forward strand.
GGGATTTTAATTTCCGAAGCTTCAAGTTCAAATCATGAGTCATCTTCTCCATCTCAATCACAATTCTGGTATACTTTTTATTAGCTAAAATGAATATTTCTTACTGCAGAGGAAAAGGAATAGTATCTAAGCAAATTGGCCCACTCACTGTTGAAAACTTAATCCAAACACATTTTGCTACCAACAGAAATAAACCTCACCCAATTTTGCAGTGTCTTTCAAGACAACAAAACGGCTTATCTTAAAACTCCCTTAACCATATTATGAATATATCGCATATCACCAATCCATATTACATTATTTTGATTCCAATAAGCCAGTCCAAATATTTAATGTGGATAGTTCTGAAGAGCAGAATTCTCTGCAGGTAACAACATGTGGACCAGAGCTGCCTGACAGGTAGGATCCCAGCTGTGAAACCAAATCCGATCCTCCACGTGACCTCCAGAAGGTTCCTGCCCCTGCCTTGCTTTTAGCCATTCAGTGGCTCTCCAGTACCTTCAGAAGAAAGGGTAGACCAGCAAGGCCCTCCAAGACCTGAATTCTTCTTTGCTCTTTAACCTTATTTATTACCACTCCCCATACAGAACCACTTCAAGTTTCCTGCACATGCCTTTTTATTCCATACCTCCATGGTTTTGCTCAAAATGCAAAATACCTTCTAATTCTCACCCTCCTTCTTCCTCCCTCCTCTGACCCTCCCTGCCTCTTCAACCTAAAACCCTAATCTTTCGAAACCGTGCGTAGCCATGCAATTCCTCTCCCAGGCATACACACATCAATGTTCCTAGCAGCTTTATTCATAATAGCCAAAAAGTGAAAACAACCCAATTGTCCATCAACTGATAAATAGATAAACGAAATAGGGTGTACCCATACAATGGAATATTATTTGGTACTAAAAAGGAATGAAGTAGTAACACATGCTATGACATGGATGAATCTTGAAAACATTATGCTAAATGAAAGAAGCCAGATACAAAGGACCACATATTGTATGATTCCATTTACGCTAAATGTCCAGAATAGGCAAATCTATAGAGACAGAAAGTATATTAGCGGCTGCCTAGGGATGGAGGGGTTGGGGGAAATGGGAAGTGATCGCTAATGCATACAGACTTACTTTTGGGGGGGGGTAACGAAAATGCTCTAAAATTGATTGTGGTGATGATTGCACAACTCTATGAACATACTAAAAGCCACTGAATTGTGTACTTCAAATGAGTGAATTATATGGTATATGAATTATCTATCAATAGCTGCTATTAAAACAATGCTCAGGGGCTTCTCTGCTGGTGCAGTGGTTGGGAATCCGCCTGCCAATGTAGGGGACACGGGTTCGATCCCTGCTCCGGGAAGATCCCACATGTCGTGGAGCAACTAAGCCCGTGTGCCACAACTACTGAGCCCACGTGCTGCAGCTACTGAAGCCTGCGCACCTAGAGCCCGTGCTCCATAACAAGAGAAGCCACCACAATGAGAAACCTGTGCACTGCAATGAAGACCCAATACAGCCAAAAGAAAAAAAAAAGGTACGTACATATGAACACTAAGACCTTATTAATTTCGATTATCCAATGAAGACTGAAATGGTCCAGTCTGAAACTGACCTATGAATTTTCTCTGAGGGTATATTTTGCCAAGCAAAATAACAGCATAAACAAAACTTGTAGGAGTTTGTTTAACCTACTTAGCAGGAAAGAAAAAAATTAAGGGCTTTATCGACTCTATTATTTCTTTTTTCCTTTTTTTTTTTTAGAAGATGTTGGGGGTAGGAGTTTATTAATTAATTTATTTATTTTTGCTGTGTTGGGTCTTCGTTTCTGTGCGAGGGCTTTCTCTAGTTGTGGAAAGCGGGGGCCACTTCTCATCGCGGTGCACGGGCCTCTCACTATCGCGGCTTCTCTTGCTGTGGAGCACAAGCTCCAGACGCGCAGGCTCAGTAGTTGTGGCTCACAGGCCTAGTTGCTCCGCGGCATGTGGGATCCTCCCAGGCCAGGGCTTGAACCCGTGTCCCCTGCATCGGCAGGCGGACTCTCAACCACTGCTCCACCAGGGAAGCCCTGGTTTCTTTCTTAATTCTTTTGGAGTTAGTATTTTCCTGATTTTTAATAGGGAGCATATATTACTTTTACAATCAGGATAAATAAAGGTCATTGAAACGAAAACAGTTCTTTTTTTTCTTTTTTTTTTTCCTCCAAAACAATTCTTTTTTGAGGCCACAACAGTGAGAGGCCCGTGTACTGCAAAAAAAAAAAAAAAAGAAAAAAGAAAGAAACCAAATCACCGGGATTGCATCACCAGCTCAGGGCATTTACTTAGAAGCCTCTGTACCCTCAGCTGGAGCTCCCGTAGCATCTGTAGCCCACGGGAGAAGCTGGGTCCTGCCTGGTCCTTTTTGATCAGCTCCCAGAAATTTGTACTCAACCAGGTCACCAGAGTTGGCACTAGAAAAAGCAGTTTTATCTCGTGTAAGCTCAGAGGGCTTTTGGAAGCCCAGATTTATATTTCCACCCCCTCATCACTTACAGGGTACCACGCCTCCCGTCTGTTTCGAATCCAGTGGCATTTCCTGGAATTCAACTGCCTTCCTCTCTCTACAGAGGAAGTGAACAGTTTAGAAACCTAGGCTCTCCAGAATGGGAGCTCAGTTATTGGCATAAATGTCTTTATACTGCTTCCCACGAGTGTAATTATCAAGTACCTTCTGTTTTGCTTCCGGTTTGTAGTACTTCATGTCAGACGTTTGACTCAGGTCAAGTTTCTGACCTTTTCCTTTTTTCTGTTTTTTTACACTTTTATTGGAATATAGTTGATTTACAATGTTGTGTTAGTTTCTGCTGTACAGCAAAGGGAATCAGTTATACATATACATATATCCATTCTTTTTTAGATTCTTTTCCCATATAGGTCATTACAGAGTATTGAGTAGAGTTCCCTGTGCTATACAGTAGACCCTTATTAGTTATCTATTTTATATATAATAGTGTGTATATGTCAGTCCTAATCTCTCTGACCTTTTCTTACATAACTTAGTTTTCCTTGGACTCAGACAGCTTTCAAACTCATTTGTCCTTGGGACACAGCACGGTGCAGTGGTTGTGTGAGTGTGAGTGTGAGTCTTACGACAGCACGCTGTGTGAGCGCTGCAATGGTGAAATAGGCACTTTGGTACCTAGCTGGTGGGGATGGTAAAGGATCCAGGTCTCTTGGAAGGTAATTTGGCACTAGCTATCAAAATTACAAATGCATACAGCCTTCAATTCAGTAATCCCATTTCTGGGAATGTATCCCACAGACAGACCTGCACACAGAGGAAATGAATGTGAGCTTCATCCTTATTGTAGCATTTATACGATTATTATGTTATTTATTATAATTATATATTATAGTACAATAGTATAATTGTATATTACAATATAATAATATAAGTATATATTACACTCTATATTCTATTGATACTATTATTGATATTTATTGTAGCATTCATATTATTATTATATTACTTTGTTATAATCATACATGATAATGGTATATTATATTATGGAATGTTGTATATAAGTGTATATTATTCTATTCTATATTATTATTATTACTCTAGCAAAAGATTTAGAAACAACAAAATATCCATCAGTAAAAGACGGATGGTTAAATATTACAGAACATCAGCATAATGGAGTGCTGTAGAGATGTTTAAAAAGTGAGAAAGTGGGAGTTCCCTGGTGGTCTAGTGGTTGGGATATGGCGCTCTCACTGCCATGACCTGGGCTCAGTCCCTGGTCGAGGAACTCAGATCTCGCAAGCTGCAGGGCACAGCCAAAAAAACCCAAAACCAACCAAACAGAAAAGTCTGAAAGCCCTCTATGTACTGATATAGTAGATATTTAATTCTATATACAGAAGATACATAATTCATATTATATGAAAGTGAATAGATTTTTTATAATATGTGATCTATATTATATATTCATGATGTATAATACCATATATATATATATATATCTGAGAAAGGCAGCTTGGAGAGAGGTTAAGAGCACAGAGTCTGGAGCCAGACTACCTAAGTCAGAAGCCTGACCCCACCTCTTCCCATCTGTGTGATCTTGGGCAACTCACTTAACCTCTCTGTGCCTTGATATAATCATCTATAAAATGGAGATAATAATAGCACTTATCTCATAGGGTTGATGAGAGTATTAAGTGAGTTAATATGCATCAAATGCTTAGAACTGGGTGTGGCACACAGCAGAGAAGAACCATATAAAAGTTAGTTACTTTTATATTCCATGAAGTGAAAAGAGCAAAGTTTGGAGGTGTATAATATGCTATGTTTTGTGTAAGAAATGGGAGAAAATAAGCACCCCTATTTGTGTTTGCTTTTCTTTGCACAGAACAGCATTAGAAAAATACTTACAGGAGGAGGGGGTGTAGTGCCAGACATAGATAGGAGAAACTTTTTAAGTGCATTTCTTTGAATGTCCTTTCAACTTTTTGAGCCACATGGATTTAATGCCTTTTCAAAAATATATATATATTGTTAGTTTTTTAAAAAAAGAAGTATGGGGCTTCCCTGGTGGCGCAGTGGTTGAGAGTCCGCCTGCCGATGCAGGGGACATGGGTTCGTGCCCCGGTCCGGGAAGATCCCACATGCCACGGAGCGGCTGGGCCCGTGAGCCATGGCCACTGGGCCTGCGCGACCAGAGCCTGTGCTCCGCAACGGGAGAGGCCACAACAGTGAGAGGCCCGCGTACCAAAAAAAAAAAAGAAGTATGAACCTCAGATTCATGACAGTCTGAACTCTGACTCTACCACTCACTAGCTCCAAAGCCTGGCACAAAATTTATGACTTCTCTGAGGCTGAGATTTCTTTCTGCATAAAAATCATATCCACCAGTAATTGAGATGCACCAGTAACATGTCTGGTGTAGGGCGGGCCCATGGCACGTGCTCAGGAAGTGTTAAAGGCCCCTGACTCCACTTGCTCTTCACGTCACTTTCTTCCAGGTGCCCCCAAAGACACTGATTCTCCTCCTCCAGCTGCTGGCATTCCAGAACCTGAGACCAGATTACCTGGAGATGGGAGAGGAAGGCCAGACTCTGGGATGAAATCAGAGCAGGGTTCAAATCCCAGCTAAGTGGATTATTACCAACAGCATGGACTTGAGCAAGTGGCCTCGGTTTCCTCATTTGTAAACTGAAGACAGTGACAGTGTCTCCATCTTGTAGGGTGACGGTAAGAACTAAACATGGTGTTTGTGACACACAGCTTAGCACAGAGGAGGCGCTGTGTCCGTGGAAGTGACTGTGACACGGAGGGCAGGAGGGGCTGGGAGAGACGGGGAATGGTGTTTGTTCCCAGCTCCCGCTCTCCCAGTGCTGTCGGTGCCTTCACTGCTGAAGGCCGGGTGCTAAGTCTTGCCCTCTTTAGCCTCCTGGGGGAGAGAGAGCGTCTGGGTTAAGAGGACACGTAATCATTCTCAATATGCAAACAAGGCAGATGAGACCCCAGCTCTCCAAGCATCTACACTCCTGTGGACCATAAACAAGCGAGCACAGAGAATTAGGATCATGTGTGTGGGCTGCTGCCTGAGTGAGATAGTTATAAAGGTAAATTGGAGAGCTCCAGGGGTTGGTTTAGGGTTTGACTATGCTTTTTGCAGATTGAAGATGTCCTGGTCTCCAGTTTTTTGAAAGATTGAGGACTTCAGACACGATATTCATCTAAGGAGAAGGAGGGGAGACTTCAAAATAGGAGGCAGTTTAAATCCTGTTTCCACCATTCACCTGGGCCTGTTCTCTCAATTGATGGAGTAGCAGTTGGGCTGGAAGGTAGCTGATTCTCCAGGTCCTGACACCAGGATCCGCTGCTCGATTTGGCATCAACCATAATATCTATGTGATGTCATTGCATAATATGATTTTTATGTCTTTGCAGACTTTACTGTTTTACTTTTCCTCTTGCTGAGAGCCATGTGCAGCTGTAAGTGTCATGGAGTCAGGTTTTTACTATCCTGAATGTGAAAGGCCACATTTCTGGCAAGATGTGGATAAGCAAAACCCCATGTGTGTCTATAAAACTAAATAGTACTTCCAAAGTATCTCCTAGTATGAGCCTGGGATGTTACCCAGGTTTTAAAATATATAATTTAAAATCCATGATCCTCTTGAGAAAAAATTCAGGAAAGTAAAATAAATCTGCTCTTTTATATACACATGCCTCAGGGAAAACAGAATTTTATGTAAATAGCTGCAGGTGGTGATGTAACAGTATTACAATAGCCCCTATCAATTCTTGGAGTTTTCCAAGTGTGCTCTGAACAAAGGCTCTGAGTCTTTGCAAATTCTGTTCCTTCTCCCTGGAGTACCCTCTCCCTTCCTCCCTACTGGTACCTAATTCACCTGAAAATTTTCTAATTTTCTTTCAGTTACAACCGAGACAACCCTTTCTCTGGGAAGAGATCTTCCTGTGCTCTCCCCCAAAGTGGGTTAGTTGCCCCTCCTCTGTGCTCTTTCAGCAACCTGAGTCTTTAGCAAATGATTTAAATAATCTTTACCACACTGTTTAAATAAAGTTCTTTTTTTGCCCTTGACTTCACAGGCACAGAATTGGTTGAAAAATAATCCTTGGTTTGTAATGCATTATCGTTGCTGGCCTATGCTTGGCCCTGTTTTATAGTTAAGTGTTTTCTTTTACCTCTGTATTTATTTGTAACCATATTGCCCAGTAGAAATATAATGGAAGACTCGTATGTAGCTTTAAATTTTCTAGTAGACCCCTTTTAAAAAGTATAAAGCAACGTATGGAATTAATTTTAACAATATATTTTATTTAACCCAATATAGCCAAAAGATTATTATGTCAATAAATAATATAAACATTATTAATGAGATATTTACATTCATTTTTTTCCATATGAAGCCTTCAAAATCTGGTCATATATTTTACATTTAGAGCATATATTGATTGGGTCTAGTCACATTTCAGATGATCAATAGTCTTATGTGGCCAGTGGCTACCATACTGGACAGCACAGATTTATAATATAGCCAAACTCCATGCACACATGACCAAAAACAAGAACTAAAATACTACCAATAACTTATGTCTACCTATAGATGCTTCCCTCATCCTGCTTCTTATCATCTGCTCTGTTGGCCCAACTAGAGGTCAAGTTCATGGAGGACAGAAGATGTATATTATATAGATGTTTATGTTTCATTATCTTCTCAAAGTGTGGTCCCTAGATGCTGCGAGTCCCTGAGACACTTTTATTTCAAAGTGTTTCTTATAATACTATTAAGCCGTCGTTTGCCTTTTTCATAGGCTGACATCTGCACAAATCACAAAAGCAATGGTGTGTAAAACCGCTGGCACCTTACCACAAATCAAGGTAGTAGCCCCATACAGCACTGGTAGTCATTGTAATCGTCAATGCCATGCACTTTCGGTTTTTTTAAAAAAGAAAGTTGCACTTAAAAAGTCCTTGATTGGGCTTCCCTGGTGGCGCAGTGGTTGAGAGTCCGCCTGCCGATGCAGGGACGTGGGTTCGTGCCCCGGTCCGGGAAGATCCCACGTGCCACGGAGCGGCTGGGCCCGTGAGCCATGGCCGCTGAGCCTGCGTGTCCGGAGCCTGTGCTCCGCCAACGGGAGAGGCCACAACAGTGAGCGGCCCGCATACCACAAAAGAAAAAAAAAAAAAGTCCTTGATTAAGCATTAAAATGTATTAATTTTATTAAATCTTGACTCTTGAATGCTCATCTTTTTAATATTCTGCGTGATAAATGGGGACACACATAAAGCACTTCTGCTGCACATCGACGTGCAAGTGTTGTCCCAGAAAAGCATTTGTGCCATTGTTTGAGCTGTGAGCTGAGCCAGTGGCTTTTTTCATGTAATACTGTTTTTACTTGAAAGAACAACTGACAGACAAACCATGATTATCCCGAGGTGGGAATTTAGTGGACATTTTCTCAAAATAAACAAAGTAAACCTGTCACTTCAAAGAAAACAACTCACAATATTTATTGACAATAATAAAAATTTGAGCTTTCAAGTGAAGACTCAAATTTTGGAAAATGTATATCTACCACTGTGAATTTCACAGCTTCTCAATATCTAAACAATTTTCCGGAGAAGTTGGTGGTGATATTAACAAATGTGAAAAATGTTTTGGTTGTTAGGTAAAGAAGTGACAACATTTGGAAGATACGTATAGCTCAGGGAGCCAGTATTTCCCAAATGGCCAGTGTATAATGTTAACAAAATCACTCACGGATAAAAGATCCACTCAAAGTGCAGGAGGAAACAGTGGATTTTAATGTAAGAGAGAACAAAGTGTTCACTGATGTGGTTTCAAATTTTATGCTGCAACTAACTTTTAGGAAGTTATACTTACTGAATTTTGCTATAGTATCAAAGATTATCCACAATCATTTGAAAACGCTACCAAGATATCCCTCCCTTTCCCAAATGCGTACGTGTTTTCTTTCTTTTCCTTCATATACTTTGAGCAAAAAACATATTGCAATAGATTGAATCCATATTGCAAGCAGATATGAGGATTCAGCTGCTCTCTATTAAGCCAAAATTAAAGAGGTTTGCAAAAATGTAAAACAATGACATTCTATTCACTTTTGTTTGGGAAAATATAGTTATTTTTCATAAAACGTATATTATTCATGTTTCTATGTAACAAGTTCAGTATTGTTATTTTATTGTTTTTTTAAATAAGTTTATTTACTTATTTATTTATTTACTTATGGCTGCCTTGGGTCTTCATTACTGTGCGCGGGCTTTCTCTAGCTGTGGAGAGTGGGGGGCTACTCTTCGTTGCAGTGCGCGGGCTTCTCATTGTGGTGGCTTCTCTTGTTGCGGAGCACAGGATCTAGGCATGTGGGCTTCAGTAGTTGTGGCTCGCAGGCTCTAGAGTATAGGCTCGGTAGTTGTGGCACACGGGCTTAGTTGCTCCGCGGCATGTGGGATCTTCCCAGACCAGGGCTCAAACCCGTGTCCCCTGCATTGGCAGGTGGATTCTTAAGCACTGTGCCACCAGGGAAGCCCTGTTATTTTTAAATAAATTAATAAGTTAAAAATTTTAAATTTCTGTTTTAATTTCTAATATAGTAAGTATTGATAAATATAACTAAAATAAAGCTCTGAGAGCCTCAATAATTTTTAAGAGTGTAACGTATTTCTGAGATGAGACCAGAAGTTTAAGAACCACCAGTCTAGCACATTTCCTATTCTATTCTATTCTATTCTATTCTATTCTATTCTATTTTGCTTACACATTGTATTGTGCTTACATATTATATTTTACTTGTATATTATATTTTGCTTACATATTATATGTGTTAATATAGAATATATTTTATAGCTTTCATAATATTTTACTATTATCTTAAAAAGTGATCAAAGTCAACATCACCGGTGATGGGACAAGTCAACATCATGTGCGTCCCATATAATGTACTGAGATAGACACAACATCTTTTCTATGGTATTCTTAACAAAAATGTACATCCTGAATCTAATCGTAAAGTAACTTCAGATAAACCCAAACACTGACATCTACCAAATATTTTACTTGTACTTTTAAAAAATGTCAATATATGAAAAAAATACAGGACTTCCCTGGCGGCGCAGTGGTTAAGAATCCGCCTGGCACACTACAACGAAGAGTAGCCCCTGCTCGCTGCAACTAGAGAAAGCCCGCGTGCAGCAACGAAGACCCAACACAGCCAGAAATAAATAGAAGTAAATAAATTTCAAAAAAAATTAAAAAATATGTACAAACAGGGACTTCCCTGGTGGCCCAGTGGTAAAGAATTCGCCTTCCAATGCAGGGGACGAGGGTTCGCTCCCTGGTCAAGAAACTAAGATCCCCATGCCGCGGGGCAACTAAGCCTGCGTGCCACAACTACTGAGCTCGCGCGCCTCAATGAGAGAGCCCGTGTGCTGAAAACTACAGAACCCATGCGCTCTGGAACCTGCGCGCCACAACGAGAGAGAAGCCTGCGCGGCACAATGAAGAGCCAGCGCACCACAACGAAAGATCCCAGTTGCCTCAGCGAAGATCCCGAGTGTTGCAACTAAGACCCGATGCAGCCAAAAAATAAAGAAAATAAAAATAAGTACTAAAAAAGAAGGCAATTAGACAATATTATTTTTTTAAAATACAAATAAAAACAAAGCAAAACCAAGAAATGGTTTCAGTTTAAACTAGCCTAAAAAGATATGACAAAGGAATGCCACCTATCATCTGGGGGTTTTTTACTATAAAATAATATTGGGCTTCCCTGGTGGCACAGTGGTTAAGAATCCGCCTGCCAGTGCAGGGGACATGGGTTTGAGCCTTGGTCCGGGAAGATTCCCACATGCCACAGAGCGACTAAGCCCGTGCACCACAACTACTGAGCCTGCACTCTAGAGCCCGCGAGCCACAACTACTGGGCCCGCGTGCCACAGCTACTGAAGCCTGCGTGCCTAGAGCCCGTGCTCTGCAACAAGAGCAGCCACCGCAATGAGAAGCCCTCACACCCCAATGAAGAGCCGCCCACGCTCGCCACAACTAGAGAAAGCCCGCACGCAGCAACAAAGACCCAATGCAGCCATAAATAAATGATAATAAATAAAATAAATACAAAAAATATTAATGGCAATTGGAAAAATCTGAATAAAGTCTGTAGATTAGAAAATAATAGTCACTGTTAATTTCTTGATCTGGATCATTGTACAGCGGTTATGTCAGAGAATGTTCTTGTTTTTAGGAAATACACCGTGAATAGGGGAAAGGTATCATTTCTGTTATTGACTCGGATGTTTCAGAAAACAATATGAGAGAGAGGGGGTCGGAGAGAAAAGAGCAAACATGGTAAAATAATATTTGGAATTTTGTAAAAGGAAGTTCAGAAATTCCTCGCATTATTAGTGCAATTTTTCTGTTAGTCCGAAATTGTCAAAATAAGGAGTTAAAAGGGAGAAAGTTTACTCAACAAATACACGAGTGAATCTTTTTCTAGATACTCCACTTTTTTCAGCTTCTGGATTTAGATGTAAGAAGGATTAAACGGAGGAAAACGAAAAGTCTCTTACAGACATAGAGAACAGACTTGTGGCTGCCAAGGGGGAGGGGAGGTGGGGGAGGAATGGATTGGGAGTTTGGGATTAGCAGATGCAAACTATTATATATAGGATGGCTAAACAATAAGGTCCTACTGTATAGCACAGGGAACTATCGATATATTCAATACCCTGTGATAAGCCATATGGAAAATAAAATGAAAATGAATATATATATGAGTCACTTTGCTGTATAGCAGAAATGAACACAACATTGCAAATCAATTATACTTCAATAAAATTTTTTTAAAAAACAAAACCAAAAAGTCTCTTAAGGTTATTATTATATCCTTACATTGCTTTAACAATAGGTGCTTAAAGTGCCTCCAAAATTTACCTCCCCCGTCATTTTTGTTAAAAGGGCCTTTAAACCCCAGAAATTGAGGTTTTCATTACATGCACTGCAAATTATTTTGTTCCTACTTTGATGTGGCAGGAAAGAGGATCCTTTGCCAGTCTCTAAGGCAACATGAAGAGGAAAGAGTAATTAGAGAATTACTGTTGGAAGAATTTAGAAAGGCGCTTGCGTCCCATCTTAGCTTTGGCCATCAGGAATTAGGACAGCCGGCAGGGAAGCTTAACCTCAGCGGCTCTCAGTTCCAGGAGGCTCTGGACCGCAGGGCCAGTGGGTGGGACGCCGGATCCGTGAATCTTCGTTCCACTCCTCTGGTCTGGAAGTGCACCGCTTGTGGCTTGACTGCTTTGAGGGTAAAAAAGGAGCTTGGGGCATCTAGGATTGGCTGAAAACGTGTGTGGTTAGGAGTCTAGCCCTGCGGATAATTAGAAGCAGATCCTGGAGTGAGGGAAGGTTTTGTGTTTGTGTTTTTTTCTTTTTAAAACAACACGCCCTCCGTCTTTTCTTAACAATTCAATTCTGCACAGGTCGCCTCGCCCGCCTCCCTCTAGCGGCCCCGAGGAGGATCGTCACAGCCGGAGGAGCCATTGTTTTGACCGTGGCTTCCTTGTTCGGACAAGGGTCGTGAGCATTGGTTTCTTGTTTTAAGAGCCAGCGCCCCGCTTCCCTGGTGGTGCAGTGGTTGAGAGTCCGCCTGGTTCGTGGCCCGGTCCGGGAAGATCCCACATGCCGCGGAGCGGCTGGGCCCGTGAGCCATGCCCGCTGAGCCTGCGCGTCCGGAGCCTGTGCTCCGCAATGGGAGCGGCCACACCACTGAGAGGCCCGCGTACCCGTCCCAGGAAAACTTGAAGAGGGACCCACTGGCACACACGGAGAATCCCCAAAGCCATACTTAGAAGAAAATACAGAGACCTTATCTCCTTATCACTCAAGGCCTGCAAGCCGTGCACACCCCGCCCAACTTCCTTTCTAACCTGCTCCCAAGCTCTATGGGCTTCCACCAACTGCTTTATTTTTACCGTGTAGCCAGCAGCACTCTCTGGCATTAGACTGTGTATCCATGTATCTGTTCATCGTCTGTCTTCCACTATACAATATAAGCTCCAGGAAGGCTGCTTTTTCTTTCTTGCTCTCTCCTCAACACCGATCGCCTGATACGTCTATTAGATTCCCATGACTGACCTAACAAGTCGCCACAAACCTGGTGGCTTAACACAACGGAAAGTTATTCTTTTACATTTCTGGGGGCGAGAAGTCTGAAATCAGTTTCATCGAGCCAGAATCAAGGTGTTAGCAAAGGCCACACTCCCTCCAGGGCCTGTAGGGGAGAATCGGTTCATTGCTTCTTGCAGTTTCTGGCGGCTGCTGGCAATTCTGAGCTTGTGGCTGTATCACTCCAGTCTTCAAGGCCACCTTCAAATCTCTCTCTGCCTTTCTCATAAGGTTACTTGTGATGGTGTTCACGGCCCACCCAGATAATCCAAGCTAGTCTCTTTGCATATCAGGAAATTGAGGTTCCTAAAGATTAAGTGACTGCCCATGGTCAGACAGGTAGGGGTCTCATAGACACAGGTTTGAATCCAGGCAGTCTGACTCCAGGGCCCTTCCACTACCCTGTACAGGAGTCTGATGGGCACTTGTGCATTTATGGGTTTTGCTTTATAGATGAGCCCAACTATCTATCCTTTACTAAGTCCTATTCTAGACACCACAGGGATACAAGGAGGTCAAGGATCGCGCCTTATCCTCCAGGATGTAGCCATTTATGTGGAAAGAAAAGGCATAAAGTTGGATAGTGGTTACCCGTGTGTGGTAAAGTGACTAAAAGAGTGTGAACGGGCTTCTGGGAGCCTGTAATGTCATTTGTTGACCTAGTGCTGGTTACAGTAGTGTGTGAAACAGTTTGGAAAAATTCATCACTATACACTTGTGATTTATGCGCTTTTCTTTGTGTATATTTTGAAAAAGGCATAAAATTAAGGCATAAAGGCAGGATTCTGGGAAATGCAGGGGCTTCGAGAGAGGCCATAAGGCAGTCTCTCCCACAGCACTGGATGTCTAGCTTTCTGACTAACTGCCTGACTAATAAAGGGCTGTGAAGTAGGAGGTGAGGAAGTGGAATTTTCTAGGGACTTTCCTATCAAAATTCCCAAGGTCAGCCCACCTCAGACTCAAGTTTGGCTGTAAAGCAGAGTTAAACAGACATTTTAAGTAACATTTAAAATGTTGCCAATAAGGATTAACTGCCCCCCCCAAAGAAATCTACTGTCACATAAATTTGGAAAATCCTAGGCTAAACAAATTTTGATCCCTTTCTTTGCTGCAGGACTTGTCAGAGCCTTTAGTATAGTAACATGACCTCTAAGTCTCCAAAAGGGAGATATATTTTGTATTTTTTTCCCCAAACTTATTTTACTATGGAATACTTTGTTTTCTTAACATTTTCAGGATTAATGTTCTAAGGAACAAATTTTGGGAAGTGCTATTGTAGAATCCTAATTTATAGATCCAATTCACCCAAAAATAATGGAGACCAAAAGTCATCTTTCAAAGCATTCCCTGAGGCCTTTCTAGGTTACTCTCACTGTCCCTCGACAAGCCATAAGAGCTGGTTCAAATGACTAAATAAAATATCCCATAACCTAAATGTCTGGATAAATGATGGGGCTGGGGGGGCACAGAGGACAACTGGGGAGCAGGGGAAGGTTAGGGTGCGAGTAGAAAAAATTACAATGACTTGAGTTCCAGATTATCCTGAAAAGTTGTAAGAGTGGTCTGGTTGAACAAAATGATTATTTACTATGAGGATGCAGGGCTTTCTCCCACAGCCAAAGAGTGGACTCTGGGACTCAAGGACAAGTTGGAACTGGACACCTGGATGCCACCAAGGCTCCCTCTCTGTCCTAAGTGCCCCCTTCATCCTTCAGTCTCTCAGGAGACCTATGTTTTTGCTTCTTGGCTGGCAAGATGGAAAATACAAGTTACCAGCAGTTCCAGAGTTTATGTGTCACTGTCCAGTCATGAGGAGTGAGACTCAACTGACTTAATCCCAATTCCTGAAAAAGGGATATTGGTCAGGCTGCTAGCCACTGGTGAGAACACTGGGTGGGTCACAGCGCATGCCACAGTCACACCGTGACCGTGTTGGGGGAGGGGTGCCGTATGGATGCCCACATCCAGGTGGGGAGCTGGGCAGATCACCCGAAAGATCACCCATCTTTTGGAACAAGGATCCATCCTGTGTACAGCTGCTTTGTAAAAGCACTTTCTCACCTTCTATGTACATAAAGAAATACGATTTTTTTTTTTTTTTTGATGACTCGGGAACTTTCAGTTCTTCAGAATCATGATGCAGAACAGTGGCTCTCCTCCCCTGACCTGTAGATGTCTCCTGTGGAAGGGACGCTGCAGACTGTGCTAGCCATTTCTGAAAATCATTTCACCCAAGTAACATGAGAGGAGCTTGCATTTTTTAAAGAATGATTTGTTTCTTTCCCCTAAAATTTGAGTCCATGGAGGGAAATTTGGTTAATTAAAACAATATTTGTTTTGGGAAACTGGTTGTTTAAAGCTTCACTGGGCAAGATTTCAGTTGTTTTCTGCTATTACATCCTCCATATTTAATGCCGTCGTTTTGAAAATGGATTGACTTCAGAAGTATTTTTCTCTTGCTTTGGAGACTTTGCACATTGGCCCAAATGGGGTTTTATTTTTCATTTTAATTTATACAGTATAAATATGATGTTGGACTTCTTTGGAGTTAACAGTTTCACTGTGCAGATGTTTCTTGAAAGCCTTTTCAATTCATAGTGTTGGTTAAAAAAAAAAAAATTTTATTTTATTAGCCTGGCTGCCTGCCAGGGGTAGGTGGGGAAACTGTTCCATTTTGCATAAAACTGTAAGATTTTCTTTCCTTGTGCTTTCCCCACCCCCAGCCAGCTACATGATTATTAGGATTAAAGATGCCATAGTGACATCTTGTGGTCAGCTGCCAGAGACACAGCAAACAGTGGTCATGGTGGGATGACAGAAGTGATCTGTTCATTCTCCCACAAGTATTTCTTGATTTATTTTATTTGCTTTTTATTTACCAGTTGGCTCAAATCACCCTAGATTTCCAGGTTGTTTTGCTTTACGGAAAGTATTGAACTTTACCCCCATAGGAAGGATAAACATGCTGTGTTCTGGAAGGGGAAAGAAGGACATAACTCTTACTTTTGGCTTTTTGTTGGACGCCCTCATGAAAACAATGTTGCACAAGTTATTCAATAATAACTCTGAAAAATACCCAAATCTTTTCCCTAAAAGGGGACGGGAAAGAGTGATTCTAAATAAGCTCTCATTCTTTATTCTAATTCTCAGCTTTCAGAAACTAACAGGCGGTGTGTTTACTTCACTTTTTAGTATTTAGATGAAAGCGTATAAATAATAACCCTCCAATCTTTATTTCCTCTCCCTAACTAGTGTCAATGGAGATAAAAATCTGCTTGCATAAGTCTTGACTTTTAAAAGAAAAATGTAGCAAATATTATGCAGAAATTTAAAAAATTATGTTTATCAGAAATTTTGTAAAACGTAGAAGATATGATGTAATGTTAAAAGAGCAAAACACCAAGTTATATATCAGTTGAGGTCCTATATACATATCAATGTGAAAATCAGCGTGGGTGTAGAAGTCTACACAAGTGTGGATGTAAATGTCAATGTCAAGGTCCATGTGGAGGAGGGCATAGATGCAGAAACAAGCCCAGAAAAAAACATATATACTAACAAACATTTTCTGTTTCATAGTATTATAACTAATATTTACTTTCTTATGCTGTTCTCGATTATCTATGTTTTCTTGACTGAACATATATTAAAATCATAATCAGGAAAAATACTTGGTACTTTTTTTTTAAGGATCAATGTTCTGTTTGTTCATATGTAAAATATCTCCATTTCAGGATGACACAGAAACATGAAAAAAATTCCTGCAAAGTGAGACGCATAGCAATGCACTGAGATGAGGGAACCGGAGTGAATCATAGACCAAGATCAAAGTCACTCAGGGAGAGCTAAAATACTTGGCATTCCAGAAACCTAAAGGTCTGTCCTGTCTCTTAGGTGCCTTCCTTGTGGAGCTGAGGATACGGGGTCTCTCTGGTGTAGGGGGCCACTCTCTGCAGGAGAGGTTTGCCAAGGCCTCCAGAGAAACTGTGAAACAGTTCAAGTTTGTCTTTGGTGCAAAATGTGCATCTCTTTTTTCGTACCTAATGTATACCAGGTGCTTTGCTAGAATCTTGACATATGTTAGTACTAAGATTGACAATTCTCCAAGGTATCTATAAAAGTGAGAAAAGTGAGAGTTGGAGAAATTAAGTGCCCCAAATCACACAACTGGTCGGACTGGGATTTGAATTCTCAGTGGGCTCTAAAGCCCCTCCTCTATACACTACACCTGGCTCTCACTGCCCTTTTCAGCAGATGAAATACTTTACACACACCTTTAGTGTCTCAGATCTCCAGAATCATAAAAGCAAATTCCTTTAGAAGCCATTGAAATATATCCTGAGAAGAACCCCTGGCAGGTGCCCCTCAAATTCCACTGTTACGGTGAACACATTTATCCACGTGCTCCTCATGTTTCCATAGGAGAAGAGGTTTTCTTCTCCACTCCCCCCAAAAAAGAGTGGTAAATCCTTCTGGTTGCCTCTCTTCCCCATCACTCACTCGACCCCCTAGGGAGAGGAGTGTGATATTTCAGTGGTGATACTTTTGAGAGTCTAACAGCCTTTGGATCACATGAACCAAGGGGCAGGACCCCTGACTGTAAAGGTAACACATACAGCCAACAGTCCCCTCTTTGTTAACCAATGTGTTATACAAAGCCAATAAAATATTAACTTTTCACATTAAATAAGTTAATTCTAAAGTTTAGTTGGAAAAACAAACAGGCAAAAGTAGTCGAGAAAATTCTGAAAAAGAATAATTACCAGATTTTTTCCAAACCAGAAATCAAAGCATATTATAAAGCTATAGTGATTAAAAGTGTATAGTGCTGATACATGAATAGACCAAGAGATCAATGAAAGAGAATTAAAAGTCCATAAATAGACCTAAGAGCATGTGGAAGTTTAGTATGTGATAAATTTAGTATAGCTTAAAGAACAGCATCTCAAATCCATGGAGAAAAGATACGTTTTTCAATTAAAGGCTTTAGGACAACTAGATGGCTATCTAAAATAAAGTTGGATCCCATACCTCACAACTTCACCAGGAAAAATTCCGAGTGGTACAAAAATTTAAATGTAAAAAAGAATAGCATATGACAAGTGACATAAGAAACCATGGGAGAATTATTTAATAATCTCAGAGGGCAGCATATCTTTGCATTTATGACACACACGAAACACAGAAGTCACAACATTCCGCAGAAAAAATCAAAGACAAATGACAAAACTGGAAGGAAAAAATATTTGTAATAGGCACAATGCTAATTTTTCTAAATATATAAAGAATTCCTAAAAATCAACAGGAACAAACCAATGGCCCAATTAAAAACTAGACAAATGATTTGCAGCAACATGGATGGACCTAGAGATTATCATACTAAGTGATGTAAGTCAGAAAGAGAAAGACAAATATATCACTTATATGTGAAATCTAAAAAAATGATACAAATGAACTGATCTACAAAACAGAAATCGACTCACAGACATAGAAAACAAACTTAAAGTTACCAAAGTGGCAAGTGGGGAGGGATAAATTAGGACCTGGGGATTAACAGATACACACTACTATATACAAAATAGATAAACAACAAGGACCTACTGTATATTCAATATCTTGTAATAACCTATAATGGAAAAGAATCTGAAAAAGAATGTGTATATATATATATATTTATATATATATATATATAAATATATATATATATATATATTTATATATATATATATATTTATATATATATATATATATACACACACACATATGTATACACACACACATATATACACACACACATATGTATAAGTGGATCAATTTGCTGTACACCAGAAACTAACACAACATTATAAATCAACTATATGTCAATATAAGTAAATACATAAATAAATTTTAAAATAGGCAAATGATATGAACCAACTCTTCCCAGCACAGAAAAGACAGAAGTTTCGGGCTTCCCTGGTTGCGCAGTGGTTAAGAATCCGCCTGCCAATGCAGGGGACACGGGTTCGAGCCCTGGTCTGGGAAGATCCCACATGCCGTGGAGCAACTAAGCCCACGAGCCACAACTACTGAGCCCGTGTGCCACAACTACTGAAGCTTGCGCGCCTAGAGCCCGTGCTCCGCAACAAGAGAAGCCACCGCAATGAGAAACCCATGCACCACAACAAAGAGTAGCCCTGCTTGCTGCAACTAGAGAAAGCCCGTGTGCAGCAACAAAGACTCAACGCAGCCAAAAATAAAATAAATAAATAAATTTATAAAAAAAAAAAAAGAAAAAAGAAAAGACAGAAGTTTCTTAAAACATCTGAAAAGGGGTTCAACGTCACTCACAATTGGAGAGACGTACTTTACAACTATCAGGGAGCGTCGTTTTGCACCCGGCCCGTTGGCAGACCTGAGACTTTGGTAGGAGACTGTGCTGGTGAGGTTGTGAGGAAAGAGGTCTGCTCCTACACTGCTGGTAGAAATGGAAATTAGAACAGCCCCTGTGAAGGGCAGTCTGTGAATGCCCATATCCTTTGACACAGCCATTCCACTCCCAGGAATTTATAGAACAAAAGATGCTCCCGTATGTAAAATGACTTAGGTACACGGTCATTCATTGCGGCAATGTTTAAACACCAAAAAGCTGAAAACATCAACCGAATATTGGTTAAGTAAGTTATAATACACCCACCTAAAAGGCTACCACGCAGCTATAAAAGAAGAAAAGGATGACATTCGTTATGTGTGGATATAGATCATCTCCATGAGATATTGTTAAGGTAAAATCCAGGGCTTAAAAGTGCATAGACTGTGCTATCATCTTGTGTTACAAATCAAAAAAGGAACGCAAAAAAAAAAAAAAAAAAAAAAAGGAACGCACTGAATATACATATCTGCTGATGTTTACATAATCTCTCGCTTGAAGAAGTGCTAACTGTGTTTAGTTAAATAGCCAGAAAGAATGACCTCTGAATGTCTCAAACTCACTCAACATGGTGAGACCTTCGTGATGGTCAGGGCTATGCTCTCCACCCAAAGGTCAGGGGAGACCAATAGCTGAGGCGTGAACAGTACCCTCAGGGAGGCCCGAGCACTCCAACTACCGTGTCCTCCCCAGAATGGGGGGATCTTTTCAAACCATGCGGACACTTTTTTCTTAATTAATTGATACAAATCTGATACATTGATACATTCTCGTCAACAACATATTTACACTCGTTTTAAGATAAAAATAACGATTTATTTTTCCCCAAGGAAGATGCACCATATTGGGGCTGAGGTCTCAGATACTCACAGATATATGGTGGTCTTCACCCAGTTTTGGCAGCAAGAGAGAATCACTTGGGATCCATGCTCACATCTTTAACTACCCAACATTTTATGCTTGATCTTTCCTCCTGACTTCCAAATAATAACAAAAATAACAGATTTTTTGCACGCCAGGCATTTTGATTAGATGCTCACGGCAATCCTAGGATGTGAAGATCATTATTATCCTCACTTTAAAAACACGGAAGCTGGACTTCCCTGGTGGCGCAGTGGTTAAGAATCCGTCTGCCAATGCAGGGGACACGGGTTCAAGCCCTGGTCCGGGAAGATCTCACAGGCTGCAGAGCAACTAAGCCCGTGCGCCACAACTACTGAGCCTGTGCTCTAGAGGCCACGAGCCACGACGACTGAGCCCGCGTGCCACAACTACTGAAGACCATGCGCCTAGATCCCGTGCTTCACAAGAGAAGCCGCCGCAATGAGAAGCCCGCGCACCGCAACGAAGAGTAGCCCCCGCTCACCGCAACTAGAGAAAGCCTGCGCGCAGCAGCGGAGACCCAACGCAGCCAAAAATAAAAAATTAAAATTAAAAAAAAAATAAAAACGCGGAAGCTGAGGCTCAGAGGGTTAAACGCTTGCACAGCATCACACAAGCTAAAAAGCAGAAAGGCTGAAGTTCCACCACAGATGGATCGGATGACAAAGTTATTTCTCTTTAACTGTATCAAGCAACTTTCAATTCTCTCTGCACTGTTATTTTTTGGGTTTTTTTTTTTTTAATTTATTTTTGGCTGTGTTGGGTCTTCGTTGCAGTGCATAGGCTTCTCAATGTGATGGCTTCTCTTGTTGTGGAGCATGGGCTCTAGGCGCACGGGCTTCAGTAGTTGTGGCACGTGGGCTCAGTAGTTGTGGCTCACAGGCTCTAGAGCACAGGCTCAGTAGTTGTGGCGCACGGGCTTAGTTGCTCCGCAGCATGTGGGATCTTCCCGGAACAGGACTTGAACACGTGTCCCCTGCATTGGCAGGCGGATTTAACCACTGCGCCACGAGGGAAGCCCTGCACTGTTCCTTAATGCCTTCTTTATTTGGTTCTCTTTCTAGTGGTCCTCTATGACATGTTAAACCTTATACGCTCCTCTGGCTTCAATGTCTACAAATTCTAGTGGTTCTCAATCCGAGCTGCACATTGGACTCTCTCGGAGAGATATTAAAACATACCCACCAGAACTCACCCACAGATACTTTGTTTTCATTGGTCTGGGATGGGATCTAGGAATCAGTGTCTTCAACCCCTTCCTCCACTCCATGTGTGTTTTATTCAACTTTGCATCCCCAGTGCCTAGTAGGCACTCACTAAATATTTGTTAAATGAATGAATGAATAGATGATGAATGAATGAAAGAAGGAAGGAAGGAACGAACGAACGAACAAACTTCCGGGTAAGGTAGGAGCCAAAATTGTTTTTGACAATAAAGCAAGAGCAGTTCTGAAAGCCCTAGGCTAGGTCATAAATGCAGAGTCATTTTGATCTCCTTCTGGGGCGCTGGAGAAGGAGGAAGCTGCATCCCTGTAACCCGCTCCATTTCCACACAATGGAAAACTATAAATAGCAGCCCTGAATCACATGAGGGTTATGTAATATAAGGTTCACAGAACAGGCTGCCTTTATCACTCAGGCTTAAGTTGCACTGAAATGGAAACTCAGCTGATGCCCTATGTATTAGTTTCTCCAAAAGATGAAAGTCTCTGGCATTTGCCCAGACCATCTATTTCCATTGCCCAGGTTTGAGGCCGGTTGCCAGGGCCTGTCTTGATAAGGAATTCCTGCTGTCTTTCCAGATAACAAGTAGGCAATTTCAGCAGAAGAATTATTTTTATTTGCAAAGATAAGACCAGAATTTCCCCTGATCAAGTGAAAAGGCCGTGTATATCAGCTTTTCAGACACTTGGGAACACTGGATCATAGCCTCCAGTGAGAAGGTAGATATGCCACACTCGTGTGTACAGTTCCGGAGAGGTCACCCCTGCTTGTTCCCGTAGAGATTTGCCGATCATCTGAAATCCTTTGGTGAGACACTCGAATCCACTGTGCGCCATTTAGAATGGGTTTGTCATCCTCTATAAAATGATAAGGTGGGCTTCCCTGGTGGCACAGTGGTTGGGAGTCTGCCTGCCGATGCAGGGGACGCGGGTTCGTGCCCCGGTCCGGGAAGATCCCACATGCCGCGGAGCGGCTGGGCCCGTGAGCCATGGCCGCTGGGCCTGCGTGCCCGGAGCCTGTGCTTCGCAACGGGAGAGGCCACAACACTGAGAGACCCAAGTAGCGCAAAAAAAAAAAAAAAAAAAAGATAAGGTACCTCGCCTGCCTAGGAAAGGGATCCCTGAGCTACTTCTGAATACACAATTGATTCTCACTG
This sequence comes from Stenella coeruleoalba, assembly GCF_951394435.1. Lineage (NCBI taxonomy): Eukaryota > Metazoa > Chordata > Mammalia > Artiodactyla > Delphinidae > Stenella > Stenella coeruleoalba. Next base: position 71,124,626 of record NC_137162.1, read on the forward strand.
GTTAATAAAGGGGGACTTTGGAATAAATGTTTCCATGAGCCAAAGCGTAAGGATGTGGTGGCAGAGATGGGCACCCACATTCTCCTTTTCTTCTTCAACGCCCAACTAGCCCTCATTTCCCATCCTGGCTTGCAGTTAGGCATGGCCATGTGACCGTGTCTTAGACGATGGAATGTGACAAGTGAGGTGTGCCGTGTCCACACCTGGCCAGGCACATTGCTCCATGTTTTCATCCGCCTTCTGGATGGCTGGTGTGGAGACGCCTGCTAGGGCAATTCTGGAAGCCATGGGATGAAGATGCTAGAGCGTCGCCGGTCTGGGTCCCTGAACGACTGCCTATAGGAGAGTCATCCTGTCATCCTTTTCATTACCCAGTGCTCTCATCAGAGCAAGAAATACACTTCTTGGAAATTCCCTGGCGGTCCAGTGGTTAGGACTTGACACCTCCACTGCAGGGGGCACAAGTTCAATCCCTGGTCGGGGAACTAAGATCCCACAAGCCACGCGGCGTAGCCAAAAAAAATAAAATAAAATAAAACTTCTCTGTGTTTGTGCCATTTTACACTATAGGCAGTGAGCCTTCCCTACCTAATTATAGATGTCATGAACGTGTCATTACACTTTAGCATCAAGGACAGGAAGCCCTCATTTGCTTTGGAAGAAAAGATCCCCACAGAATGGCTTACTCAAAACAATTCTGCCAGACTGCCTTTGCCCCCACGTGGCCCTGAGAGTTGATAAGCTCAGAATTCTTGTCTGAAACCAGATGGGGATGTTTGCAGGGATCATCTGGCTTACCTCTAACGTGGATGAGCAATTTTTCCAAATTTCATCTCAAAACACAGACACTCCATGCAAGGACTTTAGCAAAGGCCTGAACTGGAAGAAAGGGATACTTCAAGTAAAATTCACATTGCACAACAGATGGGTCTCTGGAACAGTTGATCAAAATTGAAATTTTGATCAAACTGATCATATGTCAAGAAAATAAAAAAGAATTTTTTAAGACCTTTTTGCAATTCAAATAATCACATTCCCCACCTAAGTACTTTTTGAAATATCATAGACTAGTAATTCTTTTAGTGAAACAACCTCTATTTTTCAGAAGCTGTAATGATTTCCACGATATCACTGAAGCGAGAGCGGAGGTGGAGTGGAGAAAGAAGAAAATAGAACACTTAGATGAAAGTGAAAATGGTCCTCAGCCCAGAAATCCACTACGGTACAGCAGAAAGGATTCCTGGGCAAGAAAGTAGGCAAAGAGTGTTCGATGCCCAGACACTGGATAAGTGAGCAGAACTCGTTGGTGAAGTTGGTAGAATGCTCTAGAATTCCATTCCAGAGATAGAATGCTAATGATAGAGGATGCTTGCTTGGTATCCATTGCCAAACGTAAATGTCTGGCAATAGAAGAGAGGGGAACTCGGGCCCCAACCAATTCCCTTCCAACTCCAGATCAGGGGCAGGAGGGAAGGGGGTTGATAAAGCACGGTGCTTACTTGGGAAAAGAGGTGAAGACTCAGTCTGCAGAAGAGCTCCAACATCAAATAAACAGAAAGCGAGTTCTCCAAGTATAAGGGGAAAAAGTACGCTCTTAAGATTCAAGATCCTGGCAGGAAGGAAGGGATTACTGAGCTAAGAAGAAATCTATCCTTCCTCTGTGTAAGAGAGAAGGTCTGGCACAGACTGTAAGACCTCACTCAAACTCTACTGCTCTAGAAACTTTGTATAAGTCTCTCCTCAGCCATCAGGCCAAATCTGAACCCAGTGACTTTGGAAAGCTCCCCAGATGAGCCTTTCAGCAGGGTTTTATATACTGCTGAGAAAGAAGAGGCAGTGTAGCTGTGGCTGTAGAGCAGGGAAACCCAAATTCTTGACTGCCCCCCCATCGATAAAACACTATTGAGCACATGACATATGTGTAGTTATGGATTCAGAAAGTATATATGTGCACTACTGCATGTAACACTAACATATTGTACATTATGGAAAACACATTCCCAATAAAAGAAATGTTACAAGGATACATCAAAATATTTTCTTTTTGCACCCCATGTGGGCTGTCTTGTACATGTTGGACTCTACCACCTTCAATCTTGGTCCTGGAACAGAGCCCTTATCTTCACAGGGGTGACTATGGTATGAAAAAGAGAATAATGCCGCACTCAAGTCTGTTGCCCAAGTAACTAAAAGAGTCACGTGGAAATGGAACTCCTTAAGGGGCTAACTCAGGTTTCATTTCTAGGGCTAGCAGGGCGCCCTAGGACACCAAGGACATGCTGGGTCCTCAGTGATGCTTGTTGAATTCAAACATGATCGAGTAAATGACTGAACAATCGAACGAATGCATGACAAACATTTTTAAGCTACAGGAGAAACACAATATTTAAGGCGTAATTCTCACTTGTCAATGAAAAATTTCCATTGCTGGAGGAGTGCACATCTGCCTGGCCTACGGTCTGGAATTCCCAGGACCAGAAATCAGCTAAGGTTCTTTCCAATTTCTCACCAGGAGTTTTTCTTCGAAGGCCTTTGAGGTCTAGGTGGGTGCCACAGAGGCCAGAAGAAGACCAAGTAAGGCAACAGGGAGAAGTGATGGAAACTGGCTAAATGAAGGATGATGCATAGGGCCTGATGAGGGTGATCATATTTGCCTCTGTTAGGCCAGGTGTTTTCTTCTCTGGGTGTCTAATGGTTTTGTGACTCGTCTCATCAGCTACATTGCAAACCTAAACAGGTCTGGGGACATAGGGTGTTTCTTCTTTCTTCCGTCCCCTCCATGGTCTGGTGGAATGAGAACTAGACTTGGAATCCAAACCTACAAGTCTCCTACCCAAGTAGCTAGATGGCCTTAGACAAGACACTTAACCTCTGTGATCCTCAGTTTCCTTATCCAGCCAATAAGAATAGTACTACCTCACTCAACGGGCTGTTCAAAAGAGCAAAGAAGACTTTTGCAAACTGTGGTACTGTATACAAATGTAAGGAATTACTACTATAATTAAAGTAGAGAATAAATACGTGTTGAAACGCCTTGAACTGAGTAGAGAGGTGATGCAATTCTTTACACTAGGCAAAAAATCAATATGTGCCTCTACTTAAGACTCCTTTTAAAAATAACACGTATAGAGAATATATATATACACATAGAAAAAAATTTAAATATACATATATATAGAGAGAGAGCAAACTAATGCATACATCAACACATCACATTATTGTCACCAATGAATTGGAAATATCGAACACTTGTGATTTTATGGTAAATAAACAAGCATTGATTAATGTTTTTCCATTTTACAGTTTAAAATCTATGTTAGGGCTTCCCTGGTGGCGCAGTGGTTGAGGGTCTGTCTGCCGATGCAGGGGACACGGGTTCGTGCCCCGGTCCGGGAAGATCCCACATGCCGCGGAGCGGCTGGGCCCGTGAGCCATGGCCGCTGAGCCTGCGCGTCCGGAGCCTGTGCTCCGCAACGGGAGAGGCCACAACAGTGAGAGGCCCGCGTACCGCAAAAAAAAATTAAAAAAAAAAAATATATATATATATGTTAATTGTATATGTGTTTTATTGGGACATGCAATATACCCATTATAAAGTATTGTATCCTAAACACCATAATGGTGATCACTGGAATCTTTCTGCTAGTAGAATTACTCTTACATTTTATTTTCTTCTTTGTGCTTTTCTCTATTTTCCAAATTTTCTTTAATAAACACATCACACAAAAAAAAAAAAATAAATAAACACATCACACAACTTTTTTTTTCTGATTCTGAAGTATTTAAAAAGAAAAAAAAATCACCCTTTTATACCTGACTTACATCTGTCTTGGACTGGTGGGTGACCACAGACTTTTGTAAGGAAATTTGCAAATGATAAGATAAGGAGGGAATTCCCTGGCGGTCCAGTGGTCAGGACACCACGCCTAATCTGTCTGTATATGCTGTTTTGGGGTAAAAACAGAGAGGTATAACAATATACATTCATATTTACTTGCATAAAGAAAATATCGGGGGGAAGGAGAGGTGGGAACCCAGATGACGAGGGCAAGAAAGAAGCAGGGCTTTGTGTACTTTTCGTTATACTGCTTGAATTTTTAAAATATCATGTGCAAGTAATAACCAGCCTAAAATGCACATGTTAGAAGAGCTCCTGACCTTTGTTCTGGGGAGTCAGGCCTCACAGTGCGTCTGTGCTACAGGCTGCCGTCCCCAGTGGAGAGATGGCTGTGCGGGCCTGGGCGGCGTGCAGGCGCCAGGCTGGTCCTGGGCTGGCCCTCCTCAGCCTGCCGTGTAGTCATGCTTAAGATTTATCTGCTTCCCGTGGCAGCGCGAGGCCCCGGCCGCACACTGCCTCTGTTCTCTGCTCCAGCCCAGCATGGCTCTTGGTTGCCAGTTGGTCACATTGAACGTAGCTGGCTATGTTTCAGGGACTCACCCTGTTCAATACACTTTCCACGCCAGGCTCAGTACAAATTAAAAAACAAACAAACAAAAAAACACGTTCCCTTTATAGGCTTGCGTTCAGCTGAGTCTGAGATACAGTTGGGCTAGAAAAGCCTGGGAGGTGCCCCCAGTGCGGCCAGGCCCCCTCCATGCTCCCACGTAGGACGGATCTGCAGCAAAAAGAGCCTCAGACTTCCTCCCGGGAGTCTATTTACTCTAATGGGAAATGCTGACATAGGGTTCCTGACTAGCCAACTGCAAGCTGCCTTCTGCACATGCTCTGTCGAGGGGATGTGGGTTGCAGAATTTTGCCAATACAGGTAGGCTGGTCACATCTGGTGGCCCTCATCTGATCAGCAATGTTCTGTAAAACTCAGGGAAACATGAAAACTTTGTGAAAACTACATTACAATTAGAAACGTCTGTCCACGAGAACATACTATTGAAAAAAATGGCAAGACGAGACAAGGAATGGGAGAAGGTATTTACCACACGTATAGCCAACAAAGAATTAGTATGTAGAACATAAGTAACTCCTATAAATCAGTAAGAACCAAACAATCAAAAAATAGGCAAACAAGCAGTACGCTCCGTGGTCCCACGGATCTCTCTTGCTGCAACGGCGTTTGGAGGCCACAGACCCAGGGACGCCCCTCGCTCCAGCCTCCGACTACCCTCCAACGTTTCTTCCAGTCGCAACCCTCAGAATCAGCAGTTCAGGATCCTTGGCCTCGGGACCCGCCAACACCCTTTTTTGAGCTTAACTCCTTATTACGAACCAACCGTGAGCTCCCAAATTGGTCAGAATGATTCCACCGAGGTGGAGGCCATTGTCCACCGCCTGGTCAACCTGCATCTGCGGACCTCCTACACCTACCTCTCTCAGGGCTTCTATTTCCACCGCAAGGATGTGGCTCTGGAGGGCGTGGGCCACGTTTTCCGCAAATCAGCCAACGAGAAGCGGGAAGGCTCCCGGTGTCTCTTGAAAATGCAAAACCAGCGCAGTGGCTGCGCCCTCTTCCAGACGTGCAGAAGGCACCCCAAGATGAGTGGGGTAAAACCCAGGACGCTATGGAAGCCGCCATGCTCATGGAGAAGAACCTGAGCTAGGCCATTTTGGACCTGCGTGCCCTGGCTTCTGCCCACGCAGACTCCCACCTGTGTGACTTCCAGGAGAGCACACGTCCTAGATGAGCAGGTGAAACTTATCAAGAACATGGGCGACCACCTGACCAACTACCGCAGGCTGGCTGGCGCCAGGCTGGGCTGGGCGATTATCTCTTCGAAAGGCTCACCCTCAAGTACCACTAGGAGCCGACCAAAGCCCAGCGACCTTTGAGGAGCCCTCTGGTGTCAGGGCTTCTGCCTGAAGCCCTTCTCTGCAGCCAGTAGGCAGCTTTTTAACTACCCTGGAGCCCTCTCCCAAGCCCTGGACCAAGTGGAAACAATAAAGCTTTTTTGCAGGGAAAAAAAAAAGGCAAACAATTTTATACCTCTTAGGTAGTTAGAGGTGGAATGGCTCGGTCATACTTTGTGGTATATTTCCCTTTTTAAGGAACCAACAAAATTTTCTGAAAAATGGTTGCTAGTATGCAGAAATGCAATATATTTTTCATACTGATATTATATTCTGTAGTCTTGTAAAACTCATTTATTGGTTCTAGGTTTTTTTGTAGATTCCATAGGATTATCTATGTTGATGATCATGTTGTATGCAAATAAAGACAGTTTTATTTCTAAAGCCAAGCAAGCAATTTACCAAAGGAAAACCTGGATGGTCAATAATATATAGAAAGACCCTCAGTCTCAAGGAAAGAAAACTAAAACTTCAGTGAAATATTGTTTCGGACTAATTAGATTAGCAAAATTGTAAAAGTCTGACAATCTTATTTATTTATTTATGGCTGTGTTGGGTCTTCACTGCTGCGCGCGGACTTTCTCTAGTTGCAGTGAGTGGGGGTTACTCTTCGTTGCGGTGCGCTGGCTTCTCATTGCCGGTGGCTTCTCTTGTTTCAGAGCACGGGCTCTAGGCACGCAGGCTTCTGTAGTTGTGGCTCGCGGGCTCTAGAGCGCAGGCTTCAGTACAGTAGTTGTGGCACACAGGCTTAGTTGCTCTGTGGCATGTGGGATCTTCCCGGACCAGGGCTCGAACCCGTGTCCCCTGCATTGGCAGGCGGATTCTTAACCACTGTGTCACCAGGGAAGCCATGACAATTCTTAATATTGGTTATTAAAACAATGGGAACACATACACTGTTGCTAGAAGCGTTAGTAGGTGTACCCACTTTGGAGAGCAATTTGGAGTTGAAGATATGCACAACCTATATATTAGGATGTAACTGGAAAAGAAAATCCATTCCAGGTCTTGAAACAGAAGGAATTTAATCAAAGGAATGGTGACCTGTGGATTGAAAGAGCTGGGAAGTCAAACAGCAAACAGTGAGGCAACCAGGGACCAGCCATTTCAGGAACTCACTCCCATCTCAGTCTATTGAGACAAAAGACTGAGGCTACAGAAGACCAGGAGTTAGTTGGGGTCTCTGGGCAGAAGCTAGAACCAGGGTGGACCTGTGGGATGGGAGCCGGAGGTGCAGAAGCGACATCATCTGAGCAAGAGGCAGATATGCACTCTGACTTCTCTCTCCCGCCAGCGCCTCCCATTGGCTAAGCCCAGAAGCAAGCCAGGGGACACGGGAATCTGGGAAATGCAACCTATGGGGGTCAGGTCCCTGAGATACAGAACAGAGCAGGGGAAGGACACGGAATGGGTCTGTAACCCCTACAAAAAAAGCCCTTGCACACTAGCAGATGGAGACATATATAATAAAACTTATAGCAGCGCTGTTCATAACACCAAAACAGGAGAAACAAGTGTCTATTAATAGAAGAGATGAATAAATTATAGTAGAGTCATACAATGGAATGCTGTAGTAAAAGCAAATGAACTATAGCTACATTTATCAACATGGATGAATCTCACAAAGCCAAACAAAATAAATAAATGTCAGAATCTTTAATATTTATGTAAGGCGTAAAAGCATGCAATATGATGATGATGATGAAGATAGATATGTTGTAAAAGTATAAAGAAAAGTTGAAAAAGTGTAAGGAAATACATCTTTTTGAAAAAGAAAGGGAGATGTGGACAGAAAGAGATATGCTGTGGGTTTTACATGTAATAATAATGACACTGGGTAATGGGTACACGGGGCCGCTGTATATTGCCATTGACAGTTACCTTGACTTTACAAAGGGGCCTGGAGGAGCGTGAGTCTGAGTGGCTGTTCTACATGGCAGGAAGAGACTCCACTAGCTTTGATTGGAGGCAGAGCTTGATGCCATTTGGCGAATGCAGACTGGCCCCAGAAACCCCTTCCAGCTCTCTCCCCTTGGACCCAATCCAATTAGGCAAACAACCCTCGACCCCGCGAGCTCTAGCCATGCGCTTTGGTCCCATCCCAGCGGCACCCTCCTGACTGTCCTGCAGATATCGTGGGTAGGAGCTACGCTCCCGGTAAGTCTTCAGTGTTAGCTTCTCAGCCCCTCCGGCGGGCACTGGTTCTGTGTCTCACCATGGCAGGAAACACGTGTCAGAGCTCTTCAAGGGTCCCTGTGAACCGTCCCCGCCACTAGACTTGGGTTAGTTAGACGGTAGCATTCCCAAGCATAGCCCAGCTCTCCAAAGATCACCATCCCCCAAATCTCTCTTCTCTACTCTAAGCTTTTTCACTTTGTTTTGTTTTGCTTTTTTGGCTAAAGGATCTAAGCAGGGCCAGCTTCACAGGCATGTGACCTGTGCAGTCACAGGGGCCTCCACACTTGGAAGGGCCTCGGGCCTGGTTTAACGCTCTGTTGTTGCCGTCTGGAATTTAATACTTTTCACTTTGCCCCGGGCCCTGGAAAGGCTGTACCTTTATCCTGGGCCCAAGACTTGTGGGACAGGTTCTTAGAGCCATTTCCCTGTAAGTCTGCGTATCAGGTATGGAATTCTGATAACTGCTCTGACAACTACCTTACTGGTCAAAAGAGGCAGGAACATCCCATTACATTTATTTACTTGCTTATAATCTGTGTTCCCAGCAAGGAGTTGTAAAGTCCATGACGACAAGACGAGTTGAACACTGTCCTCACGACCTAGTTATTTGGCTAATAAAACGTTTTCAATAAATACTCATTGGAAGAACAAACATTTACAGAATCATTAAACCTGTGCTTGTCCCAGAATTGTTTCCGAACAATAGTTTATATGAAAATCATATACCAGATTTTAGACAGAGGATATATCCTTGAAGAATGTGCATAACTCAATACTGATTTTTCCACAGAAGTTAATGGGAGATGCTTCCTCAAAATCCACAACTATTGTACATTTTTGCTTTCATGCTGCTTTTTATTTTCTCAAGATTATCACTAACATTTTACAGGGTCCTCGCTCTAAAATGTGCCACGGGAACTGTTTGTTTGGCCTTCATGACATTAAAGCCAATCTGAAGTTCATTCCAAAATGCCAAATTTTCAGCTCTAGCATTGTCACCCCCATTTAATGAGTGCTCAGGTGAGATTGCCTCAGAAGGTAAAAATATTTCAAATTATAAAACAGTCAATGTGAAAATAAGGAGAGTCAGGACTTTCCTGGCAGTCCAGTGGTTAAGACTCTGCGCTTCCAAGGCAGGGGGCGCGGGTTCGATCCCTGGTCGGGGAACTGGGATCCCACGTGCCCAGTGGTGTGGCCAAAAAAAAAAGAAAAGGAAGTAAGGAGATTTATCATCACAGGCACCTGCAGGAGCTCTAATTCAGGGAAGCCACAGCCTGGCTGACACAATGCTGACAAAGGGCTGCAGGTATGTTTTCTGTCAAAGTGCCAGTCGGCAATGGCATACACCAGTTTTACAGTCCTCTTGGCTTGCCAAACTTCAAACGAACTTTCAAACACTGGTGGTATTTCCATTATTTCAGACTCTATACGTGATCTGACACATACACTTATACTGACATTTGCATAATTAAATCCACACAAATGCCACCATACTGTGTGTCACTAGGTCACCTGTGTTTCGATGTGTCCATAAACACACCGCTTTACACTAAACAGAAGAACGAGTGGAGGGTGAGGCAGCACAGCAGCAGCGGCTCTGCAGCACCGGATGACCTGAAGTGGTTTGGGCAGCAAAATCAAACACAGGGATACTTCTTAAATGTAATTTGCTCCACATGGCAAATGATGGAAGAAGTGAAATATCTGACTAATACCTAATATTTAATTCCTAGACAAAACATTTCAGTGCAAATAGGGAAGTGATTTACTCTGATCCAAGTCAAAGGTAGCTGGATAATTAGTTTTCTTTAAACAACATTCAGCTTTGCTGACATCTCATTTTCCAAAAGCAGCTGTTAGCCAAATATAGTATTGTTTATTCACTCCCTGGAAGGCTGTTTTTAAAAAGAGCTTCTTCTGGTAAAAATATTGCATCACATAATTGGAGATAACAGGAAAAGTAGGAGTTGATGTTTGTATTTAAATAAACATCTGCTCAAAAGTCCAGTTTTCTGTTTGTGAATAACTGCTTTATTTTGTACCATCAGGCACACTGAATGATTGCTGTTTATTCCTTGCTTTTTCAGCCATGCTAGGAAATATTCCAAACATGGAAACACATGAGATATTTCTCTTGAAAAGGGATAAAAGAGATAAAGCTGAGTTCTTTGCCTTTTCCTTTATTATACATACGCCAGCTATTCCAGTGCCAGAGACCATATGAATATGTAATATTAACATCACAATGTTTATTACATGATACATACTTAAATTGCAGTTGGACAGTTTCTTTTTTCGGTTTTTTTTTTAGAATGTGACTATTTACAAATACCTGTAACATCTGAGTTAAACCCCCCATTGCCCTCTGAAGGGAAGTAGAGAATGAAAATCGCTATTACTCGTGCAAAGAACACGCTCAGTACCTCTCACTGACAATGTGCTTGGCTTGCACGTGCTACTTGCATTGTTGGCTATTTCACTTTTAATTTCTAGCAACTGAAAATCTACGCAACGTTCTCTGATCTGACTTCTATTTTCTCCTCACTGATTACTTGGGTTCTCTCCTGTCTGCACATTTTATCCTTAAAATACATAATTTCTTTCTTGAAGCCATTATTGACTCCCAGCTTCACTGTCAGAGGCAATCTAAAACAGAGTAGAAGTCTCTTTAAATTGGAAGTCAGAAAACCTAGGTTCTGTTTCTCACTCTGTTGCTGAAATCTGTAGGTTCCTCCTTGGGAAAATAAGGATTGAACCGAACAATGTCCAAGATCCCATTCAATTCAAAATTTTATTTCACTAACTTGGAAATGAGATTTGTTGCAAGTGGGTGGGTCACAGAGTGCCAAAATCTGGGGGGAGGGAGGTGAGATGTTGGCTCTTTAAGGTTATCCAAGCCGCTAGAACCTTCTGTTGGCATGGGTAACTAAGAGCTCTGAACATATAAATAACATTGCATTTGTCATCCAGTCCATGTGGCTTCAGATTGATGTTGACTGGTCTAAAATGTTTTGTGCCCACGGGGGAAATTGCAATCTTTCTATGTTCTGAACCATTTTCCATTAGTGCCTATGCATGAGAAGTAATTCAAACAAGAAGCCAAAAAGCATTTCTAAAACTATGTTCAAATTCTAGCAAGGAGATTTAAGATGGAGCAAATGTTCTGCTTCCCACTTGGATCTTTGAAGCAGTGAATGCAGTTCATGAAGAATAGATTTGTATTTTCTTGCACATAAATATGTCTGTCATGATACCAGAACCAGAGACAAATGGCTATGGTCGGTTGGGAAATGTATCTTTTCTGTCCATATTATAAAGTATGTTTTATGGTATAATTATTCTTGAGGTTTTATAGTTAAGGGCATTTTTATAGTATAGGAAGCTTCTGGCTATTGAAATAGCATAGGCCACTTAATTACTACAAAGCTCTTTACAAATACAAAAAACTACTAATACTCATTAGGAAACAAATTCTCCCCAAACATTCTGCTTTTGTCATTGCATTATTTCCTTAGCAGAAAAGTAGAGCATGGTTTTGAAATCCTATCTCAAGGAAAGGCATGACTGCCCATAGAAATAAATGCTGCAGATTTTTACTCCTGACTGGTAAAGAGTAGGTACACGTATGTAAGCATTCCTCAAAAGTTTGTAGGTTCTCTGAAAGGTCAATAGGAATACATCTATATCAGTACCATTCTACACAACCAATACTAGAAACAATGAAAACAATGATTATGAGAAATAAAGTGCTTTTAAAGGAAGATATTTATGTAAGGATTTATAACTATGAGGGTGCTTAAAATTCGGGGTTCCTTTAGGATTATTCATCCAAGTGTTATCTTGGTATTGACAGCTGTGGCTCTTGGGGGTTGAAATGACAGAACCCCAACTCAAACAAGATTAAGCAAAAAAGAATAAACAACCCACAACTCCTACCCCTACAAGGGATAGTGGGTAGCTCCAAATGTTAAGGCAGCACCGCCGGAACCAGGGACATCAAACTCCTGAGAATCTTTCTCTATTCACCACTTTCTTGGCTCAGCCAGTTCGGCAGAATGGGGGAGATGCCTCAGGCTTCCAGCCATGTCATCCCAGCTTAGCACTATCAGCAGAAAGACGACTTCATTCTCTCGAGGTTTCTACAGCAAAAAGGACCCTCATGGGCCTTGCTTAGATCGTTTGCCCACCCCTGGACCAATTACTGCTGCTGGGTTATGGTTTACTTGTTCGTTTGTTTATAAAGGTCGGGTCACGGTTTACTGCACTGATCCAATCTGGGTCATCCGTATGAACAAGGAGCCGGAATTAAGCAGCGCAAGAGGGCCACGTGCAACGTGATAAAAGGAGACAGTGCTGCCTAAAATGGGATAGCAAATGAACTGGACTGGAAGCGATCTCACCTTGGTCCTTTCAGCCTTGAGGTAGAGGTCTCAGGAGCTTCGGCGCTAATGAGGGGCTTGCAGGCCTGTGAGGGCTGGTTTGCACAACCCTGAGCTGGGTGCTCCTTGGCATCTGGGCTGCGCTGGCTTTAGCATTTGCCTGCCTTCTTCAGGTTCTTTCTTCTTAAGCTTTAGAAACTAAACACATGTTCACTTTATCGGTTTATTGTGGGAAACAACATGATGCCATGGAAAGAGAACAATGTGAAGCCAGAAAGCCCCCAGATCCTCGCTCCAGCGTTTACTAGCATCGAGACCTTTGGCAAATTATTTATGCTCAACGAATCTTAGTTTCACCATCTCTGTAAGGTACAGTTGCCCACTCCCTTACAAGGTTGCTGGGAAAGACAGGGAATGTGTGTAAAGCACAGTGGCTGCTCACTATAGATGTTCAGTTGTTATTGAAGGGGAGGTGCCATAACCCTTGAGCAACCTTAAAGGGCTGGGATCGTGTCTAGTGCTTGAGGTTCTAGACCAAAGGCTGTGAGGATGAAAGAACAAGACATGGCCCCAGCCCTCACTGGACTTAGAATTTAGTAAGGGAGAAAGTAAAAGTGCCAGAAGAGGTAATATAAGAAAAAAGTGCTGACACTTCAAAGGAGAAAGGAATTACCGTGTGCCAGGAACTTTACCCATATTCCCCATCTAGGGCACCTTGTGTTGCCATTTAACAGATTTAAGCACCAATTACTGTGGCAGAAAAATAGCTCTAACTGCCCAACTTTTGTAAGGTATTGAAAAAAGAACATTTAGGGCATTCTGACAAGACATGTACTATATAATACATGCAAGATGCCTGGCAGCCCTATCTACATCCCTCACAACAATCCTACAGTCCTACCTATGTATTTATATAAATAAATCCCATTTATTACCTCCATTGTGCAATTGAGGAAATAGATTCAGAGATGTTGAGTGACTTATCCAAGGCTACAGACAGAATTGGCAGAACTGGGAACCAAGTTCCAATATGGCTCTAAAACTGGAATCTTCACATTACACCGTTCACTTTTCTCAATTCTCAATGACAATGGAAGATTTAGGTTCGAATTCCAGTTCAACCTCGAAATGTATGCCTGGCTCTAGGCCAGTTTCTCCTTCTGCACTTCTGTTTCCTCTACAAATAAGCTGACCAAATAGCTAGGTTTCTGTTCAGTTCTCTAGAGTTCTGAGAACCACCCAGGCAGTGATTCTCAAAGTGTGGTCCCTGGGCCACCAGCAACATCACCTGGGAACTTGTTAAGAAAGTATATTCGTGGCTACGCAGGATGTACTGAATCACATGCTGGGGATGGTCCAGAAATCTCTTAACAAGCTCTCCAGGAGACCCTAATTCAGCATTCTCAGGAATGCTGGTATTGTGATAACTTCTTTCCTCCTCAACAAGTCTATGACTCTCAATGCGTCTCTTCTGAAGCTTTTAAGGCATCTTAGAAACTTGATATTTACATGACAGCATGGGACTAAAAACGTCTAGTCTTGCTTCCAAATACTTCATTAAACTTCACTCCTTTCTCCAAAGGGTCTAAAGTTACAATCCTTGTCAGTACCATTAATATCCCACCTGAGCCTTCTACTAGATGCTATTTTTAGGTCGGAAGTACCTCCCTCTTCAGGGACTTTCACCCTTGATCCCTCCATCCCTCGCTTTCCCTTTAATCACTCAATACTCTATCCATCTTGTCCCAGACTTATTTAAACAATGCCCACTACTCTCTTAACTCCATAGCCCACAAACACCTCTAATTGTCTCTACTCTGTCCGCAAAATGTAAAATGATCCTAGGGTCCTATGGAACCTCACCGACTTCAGTTTGAATATGGCAACATTTAAAAGGCGTGGAACTGAAGTTGACCTATTATGAACTACAGTTTGCTAAAGGCACTAAAGTGGAAGTGTATTCCACCTCGTAGAACTTTCAAGTCTCCTTAAGTACTTTAAAAATTACTTTTTACTAATTAAAAATTATTTTAGTATGTTAATCCGAGTCCCCAAAAGACCTTTTATTAACTCTAAAACACTATCATTTTTTTTCAAACATTTAATTCACATACGCCATGTCCACACATAAATTAGTAAGATTTTACTACAAATTACGTATTAACTTCTTTGCACCATTACTGCCTATATATTTTAACTTTAACAGCAACAACAAAAAAAACCCTTCTCTAAAGCCTACGGACAATGAGAGGTAGAGCAATTGTCATAGTATATGGAAGTCTTCTATTGGTGATGAAATATACAAGCCCCTCTCCTCACTAAAGAGTACAGCCTGAAACAGAAATAGAACAAGTTAAATATAATGCAAGGTGACATGAAGTTTTGAGACAACTAAAACTGAATGTCGGTCCAAAGTTGTTAAACTCACCACCAACTGGTGATAACTGGCTACGTCAGAATCACCCTGGGGAAATTTTGAAAAGAGACAAATTTTCAATTTCAGAATTGTTCAGGGTGGGACCAGCATTAGTCTCAGGTGTTTCTAGCACACAACAAATATAAGAACTATTGGCTCAGAGAAAAGATCCACTTTAAAATTAATCAGAAGCACCATGGCACAAGCCAATGTAAAAATATGCACGAGATGAGGACCCAATTCAGTAGCTCTTCACCCAGTCACTGAAGCTGACATAAACACTTCACATGGGACTACACAGATAGCTGGAGCAGGACAGAAGGGTGGTCACTCATTACAGCAACTGTTGGCAGTGTTCTACCGTCTCATTTCCCTGGTCCACTAAGTAGGTTCTCAATTGATGAATTACTGACTTTTCAAACAATTAGACTGCATGGAACAATAGTAGTGAGGATGCATGCTGCTTCTACCAAGTCCACAAGGCCCCAAACATTGGTGACACCAGTGCATCTATATATTATTGAAACAAAAACACCAAGAAATAATTATATAAGATACACCGGTAGTTTCAGCGTGGGGGGAGGGTATCATTGATTAATGCTGATCCTGAACCGCTAAAGGGCTGCAATGCACAATTTGAAAAGTAGACTCACTTCAATACTTCACTTCATAGGTAAGAAAACACAATTCTGCAGATACACCACGTCACCATCTCAATTCAATCTTTGGTGTGACCTCTCATTTAACAAATTCCCGCCATGAAATCTCTCCACAGTATGACCTCAAATGACTTCCAAGCTCTGCATTCCCTTACTGCAGGCGGGCTTCCACCAAAGCACCTAGGACAAGGCCACCAAAACTCCCAACTTATAAGCCCTGTTGCCAAAGAAAGTGACCCATCCTTTCTCCTCAAGTGCAAAAATTCTAAGACAACAAGATTAGGTAGATCACCCATTACATGTTCAATCAACTGTATCAGTCACACAAGAATGCCCATTCTAGCCATAGGTAACCAGGAGGAAAAATAGAGTCTATGGGCAGACAATGGATAGATGTACACTAAAAATGATAAAACTATTTTCAGAGACATTTCTCTAGGCTATAACAAATAAATTAGCCTGCTTACAGGTAAAAATCACAACGAGCAGCATTATTAATTAAACAATTCCCAAAGCTAGTGATTTTAGCTAAATAATTTTACATTAGAACCTTCTAAGAAGGCTGCTAATAAACTAGAAGAAGGCTGCTAATAAACTAAACTATGTCAAAATTTACAAACCGAGTTTTAAAGTCAGGCTTGAAAGCCAAGATAAGCCACTACTCCTTTGTATAGTTATTACCTCTGACCAAGGCACAAGAATTCACTCAGACAAATAACTTTCATAACCTACCTAAAAATAGGATAGCCCATAAATTTTCTAAACTGTTCTTCCCTGCTGTGGACAGCCCTTAATCTCTGACTGTAAAACTTAGCAAACTTTGGCATACGCTAATGTTAGTTTTATAAGTTACTAAAAACCTCTCTAAATTAAGCATCAGTTCTCAAATCTGGATAGTTTTCTCATCTGAATGCCTAAACATTTAGGTCACGAATTGAAATACCAGTAGAAAAATATTCATCTTTGGGCAGGTTGTAGAGTTACCACATGGCAAGAAACTGACAAGAAAATTTAAACATTCAGAGCATAAAAATACTTCAAAGCATTATGAATTTTCAACTTAGCACACTTTCGTAAAGTTTAGTATTTCCAACTACAGGAAAAGCAGACTGCTATAGGATTTTAGATGATTTAAGCTAACTCAAATTTTCCCCAATTCCTGACATCAGTACTAGATTTATATAGTTTTATTATAGTAACAAATAGTTGTTACGGTGGGATCTACAAACATATACAGAATTATTATATTTAAATTCATATAGAACAGTATTTACATTTTTAAGTTACACTTTTGAAATCAGAAGATGAGGCACAGCTTAAATTTTACAACAAAGAAAAGAAAAATACACAACACAAAAACAGTTAACAGTAAAAATACAGCTATCTGTTCTCGACACAACACATGGAAACTCTGTCAGAAAGCTACATCTTCTTAATCTGATTGTCCAAATCATTAAAGTATGGATGATTCAGTGCCATTTTGCCAGAAATTCGTTTGGCAGGATCATAGACTAACATTTTCTGTGGGAGGAAAAAGATTTTTTAAAAGGTTAAGAAATAAACCATTTAAAAAAATCTCCAAAAAGCCTTACTTTTCTACCAATAAGCCCTAAGCTAATAATTTTAATGAAAAACTACTAAATGAACATTTCTGTTAGTTTAATACCAAAGCACATAAATGTCTTACTTCACCCCCTAGCTCTAAATAATCTATTCCTTAAATCACAGATATCTCGATAACCTCTTTTTGCTATAAATTATGGTTTAAGACACAAGCATTCAGATAGTTTTAAAACCAAGGCATAAATTGAAGAAAGATTATCTAGTTAATTATATTTACTTTGAGAATTAAATGGCCCTCTGAGTTATTTACAGCATTGCTGAAGTGGTGGCAATTAACTATAGAGGTTTCTAATGTAGCTTCCAGCAAGTTCCAAATAAAAACAAAACCAATGTGTTATAAACATAGTTTAAATGAGTCACTAAATGAATTATGGTCAGACAACCTAGTATTAAAGTCTATTTACACATTAACAGAAAAGGCTGAATAAAGTTAAAATTTATCTTAAAGAAATATTATTAATCTTAAAGAAAACTAAATCAATAAGCAGACCCAGAGATACTTTTACTATCTAGTTACCATTTGAGCTCTTATTATATAGCTAGCACTCTATTAAGTGCTTTGTACGTTTCATGTTACTTAATCCTCACAAAAAAAGGTAGGAATTAGTCCCACTTTACAAATAAGAACTTTGAGGCTCAAAGAGGTTAAGGAACCTGCCCAAGTTCATAGAGTTTAGGAGTGATAAAGCTGAAATTTGAAACCAAGACTGACTTAGGATTTACAGCAGTGATTGTCAACTGGGTGAGACTTTGCCCCTCAGGGGACATTCGGCAATGTGTGGAGACATCTGGGGTTGTACAACTGGGAGGAATGTGTTAATGGCATCTATAGGACAGAGGAATGGGATGCTGTTAAATATCTTACAACGTACAGGACAGCCTCCAGCAGCAAAGAATGAGCCAGTCCAAGATGTCAATACTGGCTAGACTAAGGAACCATGATTGACAGTATGATTTTTCATTTCATTAACTAAAGTGAAATTCTTCATGTTCAAGAATCACGGAAGTTAAAAAGACAGACTGGGCCAGGAATATAGAAGGCCTTTTACATCATATCATCAATATTAATGTACAAAATATCTGAGTGGCAGTAAAGGATCTTGGACTGCACTTGTAAGCATTTGGGAACTCTAAGCTGAATTTGGTGGCATGATTTATAAATTGTGAAGGGGCTCAAAGATCAGTTAGAACATGTGTATGATGATATAGCAGTAGATTTTTTCCTTTGTTTAGTAACCTGTCAAAATCTTTTTTTTTTTTTTTTTTTTTGCAATCACATTACCTGAGATTCATAAAAACTAGTCCCTTCTAAAATCCCAGTATTGGACTTCCCTGGTGGCGCAGTGGCTAAGAATCCGCCTGCCAATGCAGGGGACACAGGTTCGATCCCTGGTCCGGGAAGATCCCACATGCCACAGAGCAACTAAGCCCGTGCCCCACAACTACTGAGCCTGTGCTCTAGAGCCCGCGAGCCACAACTACTGAGCCTGCGCGCCACAGCTACTGAAGCCCGTGCACCTAGAGCCCGTGCTCTGCAACAAGAAGCCGCTGCAATGAGAAGCCCGCGCACTGCAATGAAAAGTAACTCCCGCTCACTGCAACTAGAGAAAGCCCGCGTGCAGCAACAAAGACCCAATGCAGCCAAATAATAAATAAAAATAAATATAAAAATAAGTTTAAAAAGAAAAGAAAAGAAAATCTCAGTATTTAAATACTGTTCTAAAACAAATTTCCTGAGGCAGGTCTATTATCCTAACAAATTTGTTTTTTATCTTGTTTTTAAAGAACACAACTGTTTAGTTGGGAACAGCAACATAACAGAGGGGAAAGGTTTTAAGAACTACATTTGTCCTTCTGCTAACCTGTCTGATGGGGAAACAAGGCAAAGTGAGAAATGGGAATTCATGCAGTAAAGACTTTAAAAATTAAAATGACTGTGTCTAAACTAAAAAGCAGTAAATACTGAGACAAAAAACCCGGAGAGGAAGGCCACTCCAAGTCCACAACTTAAAGGTTTATTAACCTCATCCTCTCCTTCAGAGTATCTACAGCTACCTATCAGATTAAAAACAAGTGAACAAGGGCTTCCCTGGTGGCGCAGTGGTTAAGAATCTGCCTGCCAATTTAGGGAACACGGGTTCGAGCCCTGGTCCAGGAAGATCCCACATGCTGTGGAGCAACTAAGTCCGTGTGCCACCACTACTGAGCCTGCACTCTAGAGCTCGTGAGCCACAACTACTGAAACCCGTGCGCCTAGAGCCCGAGTTCTGCAACAAGAGAATCCACCACAATGAGAAGCCCGCGCACTGCAACAAAGAGTAGCCCCCGCGCGCCGCAACTAAAGATAGCCCGCGTGCAGCAACGAAGACCCAACGCAACCAAATAAATAAATAAATAAATAAATCTATATATGAAAAAAAGTGAACAAATGCCACATCCTCCTCTCGAAACCACTAGTGGTTTTTGTATCTAAAATGGAGCTAGTAATGTGCTCACTTCAGCAATAAACATAACAGACATAATAGTTATGTGCCTGGCTCAGTATATGGTGGTTTTCTTCCTATTTCCTACATGAAAGAAAGAATTAAGTACATTCAGAATCATGCACAGTGTTGAAGTCAATATAAAGGGCATTCCTTACCGAGAGCAGATCCAAGCCATTCTCATCCAAGTTTTTGACATGGGATGCTAAGCTTCCTGGTTTCCATTTGGGAAATGTATTCTTATAGTCCTGTAAAGATTCCACTTCTGGCCACACTTCATTATTGGGAGTACCCAAAGCTCTAAACAGCCACAGCAAAACAAAAACTTATGGTTAAAGTATAAACATAACTCTTGTTATATACATGTTAATATAAAAGTTCTTAGTAGCTCAAGTATAAAACAAAAATACCTGAAAATTCTGAAGAGTTGGTCGATTTCTGAATCCCCATGGAAAAGTGGTTTCTTAGTTGCTAATTCAGCAAATATGGTACCTATACTCCAAATGTCAACTGGAGTTGAGTAGCGAGCTGACCCCAGCAATACTTCTGGAGATCTATACCAGAGTGTTACTACCTATTACAAAGAAAATATCTTACTTGGAATAAATGTGGCACGTTAAATTACCTAAATGTAAACATTTCTATTTCATTAGGACTGTCCTTTAGAATGCTGCTTGATTGCCTCTGATAATAGTGTTTAAAAGTCAATTAACTATACACAATACTAAATGTTAGATAAATAAGGAAGTATTTCTAAGTTATATTCATTAGGGGGAAAAAGAAAAAAGCATACCAAGTCTTTTCAAATCATTAAAATGCGAGGAACAAAAGAGTCCAGATAGCCTTCACTTACAAAAAAAAAAAGCCCAATGATAACGGATTTGGGGTTGACACTGTACAAGTGCATGTAGCGATTACATGCTAAAATCAAAACGAAGTCAAACAACAGTTTATTAGTAGTCTAGCACCAATCTACTATTTTAGCATATCTAATTTATCACATTGGAGATCAGTGGCATATGTTTACGCCAATGGAAACCAAATAATCTTTATTTATAGAGCCATGGGAAAAATGATAAAAAGGAATAATTAAAAGAAGCCAAGACATCTGACCAGCTCAGCACTGTCATTAAGTTTTGATCTGGAGGAAGTCTTTGGGCAGAAGGGTAGACAACTCCACAGAAGACAAGGTTTCCCAATAATCCTTAACTATGTGAGTCAACATTCCCTTTCCCTCCAGAAACAGCAAACAAAATGCCAAGTCATCAATATAACACAAACAAAACTTGGTTATATTTAGAAGCTTCTAAATACATCTGAAACAGTAGCACTTAAGCAACAAAACCTGTCTTTTAACCAATCTTATTGTTTCAAGAGAGGATCCAATCAACAGACAGAAATCTCATGGTAATTTGAATGGGGAAAGTCTACTGTAAAAGATTAGTAACTGTAACAGAGGATTGGAAGATTTAGATTGACTAGTAAGAATAACGACTCCTTCCTGTAATGCCTCTCCAGCACCCTCTACTGTCAAAGCGTAACATCACAGCAACTGGCAAAAGAAAAATACTCAAAAGGTTCCAGATACATTTTCACATAGCAGGCAATGAAGGATGACTTTGGAGCAGAGAGGCAATAAACTGATACTGGCACAGAGTGGAAATCTTTCTGATTGAGTATTTCTTTCTTGACTTAAAGAATATAGAAAACAATCCAGCAATCACACTTAACAAAAGCACCAAAAAACATACCTCATGTGTATATACTCTAATAGGTATTCCAAAAGCTCTGGCAAGGCCAAAATCTGCCAGTTTAATTGTTCCTTTATCATCAATCAATAGATTTTGAGGTTTTAAGTCTCTGTGTAGAACTCTTCTAGAGTGACAAAACACAATCCCTTGTAGGATTTGGTACAAATAACTCTGGAAGAAGGAACCATAAGTTAGAAACTTAACCATACCATTTAACAATTTTCTAAATAATCTTGGTGGCTTTCTTTCGAAGACATGAGAAATGATAATGCAGAGAAATAAACAATTTACAAAAAAAGTTCTCAGGGGCTTCCCTGGTGGCGCAGTGGTTGAGAGTCTGCCTGCTAATGCAGGGGACACGGGTTCGAGCCCTGGTCTGGGAGGATCCCACATGCCGCGGAGCGACTAGGCCCGTGAGTCACAACTACTGAGCCTGCGCGTCTGGAGCCTGTGCTCCGCAACAAGAGAGGCTGCGATAGTGAGAGGCCTGTGCACCGCGATGAAGAGTGGCCCCTGCTTGCCACAACTAGAGAAAGCCCTCACACAGAAAGGAAGACCCAACACAGCAAAAATAAGTAAATAAAAATTAAAAAAAAAAAAAGTTCTCAGGCAATTTGAGACTAACAGGAAGTATTTGGGGGTGGGAAGCCCATTTACATAAGGTATTCATGTTTGTATACCTATGACAAAGATATTCACCTTATGGGCACATGTTTATGAACTCACTTATTCTTCTTTTACTTATTTTGGCCCCTAATTCTTAAGTTAGTTTTCTATATAGAAATTTTCTTAAACTTTTGTTTTATATAATTATAGCAACTCTATTTCTACCTTGAATAAGGTTAGTCTTTTCCATTTCAGCCTTTTATCTTTACATATTCATTTCCTCTTTGGAGACATTGGTCACAGACTCCAAAAGAAACAACAAAGAGAATATTATGACTGTGTATTTAAAGAGATACAATTATCGCAAAATCCTGTTTGGTAAGTTCAGAGAAGTGTTTTATAAGATACTTGTTGCCAAGACAATGTAATTGACATTTGAAGCAACATGGATATTACAGAAATAGAAAATATACATAGTTATAGTATTGACTTATAAAGTTCAAAATTATAAAATACATAAAATCAATCAGTTGGAACAACTGGCTAGCCATTTGGAAAAAAATTAAGAACCCTCGTCCTTACACCAAAATAAACCTTTGATCCATCTAGAATTTAAGACAAAAGGAGGGGGTGGGGGTAATCTACTAGAACTACTAGAAAAACATTGCCATGTATTGTTCTAATACATGTGATCTTTGAGTGAGGAAGACTTAAATAAGACATAAAAAATCTCAAAGTCCAAAAGTCATGTATAAGATTGTTAAATTATAAAAATTACTAACGGTGTACTCCATTAACAAATCAAAAGACAAAAAAAAGGAATAAAAGAACTATTATCAACATGTTACTGATAAGAGGCTCTTAGAAACCAGTGGAAAAAATATCCTAACAGGATCATCAGTGAAGAATATGTATAGGCTGTTTATAAAATGGCTAAGAAATGAAAAAATGTTAAATGACATGCAAAATGATATTAGTCTTTTTCACATAATAGATTATTATCAAAAAGATTGATAAAAACAAGTTTCAACAGTGAGGTATTAAAAGAAAATATACACCATGATGTTTAAGAGTAAATTGCTCTAATTTTTTAGAGGGCAAATGGCACTCTCTATCAAGATTTTAAGTGTAAATAAACATCTTCAACCCATTGAGTCCACCTGTGAGAATCCATGCTATGAAGATGTATATGAAGATATAAAGATATTCACTGCAGCACTGACCATAAAGGCATGAATCACCAAGCTGGAAAACAATTTCAATGTCCACCAGTGTGGAACTGGTTTACATAACTGTATCAAAAATTAGGAAGACTCTTGAACAAAATGGAATTGAAGAAAAAATCATAGTGGGGATTTCCCTACGAGGTGATATTACAAGGAATACTCATTACAGTTACGTTAAGATATAGATGGATGTCAAAAATAAATAATGTTTCTGAGTAAAAAAAAAAAAAATTAGAAAGACAGGTAGACCTATGGTCGAATAATGTTTTACACAGAAAAGGGAAAGTAATGCATATATATATATATATAAATATATAATCCCATTTTTATAAAAACAGTATATGTATATACACATGCAAAGTTGACATATAAGTATCTCTAAGATTACTAATAAAACAATGGCTACACAGGGAGATCAGCTCCGTGCTTTGTGACCAGCTAGAGGGGTAGGACAGGAGGGAGACGCAAGAGGGAGGGGATATAGGGATATATGTATACGTATAGCTGATTCACTTTGTTATACAGCAGAAACTAACACAGCAATGTAAAGCAATTATAATCCAATAAAGATATTTAAAAAAAAAAAAGAATGCCTACCTCTAAGGAGAGGTTTGGTAGAGATGGTGTAAGGACAATTACACATTTAAAATTTAAATGAAATTTAATGTCTAAAATAAATTAACCAAAATATATTTAAAACCAGAATAAAATGAAACCGCCTGCCACCATCACCCTGCCCCAGGCTTTTGCTACTTTGTTTTACATGTACCTGACTGCCAAATAAAGACCAGAATATCCTAGCTTCCAACAATGTAATATGTACTTATTACTTTTGTTATCTCAGGCACTACTTTTCACTTTACAGCTAGAAGCACTATCTAGTAATAAAATGGGTAACCATTAACAACCTAACCCATAGACTAACTGTGTGGGAGAAAACAAAATATTCTTTTCTTCCTTGTTCTACTTTCTAACACTTTTTCCAAGCACATTTTCATGAAACACAGGGACTTCTACAGAGTAAACACTTTACATTCACAGTGGAAAAATACTAATAAAATTAGGCAAGATTCTTACCTTAACAAGTGAAGGATCCATGAACTGACCAGGAGGGATAGAATCCAAGTATTTCTTGAGATCCATGGAAAGGAATTCAAAGATGAGATATAACCTGGAATCCTGCATAAGCACATCTTGAAGACTGAAGAATAAAATAATTATATGAAAATTTAAAACACTAACATTTTTGACCTCTCACAAAATAAAACTATTTCTATACATTTCACAGTTGCTATTACAAAAAGTAGGGCCATAAGAAATTTTACTATACTGTTTTGGGAAAGAAGAGGTGGTAGCTTCCCTAGTTGTGAAAACCGTAGCACTAACCTAGAATTTGAGAAAGGAACCTCAGGGCAGCAATTGAAAATTAAGTCATATTATATTAGGCGCTAACTGGCAAGCGGCTTCTACTCCAGAACGTTTCTAGGTTGACTGCTTGTTGCTCAGAGCTTGTCTTTCCATTGAGGTAAATAATAGAAACAATAGTATCTGACTTTACTAGTTGCTCACTATCTCTAGCCCCAGAAAAATGCAGTTAAATCCTGATTTGGAAAGATGCCAGTCCAAATACTTGGAAAGAAAAAGTTTTTCTTCATCTGACCTATCTACCTGTCTCAGGTCTCTGATTAAGGAGTCTTTAAGGATCAGAGCTCTCAGAGTGGGAGCAGTGTCAAAGCTCTGTGAAAAAGACTTCCTTTTCTCCCTTGACCAGTTTACCCTGATTTTCCAGCCCCCACTACTAATCTTCATCACCAAGCTCCTCTAACTCTGTTCCTGCTTTACCAGCCTTTTTTTCTATGCCCAGCATTCTCAATGAACAAAAATAGTAGGGTTCTAGTCAGCTCAGCAAGGTTACACCAGAAATTAAGCAAATGTAAAAGTTTCCACAATGAAATTCACATTTTGAAATAGTATGCGGAAAATGATTCAAATTCAGATATTACACCATACCTGACTATATTTGGATGACGAAGTTCTTTTAATAGAGATATTTCCCGAATTGCAGTACTAGGAACTCCTTCCTCTTCACTTTCTAGTCTGATTTTCTTCATGGCTACCACTTGACCTGTAGTTTTGTGTCTACCCTTATACACAACTCCATAGGTACCTGAAATAGACAAAGTGTCTGCTATGTGACAACCTCCACAAACTAAAAAAGATTTTAAAAATGATTGAATCCCATAAGGTGTCACATGATAGAAATGTCTGCTGTGGCCAGAGGGGAAGCATCTTAGTCATAATTATACCCTCATCACTTCCAAAACAACACTGAAGGTAACTAAAACCTATCATGGCTGTAGTTTAGAGAATTCATATAGTCATCACAGGTTTCCCATACATTTAAATTACCAGTAATTTTCCAGCACATTTTAGAGAAAAAGGATCGTTTGCAGATTGGAATGTATCTCCTGTCAAATATCCTACCTGGCAACAAGGTAGGCATAAAATACAGTGCAAAGATTTGGGCTCAGGAAATATTACTAACAGGAGTCACTGTGACACTTTCAGAAAACTTCATATAGAGTGCTTCGTACATTTCAAATATACAGTCAACAATCCTCATCTAGAAAAGAATGAGGATAAAATATTTTATTAAATATTTGATCTATTCAAGCTCATATTATCTACTATATAGCAGAAAGCCTCACATCCATTTGGAAGTTGAGAACACTGATTCTGAGATATGGGCTTCAGATAATGAGCAACAATGTCAATATTGACATTGACAGGGATCCTGGAGCAGACCCCACTCAGGAAGATCAGTCATTTGCATAATATAGTCAAATAAACTGTTAATGGTAAATTCAGAGCTTTTTTTAAGTATGCTTACCTCTCCTCAAGTGTACAACATTCACCTGGTCCTAAAATTTACTCATAACAACCACTGATAAACTTATAGCAAACACTAGATATGCATTTTAAAATATATATTTATTTATTTGGTTGCGCTGGGTCTTAGTTTTAGCTTGCTGGTTCCTTAGTTGCGGCACGCGGGCTCCTTAGTTGTGGCTTGCAAACTCTCAGTTGAGGCATGCATGTGTGATCTAGTCCCCTGACCAGGGATCGAACCCAGGCCCCCCGCATTGGGAGCGCAGAGTCTTAACCACTGTGCCACCGGTTAGGTTCCTTGATATGTACTGAATTGAGTTTTAGACATCACAAGTGCTCTATGTCTCTCTTCTGACTCTTTTTGAACCATATCACTTCTCAATGAACTACTGGAATAGAGCGCTAGTTAAACAGAGCACAGTGATTCCACTGGTTAATTACCAAAAATTATTTGTGACATACAAGGTATGGGCTCTGAAATGAACTAAGCATTATAAAATTTTAAAATGTTCGATATGGACAAGTTATGGAGACTGAACGGTAAAGAGAAAAACCTTTGATCAACAAATGTTTACAGAGTGCCTACTAAATGCCAACTAAGGTTCCACATCATGGATATAGCTATGTTCTCTACAATCTAAAAAGACATTTCCTTAAGACAGGAAGGAGTTCCAAGACTAATGTAACAACACTCAGATTTTTTGTTATTCAGAAGAAACCAGAGAACAACTTTGTAATAATTGAAATAAGAAAAGTCTGGATATATTTAAGAAATGAATTGGGCTGTCAAAAACTCAATGTCAAAGGGGAAAAGTCAGGGGGACAATTCTAAATCAGAAGACATTAAGGAGACATTAACCACCAAATGAAATGCATGACCCTGACTAGAACTTCAAGTATATATGCAGAAGTATTTAGAAGTAAAGCACATAATTCCACTGCCCTAACACCCTTCCCTACAAGATATCAATAGTGTTTTCAAAATACAAATATTGCTTTAAGCATTTAGTATTAGAAGGATGTAAGATTATTGGAAGGGGGCTGTTGGGGAGACATGTCAGAATAATTTCAATTCTCTTGAAACGTGAACATTTTTGTGTTTTATTATGTAGAGAACATATGTATTAATGCACTAATATACTGTTAGACGTACCTGAGAGATTGGATTTTAAAAAACTAACTAGTTAATTAATTTTTTTATTTTTAGCTACATTGGGTCTTCGTTGCTGCGCACAAGCTTTCTCTCTAGTTGGGGCGAGCAGGGGCTGCTCTTCGTTGCAGTGCGCAGGCTTCTCATTGCAGTGGCTTCTCTTGTTGCAGCGCACGGGCTTCAGTAGTTGTGGCTCACGGGCTCTAGAGCGCAGGCTCAGTAGTGGCGCACGGGCTTAGTTGCTCCATGGCATGTGGGATCATCCCAGACCAGGGCTCGAACCCGTGTCCCCTGCATTGGCAGGTGGATTCTTAACCACTGCGCCACCAGGGAAGTCCCAAAGATTAGATTTTAATGAATATTTACATGTCTTCATGTCAAGGACATTACAGCATCATTAAATCATTTTTAAAAAATCCTTTTATATTATTAAAACCACTCACCTTCTCCAATTTTCTCTATTTTGGTATAGTCTTCCATAGTTAATCAATGGGTATGGTAGATCCTAAAATGAGAGGAAAAGCTGATTTGATTACATGTCACTAACTCAAAGCGTGCTTTTACGTTATTAATGAGATACTATAAGTAAAGCATTTCCCACAGTGCCTAGTGCAGTATTAATTTTCCATGAATATTAGCTATTATATTAGAACAATAGTTAGAAGGGAAAGAACTCAAAGACTCTCCCACCCTTCTTAGTTTCTGAAACATTGGAAATATTCGTATATCCTATACCAGTGTAACATTTAGCCTCTTCCAAATTAACCCTCAAATTCACACATGGACTTACCTATTCTTCCCAAACACATCCCAGATGTTCTCTTTATGTAACACTTCTAAGGGAGCACCAGTGTGTGCCAGTTATACCCAAATATTTTAACAAGGTTATTTGACTGAATTTGTACAGCTTTATATTTTTATGAAGATAATTTAAAAAAAAAATTTTTAAAAGACATGAGTAGGAAGCTAAAATGTGGTCACACTGCTCACCCATTAGAGGGTTTAAAGCAGCGAAAAGTATACGTGTTTCAACTTGCTCAAGTGACAGTTTTAATCTTTCTCCTGTTGTCAGCAGTCACATAACACAAACATGACAAGAAGTTTCAAGGTACTTTTTGTAAGGTAGGAAATATCACTAAGCACTCTAAAAGAAAAAGTGCAATTCCACACATAAAATCTAATTATACCCCACAGAAATGTCAAGAACAAAGTAAAAAGCCATATACTTGAATCACAAAGAATGGTAAAAAAAAAAAAAAAAAAAAAGAGCTGAAATGACAACCAGTTACTCAAGACTTCCTGGTAAGTCTTGGCTGGTAAGTTTGCAATGAAACAATAGCTCCAGCAGCCCAAAGCATCATTTTATAATACATCACCGATGAAACCATATATAAAGGTCACTGAGCCTGAGGTTATATTGACCCTTAAGTTATGTTTCTCACATTCTTCTTCAAAATCATTCCAGAAATAAGTAGAGATAAATCTTTTTAAATGAACAAAATTGCACTACCCTGGCCATCTTAAAAATGGTTAATTTTACAAATGACAGTGGACGATTAGGATAATTATCTTTTCTTCAATATCCAGATGTGATATGCCTAAAGCACAATGAAACTGCTGAGCTCACTTTAGACAAATAACTGAAAACCAACCCAATTTCAAAGCTTACTCTTCCACCCTTTCCTGGTTGTAACTATTTTAAATAAAGGATGCGGCCTCAGCATAGCTTTTGAAAGCCCCCTGTACGTGGCAGGATGTAAAATACCAGCGGCTTAATCCACCCAGAGACCTCCAGGTCGTTAGAGGAAGCAAGACGTGCACATTGGTAACTTTAGTATTAAATAAAAATTGATTAAAGGATTTAAAAACACACGTTTCTAACTCTCGGCATTTCTTAGATTTCCACTTTTTGCCAATTCCATAGAATGTAACCACCACCAAGCATAAAATAAAAACGACGACGACGACAACAAAAAATCCAAGTTCTCTAGTGTTCTATGCCTTGGCTAAGCGTTCTTAAAAGCTCTAGGAGGCCTGGGGTCATGGGCACAGAGGCAAGCCTGAGACGGCCCACAAGGTAGTTCATCCGATCGGTTTTCCGGGACAGCCTGTGATTGGGAACGGGCTTGGGTAGCTGACCCAGGGGCGGTCTTGCTTTCCACCCCCGGAGGCGAGGGCAGGACGCACCGCGGACGGGCGGGAGCTGCAGGGCCGAGGGCCGAGCCTGGCACTCCGCAAGAGCTCGGCGTCGTCCAACCAAGGCACGGATTTGGCTTCAATCAGGACTCGGGAGCCTCCTCAGCCACCCGCGTGACCCCAGACTGCAACTCCAAGGCCAGGGCAACCCCAGCCCTGCCGGCGTAACCCCGCCGGGGCTGGGCTCCCACAAGCCTCCCGCTAGAGCCGGCCGGCGTCGCTCCCACGCCCAGGCCCCGGACCCCAGGTGAAGGCCCGGCCTGGCCGCACGCAGACCCCAGCCGCCAAATTATCACCCGGTTCCGTAATACACCCCCTCCGAGGCCCGCGAGTCAACGCCGGCCTGCCGAGTCGACGCCCCATAGGCATGACCCTGACCCCGGCAACTCTACCCGGCTTATTATCCCCCGGCGAAAGCGGCGGCGGCTATCACGTCAGCGGCGCTCTCCCCTAACTTCGAAGCGCCAGCTTTGAAGAGAAGTGCGAGCAGTTTCAAACTCACCGCGCTAAAGGGTCCTGGATCCACCAATCAGGTATCCCGTAGACTTTCAAAGAAGCCAATCAGTGCCCAGCTTCCCTTAGGATGGGCTTTCCGGGTGGCTAGAGCGCGAAAGGCGGAGGAAACGGCGGCTGGAGAAAAAGCAGGAGGGCGGGCGCCCACTGAGTCTGAGCGCAAGCGCCGTCTTTCATTCCAAGAAAGTGTCGTCTTACTGTTTCTAGTCATCAGAAACCTGCTGTTCGCTGTGGGTTGGTTTTTTTCCCCCCTCCCAATATTGGCACAATTAAAATTTATTGTAATCAAATAGCTCATCACAAAAGCGATACTACACGCAAGCCAAATCCCATTATTTTCACTTCTAATACTTAAAGCTAGTGTATATTTATTTTTTTCTAAATTAATGATTCTCAGGCTGGGCCAAAGGAGCACATTTCGGTTACCTTAAGGAGGAGATAACAGAAAGCTAGGAAAGATGTCCTCAATAATGTAAAGAAAATTTTCCTATATATATAGATAGAGGACTTAGATACCTTTTTTCTACATTACACACATATATATATGGCTGTGCTATGTTTTTACCTCACTTTTTTATTTAAAATTTTTAATCTATTTAACATTTTATTTAAAAATTAAAAACAAAATTTTTCTTTTTAAAAATTTTTCTCACATCAGAATTTTAAATGTTCTTTAAAACACAAAAATTTGCACTTCTGCGGGGGAAGAAAAAGAGAT
The DNA here is from genome assembly GCF_951394435.1 of Stenella coeruleoalba. Classification (NCBI taxonomy): domain Eukaryota; kingdom Metazoa; phylum Chordata; class Mammalia; order Artiodactyla; family Delphinidae; genus Stenella; species Stenella coeruleoalba. The sequence goes on from NC_137162.1 coordinate 71,155,216, forward strand.
CTAAATTACACTTTAATCCAGTATCCCCAAATTCTTTCGTTGCCCTCCACTGTATCCTAAAGAGAGATTACTGCACTTGGTCATCATTGTGAAATCTTTAAGAAAATAAAAAAGTAGGGCTTCCCTGGCGGTGCAGTGGTTGAGAGTCCGCCTGCCGATGCAGGGGACGTGGGTTCGTGCCCCTGTCCCCAGGATCCCACATGCCGCGGAGCGGCTGGGCCCGTGAGCCACGGCCACTGAGCCTGCGCGTCCTCAACCTGTGCTCCGCAACGGGAGAGGCCACAACAGTGAGAGGCCCGCGTACCGCAAAAAAGAAAAGAAAAGAAAGAAAAAAGTAAAATAGAACTGGAGATAATAAGAGTCTTTGCACTGACTCTAAGGGACCTAGAACAAAGATTGATTACCATGACCGCTACAATTACATATTAGATGACCCAGATTAGGATAAGCAATGGAACTAGCATATCACATGCATTTAAGTGTTTAATACCTTGTTACACAAGGAGCAGCATCTGTCATCTGGCCGTATATGTGGCACAAACACTCAGCCTTGGCAATTTTGTGCTACTGGGTAACAGAAGCAGAGCATTTGGGATTCAGGGTGGAAGTAGGGGATGGGAAATCTTGGCCTGAACCTAATAACTTTTAAAGCTTATTTTTAAAATCGCAAATTCACATTTTAAATAAAAACTGCCCCAGAGAAGTGCTCTACAGAAGACTCTTCTCTGCTAGTCTAGGATATCACTTTTAACTAATTTTAACAAATAAATTTATATATAGCTTTCTCTCTGGGAGGCCCAAGCAAGGGATTCAATTTATATCATCTAAAAACAGCTAGTAATTCATTATATACATTTTGCATTCAACATAAAGAAGACCACAAGCTTCCATAGCTCTGACGCTAGATTTTTATTTAAATTTAACTCAGGGGGAATTTCTTGCCGATCCAGTGGTTAGGACTCTGCACTTTCACTACGGTGGACCTGGGTTCAATCCCTGGTCGGGGAACTAAGGCCCTACAAGTCCGGTGGCAAAGCCAAAAAAAAAATTTAGCTCCGTTATCTCTCTTTTTTGCGTGTGTGACTTGTCTTTTTTTGTTTGTTTTTTGTTTTGGCTGTCTTTCTTTTTAAAGTTTCGGGGTTATTGTAAGTTCAGGCTATCATCTTAGCAAATACAGTTTATTGTACATTGGGCCAACTTCTATTCAGTGTCACAAAAAATAAGTCAGATACTTCTGCTCTAGGTGTTGGGGGTGGGAGAACACAACCATTACTTATACTTTGCTTCTAGTACTGAGGTTGTACGTTCTACTATAAGCCGATATGAAAACACCGACCAGGAAATGACTAATTCAAGCAGAGGATGTGACATTTGAAGGAACACTGGAGAAGGAATTGTGGAGTGAGCCTTCCACACAGAGGAAGTTGCATGAGTAAAGCACTGAAGTCTGCCCGGGTTATTCAGGGTACCTGCATCAGAGGGTGTAGGGCTCTTTAGGTGATAAACAGGGAAGGGAAATTGGAGTCAGAATCTTGAAGAGCCCTGAATATTGTTCTAAGGGGCTGCTCAGGAGACCTACAGCCTTGGCACAATATCTTAGACCAATTCTGGAAGTGGCGTGGAAAAAAACTAAAGAGGAGAGGATGGAAAGGCATATGCTCCCCAAAGTTCCATATTTATATTTTGGCAACCTCCATTTAGAAGGGGAAAAAAAAAAAAGATCCATTGGTACTGCACCTAAGTTTTGTTTTCTTTTGAGATATGTGTTACTGTGAACTGAATTATGTTTCTCTCCACTACCCCTTCCCTCCCATCCATATCTTGCAGCCTCTGGCTCAGTGTGATGTCGTTTAGAGATGGTGCCTTGGGGAAGAAATTAAATAAGACCGTGAGCGTGGAGCCCTCACTGTGGGATTAGTGTTCTTCTAAGAAGAGACACCAAAGAGCTTGGTCGCTCTATTTCCTCCACAGGGGGACACTGCTAGAACGAGGCACCATCTGCAAGCCAGGAAGAGAGCTCTCACCAGATTCTGACCATGCCAACACCTCGATCCAGCCTCCAGAACTGTGTGAAATAAATATCTGTTTACCCCACCTGACCTATGGTCTTTTGTTATGGCAGCCTGAGCTAAGACAAGTATTTTTTCAGATAAAAAAGTTTGAGAAACGTACTTTTAAATACCTAAAATACCCTGGAAGGAGATGCAACAAACTAATAACAATGCGCTTGTGTGGAGTGGAATAGTGCCTGGGGCACAGAGGTGGGAGGGAGGCTTTGGTAGCTTTTGAATTTTGAACCATGTGAGTGTATGGTTCAAAACTCAAAAGCTAGTCACCTTAGTCCAAAAATGAATGAAAGAGTAAATGGATGAATGTATGAAGGAACGCATGCATGAATGAATCTTGCCAAGGCTTCTTTTGCTACTGGATAAAATTCACAGAAGTTTCTAAAATAAACATATTCAAAAGGAAAAGACTGTTCTTTTACATTAATTCAGAAAGTAAAACAGTGGAAAAAAGCAAGACACATAGTTTCAAGACCTTTTAATCACAACTGAAAACACTGAACTCTCATGGCTGTTCCTCAGACATTTCTCTGATAACAAAATAATGGGTTTTTTTAATAAATGTTTCAAACAATTCCATAAAAAAAAGTGTGTCACATAGCATACAGAGTGAAGTAAGTCAGAAATATAAAAACAAATATCGTATATTAACGCATACATGTGGAACCTAGAAAAACAGTACAGATGAACCAGTTTGTAGGGCAGAAATTGAGACACAGATGCAGAGAACAAATGTACGGACACCAAGGGGGGAAAGTGGCGGGGGACGGGTGGTGGTGGGATGAATTGGGAGATTGGGATTGACATGTATACACTGATGTGGATAAAATGGATGACTAATAAGAACCTGCTGTATAAAAAAATAAATTCAAAAAAAAAAGAAAAGTGTGTCACATACAATCTCCGTGCCTCCACCCTCATTTCCTCAACAAAAGACAGACAGAGGGATCACTGCTAACATTTTGGTACTTTATTTTTTTTAATTTTTAATTTTTAAAAATTTCCCTCACCTATTTCACTCATCCTCCTACCTCCCTCCCCTCTGGCAACCACCTGCTTGTTCTCTGTATTTATGACTCTTTCTGCTTTGTTATATTTGTTCATTTGTTTTTAAGATTTTACATACAACTGAAATTGTATAGTGTTTTTCTTTCTCTGTCTGACTTATTTCACTTAGCATAATACCCTGTAGGTCCATCCATGTTGTCGCAAATGGCAAGATTTTATTTTTTATGGCTAATATCCCATTGTACACATATACCGCATCTTCTTTATCCACTCATTTTAAGATGGGCACTTAGGTTACTTCCATATCTTGCCTATTTTGAATAATGCTGCATGAACATAGGGGTGCATATATGTTTTCGAATTCGTGTTTTTGTTTTCTTTGGAAACTTACCCAGAGGTGGAATTGCTGGACCATATGGCAGTTCTACTTTTAATTTTTTGAGGACCCTCCATAAATGTTTTCCTTAGTAACTGCCCCAATTTACATTCCTACCAACCGTGCAGGAGGGTTCACTTCTCTCCAGGTCCTCACCAAGACGTGTTATTTGTTGTCATTTTGATAATATTCATTCTGATATCTCACTGTGGTTTTGATTTGCATTTCCCTGATGGTTAGTAATGTTGAGCATCTTTTCATGTGCCTGTTGGCCATCTGTAGGTCTTCTTTGGAAAGATGTCTATTCCGGTCCTCTGCCCATTTTTCAACGGCATTGTTTTTTGTTTTGGGGGGTTTTTTAAATCAAGTTTCTTTCACATATGAGCTGTTTGTACTAATACTCTGAGTTTATGCCCTACAAACACAGCAACTGTGGAAGATTCTAATTTACAGGATTCTAAATATTCCAGATCCCAAAAACTGTCTGATGCATTTATAATTGTTCATGCTGTGTTAACGAGCGTGTTCCTAATACAAGAAAAGTTCATTTTAGAGGAGGCAACGAGATACTACAGTATCGAAAACTCTCTCTTTCATTGCTTCCACTATATCCTTAAGAGAGATTTCTGCTCTTGAACATCATTCTTAAGTCATTAAGAAAATATAAGAGTGAAACAGAGCTGAGGATAATAAGGTTTTCCTTTGGTAAGGTTTTCTCTTTGCACTGATGGGATATGTAGATATAACTTTACACATCTGATAATTGGAAGAATTTTCCACAGATTAGCTTTTCCCCTGTTACCCACTACCCACTTATTTCCAGTTCAGATAACATCTCTTGCCCTATATCTTCATTTCGAGATGCCTGGAGGGTGAGCAGAATGGATGGAAGGGGTTGTCCCAGAAGCTTTTCTTATATTAGGACTGCTGGGAGTAACTTGGAAGTGTGAGATACCACTCATCCTAAACTCAATATATCCTTTTTTTGTTTGTTTGTTTTTGTTTTTGTTTTTCTGCGGTACGCGGGCCTCTCACTGTTGTGGCCTCTCCCGTTGCGGAGCACAGGCTCCGGACGCGCAGGCTCAGCGGCCATGGCTCACGGGCCCAGCCGCTCCGCAGCATGCGGTATCCGTCCGGACCAGGGCACAAACCCCTGTTCCCCGCATCGGCAGGCGGACTCTCAACCACTGCGCCACCAGGGAAGCCCTCAATATATCCTTAATTCAACATCTCCTGAGCTGAATCTCAACGGTGTTCATGGTCGTGCCAGTGTCACTGGACAGGTGGAGAAGTGTGACTGGCTGGAAGTTGAAGTGGAAAGAAACAGCAGCCTTAACAAACTGTGTTCAAGATATCTTACTTCATACATTTTACAAAGCCACGACCATGTGAACACCTCTCTCAGAGCCCTGGAAGGGGCCTGTGCAAAGCCAGGATCCTGATATGTAAGTTTCATGAGATCCATGGTGATCTGCTTCATGTGACATGCTTACTATCATTGACAGATTCCAAAGAGCGAAGTTACAGTTACCCTTTCTTACTGCTAAAATGATACGGAAACATAATTTACTCTATCTTTAAAAAACAAGACAGGCACTTCAGAGCCTTGTAGCACCCGAGGGCCTCCCCAAGAACCTCAGCCGTCTGGCTCTTGCTCGTGCATCAGTTTCTACCTGATGTGAGAGTGAAGTACAACAGCAAATTAAACTCTATCGGCTCCACTCACCAAATATTTGAGTTTCTTCTGTTTGTCTGGAATTATTCGGTGGCTACTAAAGATACAAAGATGGATTAGATATCTGTTCTTATTGAGCTTGACAGGAGGGGCCGAGATAAGAAAAATGCACCAAATGATGATACTTCTTTTATGCTAATTAATTAAATACTTTCCTTCCGGCTGAGTACTGAGGGAATACAAGGTAAAGTGATTTACATTCGAACAAGGCAAAAAGAGAAAGATATCCACTGTTTCAATAACATTTGACAACTTTATGGAGGTCTTATTGTGTCCCAAGCACTAGCTTAAATAATGGGCATATACAAACAAGAATCAAATGCAAGTCCCCGAAATTCAGACTCCAGATGGGGAAACACACAAAATGAAAACATTTCAAAGAGGAAAAGTAGAGCCTTTTATTCAACAAGACAAAACAAAACCTTTTTCCTACCCCAGGAATCAGTTTCGATTTCTTCCACAGCCAATCCCAAACCAAACATCCAAAATGAAACGTAGGAGGAAAGCCATTCAAGAGACACTGTCCTGACCAAGAGCCCTTCTGGAATAGCTGTACCATCACAGTTAAAAGCTCAGGGTCCCAATGTCCGTAGCAGCACTATTCACAATAGGCAAGACACGGAAGCAACCTAAATGTCCACCGATAGATGAATGGCTGGGGAAGATGTGGAATATATCTACAATGGAACATCACTCAGTCATAAAAGGAGAATGAAATACTGCCGTTTGCAGCAACATGGGTGCACCTAGAGATTATCATACTAAGTGAACTAAGTCAGAGAAAGACAACTATCATATGATATCACTCATTGGTGTAATCTAAAAAAAGATACAAATGAACTTATTTACAAGACAGAAATAGACTCACAGACCTAGAAAACAAACTTATGGTTACCAACAGGGATAGCAGGGGTGGTGGTGGGGAAATAAATGGGAAGCTGGAGCTTTACATATACTCACTACTATATACAAAATAGGTAAGCAACAAGGACCTACCGTACAGCATAGGGAACTACGCTAAATATCTTGTAATAATCTATAATGGAAAAGAATCTAAAAAATAAAAGATATGTATATGTATAACTGAATCACTTTGCTGTACATCTGCAACTAACACAACTTTGTAAATTAACTATACTTCTATTAAAAAATAAAGCTCAGGGTCCAAAGGTCACCTGGGCTCAAATCCTTTTAAATCCTGACTGCTTCCCTTAACTTCTCTGTGGCTTTGGGCAAGTCACTTCAATTCTCTGTGCCTCATTTACTCAAATGATGAGAGTAATAGTACCCAGTTGTGTCGTTTTGAGCGTGAAATGAGGTAATCCATGAAACGTCTAGTTAGATCAACGCCTCGCCCACAGTAAGGACTTCACACATAGGATTTTCCTTGATTGTATTGATCACCGTCTCTCACAAAATTAGCTCTGGTGGTAGATACTGGAACAGAGACTTGAGTAAATTGCTATGGGGTCACAGGAGAGACGGGAGAAAACAAAACTGGGGAGGCAGATCAGGCTTCATTAAATGACATGACCCTTGCATTGGGTTGGGGAGGAAAGCTGATGTCAGTTTACATGGGAACTGAAGGGGAGGAGCCTGCGGAGAACATCCAGGCAAAGGGAACAGCATATGCAATAGACGGCATAGTGTCAGAGGTACCCGGCTTACGTGAAATTGGTGAAGGGAGCTTGATGATGCTGAATAAAAGCACATTTGAAAAAAGTCTTGAAATATGAGCACAATTCTGGCAAATAGAAATGAAAGAAGGAAGGTTGGTGGGGTGGAGATGACTGCACGGGTGGCAAGGGAGGCAGAAAGGAAAATCACAGGGCAGGCGTGGAGAACACGCAGCAGTGAGATTTGGCTGGAAGGTGGGGTGTGACAGGAGGTAAAGGGATAGGAGAGGGGAAAGGAGAGTTGGATTCATTTTGTGAAGACTTTTGGAAGTCACTGTGGGGAAGTTTACCAGCAGCACTTCAAACAGCTCAAAGGGAAGGAAGGACTGAAGGTTTTTTCATTCATTTGAGCAGGGGAGTGATAGGATTTCCCGTTTAAACAGACTAATCTGGCAGTATTTTTCACAAAGGATTAGTGTGGGAAGAGAGAGGAGCAAGAATGTCAGTTAAAACTGACATTAGGGCTTCCCTGGTGGCGCAGTGGTTGAGAGTCCGCCTGCCGATGCAGGGGACACGGGTTCGTGTCCCGGTCCGGGAGGATCCCACATGCCGCGGAGCGGCTGGGCCCGTGAGCCATGGCCACTGAGCCTGAGCGTCCGGAGCCTGTGCTCTGCAACGGGAGAGGCCACAACAGTGAGAGGCCCGCGTACCGCAAAAAAACCCCCCAAAAACTAAACTAAACTAAACTGACATTTAAACTGACGTTAAAACTTATAACTCGTTCCAGGAGTTCATCATGTCTAAGGCTGGGACCAACTCTGTAAAGCTGAAATTTATAAATCTGTGTGTGTGTGTGTGTGTGTGTGTGTGTGTGTGTGTGTGTGTGTGTGTGTGTAATCTGGAAGCAATGCTGTAAGGATATTATGACTATGGTTCCACTAGAGGGTAGTAGAGACAAATTGGTAAAGTAGATGAAGCTGTTTCCATCTCCACCTGTTACCAGCCAAGTGTTTTTCTTCTTGTCTATATTTTGTAATGGTTGTAAGCTTAATTCAGTCATTCCGTGGCTAAGAAATATATGACAAGTACATTTAGTAGGTTGTAGCTCTAGATAAGTTAGTAAATTCAAGGTACCCAATTTTTAGAAGGTGATATAGCTGGGTTAGGAAGACCAGAAAACCAGTTGGTATTTAGTTAGCCTCTTCACAACAACCAGTATCTCATTATGACCTTGAAAAGAAACTTTTTTTAAAAAAAAACGGAACCAAAAATATTTCATCCAAGTCTTTTATTGATTATAGTAAAGGAAAAAGAAGGAAAAGGAGAAGAAGAGGAAGAAGAAAGAAGAGGAGAAAAGAAGAAGAAAAGAAAACTTGGTACAAGTTAATTCTGGTGTGTTCTCTTAGATAATTGAAGTTGGAAGAAGCATATTTTTAATATACTCATTTATAGATAATGTCTTAAAATATATATTGCTATGTTGTATATATTGCTATATTTTATACACATACACACATCCTTTTGGAAACTAATATAGCACTGAAGAGCTATAATACCCATACTCTTTTTTTTTGGTAAACTTAGTATTTCCTCCAACATTATTTTATCATAAGTAAAACTTTTTAAATGAATAAAAGTCATATATTTGAAAAAGCTTATTACAACATTTTCCATAATAACAAAAATTTAGAGCCAACCTAGAAGTCTAATAGGCAAATAGTTAAATAAGCAAATTATGATATTCCCCCCCTTAAGCAGTTACCACACACCCAAACACATACGTTATGATTGCAAGTTTATAAAAGTATGAATTTATTGTAGAATGAAAAAGACACAGAATTGTTCTCTTAGTGTGATGGGATGTGTGGTCATTTAAACACATTTCCATCCAACTAGTTTTATGGTGTTTTTACAATGACCACACACTAAAAGGGAATGTACTGCCACTAACATTTTACTTACAATTTCAAGATTTTGTCATTTAACTTACATTTTTCAAGGCTGCACGGTGCAAATATCACTATATATTAAACTTCTCATCACAATAACTCTCTTCAATGACCTCACCTTGTTTAAAAAAAAAAAAAAAGGAAGGAAGGTACGGAGGAAAGGAAGAAACTAAATTGAGACATCTAGAATGAATATGTCTACAATCAATATATCTCTGGAGTAAAATATACTATTTGAGAAGATTTATAAATACCTTCCCCAGCAGCTTAAGAAAAGGAATGCAAAGAAGCCAGCAGAGCAAACAGTAACTTCAAATGAAATGAGTCGGTATTGCAGCAGTACTGTGTGTTACTAAATATCAAATAGGCACGTCCTAGTGTAGGAGTAGATGCTTCCGTAAACTTGTTCAGTCATGAAAATGTCTGTGTTGACCACCCTCTTCCATCGGTAAAAACATGATAAAACTCCCAAACTACAAATAAACTCACCTTCATTTCAATGCCTTCTAAACACTTGCAAAGGCAATAATCATAGAATTTGTAAGATAAAAAATGTTAAAGCTGTGGAGCCTTAGAGATCATCTTATGAGGAACGAAGAGAGTGTTAAGGAGATAAGTTTTTACATTTCCCCTATTTTCAGAGCTCCACGGACTTATTTGTATTGTTATTTAAGTTCCAGGTAATAAACAGTGTAACTCTGTTAGTAAGCAGGAAATAATGCAAACATGTATTAATATATGTATATGTGTGCATAGTAAAATAGATAAAATAAATCAGTTTAAATGTTTTGGGACGATAATAATAGCTACCTTTTAGACCATTTAGACTTACGCTATAAATTGCGCTAAGAACTTTACATGGTCTATCTTTAAAAATGCAACAGTCCTATTGGCGCAGATTCAGCTTCGAAGGAGGAAACTAAGATCTAGAGAGGGTAAATAATTTGTCCAGTGTCAGCTGACAAGAGGTAGAATGGAGCCTTGAACCCAGGATTTTCTGACTCCAAAGCCCAGCTTCTCCACTACCATGCAATCTTCCACTTATGTGTGATCAAATAAATCTGACCCTCTAAGATGATAAATTATTGGAAATGTTATTAACACTAATTTTGGTAAATAGGAATTATACGTTTATCCCTTATACTGCATATCTTAAGGACAATTTCATTCTCACTAGTGTCTCCTTAAAGAACAGTAGAAGTGTATCATTTTCTTTAAATAAGAATATGATTAAACAAGGTTGAATCATAGGTTAATAGTAGAGTATTTAAAATAGTTGTTCATTATTCTTGGAACACCACATAATTAGCTTCAGATGAAAGGGATGAAAAAATTCAGAACTCATTCTCAAATAGCTGTTGGTCCAGCTTTTCTCTCAGTACTAGAATTTTCCACTCAGGATATCTGGTTATTTTCACTGTTTTTGTGGGTGTAGGCTGGTGGTGCCTTAAGAACACAGAAGTGAATTAATGGTTTGTGACACACTTTCATCATTGGTGCATTTTTGACCCCCTTTATTCATACAATTATTAGTTTATAGAAATAATATAATAAGCACCCACGAAACCATAACCCGACATCAAAACTGGGACCTTAACAATGGCTTACATGTGTGTGATCCTTTTTGTACCATATCATTCCACAATCACCCCCAGCCTCGGGTAACTGCTATCCTGAATCATCATTCCTTTGCTTGTATTTTTGTGTAATTTTACCTTGCCTGTACAGTCTTAAAGTGTGTGTGTGTATATGTTTCCCCGCGACTTTTTATTAAAAAAATTTTTAACCGACCAAAAAGTTGACAGTAATAACAGTAAAACCACTATGCCTTCACCTAGATTCACTGATGATCACCATTTTGCCAAACTTGTTTTATCTTGTCTTCTCCCTCCCTTCACCCCTACCTCCCCCCATCCTTAGACTATGTAACTGAGCCCAGGAAATGTCAAGGGAAGGAGTGGGGAAGCACCAGTCAAGACTTGCTGGTCTGGGGACTTCCCTGGTGGTCCAGTAGTTAAGACTCTGAGCTTCCACTCACTGCAGGGGCACAGGTTCAATCCCTGGTCGGGAAACTAGGATCCTGCATGCCAAAAAAAGAAGACTTGTTGGTCTGCGGTTGTTTTCCCTGCCCTTCACCTGCACAGCTTTCCCGTGCCGCCCCCTGGTCCAGCAATTTCTGTCAGTCTCCTAGTGACTTCCAGTTGTTTAGTTTAAGATGACAAGAATGCAAACTATGAGGGCCTGGAGGCAGAGACTGGTTACCTCTGGCCCCACAGGAACTGGACAGGGTTTAGCACATGGTAATGGACCAATAAATAATTCTGTAGTGAAATAGTGATAAATGAGATGAGGGTGGGACAACAATGGTATTTACATATTGATGACAAACACATATTGGCTATTTAACAATATCAAAGGTAAGGGTATATAAAGAATTTGAAAAAAAAGGTAAGTTCATTGGGTTATTTTACAGAAGTAAAAATTATTTGGTTTGTTATTCATACAGATAGAAAAGTCAGACAAGAAGCATTTATTTGCTATACGTACATAAGTTTGTATGAACTCTATGAGGCATTCAGTATTTTTGCAAAAAACTTTGGCTTTTGAAACTCTGTTTTAGAAGACACATCTTTCAGAAATAAATGAAATAAAATAAAAAAATAAAAGGCACATCTTTCTCACACCAGCCTGTCTTGTGGTTTTCCTCTTACCACTGGTTTCTGCTTCCCAGTCTCCTTCACTGGCTGATTTCCTTTCTCTCCATCATGATTGCCAAGATTCCACCCTGGGTGTTCACGTCTCACTCTGTTCTCTTTCCTTGCATAGACCGTCTCATTGAACCCCAAGGTGATAGCTACCATCTACAGAACGGTGATGACTAAATGCTTATTCCAATCCTCACCTCTCTTTCGAGCTCCAGGGTTACTCCTCCTGGATTTCCCACTGGCATCTTAACCTCTAATACCTTCCCCAACCAAATATAGTCTCTCCATTTCACCCACTCCCGGAGTTGCACTGGTCCACTGTTCTCCCCAACCACTCTTAATCTGATACGTCCATTCTACCTTTTCTTTTCTCTCCATTCCAACTGCTACTCCTGTAGTTTGTCATCATCACTTCTTGGTTACGGTTTCAATAACTGCCTACCTGGTTGTCCTCCCTTCAGTGTCTTCTCAATCTCTACAGCCAGGTTAGTACTTTCTTTAAAATTATTCAGTCGCTCTCCATCACAGAGATGATAGGGCCTAAACCGATTAGCATGGCTTTCTCCTTTCTTTACAGTACAATTCCAGTCTACCTAACCTATCACACCTCCTTATAGCCCTGACGCTTCATTCTGTGCTACACCCAGTAGCTTCAAGCAACTTGTGATTCTTCAGTCACATCATATTGCATTCTCTCTCTCTGGAATGACTATCTGCTTTATCTGTACTTTGTTGAGTGAATTGGTCTGTAATTTTCTGGCTAAGAGGAAGAGAAAGGCCTCAATTTTAGCTGGTAGTGAAGGAATGAATTCAGTAATTTCAAGAGAAATTGAAGGTCAACCAGAACACAAGAGGCAGCAGCCTTAGAGAGTGGAAAGCAAAACGAGGAAACAGAACTATTAGCTAAAGTTTCATTGTCCATTATCAGGTTCTGGTTTACCTTGGCTGTGGGATCATCATTTTACGGTCATTATACCATAACGAGAAAACCTATGTGCAAATAAAGTAAATAGTCATTAGAGATCTTGGCCTAGTAAGCATTCCTTGGAAGAAAGTCAGGGGATGATTTGGGGAGGTGTCTGTGCTATAAAGAAAGAATGAAGTCATGGAGGGGAGGGAAATGTTTATGTATTTACAGGATTAACCTGAGCCTGTGCTTGGGAGAGCTTCCTGGTACCATACATCTGTGTTTTCCCCACTGTTTTTGTCAGTCAGTGTAAAGGAATAAAGCATGTGGTTATAAATGTCTCTCATAGTCTATTCACCTGTTTCTGTTTGGAAGGAAACCCTAGAAATCAAGAAGCTAGACTGGAGAAATGGTGGACACTTGCTGTCTCCCAAAGGTTTGGAACAATTTAGGCGGTTTGGGCATTGGCTTGCCCTTCTGGTCCTGCCATTACTAAATGAGGAAGGTGGGGAGGGGTGTAGAGGGCAGAGACAAATTTATCCAAACCTATCCTGGGGATTAGAGCAAGGAGACAATCTATAAGGAACTTGTTAAATAAATGATATCTCCCCAAATTGTAATCCTAAACTATTAAGAAAAAAGAAGCCTAGGGCTTCCCTGGTGGCGCAATGGTTGGTTGAGAGTCCACCTGTCGATGCAGGGGACACGGGTTCGTGCCCCGGTCCGGGAAGATCCCACATGCCGCGGAGCGGCTGGGCCCGTGAGCCATGGCCGCTGAGCCTGAGCGTCCGGAGCCTGTGCTCCGCAACGGGAGAGGCCACAACAGTGAGAGGCCCGCGTATCAAAAAAAAAAAATAAATAAATAAATAAAAAGAAGCCTAGGAGGGAAGGGTGTGGAAAAGAGATAGTTTCTTATGTATCAAAATGGTATCATCCCCAATACACAAATAAATTAAAAAAAATAAGATGCAGAACATGAGTATACTATGCTAGCTTTTGGGTAAGAAATGGGAAAAATAAGAATATACATGGAGCATTTGTTAATATTTGCATAACAACACTATAAACTTACACAATAACCTAATAAAAATGGTTTTCTATGGTGGGAGAAATTAGGAAACAAGATGGAGAGTGTTAGCAAGGTATCTTAATTATGATTTTTTATATTGTTTTGATATTTGAAATATGCAAATGTTTTATCTACTGAAAATAAAAGATGATAAAAGTAAGTTTATGGAACTTATGGTTACCACGGGGGGAAGAGGGCGGAAGGGATAGACTGGAAATTTGGGATTGACATGTACCCACTGCTATATTTAAAATAGATAACCAACAAGAACCTATTGTAACAAAAATAAATTGAAAAATTATAAAAAACATAAAATAAAATAAAAGAGAAAAAAGATATAATAAAGAACTCACAATTTAGTTCCAGCAAAAAAAAAAAAAAAAGATCAAATGCCGAACACAATTTTGCTTCTGCCTCTGCCCACCTCTGTACTCGTCATTATATTTAAGAATTTTCTCATTAAAAAAAAAATATCTAAGTTTAACTGTTGATGAGTTTTTCTTACCTTCTAGAAATGAGTCAGAAAGAAATTATCAGATGATTATTAGACAATTGACAGGGAGAGATAGAGAGGGAGAGATGTTCATCACAGTGTCGATTCTAATAGAAGCAAAAGAACTCTGACAGGCAATCGACCAAACACAATAGCATGCAATTATGTAATGAATACAGGGAGCTATAAATTATGATATAGATGCATTATTGAGAGTAATAGTGGGAAAATATGATACCAAATAGTATGTGTAGTATGATCTCTCTATATGCAAATAAAAAACTGGAACGATATGCACCAAAGTGTTCATTTGAGAATACAGGTGAGTTATGTTTAATCTCTGTTTTCTAATGTGGTTAAGTAATGAGTTAATTTTTTATGTATTAAAGAGGGGGGGGAGAGATAAATTAGGAATTTGGGATTAACATATACACACTACCATATATAAAATAGGTAAACAACAAGGGCGTACTGTATAGCACAGGGAACTCTACTCAATATCTTGTAATAACCGATAATGGAAAAGAATCTGAAAAAGAATAGATACATACATATGTATAACTGAATCACTTTGCTGTACACTAACAAAATATTATAGATTAAGTATACTTCAATTTAAATAAGTAAAGTTGACAAATAAAAACATTTTATTATGTATTAAATAAATAAAAGTTTAAAAAATACCACCTCTCACTGTCCCTCTCTCTACTCATTAAGTAGGGCATTCTTCCATATTTTGTACTATTAAAGAAGTGGTAGTAGAAGTGCTGACATTTACTGGGTGTTCCCCAAGTCCCAGGCATTGCTGTAAGGGCTTCATAAGGATTATATAAGTTAATAGTCAAAACATCATTATAAGGTTCTGAAGTATGAGTTATTATATTTCCATTCTACAGGCAAGGATCCTGAGGCTTAGTGAGGGTAAGTCCCTAGCCCAAGTCACATTGATAATAATCAGTGGTGAGGGTCTTGAACTTAGTCTGACTCTAGAGCTTATGACCTCATCATTGTACTATTACATTATCTATACCTTTGTTGGGCTCTTATCTCACTTTGTTATAACCGTACAATCTTGGCTCCCCAAGATTTCTTTTACCTTTCTGTCCCTACAAAGCAGCTCACCGCCAGGATTTTAACACACAACTAAGTGTTTGTTGGCTGAATGAATGAATTGGTTTTAAGCCAGAGTAGAAGTCGTTCAGCTTAGCACGTCTCTGGGTATTACAGAGTGTGGTGGTTCCTAATCATATTGGTTGGTTGCTTCTCGGGAATATCTCTCTATCCAGACACATCACTGTGAATTCCACGTTTCTGATAGTCATGCATTCCTGTACTGTGTAGCTGAGGAGTAATTTTTTCGTTCTATCAATAAGCCTGTCGAGGAAAATTGATAAAACATGTACCGGGTACCTAGTATGTAACAGGCTTGGTCCTGCGCACCAGATGTACAAAGATAATAAGAAAGTCTGCTGTCAGAGAAAGACAAACATCATATGATATCACTTATATGTGGAATCTAAAAATATGATACAAATGAACTTATTTATAAAACAGAAATAGACTCACAGACATAGAAAACAAACTTATGGTTTTCAAAGGAGTGGGAGAGGAGGGATAAATTAGGAGTTTGGGATTAACATATACACACTGCCATATATAAAATAGGTAAACAATAAGGACCTACTGTATAGCACAGGGAACTATAGTCAATATCCTGTAATAACCTATAATGAAAAGAATCTGTAAAAGAATATATGTGTATATCTGAATCACTTTGCTGTACACTTGAAAATAACACAACTTTGTAAATTAACTATACTTAAACAAACAAAAAACTCAGTTGTAATGAACTCATAGGCAGAGGCAGACGGTGGGGGATGGGTTTCCCCAGTCATCACACCTTTACAATAGAGAGGAAAGCACACAAAACCAGACAGCCCAGAGGAAGAACAGCTCCCTCCAACCGGGAGTGGAGCATCCCGGAAGACTTCCCAGAGGAGGTGGCAGCGACTGAGCTGAGTTTTACAGGATGAGTGGGAATGAGGCTAACAGTAAGGAGTGGATGGGCAATACTGTTTTTTTTGTTTGTTTGTTTGTTTTTGCGGTATGCGGGCCTCTCACTGTCGTGGCCTCTCCGGTTGCGGAGCACAGGCTCCGGACGCGCAGTCTCAGCGGCCATGGCTCACGGGCCCAGCCGCTCCGTGGCATGTGGGATCCTCCCGGACCGGGGCACGAACCCGTGTCCCCTGCATCGGCAGGCAGACTCTCAACCACTGCGCCACCAGGGAAGCCCTGGGCAATACTTTTAACAGGAGCTTGATGTTAAGGCAAGCCCTTTTACAATTTTGAGAAAAGACTTCTCTGATAAGAATACTAATAATTTATATGTGGATGTGTCAATTAAAGTAGGAGAGTGGAGATTTAGAAATTGCGTGCAAGGAGAAGTGTATGTGTGCGTGTGTGTGCACAGGCGAGCCTGTGTGATTGTGCAAGATCAGGGTGAAAGGAAGTTTACATTTAGGAGAAAACTAGATCTTGTTTCAGATCACGTCTCTGTTTTCTGACATTCTCAACAGTAACTGCAGTAATTGTGACTAGGCCAGTCTCCTGTACCTTGGCTTGAGCACTGTGAATTCCTTTCTCTGATTCCAGTAGCCTGAGGCAGAGTCAGAGTGATTTCCTCATTATTACTGGTAACTCGGTGACTAGGAAGAAATTAACAAGCTTCAAAGTATGTCAATTTTTTATCCAGAGAGAATTTTAACTCTTATGATTTTATCAGCCCAAATAAATAAATGGCCAAATATATTCATGGCATTTCTTCTTTCTAACTCTAAAAACTTTTTTAAAGACTAGGAAAGTAAGCGGGCTCATCCTTCATGATCTCCAGAAGCCCAGAGGCCGAAGCAAAATTTCTCCAGGTACTTCAATAGGTAACTAGGTGGGGACCCAGGAAAAATGTCCTGAAAGAAGACTGAGCTTATATAGTCAAATCACCCAATTAAAAAAAAAAAAAGACAACTGCTTTAATTTCAACTTATATATAGAAAACTGTACCCCAGATTTCTTCATCTCAACCACTTTGCTTGTGAAGTGGAGGAAGTAGAGGAATTAATTAGAAGTCAATTAAAATCCAGGCAATTTAATTAAGGGGTTAAAAACTAATTAAGACAAACTTAGAAATGTTACCCAGCTCTACTTAGAAGAGCAGTTAAAATCAACAAAGTCATCCAATAAACCTATATTTTACCTGCAAACTTATACATCACCTAATTAAGTGGACCAAAAAAACAGGGGGCGGGGGAGGGAAGGGATTATATTTGAGCACGAACAATTTGTGGGAGAGATACCAGAGATGAGTAAAATCAGATTTCTATTTCTTCTGTACCTTTAGTGAATTGTATTCAAAGCTCTCTCTTTTTTTTTTTTTAGCGCTGCGGAGCACAGGCTCAGGACGCGCAAGCTCAGTGGCCATGGCTCACGGGCCCAGCCGCTCCGCGGCATGTGGGATCCTTCCGGACCGGGGCACGAACCCGTGTCCCCTGCAACGGCAGGCGCACTCTCAACCACTACGCCACCAGGGAAGCTCCAAAGGTCTCCTAACTGAACATCTGGTGGCTTTGGGTGATTCTGGACAGGAAGTAGATAGATCTTTATGTTGAATACACGGTGCATTCTTGGAACACATTAAGTGCAAAATACTAGCCTCTTGGATCTCACACCACACAAGGTCATGGAGAAGTTCATTAAAGGGCTTTTTTAATAATGACTAGGTTTTACTTTTTTATATATAAATTTATTTATTTTAGGCTGTGTTGGGTCTTCATTGCTGCGCATGGGCTTTCTCTAGTTGCAGGGAACGGGGGCTGCTCTTCGTTGCGGTGTGCAGGCGTCTTATTGCAGTGGCTTCTCTTGTTGCGGAGCACGGGGTCGACGCACTTGGGCTTCAGTAGCCATGGCGCACTGGCTCAGTAGTTGTGGCTCGCGGGTTCTAGAGTGCAGGCTCAGTAGTTGTGGCACACGGGCTTAGTTACTATGCAGCATGTAGGATCTTTCTGGACCAGGGCTCGAACCCGTGTCCCCTGCACTGGCAGGCGGACTCTTAACCACCGCACCACCAGGGAATCCCTGACTAGGTTTTACTTTTGCTCAATGATGAAACAATACTGGTGATTCAGGGTCGGTATAATTTGTGTTTGATGTTCAGAGTGGTTGGTTAAATAGTACATTTCCCATCCCAAGGCTATATGTATACTTGGGTACCACCCCTTGCAAGACTGGAATTGCTGACGTGAAGACAACCATTGCCCCCATACTGAGAAAGAGCTGGGAGAAGGTGACTGGATTTTAGGGCACCAAGATCCTCTAGACAGAGAAGATGGGGCTTGTCTATCTGACCTGTTTACTTGATTTTCTCTTCTTTGAGTCCAGCCATCAAGTCTTCATCCAGTCAACAGATCACTACGCCCAGTTCTCCCAGTCACTTACAGCTGTTCTCACTTTGACTCAGTAGGAATACTCCAAGGTATGATTTTGCTGCCTGCAAACATGAGGTTTTCACTGGGAAAGACTGATACCTAATGTATGACTAAAGTGGAGGCTGTCAGGGCACCTTACCCAAGAGCAGGGTTTCCTGACCTCAGCCCTATTGACGTTAGAAGACAGATAATTCTTGCAGAGGGCAGTCTTGTGCATTAGATGCCAGTAGAAACCTTGCAGGTTGTGACAAATAAAACTGTCTCCAGACATGGCCAAATATGCCTGGGGGAACAAATAGCTCCCAGTAGAGAACGAGTGCCCTAGATCCATGTCCCAATAGGTGTAAAGAGGAATTTCTGCTCCCTGGTAAGTTTGAAGAGTCTTATCTCTTACCTCTTGACCTAAGAAGAGAAAGGCATCCTCTCCTACCACACTTCACAGCCACCACCCCCCATGTAAGCCAAACTCAAGCCAGCCTCCAACAGGAGGCTCCTAAATCGTTTCTTCACCAGTTTGACAAATCTCTGCTGATGTCACCTGGTAAGTTGTCAGTTCCTCTTGTAATGATTTGTTTTAATACATCTTTATTGGAGAATAATTGTTTTACAATGTTGTGTTAGTTTCTGCTGTACAAGAAAGTGAATCAGCTCTATGCATACATATATCCCCATATCCCCTCCCTCTTGAGCCTCCCTCCCACCCTCCCTATCCCACCCCTCTAGGTGGTCACAAAGCACCGAGCTGATCTCCCTGTGCTATGCAGCTGCTTCCCAATAGCTACCTATTTTAAATTTGGTAGTGTGTATATGTCAATGCTACTCTCTCACTACGTCCCAGCCTCCCCTTCCCCCACTGTGTCCTCAAGTTCATTCTCAACGTCTGCATCTTTATTCCTGCCCTACCACTAAATTCATCAGTACCATTTTTCTAGATTCTATATATATGTGTTAACATATGGTATTTGTTTTTCCCTTTCTGACTTACTTCACTCTGCATGACAGACTCTAGGTCCATCCACCTCACTACAAATAACTCAGTTTCATTCCTTTTTATGGCTGAGTAATATTCCATTGTATATATGTGCCACAACTTCTTTATCCATTCATCTGTTGATGGCCACTTAGGTTGCTTCCATGTCCTAGCTATTGTAAATAGAGCTGTGATGATGAACATTGTGGTACACGTATCTTTTTGAATCATGGTTTTCTCTCTTGTACTGATTTCGCTGCTGGAGCTCCATCTTCCTTTCCTTGCTCTTTTGTTAAAGATAGAACTTACTATTTTTTTTCAGGTCTCTGGGTTACTGGGATGCAAGATATTTTTCTACATATCCCATGTTTCCCTGTCATATTGGTTGAAATGGTTCTCTTTTCTGTCACCCAAAACCACACTCCAGAATCTTTCTGAATTCTCTCCACTCTATTAGCCACGTGATTCCGTACTTTGTCAATTGCTTCTGTCTCCTCAGTCATAGTATAGGGTCAGAGCTCCCCATCCCAACACACCAGAGAAGAAAACCCTTAGGTATAATTATTTTCATGGTCATTCTCAACTTGGGAAGCAAACCTTGCTCTCGCTCTTTTCTCCTGCTCACCCACCACCTACACCCAGAAAAGTCTGGCATTGACTTAAGGAAGTGGTTCTCACACTCGAGCTGACATCAGCAGGGCTTGTTGAATCAGATTCTGGGCCCCAACCTCAGACTTTGGATCTGGTCTGGGGTGAGGCACAATGTGATGGTCTGGTGTGATGGCAGAGGAAAAAGCCCTCTCGGTGAATCTGATTGGGTAGGGTGCCACTTAGCACAGATTCACTGGTTAATTTTCCCTTTTCCCCCAAAGATCAGTGTTTCTTGACAAGTTCCATTATCACTGGCAATGCCAGCTGAGCTTGTAAAGAGCTATGAGAAAGCTTCCAGACCTCAGGGAACAAAGGAGGTGCGCTCAAACAAAAAAATACACAGCACTTATATTTAAAATGGATAACCAGCAAGGACCTACTGTATAGCCCAGGGAGCTCTGCTCAATGTTATGTAACAACCTAAATGGTAAAAGAATTTGAAAAAGAATAGATACATGTGTATGTATAACCGAATCACCTTGCTGTACACCTGAAACTAATGTGACATTGTTAATCAACTATACTCCAACATAAAATAAAAAGTTAAAAAAAAAAGAGTTACAGGGGCTTCCCTGGTGGCTCAGTGGTTGAGAGTCTGCCTGCCGATGCAGAGGACACGGGTTCGTGACCCGGTCCGGGAAGATCCCACATGCCGTGGAGCGGCTGGGCCCGTGAGCCATGGCCGCTGAGCCTGCGCGTCCGGAGCCTGTGCTCCGCAACGGGAGAGGCCGCAACAGTGAGAGGCCCGTGTACCGCAAAAAAAAAAAAAAAAAAATAGAGTTACAAACCTTCAGTTTTATAATAAATAAGCCATGAGGATGTAATATACAGCATAAGGAATATGGTCAATAATATTGTAATAGCTTCATACAGTAAGTCCCCTACATACGAACGAGTTCCGTTCTGAGAGTGCATTTGTAAGACCAATTTCTTCGTAAGTCCAATAAAGTTAGCCTAGGTACCCAACTAACACAATCGGCTATATAGTACTGTACTGTAATAGGTTTATAATACATTCACATCTTTGAAAGTTTGCAACGTGAAGGTTCATATGCAGGGGACTTACTGTATGGGGACAGATGGTTACTAGACTTACCATGGTGATCATTTCATAATGGATGCCAATGTCAAATACTATGTAGTACACCTGAAACTAACATAATATTGTACAACAAATATATTTCAATTTAAAAATATATATTATATATAAAAAATACACAGCACTACAACACATACATACTTTAATTACTCCACCCTCAGGTGGATTTCTAGCTTCACTGGCCTTTAGGAGGAGTCGTTTTGCCAGATTCCTTCCATGAAAGAGAACATTTGCTAACTTTGAAATGCATGGATATTTATTAAGTAATTACATTCAGAAATAGGGGAGAGAGCAGGGGGCTTGGAATGGGAACACGTGAGCTCTAGTCTAGGCAAGGTGCCTCGTGGCATTTTGCAAAATTCATTCTTGTCATCTATAAGGTGAAGGACCCAGGTGTCTTCTCAGAGGGGCCTTGCAGTGCTATGATTCTAGAAGCACTTCCTTAAGGAGGAAGCTGTTAGGATCCTGTTGAGTTGGAACACACTTGGCTTGATGTGCCAAGGGGTCTGCCTGGTCTCCCTTGCTAGGCATAAATGCATGTGTAGCACCACTCAAAAAAAAAAAAAAAAAAAAAAAGAGGCCATTCATGGCATATTTTAACCTACCCATTGTGGTAGGCTGAATAATGGCCCCTCAGAATGTCCAGATCCTAATTCCTGGAGCCTGTGAATGTTACATGGTAATGGGAACTTGGCAGGTGTGATTAAGTTAAAGGAATCTGAGATGGGGAGATTAGCCTAGATTATCTGGGTGGGCCCTAAAAATGTAATTACAAGTGTCCTTGTAAGGGAGAGGCAGAGAGAAATGTGATGACAGGAGATGAGAAGGCCATGTGGTGACAGAAGCAGAGGGAGAAAAGACGATGTGATATGAGGACATGAATCAAGGAATCAGGACAGCCTCTAGAAGCTGAAAAAGGCAAGGAACAGATTTTCCCCTAGAGCCTCCACTTGATAATTTTCACTTCCACTCTGCTCACACCTTGTTTTTCGCCCCATAAGCCTCATTTCAAACATCTGACCTCCAGAACTATAAGAGAAAAAATATATCCTTTTTATCCCCACGACCAGGGATCGAACCTGTGCCCCTGCAGTGGAAGCACAGAGTCTTAACCACTGGACTGCCAGGGAAGTCCCATATGTGTGCTGTTTTAAGTCATCTAGTTTGTGGTAATTTGTTATAGCAGCCAACGAAGACTAATACACTAAGCTTAGATCAGCATGACATTCTCCTGATTCCTAAAGTAGAACCTTTTGACAGGCTGGCTACAAGAGGTAAATTGGATGCATGGCAGATGGGCCCCTTGTTCCAATGAATCTCATTGCCTGCCCTTCAACATTAGAACTGCATTTCTCTAGATCTTAGAGTTTCGTGGTTATTTATTCAAATTGCAATGTCTCTAACAGGCACGCTGCCTTAGTAGCTAGCGGGTTTAGCCCAAGTATTTGGTATACTGTGGGTACTTCCTAAATGATACTGGTTGACTTCCACCTGTGCACAAGGCACCCTGAGAACAAGATCTATAGTTGGGGAAGGTGGGAGGGAAATGTCTGGAAAGATACAGTGTCTGTCCAACCCTACTTCCTCAGTTCCATGCGTTCCTTCCAAGTCCATCCTAGAACCAAATACACATCATTTCACCAAGGGCCTGGAAAAGATATTTTTACTGCTATTGTAGGGGAAGCTCCACGATCACTCATTCCTGATTCCACCATTAGTACCGTTTAGTTGTAGTGATCCACCAATACCTCCCATGAAATCATAGAAAATTTATATTGGTCTCTGTCCCTGGTTCCTGACACAGAGTTCCTGAAACCCTTGTAATTTCCCGGGTGTTGGGAGTGTCTTTTGTTGTAATGAGACAGCTCTGGGTGGTTTCCCGGATGAGGCCTGGTTATAGGAAAGACCAAGTCATGATGAGAAGCTTGGGATTCTCAGTCCTGCTTCCCATTCTCCTGAGAAGGGAAAAGGCATGAAAATGAATTGATCATGCCTACATAATAAAGCCTTCAGCAAATCCCCAAAGTACAGAGTTCGAAGAGCTTCCAGGCTGGCAAACACACGTCTCCTGGGAAGGTGATGTACCCCAGTCCCCCGGGGACAGAAGCTCCTGCGCTTCGGACCCTCCTAGGCCTCACCATATGCACCTCTTCATTTTGCTGTTCATCTGTATCTTTTATCATATCCTTCATAACCTGGTAAACACAGGTGTTTCCCTGAGTTCTGTGAGCCACTCTACCAAATCAATTGAATCTAAGGACCAGGTTGTGGGAATCTCTAATTTGTAGCCAGATAGGATGGAAGTTGTGGGTAACCTGGGGACCTACTACTTGCAATTGGCATCTGAAGTGGGGAGCAATTTTCTGGGACTGAGCCCTTAACCTGTGGGATCTGACACTATCTCCAGGCAGATTGTGTTAGAATTGAGTTAAATTGTAAGACACTTAGCTGATGTCATGAAGAATTACTTGTGGTGTGGGGAAAAACCCTACTCTCACCTTCCACCTCTAAATACTGCCTGTGTTCACAACCTTCTTGGACCTTCTTTGGC
The DNA here is from genome assembly GCF_951394435.1 of Stenella coeruleoalba. Taxonomy (NCBI): domain Eukaryota; kingdom Metazoa; phylum Chordata; class Mammalia; order Artiodactyla; family Delphinidae; genus Stenella; species Stenella coeruleoalba. The sequence goes on from NC_137162.1 coordinate 71,178,889, forward strand.
CTAATTGTTTCTGGCAGCTGACAACCGTTTCCCCAGGCTCTCACCAGGAGTCCATGGTGATGATAATAACCATGAAAGCACTAATACCTGTTTATGGGGAGCATCCTACGTGACAGGTACTTTACACACAGTATCTCTAATTACTCCAGTAATGATGCAATGTACATATCGTAATATCTTCTAATAGATACATAAGTTAACTGGGGCAAACTATTATAACCCGGGCCATACAGGTGATCAGTGATGAAGCCGAGATTCAAACGAAGGTCTGCCTGATGCCAAAGTCTTTCCATTTTGTGACATGTCTGTGACCATAAGAAAATGTACCCCAAGTGTTTAGCATGGTGTTTGGCATATGACAAATTCTTGATTAATGTTAGCTTTTGTTATTGTCATTATATGTCTGTGTCTATGACTGTAGCTGCCAGCCCAAGTAAAATGGAGTGCAGTCACCCTACAGCCAGGGTGGCCTAGCGCCCAGTAGATGGAAAGGGCCTCTTTGGCCTTTCCGTAACCCATATCCCTGGAGAGCTTCAAAGCCACAGAGATGCTCTTCTGCTTCCACATCTCCCTCCTTCCACATATCCCACTGTTTCTAGAAATGAGAAAATAAAGGTGCTACAGCCAAAAGGAGAATGAGTGGGGAAATGTACACATAGAGAGGGCCTCTTAGATTGAGCCCCTCTTCACCTGGTATCCTGCTAAATTGATTCCCTCTCTGCCTCCCTTTAAATGCCCTCAGGTAGGCCTCTGTGCCTGCCCTGACACTATCCAAGAAACCTCCACATCCTTGCCTTCAACCTCACACATACTGCTGAGAAGCAGAGGAGCTGAGGAGCAGCGGGATTTAGGGAGAAAGTGAGAGAACCCCCTTTTAAGAACAAATATCTCTTCTCATTTTCTTCTTCCATCTTGGTACTGGAACACTTCAACATTGGTAGAACTTAAAAAGAAGATATTTTCATGTGAAGAGACATAACATTTGAATTGGGACAAAATGTTCTCATTGTGATGCAGGAAAACAGGTCCCTGAGAGATCTGAGCAGGTAAGACAAGCATGTGGCACACATGGTTCCTTTTTCCCATCTCTGACCTGTGGCAGGCATCACCAGTCGATCACAGCACTCTTCTCTACTGAACCCAGACCAATCAATTACAGATGACACTTTAAAGGACACTTATTGGGCGTGCTTGGAATATGACACAGCTTTGAAGATAGGCAACTCTGTGAACTCTTTCCAGGTTGTGAATTCACTGATCAATTTCTGAATTCTATCCATCTATTAAAGCCCAGGTCCTATCCTATCCACTCTAGGGAGCCTTCCCTAAGCATACTGATGTTGGTCTTTCCTAAATTCCTCTCCTTTGTTACTGATACATCCTGGGGAGAATCCAGATTTTGTGGGGACTGAAACTTGACAACAGTGCTGTAATACTTTCTACGGAGAAACTGGAAAGATAATTCAAGTTTTCCTTTAGGTTGATCTGAATTTGTTTAGAAAAGTTTATTTTGATTTTGCACTAATTATTGATAATATCATGTAAGTTTTCAGGATGTTCTTTACTTTGAGAAAACCACTAGCAATTTTCTTTCATATATGAATGCTAAGATTCCAGAGCATTTCAAATTTCCTGTGCAGCGTCTAACCGAAAATAGCCTAATTGACGACACTCAGTGACAAGGTTGTCTTCAATGTCTTCATATCATCCTGTTTTCTAGGAAGGGTGCATCTAAATATCTAAGAGTATTGCAGCTGACCCATCACATCCTGGCAAAGGAAACTGGGCAGATTCCTTGGAGAATCATGTTAGGAATGTTCCTTCCTGAGCTCTACGGACTAGAACCAGGTATACATACTCCAAGCCTCGTGATCTCTCTCCTATCTGTTAAGGGAGCTCAGAATGCACTGAGTATTTTAAAAATATCCTTAGGATTCATTCTTCTCACTATATTTAGTAAAATATCTGTGAGGATTCAAAAATATATCTTTGAATTAATGGATGAATGAATGAAAAAGTGAGTAAATGAAGAATACAAGTCCAAACATCTCCGAATATTCTATTTGCTCTTTTTTTTAATATTTTCTATATATTTTTTCTATAAATTTTCTATATACATATATATTTTCTCTCTCTATATTTCTGTATATGTATTTTCTCTATATATTTTTTCTATATTTCTATATTATCTTTTTTCTATATTTCTTATACTATGATGGAAATGTGGCTTATTTAACTGAATTACAGGCTTATCTTTTCAGCTGCTGAGATTAAAATCTTGGTGAAACCACACAATGTTAGCATTGGAAGATATACTAAGGATCACCTAGTTCAATACCTTTTTGTTTTTAATGAATAAAGAAACTGAAGCTGAAAAAGTTATTAAGTTATTGTCCAGGGCCTCAGAGTAGCTCTTCTAAATCCTGACCCCACCTCTTACCACAACTATACTCTTTTTTATTTTTCTAATGTATTTTTTTTTGGCTGCACTGCATGGCATGTGGGATCTCAGTTCCCCAACCAGGGATCAAACCCATGTCCCCTGCACTGGAAGTGCAGAGTCTTAACCACTGGACCACCAGGGAAGTCCCTATACTCTTTAAAATTGTAAAATAAATGCTTACCTTTTAACGGGCTCCCAATTCAGAATCCTTTCACTTACCTTAAAATCAATCACTTGGGGCTTCCCTGGTGGCGCAGTGGTTGAGAGTCCGCCTGCCGATGCGGGGGACACGGGTTCATGCCCCGGTCCGGGAAGATCCCACATGCCGTGGAGCGGCTGGGCCCGTGAGCCATGGCTGCTGAGCCTGCGCGTCCAGAGCCTGTGCTCCGCAACGGGAGAGGCCACAGCAGTGAGAGGCCCAAGTACTGCAAAAAAAAAAAAAAAAAAAAAATCAATCACTTGCATAGTTCTTCCCCTTCCTTAGTTTTTATTCATTCAATGTATGTGTGTTTAACATATGGGAATGTAAAGAAACATGGTCCCTACTCCTAAAGAACTTACAGTCTCGTTAAGACAAAAAACATATAACTTAATTCATGGCAGGGCATAATTACAGGAAAAATCCTGTTGATTTCCCTTGAATTCAGTGTGAAATGAAAGTTGTTTCCTGTTTAGACCATTTTTTTGTTTTCATTTTTAATGAGACCTTTGAAGAATGTCATTCTAAGAGTTAAATCACTTCGGCAAGGCTGCTTATCTAAACAACAGAATTTCAGCCACATCAGGATACGGCTGTTGTTTTCAAGGGTATTATTCTTTAAATGGAACGTATCATCATCTTTGGTCATTGACCTAACTGGCCAAACATAGTTGGTATATTTTGTTTTTCTCTGCTTATGTCCTTGGGGTTATAAGTTAACGATGTGAATGTAAGAACACAAACCAAATACTTCCCCAGCCAACTGCGATGATGTGTCTTATGGGAAATAGCCTCAGCCAGTCCTGGGAAGCGGTTAAAGTGTGATGAAGAGCATGAGATTTTGTTAACAAGCATTCACTCAGCAGATGTTGATAAATATCTCTTGAGTCTTTAATACATGCCAAGCACTATTGAATACTCTGATGACGTAGTGGTGAATAAGAGAGAATGATATCCCTGCTTCTACGGAGCTTACATTCTGGTAGGACAGACGGGCAATGAACAATAGCCTGGAAAAGTCACACAGTAATGAGTTATGCAGAGAAGAATATGGTTGATGATAAGGCATAGACTGAGAACCAGGGAAGATTTCTGGGCGAAAATGACCTTGAGGTTAAGACAAGAAGGAGGCAACTGGGGAAGACCTGGAGGAAGGGCAGGGAAGATGCTTCAGGCAGAGGAAGCCTTGTGTGCAGAGACCATAAGGGCAGAAGGATCTGAGTATGTTCTCAGCCTAGAACTTAGGCTGCTGTGGCTGGGACCTGAAGGAGAAAAGTAATAGGGCAGAGGGTAAGGTCAGACAGGCAGGCAGGGGGCAGACCACATCAGGCTTTGCAGGCAGGATCAGGAGTTTGGTTTTAACTCCAAAGGCAATAGAAGCCACTGGAGGGTTTTAAGCAGGGCAGTCATGTGATCTAATTTACATTTTTTTTTGGCCGGGCCACTAGGCTTTCAGGATCTTAGTTCCCCATCAGGGATCACACTTGGGCCCACGGCAGCAGTGAAAGCGCCAAGTCCTAACGACTGGACTGCCAGGGAACTCCCTAATATACATTTTTAAAAGAACATTCTTGGGACTTCCCTGTGGCGCAGTGGTTAAGAATCTGCCTGCCAATGCAGGGGACATGGGTTCGAGCCCTGGTCTGGGAAGATCCCACGTGTCACGGAGCAACTAAGCCCGTGAGCCACAACTACTGAGCCTGCGAGCCACAAGTACTGAAGCCCACGTGCCTAGAGCCCGTGCTCTGCAACAAGAGAAGCCACCACAATGAGAAGCCCATGCACCGCAACGAAGAGTAGCCCCCGCTCGCTGCCACTAGAGGAAGCCTGCGCACAGCAACGAAGACCCAACACAGCCAAAAATCAATAAAGTAAATAAATTAAAAAAAAAAAAGAACATTCTTGATGCAGTGAGAAGAGTGAAATATAGGGAGGAGAGAGGGCAGCAAGGAGACCGGTTAGGCACGAAGGGCAGTATTCTAGGTGAGAGAATGCAGTCTCCGGGCAAGAGTGGGCCTGTTGCACAGACAGACCAGGCTACTTGACTCAAGAGACAGGAGAAGCCAGTCAAATCGGCTGGCTAAACCCTACTTTCCTCATCCATAAAAAGTGGAAAATAATACTCATCTTGGGGATTTGTATTGGGGATTAAATGAGATAAAACAGGATGTACTACATGACAACCCACAGAACCAAAGGCTAGGGTGCAGGCAATCTCCAACAGGAGTCAGCAAACTCTGGCTCCTCTGGCCACCACTTGTTTTATTGAACATTGCCATGACCGTGTGTGACGTATGGCTGCTCTCATGGTACAACAGTGAAGGTGGGTACCTGTAACACAAACTGGATGGCCTCAGAAACCTAAAATACTCTCTGGCCCTTTACAGGAAAAGTTGGCTGACCCCTGACTTAGATTGGAATGAAGAGTAAGAGGAATGTAAGAGAGACGTACTAAATCTATACACCTGGGAGGCAGTGCATTCGGAGAAATGGTAGTGGCTTGTCATGGGCTATATTTTTCAAGTGCTCTGCAAAAGAGAAGGCCCCGGTTGTAAAGAGGTGATGAATAAAGGGACACATTTGAAACGAACTTCAAATGTCATTGTCACGTAAACCAACCAATAATACCATGTAACATTTACAAAGTGCCTCTATATTTCCATTCTATTCATCAGTAATTTTATTCAAATAATCCGCTATGGATTTATAAATTCAGTGCGAGACAGGATAAGCAATAGAAAAGATATATATCAATAAATTGGAAGAACCATAAATAAAACACAGAGTTCAGCCAGGCAGTCAACAAATGTGACTTTAGCATTAAGTACATGCTAGGTCCAGTGCAGGGGGCTGGAAGACACAGTGATAGACGTGGCAGTCGCCATTTTTGTTTTCATGGGATTTTGAATTTAATATTTCCACTCTCACTGTATGTGAGTGTCTTTGTGTGAATAAAGGAAGACCCTCTCTTCCTTCTGCAAGACATGTCATCTCCATCTGTAGGAAACCTTAAAACACATTGATTTGCTTAGGGCCCTCTGCAAAAAATTTAAGATAGATGTTCAACTCTAGTGTAATATGATGTGAATGGCGTTTGGGTATGGTGCCCTTTTGCAGTAAACTTGCTTAATTACATGTGAAGTCGCCAGACATATGCGTTCAGAAGAGAGAGGGATGATGATATTATAAAGAAGGGACAGTACTGAGCTGAAGACTGTGAATATTGTTTTTCTAGTTACCTATTTTTGTCAGTGATCCCTACTTATGGTTGTATCAGTAACGAGTGTCCACAAGAATTTCATATGTCCTCTGAAACTTACAATATGAAATTTAAGCAAGTTATATACTGTACTTGAAAGAGTGGAAAAGAGGAAGCGTGTGACAAAATAAAATGATCAGTTATAGGATGTCCAAGTGCCCAGAAATATTTGGTACTCCCTGAAGGTGGAGACAGTTTGGGAGTAGTGTTGGAATTGTGCTGGTGTTCTCATTTATAAAAAAAAATTTATTTTACATTAGAGCCTAGTTGATTTACAGTGTCTTGGTGTTTCCATTTTCATTGAATCTAATTTATTAATTTACTTCCTGGTTTGAATTTTAAAATTCAGATTTGAAGTTCAAGGTTTTATATCCCAGAGTGGTGTGCAGTTAGAATCCCTAGGTGAAGAAGGCCCCTAGAAACAGCTTTCTAAAGCACAAAGCCTGAAATAGGCAATTCTACTGGAGCTGGGAGCAGTGTGTTCATGGAGTAGATCAAGAAGGTTCGTCATTGTTTTTTCCCTTTGTTCAGAACAAAAATGAAAACATGTATGAATTAAGAGAGCCTGGTTTTGGCTCAGCAGAATCTGAATGGAGGAGAGTACAAGAAGCAAGAGGGAGCAAAAGGGAGTTTGTGGAAAGGAAGAAAATACTTTAATTGAACATCAGTTCCTTTTTATTCTCCCAAAGCTCATTTTCAAGGTGTCACTTTCTTCTATTGCTTTCCTCCTGTGTCCTAGATGCCATGCCAATGAATGAAACAAAGTCCCTCTTTCCGGAGCACCCTCAACGAGAATCAATACCATTCATCTGACTGGGAATTCCGGAAAGGGTAATAAGGAAGGTTTGCTTTTCCTTATTACTATGCGGCTGAAAGTCACCAATTTATTTCCAATTGCTAATTAATTTTGCTTCACGTTAACTTTTTATATGTATTTTTGGGAATTGATATTACTATTATTTACATTACCATCACTTTGTTTTTGAAATCCCATACCAAACTAAGTAAGAGAAATTGATGAAAAGTTATTAGAATCAAAATGTGGAGATAGGGGCTTTCCCTGGTGGTCCAGTGGTTAAGACTCTGTGCTTCCAAAGCAGGGGGCATGGGTTTGATCCCTGGTTGGGAACTAAGATCCCACAGGCTGTGTGGCAAGTCAAAAGATTTAAAAAAAAAAGTGTGGACATAAAGTAGACTTAACCCTATCAATCTTTTCTCTTCTGTAACTCTACTATGAAGTTTATTATTATTATAAAGTTATTATGATGATGAGGTTTATTAGTCCCATTTCATAAACTACTTTGTGACTGTGTTTTTTCTTTTACAAAGTAGAGGTTTATTCTCTAAATTTTGAATATATAAAGTTGTAGCCCTGAAGATTAATGCAACATATAGTTTTAAAATATGAAAATTAAATGTGATTTTAAAAATCTCACTTGTAGAGAAATATACCCAAAAGAAATAGGTAAGTATAATATAAACAGTGATCTATGATTAGGGTATATTTTCCCATAGACATTTTAATTCTTTTACTGAAGTATAGTTGACTTACAATATTGTGTTAGTTTCAGGTACAGAGCAAACTGATTCAGTTATACATATATATTAATATATATATATTTTTAGGTTTTCCACTATAGGTTATTATAAGATATTGAATATTGTCCCCTGTGTTATACAGTAAATCCTTGTTGCTTATCTATTTTACATATAGTAATGTGTAGCTGTTAATCCCATACTCCTAATTTATCCCTCCTCCCCTCCCCTTCCCCTTTGGTAACCGTAAGTTTGTTTTATATGTCTTTGAGACTGTTTCTGTTTTGTAAATAGATTAATTTGGATTATTTTTTAGATTCCACATATAAGTGATATCATGTAATATTTATCTCTGTCTGACTTCATTTAGTAGGATAATCTTTAGGACCATCCACGTTGCTGCAAATGGCAATATTTCATTCTTTTTTACGGATGAATAATGTCCCATTGTATATATATCACACCTGTTTATCCATTCATCTGCTGATGGACACAAGTTTATTCCTTGTCTTGGCTACTGTGAACAGTGCTGCTATGAACACTGGGGTGCATGTATCTCTTTGAATTAGAGTTTTTGTCTTTTCTGGATATATGCCCAGGAGTGGGATTGTTGGATCACGTGGGTGATTGTGTTTTTAAAATCAATAATTAGTTATCTTAAATTTGTTGAGTCAACAATATTTCTCATTCTAGGGGGGGATATCAGAAAAATCTCTATTTCTTTTCAAACGCTGAAGGAATTAAGAAATGGAAGTTGATATTAAAAAAGATTACTTAACCATTTTCTACATGGGATTGCAAAGCTTAATAAATAGACATCATACTCTTTTTCCAGTTGACTCTGATAAAAATATTGCTAAGCCATGATCTTTATTGTGTATTTAGAAGTATGAGTTTCTACCCAGTTGAGACCATAAATGGGGGAGGGAAAGCCAAAAGCCACAAGAGAGAAAACATTTTGGTTCAACTTTGTGCTTGGCGAGCTGTTTTCCCTCATAAAATTTACAGATTAAGGGATATATTTCTCTGTATGATCACAGTTCCCATGGGTAGTGGTAACCAAATATATATAGATACTCCTTTTATTTGAGAAATGCTTTTCTATTACTTGCTTATTTTATGAAACAAACACACATTTGCTAACCATAATCTCCTGAACTTTAAAAACATTTTCTCACAGGATAAAAATTTCTGTATTAACTCTTACTTCCTTGTTGACTGGAGATTTCATGGACACCATCAAGCAGAAACCTCTCTCTTGCTAACATTCAGGTGGGAAATTCCTACTGTTTAAATGTAATCATAAGTTAGAGACTAATTATAGTAGGAATTACTCTGGAAGGAATAGAGTGTCCGATTGAAGCTGTGGGGAAATATCATTAAGTGTAGAAGCAGAGTGAGGAAAAAAGAGAGGAAAGTTCATATCGTCTTCCTTCTACTGGTGGTTCTTGAGCTAACAGGAGGTGGTTTAAGGACAGGGCATTAAATAATATTGAATCATAGAATGAGTTATTACCTTTTCAGTTCTTTTTCACTCCTTTGGTTAACATTAAGGAGAAAGTTCACATCTAGTGGCAGTTTTCACGTCCCCTTAATCCTTGCTAAGTCTCCTTTATCACAAAGAGAGAGGGCCTCAGCAGAATACAGAATAAAACAAGAAATTGACAATATTTTGTTTTCATCATATCGTTTAGGGCAAGGGAAAGTGATTTTCCATTAGGATAAGAAGAGAAAGTTTCTTTTAAAAATGAATTTGTTTAGGTCGAAAGTTAATTTAAATAAAAATATTAAGTAGTGAAAGTGATGCACGAATATGACAAAGGTTGTGAAGTGACAACATAGTATGTTGGGAACATACTATTAGCGTCCTCTAAATAGAGATGAAATCCTCTTCCCCCAGACTTCTTCCATTCTTCTTTTTTATCTTCCCTTCTTTCTCTCTCCCCCAATGTTCTTTTCTACCTTCATTCAACAAGATGTATTGAGCCAGTATATGTTTTTGATATTGTACTGCTCACAGCAAACCCAGAAATACAAAGGTTAGTACATCATTATCTTTGCTTTGTTGAGAGCTCAGTCTCACTAGAGACACAGTTATGCAAACAGTTATTATACAGGGAGAAATCTGGTGTGTGTGCAAGGTATCCAGTAGAGGGATAGCCATGTGTGGAGCAAGGGGAGGTATCGGGTTTCAACCTTGGAAAGCAGTCCTATGAAATACAGTCCAAGTTCATAAATATATCCTTAATTTCTTCAGCAAACCTCTATAAAACCAGATATTGCATTAGATACCGGGGATTTGGACATGAAAAAAGTACAGTTGAAGCTTCAAGAAGCTTATGATTACAAGGGGGAAAGACAAGGAAAGCAATGGTTATAGAGGTCTATATCCCTTAGAGGACCTCCCTGGTGGTCCAGTGGTTAAGACTCCGCGCTTCCAAAGGTTTGAGCCCTGGTCAGGGAAGTTCTGCATGCTGCACGGTCCGGCCAAAAAGAAAAAAAAAAAAGAAGAAAGGACACAGGTCTATATCCCTTAACTGAAACCCTTGGAGGCAGATGTGTTCCACAATTCTGAATTTTTAGAATGTTGATATGGTACACAAACTGTATATTACATGATACCCATAAAAGGGTCTGGGGCAGGTACCCCATAACAAAAACATATTCATCCACACTAAATGGAATAAAGACTATAAACAGCCCCACGTCAGTTCAGTGAAGGTTGTTGGCTTTTGTAACGTTAAGATTTCTGAACTGCAAAAAGTGTGGACCTATTTTTCACAATAACTGGAGGTATGTTGCTCTGGAAGAACATTGAAAGGGCAATGAACCACACTTCAATAGAAACGAGGTCAGGGAAGGCTTCCTCAAAGATGTATTTTCCGAACGGAGTCTTGCTGGAAGAATAGGCATTAACTGGGCAGAGACGATGAAGGAGACAGAGGATTGGAGGATGGGGAGAAGGGTTTTCTAGGCTGTAGGGTCAGCCTGTAAAAAGGCAATGGACTTGGGGTTTGGGGGGAACTGCAAGTAATTCGGAATGGCTGTGTGTGATGTGCTGAGACGGAGATGAGGAAGGGTATGGAGATGGAAATGCTGATGGAGAAATGCTGAGATCAGGTGGCAGCAGCGGACAGGGACCCTTGCTAAATCTAATCTTAGCCTGAAGGATAAAGAGAGCTTTAAATGATTTTCAAATCAAGCGTGTAGTCATGTGAATAGATTTGAAATTATAGGACAATCATAATATTGGATGACAGAGCTGATGCGCTGCACAAAACTGAGGCAAATGTAGTTGTCTGGGTGAGAGATGATGAGAGAATGCAAATTGGCATGGTTTGGCACATAGTAATTGCTCAATAAATCATGGCAATTAGAAGGGCAAAGGCAAGGATGTAGTGGGGATGGCTAGGAAGGGACAATTTAGAGATATTGTAAAGAATTATTCGGGACTCAGTACCTGACTGGACTTGCAGGAGGTGGGGGGCAGAGTCTCCTCCCCTCCAAGATCTCCACGCCTCCTCTTTCGGCTTCAAGGTCTGTGTTGCTTGGTGTTCCATTTTTTCGGCCGTGCAGCATGTGGGATCTTAGGTCCCCCGACTAGGGATGGAACCCGCGCCCCCTGCAGTGGAAGCGTGGAGTCTTAACCACTGGACCACCAGGGAAGTCCCATTGTTCTATTTTGGACATGATGAAATATGGGTTTGGGGCTCAGGGAGATTGTCTCCGCTGGATTTGGGAGTTGTTATGTGATAGCTGCAGCCTTCATGTGGGTGAGATCACAGAGAGACAGTGCGTGGTACGATAAGGAGGACTGAGGTCAAAAGCCTGGAAAATACGTAAGGGCAAGGGAAAGGAACTGTCAACCGTGTTAAGTACCCTCGAAAGATTAACTGAGACAAGGTCTGGAAATATCCCTGATGGACGTGGCAAATAGGAGGTCAACAGTGATCCGAGAAGACCAGCTTCAGTAGCTGAGCAAGGGGCAGAGGCTGGTGACTCTGAATAAAGGAGAGGGCAAGTGACAAAGCAGGGACACAGTGCTGGCTGCTGTCCTTTTAAGACACTTGGCTGTGAAGGGAGGGACACAGAGAAGGACAAAATTAGAAGCAGTCATGGGCTGTATGGCAAGGTTTTGGGGAGGAGAGATGCCGCTACACTCTCAGGAGTCAGCTTTTTCGGTTGTGTTGCAGCCGGCCTCTGGAGGAGACGTGTCTTTAACCTGAACACAAGTGTTTCTCAGAAACAGACGGCTGCATAAACAGACTGGACTGGAATAGCTCCGCAGGAATGCACGTGTTTCTGGGCTCGTGTCCCAGGCGCTGCTTCTTGTGCTAACTTCCTGTAGAGTTTCTGCTCCTTCCTCCCTCTATTGTCTACCTGGTTTAAGATGGCTCTTGGGGCTGTGTAGGTGCCAGGGAGCTGGCTTGTAGAATACCTGTGTGTGTGCTGGATTCCTCAAGGTAATGCTCTTCCCAAGCCGCCCCCACTCATTCTTGTAGCCTATATTCTCTGCATCACACGTTTGATAATTTAGTTCGATCAGTTCCTATGAGTGGCTGGGGGGATGATGCACCAGGCTAGGCACAGGAGAGCTAGAAGAAGACAGGGCATTTGCCTTCACGGATCTTATAATCCAAGTCGTGGGACTGTCTTCCAAAAAATGGTAACAGTGGCTCTTAAACTTTTGGGGGGACCTATAGATCTTTTGGAAAAGTTGTTGAAACTATATACCTTGTTTCCAGGAAAGAGCACACAGAATTTTTTTTTTTTTTTTTTGGGGGACCATGTGGCCTGTGGGATCTCAGTTCCCCCACCAGGGATCGAATCTGCATCCTCCGCATCGGGAGTTTGGAGTCTTAACCACTGGACCGCCAGGGAAGTCCAGCATGCAGAATTTAACATAAACTTTCAGGGGGCTTGTGGACTTGCTAAATTCTGAAGTGGTTTTTAAAATTCAACCTAAGCGTGCCCAGACTAGAGAGTCATTTGTGCTCCATTAGTTTGTGACCTGGGCTAAAACAATGTTTCTGAGCCTCCATTTCCAGATTGTGTTGCCTGTCTCACAAGGATTTTGTGAGGACTAAATGAGATATTATGAATAAGGGGTTGAGCAGAGAGCCCAACACAGAGCCTATGACAATAAATGTTATTTCAGCTTTAAGTGTGTTATGGAGGAAGGTAGCTAGGTGCTCAACCCAGGCCACAGCTAACTCACTGCTCTCTGGTGAAGGAGTTATTCCAGGATTTTGTTGTCACTAGTTGGTGAAAACATCGTCGTCTGTCTCCCATGTTTCAGTCGTTCCCTAGCTATCTGTAGAATTTTTGCTTTATCTCAGTCCCATCTAAACGATTACTACCTTTATTTATATAATGTTATTAAACTTGCATGTACTTGCTTAAAAAGAAAACTTTGGATCCCAACCATCAATAGAAAACGGCTTTCACTTGCCCTACATAGAAAGTAACAGTAAACAATGAAAATTTAACAATGCTCTAGATTCTAGATAGAGCGCAGTACTTACCTAGGGCTTTGAGCCTGTGGCCTGCTCTCTGATAAATAGGGAGTTTAGCCAGTGTTTGACAGAAAATACTTTCTTCTTGTTGCCATCAGAAGAACTGAGAGAGCATTGAAAAGGGAATAACCTTCTCTCCAATGGGATTGGCTGTCATTTAACGTCCGGACCCTGCTCCGTGCACCGACTGAACGCATCTCCCCTGACTCCAGCGAGGGGCTCTCCTTTGGGAGACATTATGTGAGGGGCAGTTACCTCTCTCGGCACCCCAGCTGAATAATAAGTTCTGGGAGAGCAGCGTCCTGAATCCAACCGACCCCGAGGACAGGAGCTCCGCAAAAGCCGTGCCATTTGAGCTCCTAGAAACAAGGACACTCAGAGGTCCTGCCCCCTAGTTCCTTGATGGGTCGGGCTCAGTGTCTACTTCACACCCTCACACCTCACACTGCTCCAGAGTTTTATATTTTCATTGGACAGATAGCTGAGGCCACCTAGGTGCTGCTGGGACCTCGGTGGGGTGGAAGGGAGGCTATGGACATTGTTTTGAAGCTGTCTGCCTGGCAAACACTGCGTCTACATGGATTGCAGGCTGTAGCTGAATAATAATAAAAGCGCGAAAGCAAAATTGCCTGAAGATTTTATTCACTTCGCGCTTGAATAAGCGCCAATTAAGCAAATCATCAGAGCTTACTGTTATTAGCAGTATTAGTATTTTGTTATTATAATGGAACTCTCTTCGGCAGCCCGCAGGAAACAGGACGTGCCCTCCCTCCCTTCCCGGAGCTACCTCCGCTCCCCGCTCCCCAGGTGAGACGCCCCCCAACTCCCCCCCGCCCCCCACCCCACCCTCCGCCCGGCCGCCCCTCCGACCCCCAGCGCCGCCCGACTGGGCATGCTCGCCGGGGCCGGGCGGCCAGCGGGGAGCGGGCTAGGCCGCCCCGCGCCTCTACCTGAGCGGGGCCCGCCCCCCGCGCACCGGCCCCGGGCGGGCACCTGGCGGGCGCTGCGGACACGGCAGGGGGAGGAGACGCCGCGCGGGGCGGGCGCCGCGGGGCCGCGCTCGGCGTTCCTGAGCCGCCGCCGAACTTTTCTCCGAGAGGTCTCACGTCTGGGGGCCGGAGGAGCGGGGCGGGGAGGGGAGAGCGGAGTTTCTGGAAGGAGCCGCCGCCGCTCCTCAACATGGCCTCCTCCGCCTCCTCGTCTCTGGCCGGCGCCGAGAGCACCCCTCCTGCGCAGGTGAGCGCCGCGCCGCCCCCCTACCTGTGGCTTCCTGCCCGGCGGGGGCGCGCGGGGGGCCCGGGGCGGGGGTCCCGGGAGCCGGAGGGGCGGGCGCGCGCGGGGGCGCCGCCGGGAGCCTTGCTCTCCTGGGGGTGACGGGCGGAGCCGGCGAGGCGAGCGGAGGGGACCCGGTCCCTGCGGCCGCTGGGGGGGGTCCGGCTGCGCCCGAGGGCGCGGGACCGAAGTTGCGGCCGCGGGCAGGGGCGGGAGCTCGCAGTCCGCCCCGGCGCGCGCGCGAGCATCCCGGGGAAGGAGGGAGGGCCCGAACCTGCGGGGCTCCCGTTGGGAAACATTTGTCTGGAGGAAAAGCGCGGCCCGGGGCTCGGGACGCCCTCGCCTCGGTCTCCCGTCTTTGGGCTTCTGTGTTGTCGGCTCGCCCCTCCGACTCCGTGCCAGGCTGAACCCGTCCTCAGGACAAGAGCGAAGTCGGCTGCCCACGTTGGCAGGGAGGAAGGAAATCACCTGGTTCTGAAAGTTACCTTCAGAGTTAGGCTTTTTTTTTTCGCCTCCCTTTCTTTTTTGAAGGTGAGTCGAGATACTTCATTTAACCCAGTGAGAATACAAAATCTACTTTAAAGATTGGGACATAGAAAAAGTGCAGACCAGTGCGGATATGGACTCTGCAGTGCTAAGGGGTGGCTTGCGGTGCGTTTATCTTCTTCCCTGGTCTTTGAGAGCCTTGCCTTGGCACGCAAGTAAAACACCCTAGAAGTAAAAAGTGGGTGCGTGATGTGCAAAAAGGCAGCTTCAAGATAGGTCTCCTTTCTCCCACCCCACACCCCTGAGCAGATTGCCACCTTTAAGCCCAGAGGCGTTTAGTAGCAGTTTTGCAGCTGCCACTGTGTGTGTGTGTGTGTGTGTGTAATAGAGGGTAATTGGTGTAAAACACGCGCGTATGTTTGCATGTGCATAGAAGGCCTACGGAAGGAGGACTTAAACAGTAGTTGTCCTTGGGAGGGGAGCTGGGGGACGGGTGGGAGAGAGGCTCAGTTTCACATACCTTTGGGGACTTTTTTCTTCTTTTTTTTTAAACCATGTGCATACATTACCTATTTTAGGAAAAAAGAGAAATATTACCGTTCCAAAAACCGAGGCACGTTTGCATAGCCTTGAAAGCAGTAGTTTACCTAGTTTCAAGTTACGTGGAATTGCCCTTGAAACACACAAATCTCCTAGCCCCTATCATATCTTTCCTTCAGTTGCTATCTGTAAAAATCCTTAGGGAATCAAGGGGAGGTCTTCCAAAGAAGACTTTTAAGTCTTGACACAAGCTATTGGTGGTTTTTATTGCCACCTCGATTCTGAGTTTTAATTTTGCTTTTTTGAGAGCAAGTGTGGCTTGTGTGATTTTTGGAAGAGGTGGCTTTCTGGTAAAAGCACAGCCAGGAGACGTGCTAGGGTGATACCAGAACTTTTTCCGGGAGGGTAGGCCATCACAAGAAGGTTCTAGTAGGAAAACCAGAGGGAGACAGTCTCAGAGTGGACATGGATTGCTGGCAGAGCAGTTTAGGCATCTTTCTAATCTGCTGACTTGGGCTCGAATGGATGCATCTTTACGGAAGCAAATTTTCAATATTGAAAGTGAATGTAAAGTTAAAACCACAGCTCTGAAACAAAAACTGACTGAAATCGAGCAATCCACTGAATATCTTCAATCCAGCTACTCATACCAAGAGGGCTGATTTCTCTTGTTCTCAAATCCGTGGAGGATGAATAAGTGAGTTGTGAATCTGGACGGTAGTTAGATGGTTATTTATGATGAACCATTTATGCCAGTCCTCGCTGTTCTTTTTGATAAAGCATAAATAAACATCAGTTTCATAATCTGCACAGTGATGTGTGAGGCTCCATAGCAGGAAATGTGGCTCTGTGTCCTTCAGACAATATAAAGACCAATGGTGTGTTTTGGAATCCAAAGAGACACTGTGGATTCTGAATTTGTTTGCATTTTTGTGGCAGTGGTTACATTAGGGCTGTCCTTTTCCTTTATTCAGTACTTCCGTTTTTCCCCCTTTTACAGTGTTAATGCATTGAGCAAGTGAGTCTACCTAATTCTAGAATAATATTTTGGTCATTGAAAATAATATAATTGTTCTGGACTCTCAGTGGTTGTTCTTAGGTTAAATTCCAAGTAGTAACATCTATATTTAAAAGTTATCCATTATTTTATGCGCCAAATGTTTGTATATTTTTATAGAATGTGTTACTGTGGTTATAGGAAATCATTATAATCCAAATTGGTGGTCATGTGAAATTCTAGCTTATATAAATGGCATTTTTACTTTTTTGAATAAATACCTGACATTGGTGAGACCAGGTACCTGACACCTTTACTTGAGAATGGTCCTGAGTTAATGAATTGTAAGTGGAATGTTTAGCCTTGCTACAATGTCTCCAAACTTATTAAAGGCTACCCTTCTGAAAAGATCAAGGTTATTCATGGTGTAATCAGATCTGAAGTAACCTTTCCGTGTCTGTATTGACTGGGTGGTTGTTCTCATAAATCTACCCTTGGATCTTGCAAATGTAAATGCCAGTGAGATGTTGGGTTAATGTTAAGGTACCTGGAACAGCAGGGCCATTTAACTGCCATTTTTCATTTTCATCCCATGTCAGTATGTGAAAACAGCTTAAAAAAATTTAATTGCCTTCTCTATATGATATAATTTTAAAAGTTATTTTGATATTGTGTGCTTTCTATTAGCCATGTTTTTAGGTACTAGAGACACAGCTGTGGTTATAGATGGAACGTTCTATCAAAGTTAGGTGCAGTATCTGTTTGAGTATCTTTTTCCTGATTGGACCCGAAGGGATGTGATAAATCTTCAAAATCTATACGTGGTTGAATTACACCTTGGACACTTGTCCCTTTGTGTTTGATACAGAGGGCAAACTGTATCTTCCAATGGATTTGTCTCTTCTAAAGGACATAGGTTTTTCCTGGAACCAATCAGTTTCCTGTTTGACCATGGGAGTGAGATCAATGACGCCAAAATAGAACCAATTCTTTGATGTTTTATGGAAATTACTCCTGAATTTCCTCTCTTGGGATGGTCCCGTATGGATTAATTAGTAAGTGTCTTATGTTGGGTGAGAAGAAAGCAAACACACGTAACGTGAAAGTTATATATGTTCAGACCTGAGTAGAAGTGGTATTTTCCTTAGAAGAAACTGTCTTTAGTACTTGGCAATTTATATTAATAAATAAAGATTAAGTGAACTAGTGCTTAGAGTTAGAGCTTTAAAATACGAAATAGGTTATTTTGGTATTTCTTTCATCAGATGATGCTTAGTTGCTGCCATTTTTCAGATAATATTAAGGAAAGGGAAATATTGAAAAATTGGCCTGAACGTACATTTTGTTTTCTGGGCAGGGCATGAATATTTGGACCTGGTCTGGTAGAGGAAAGGGGCAGAATGGAAGTTAATTTAAATGCCAGTGTAGGCTAAAGAACTGTGTGTGGCTGATTTGGCAGGCTGTTTCCCAAAGTGTTATAAAGGTAACTATGATGATTCATTAGTAGCTATGTTGTCCCTCCAGCATGGAACTGCCTTTCTGTGCTGTGTAGCTCCTCTGGGTAATGCCATGACTTAATGCCAAGGATCTGCTTACAGGTGTGGGGCTTCTCTTGTCCCACTTTTTTTCACCTCATGACATTTTATATGGAATCCGGCAGAAAGAAGCTCTACCACTGCAGCTTTGCCCTTTAGCATCAAACACAGGGCTGGACACACAGTAGGTCTTCAATTCATGTTTGATGAACGGATAAATATTGAGAAGGATGTGGCATTCAGATTTAGGAGCAGCATTAATCATATGAACAATACTTTGCACTCCTTTCATGTGAAAGGCACTCCCAGGTACACAGAGTCTTGGTTTTTACTGTCAAGAAGTTCGTAATCCAGGTGACTTTGAGTTTACATAGGACAAGACTCACAGAGAGCCAGCACCAGAACATTTTCCATGTCTAGATCTTGGTATCATTTATTCAGGTGCCTCGTATTTAGTTTGGCCTTTAGTGTATAATCAAGAAGGGAAGAAAATGTAGATAAAGGTACCTAAGAATTTTAAGGAGAGGTGCATCAGGAAATAGACTTATACTTCCTAATTTCCTCCCTGAAAAGTGCCACAGAATGGAAATGTGTACCAAAAGGCATGGAGAACTGTCTGAAAAAGCAGTCTAATTTATTCTTGTTTATGGTGACCTCATATTCACAGTGTGGATAGACCATAATTTATTTCCTAATTTCCCTATTAACAAATGTTTGCCTTGTTTCTAGTTTTTCGGCCCCTACAGACAGTGCTGCAAGTAAATATCCTTATATGTTAAAAAAAACAGTTCAGAATTTAATTGGCTAGAGAAGACCTATGCATCTTCACTAATAACAGCCGTGATTTCTTGTGCCTCTCATAGTAGGCGCTACGTACTTCAAAAGAAACTGTAGGGTAGAAATCATCACCCTTCCTTGTTTTATACACAAGGAAACTGAGCTTCAGGAAGGCTGTGCAAGTTATGGTTGGTAAGGGCTGAAACTGGATTAGAACCCCTGTCTGCTTGAGAAATGGACAGAGCAATGATGGTGAAATCAGGAGGCCAGGAATGGAGTCCCCATCCCCCAAGTAACAGTAGCACCAGCTCCTCAGAATCTTATCATCTCCTGGGCTTCAATTTCTCCACTGGGAAAAGGAGAGAGTTGGAATAAACTATTTCTAGGGTTTATTCCAGCTAAAACAGTCTATGATTAAAAAAAATTAAACTCTAAAAGAGAGGTAGAGATAATTAGTAATAAAGTGATACAGAAGCGTTTCCCCCACTTTAGGAATTTTGGCATTCCTAATGTTAGGATACTGTTCCAAATGTTGAGAACTTTCAAGTTCATTTTGTATTGTTTATTTTAAGTGGTTTATTTTCTCCAGAAAATCTGATTTTAAAGAAATTTTGCTTTTGGCAATTCACGATGTCTTAGAGCATCAGGCATTTATTAGTTCCAAGGAGAAATAGCAAGAGGACATCTCTGCGTCTGGGCTGGTAACTGAACATTCACCAAAGGCAAAGGCTTTGAATGGGAGTCAAAGTGGGACACTTCACTTAGTAGGCGGAGAGCAGTGGGATAACTGTTTGGCCTCTTTGGGTCCTTTAGGTTTTCTTTCTTTCCTCCTCCCCTTCTTCTTTCTTAAATTTGAGATATGATCAGTGATACGCTGGTAAACTGGCTCTCAAAGAACAAAACAAAACCAAACCCAAAAGCCCTGATTTATAGCATTTGCCTGTTTCTGTAGGGAAAATAGGACTTTTGGTGACCGATTCCAGTGTGTATTTGGGGGTCTTAGGGTCTCCCCCATATTAAGCAAGCAATGCTCTGACACCAGCAGGGTGCCCTGTCATTCAACTCAACTCTGCCACTGTCTACCCAGAGATAGCATGAGATCCCACAGGTTAAGGGCCTAGTTCCACGAGTCTGCCCCCCCCACCCCCTGCCCAACTTCAATGCAAGTCACGAGCCCAGCTTATCCCCTGTGCTTCTGTCCTATTGGTTATAGATTAGAGGTTCTGATGACCCCTTCTTGGGTTTGATTAACTTGCTAGAGCAGCTCACAGAAGTCAGAAAAACACCTTACTTACTAGATTACCGGTTTATTACGAAAGGGTATAACTCAGCAATAGCCGGATGGAAGAGACGCATAGGGCAAAGTCTGTGGAAAGGGCTCGGAGCTTCCATGTCTTCTGGGAGCACATCTCTGCCCCTGTGTCTCTCCAGGGAAGCTCCATCTCCATCCCGGAAGCTCTGCTGACCCCCTCCTGTGGGGGGTTCATGGAGGCCTCATTACATAGGCATGACTGATTAAATCCTTGGCCATTGGCGACTGATTCACTTTCCAGTCCCTGTCCCCTCCCTAGAGGTTGAGGGACTTTCAGTCCCAACCCTCTAAGCACGTGGTTGGCTCTGCCGGCAACCAGCCTCCCTTCCTTAGGAGCTTTCCAAAAGCTCATTAACATAACAAGACACCTTTACTGCTCTCCTCACTTAGGAAATCCCAAGGGTTTTAGGAACTCTGTGCCAGGAATGGGTTGAAGACCAAATATATATTTCTTATTATAAATAACACTATCACAGAATACTTCCATCGTGGTTGATTTCAAGGTGACAGTGGGAGGTGAACATGGAGTTGGGAAGAGATGTACAGAGTTGGCTGTCTTGAAAGCTGGTTCCAGCACACCACTTATTTATTTATTTTTAAATAAATTTATATTTTATTTTTGGCTGCGTTGGGTCTTCGTTGCTGTGCACAGGCTTTCTCTAGTTGCGGTGAGCAGGGGCTACTCTTTGTTGCGGTATGCGGGCTTCTTATTGCGGTGGCTTCTCGTTGCGGAGCACGGGCTCTAGGCGCACGGGCTTCAGTAGTTGTGGCATGTGGGCTCAGTGGTTGTGGCTCGCGGGCTTAGTTACTCCACGACATGTGGGATCTTCCCGGACCAGGGCTCAAACCCGTGTCCCTTGCACTGGCAGGCAGATTCTTAACCACTGTGCCACCAGGGAATTCCAACACTGAATTTTTTTAGTTGAATCAGTAATCTGTTTTCCAAAATATATTTGGCACTTAAGAGATATCAGGCAAACATGGGGAAGCCTGGGTAAATAAGAACCAGTTTTTACTCTCCAGAATGTCATGGTTTAGTAGGCTGTTTAAATGAACTTTAAGTAAAGAAAGGACTCTTGTACTGAGAATGGTTGATCAGGTCTCATTTTCCACTGGCACAAAATAATACCAAGTAGATCCCGAGATATCTGGATTAGAAATGAGAGAACCGGATGGACCTAGAGATTGTCATAGTGAAGTAAGTCAGACAGAGAAAGACAAATATCATATGATATTGCTTATATGTGGAATCTAAAACAAGGGTACAAATGAACTTATTTACAAAGCAGAAATAGAGTCACAGATGTAGAAAACAAACTTACGGTTACCAGGGGGGAATAGGTAGGGGGGAGGGATAAATTGGGAGATTGGGATTGACATATACACAGTATTATATATAGAATAGATAACTAATAAGAAACTACTGTATAGCACAAGGAACTCCACTCAGTACTCTGTAATGATCTACACGGGACAGGAATCTAAAAAAGAGTGTATACATGTACATGTATAACTGATTCACTTCGCTGCACAGCAGAAACTAACACAACATTGTAAATCAACTGTACTCCAATAAAAATTAATTTAAAAAAATGAGTGAACTGAGGTCTGTAACTGGATTATTAGATGTTAGAAGGGTGGAAGTGGGATTTTTAAGGTTCTATTTCTTTGGAGGTCAAGTTAAGCATAACAGCTTTTTCTTCCCTTTGTGTATATGTTGGTGTGTGTGCAAGTTTATGAATCACCTTTATTGAGGTATAATTTATATACAATAAAAGTCACCAGATTTAAGTGTCAATTCTCCCACTCTTACAAACATTATGCCCCATCACGCCGGAATATTTATTATCCTAAGAAGTTCACTTGGGTTCTTTCCCCATTAAACTCCCTTCAACCCTCCAGGCAAGCACTGTTTTGATTTCTTTCACCATAGATTTGCTTTACCTAATGTGTTCTCTTCTGTGTCTGGCTTCTTTCCCTTAGCATAATGTTTCTGATATTTATCCATGCTGTTGTAGGTATTAGTATCACTATTACTACTAATAATTAGTAGATCATTCCTTTTTGTTGCTGAGTAATAACTCGTACGAATATACCACAAATTGCTCACCCATTCCTCAGACGTTGGATTGTTTTCCACTTTGGCCGCTATGAATACAGCGGCTATGCATGTTTTTGGATAGATCTTTCTGTTGACACAGGTATTCCCCTACCCACATCTTTTTTTGTGCGTGTAGGAGATTAAATACCAGGAGTAGGACTGTAGAATCAAAAGGCAGCGTGTGCTTAACTGTACAAGAAAAAGACATCTCTAGAGAATGAATGATATCGGATCAGAATGGGGGGAAAGGGGAAAATACACAGGAGGACTGTTCCTTTGGCAGGTACTGAATCTGAGAATTTTGAAACTGTGATTTAACTATGGACAAAAGGTGAATATTGAAAAGATTGATGGCAGTAAGATTTTACAAGCTTGTAAAAGAAAGTGCAGCTAAAAAGAAGAAGTCTTCTAAAAAACAGCTGTATTGAGATATAATTCATATACATAAAATTCACTCATTTAAAGTGTACAATTCAATGACTTTTAGTATACTTACAGAGCTGGAGAACCATCCCCACAACCTAATTTTAGAACATGTCTATTACTCTCAAGTAAGTGCTCATTTAGTCAGAAACCATGGTTTTGGAGTTAGGAAGACCCATGTTTTAGTCTGAGTTTTAACTAGTTAGCAGCTGTGTGATCTCAGTAAACTGAATCTCAGTTTCCAAACCTTTGAAAATAGAAATGAGGATACTTCCTTTACAATATTTTTATAAGGATGATAAATAAAACACATAAAGCACTTGGTATGTAATAAATACTAAATAAATGGTAGTGTTTATTGTTGAACTGTGTTTTCATCTTTGTAATTTCTTTGGCATTTGGTTCATATCTTTATAGCTCCTATGGTAGTCTGCCCTCTGCTAAAGGTACCTTTGAACATGTCTTTTAAGAGGAAATGAGGTGGAGTGGAAAGAGAAAACTTGGATTTTAGAATAACCTGTTGGGGTTTTCTCACTCTATTGCCAATTAATTCCCATTTAATTGCTCTGTTGGGTAAATCACTTAACTGTGTTTGTTTGTATGACGAACTAGAGTAATAACATCCACCTTGTAAGGATTGTCCGAAGTGTTTGAGGAAATATACATGACACGCTGATACAGTAGATGCTCAATAAATAGGAGCTGTTATGTTGTGATGTCAGAAGCTACCAACTTTGAGGTAATTACATCTTGGAATAAAATGTACGTACAAAATTTAAGGCATAGATGGAAAATTTGCTCGTGTACTATGTGTATATTTGCTTACAAATTTTCATATTTTACTACTAGTAGAGTGTCAGGTATAGTCCTTAATAAAATATTTGATTAAGTAAATAAAGGAGAAAAAGTATTTTCCCCATTCTGTTTCAAGCTCCCTCAGTGTTTTGGTCTCTAGGACAGAGTTTCATTTTTCCATGCTCCAGCTTTATTCACTTATCTCCTTTCATTTGGCAGAGGTGGGGGGGGGGGAGGAGCGGTGCAGGATGATTGGAAATGATCATAAGAGCAAAACTCACAACAATCATTGCTTACATCTGTAGACAACTATTTATGTTCCTTAAAGTACTTACATGTTATTTAAGACATTTGTGCCTCCCAACAACCACATCAGGGAATGGGAGTAAATAGTCTAATTTTAGTGAAAAGACAAACAAGGTTCAGAGGTAGACTTGTTCATGGTCCTTATGAAGCCAGTAAGTGGCAAAGTCGAGGGAGGGCAGGGGACCGGAAAGAGGGAACCTGCGTGTGGCTGGTGGGAGCATAGTCTCAGGCAGCTGCCTGCAAAGCAGTCTGGCATTACTTAAGCAGATTAACTGTTAGTCACTCTGTGACCCAGCAATTCCACTCCCACAGACAGACCCTGGAATGTGTACCATAGGTCCCCAAGAGGACGTGAGCAAGGTTATTCGCTGCTGTGTTATTAGTAGTGGAGGGGGGTGGGAGGTAATTGGGTGACCATTGCTGGGAGAGGGAGAGGGGGAGGGAGAGAGGTAGAATGATGGGTGCACATCGTGGAGTTGTCTGCAACCATTAGAAGTAATAGGTTAGCTAAACAGAACCATCATGAATGGATCTGAAGAATCTAGTGCTTGCTGAACAATGTAAGAGTGTGAGGTATATTTATCATTCATGGGAATTAAAAATTCATAAGTGCAGCACAGTAGACTTCTCGTAAGAACGCTTACAGAAAGGACTCATTAAACACGTTAGAAGTCTGCCTTTGGGGCCCAGTGCGTGGGAATGGGCTAAGGAGATAAAAAGGAATAAATAAGTGAAGAAAATAATGATAGTGTGCCATGAACCAGGAAGCATGGCTGATTCAGCCCTCTGAATGGTGAAGTTAAAAACAGCACATTGTTACTTGATATAGTTTGAGTACCTATTATACAATCAACTCTGTTACCGTCAGCCTTAATTAAAGAGATCTTGTTATTATAAATGGGACGAATGGTCCAAGGGAAATACAGTTTGGATTGGTATCTAAAGTCTCAAGTGAAGTTTTGCACAGAGAGCAACGTCTTTTTCTTTTGAAAGGTTTACAATATTGTACTCTTGAGTTGGTATCATTCAAAAATTCACCTCCTTTTTAATTTTGTGTTTTGGATGACAGAGACTGATGTGTCATATAGTACCATCAGTTTTTACAGAATTCGAACGTCATATAGTACTAAATACTTAACTCTAAAATGATCCCCAAACTATCCTTATCGTTCTTCATGGATTCAGAAGGTGTGCAGTATCCTATTATATCTAGAAATCGTTGTCTGCATGTATATTATTATCCTTAAAGGATCTAAATGTGTGTGTGTGTTTTTGTTGGTTTTTTTTTCAGCTATATCCTCTTCTATTGTAATATTTGTTTTCCAAGTTAACTTTGAAGTATAGAAGATTACTTTTTTTGGATTAAAACGATGCAGATTTATTATGGTGCAGTTATGGAGGTCACAAGTCCAAGATGGGTTAGCAGGACTTTGTTCCTTCCGCAGGCGCTATGGAAGAATCCTTATCTTTATCTTTTCCAGCTTCTAGAGCCTGTCTGTGTTTCTCGGCTCTGCACCATTCTGACTTCTGCTTTGATCAACATTTTGAATAGATTGCTTTCTTTTCTTTTTTTAAAATGGGGGTATAGTTGCTTTACAATGTTGTGTGAGTTTCTGCTGTACAGTGAAGTGAATCAGCTATACGTATACATATAGTCCCTCTTTTTTGGATTTCCTTCCCATTTAGGTCACCGCAGAGCACTGAGTAGAGTTCCCTGTGCTACACAGCAGGTCCTCATTAGTTATCTATTTTATACATAGTAGTGTACATCTGTCAATCCCAATCTCCCAGTTCATCCCACCTCCCCTTCCCTCCTTGGTGTCCATGCATTTGTTCTTTATATCTTTGTCTCTGTTTCTGCTTTGCACATAGGTTCATCTGTACCAGTTGTCTAGATTCCACATATATGTGTTAATATACGATATTTGTTTTTCTCTTTCTGGCTTGCTTCACTCTGTATGACAGTCTCTGCTCTTTAATTTACCTTTCCTTTCAACTCGCTATTTGTGATCCTTCTGAAATGATAGTTGTGTAAAATGGTTATGCTTATGTCTTGCACATATTGTACATTTTTGTAACAACAGCTATCCTTCCAGTTGAAGAAAGTCATAATGGTTAAAAATTCAACTCAAAATGATCAGCCTTTGAAAGCGTTTATCCATCACTACCATGGAGGTGTTGTATCTACGAGGCAGATTCTGCTGGGATGATTGTAATGATAGATGTAGGAACTGGAGAGAAATTTATTACACCGTCAGCGATCCCAGGGCCCACCTGTTTGTGAGTGGTGTGCAGAGGAGAATTTCAGGCTTACCGGCGTTATGCAGAGGAAGGCCTAGTTCTTGTCTAAGAGTTTCATCTACAGTACCATGCAATAAAATGTTGACAACAAAGAAATAGTTTTTTTTTTTTTTTTTGCGGTACGCGGGCCTCTCACTGCTGTGGCCTCTCCCGTTGCGGAGCACAGGTTCCGGTCGCGCAGGCTCAGCGGCCATGGCTCACGGGCCCAGCCGCTCCGCGGCATGTGGGATCTTCCCGGACCGGGGCACGAACCCGTGTCCCCTGCATCGGCAGGCGGACTCTCAACCACTGCGCCACCAGGGGAGCCCCAAAGAAATAGTTTTAATGCTGTGTTTGATCTTTCTCAAGAACTTAAATGAAATAGTAAGAAAAGGGAAGCATTGCAGTCTAGTGGAAGAGACACAAACTCAAAGTCAGAAGATACGTGAAAATAAGATTCATAAGTGTGATTCTGGATTGATCTGCAGTTCACTTTCCTCATCTACAAAATGGGGATAATGATAATGCCGACTTTATCCATCTCAGAGCTGCAAGGATCAAATTGTATGATAAGGTCATTTATTTAATTCAACTTGCTTAGTGCTGTATAAATATATAGTTTTTAAAAAATATTGTTTTTTTTAAATGTACTGCTCTTTTTCACTATGATAGCTTTTCCATTGAACTAATTTAACATCTTGCCCAATATAAGTAATAGCGAATATTTCAGTGATGATTGGATACTTTAAAAGTTGATTTCTTAAGAGATTTGACATTTTTAGCATCTCTTTGAGGTTTTGGCAACTTTTAATCTTATTAAAGCATTATGGGGACTTCCCCGGTGGTCCAGTGGGTAATGCTCTGCTCTTTCAGTGCAGGGAGCCCGGGTTCGATACCTGGTCAGGGAACTAGATCCCACATACATGCCACAACTAAGAGTTAGCATGAAGCAATTAAGAAGCCCGCATGCCGCAACTAAAAGATCCTGCATGCTGCAACTAAGACCTGGTGCAGCCAAAATTAAAAAAAAAAAAAAATAGCATTAGGCACGCCAGGAAACTGTGCTATTTCACTTTACTGGGTCCAGTAGAGCAAGTATATAAGCAATAACTAAAATCTTCTTGTGACTCCATGCTTCATTTTGCAAAGTCTGGTTGGATTTCAAAGCTGTTACTAGGTATAAAGTGGCATGGCTTAGATTGTGTGGATGTCTACTTAAGTCTCCATTGAATCTCTCAATATGTGGAACTGATAAGCCTGAAATGCTCTAGGTATTTGAAGAATCAGTGGAATGAATTGCTCTCTGAGTTGGGAAATTTTGGTTCAGTGTATTGTTCAGAATGTACATGCACTTGGTCAAATCACTTCTCCTCTACAGAGTATCCTACCTGCTTAAAAATTCTCTGTGCTCCGAGATCCAGACTGTAGTGAGGTGTCAGTCAAAACTAGTACATGCTGTTTTCCAGAACCTTCCAGTGAGCTAAGTCTAAGCTGTAAGTTTACTCAGAAATTGATGACGACTCTGGAAGGATGAGTAAAATACCTAATACACATTTACAAGGAATCCTGAAGAAGCCTTTTATCTGTTTGTGATCTTTGCTTCAATTAGAAATCTGAGTCATTAGTGAAACCTTTCTTCCCCTCTCAAGTAATGAGGTACAAATACTTTCAGTTCTGCCTCCTATGTGACTTTTAAATGATCCTGTTCAGCTATGTGCCACTGCTTTGGTTCTGGCCCTCATCATCTTTCATCTAAGGCATTTGAACAGTTGCCTAAATTGTCTCCTTGCTTCCACAATGTCTTCTAATGGACAACTGGCTTCCCCACTTATCTTTACAAAACACAGATATGATGTCATTCTCCTATTTAAAAACCTTTTATGGTTATCCATCATAAATAAAGTCCAGACATCTTAGGGTTGCACAAAAGGTCTTTTATCATCTTGTCCCAGTACAACTTACCACTCTTATCCTTCATTTTCTTCCTGAAACATCTGACTTTGTGACCATGCTGTACTTATTTCTCCAACCTTTCCCCAAATGGACCGTGCCTTTGCATTTGTCCATGTCTTTGTACAAGTTTTCTCTCTGCTAATTTGTGCCATTCTCATTTTTCTCTTCCTAGAAAATCCCTACAAATCCTTCAATACCTAGCTCAAATGTCCCCTCTTCTAGGCAAACTTCCTACACTTCTGCAGATAGTGACACTCTGTCTTCTGTAGTGTTGTAGCACTTCATGTACATTTGGCAGTCATGGCATTTACCACATTTTATTGGAACTATCTATTTACCCATTCTTCTCTAAGTAACTGAACAGTGGGCTCCTAGAGGGCTTATTTACCCTTTTTTTCCCCTCAGTCTTCATGTCTGCCTTGCCCTGTCTAGGATCTACACATCTGATGCCGTGTTTATGGCTATTGAACAAAAAGAAACTCGTCAGTTGGACCATGTTTGCCAACATGGTCTCCTATAAGACAGTGTTGAGGTTACTTTGACATTCAAAAACCGTCTAAAGATATTCATATTTAAGTCAGATGTAGGTATATGGTAAGATTTTAGAAATGTGTCAGAAATCTGGTAAGAGTATGAATATATGATAATATCTTAATAATATTTTTGTCTTTTGGAAGGTTTGACCTTGCACCCATTTCCTGCTAAATAGTGTAGTATTGGGATTTTATAGTAGCTATGTGCCTTGGGCAAGTGAAATTAACTTCTCAGGACTCTTTTCTTCATCTTTTAATGGAGGTGCAGATCTCCTAGGGTTGTTGAGAGAATTAAATGAGATCCTCCATGGAAAGCACTTAACATAGTGCCTGACACATAAGCTACTATCTTTTGAGCATCTAACAGTAATACTGAGTTTACTGTGTGTGTGTAATATCTGTGATAATATATACTAATAATATGTATTTCTATAGTTTATTATCCTAGTAAGGAAGGGATTCTTCTCATAAATTATTTTTTGTAAAAGACCATTACATTCTTTTTCTTAAATTTCCTCTTCTTCTCTCTTCCTCTTATGGTAAAATGGTGGGAAACTGTCCAAATTTTTTCTTTAAAGTGATTTTTTAAAAACAGGGATTATTGACATAATCTGTTGATGATAAAATAAAGCTAACTTCTGTCCTTCTTGCTTATGTTAGGTAGCAGCTAAGGTCTGTGAAGAGTCCAGAAATCTCATGTGTAAAGCAAAAACATCATTGTCTGCTTCTTATAACCCTCAATCCAATGCTATATTCTTTTGATTGGTTTGTAAAATTTATAATCTAGTAATGTAGCAAATGGAATCCTAATTGAAGTCAGAAGAAAGATTAGGAGAAAATATTTATAGTAACATGACAAGATATTATATCTCTAGTATGCAAAGAGCTCTTAGACACTGTGAAGAAAATGACAAAGTACCAAAAGGAACAATGGCCAACTGTATGAGTAGACCCTCATGGAAGATGAAAAGCAACTGGCCAGTAAACATGTGAAAGACATTAAATTCACAAGTCATAGGAGATTAAAATGACTAGTTTCTATTTGATAGCATTTTATCTATTAGATTGGCAAAAAAAAAAAAAAATCCTCTTTCAGTGTTGAGGATGTGGTCTTTTCTAAATGTTGCTGATTTGAGTGTCAATTGTACAAGTTTTTTTTGGGGGGGTGGCAACTTAGAAACAGTATTAAAATAGAACAAAAACATGCTTACTCTGCTCCAGCAACCCAGTTTTGGGAACCTCTGCTATAGAAGTTAAAGCATCAGTATGTAAGGACATATTTATAGGGATATGTATTACAGCAATGTTTGTAAAGCAGAAACACTAGAAACAAACTAAATTTACCTTAATGGGACTGGTTGAATGTATTACGGTTTTCTGTTGTATGGAATATGATTAAGATAATTTAATAATGAGTTAGGACTACACATAGTAAACTGGAAGGGTGTGCATTATTTCTTGTGAGTATAGTACAATCCACTTTTGAAAACAGAAAGAAAAAGGACAGTCATAGCTTTGTCTGAACATAGGTTGTTGGTGGATTTGATTACCTCAGGGGATGGAGTTTTGAGGGGAGGGGGGAATCATTAGATTTTCTTTTTGCTTGACAAAATGAGCATGTATTTTGTAATAAAAAATTCAATAAAGCAAAACAAAATTAAGAAGAGAAACTTTTAAGTTAAAGAAAAAGCAGAAAGCCTTATTCCCTTGGCTATCTTTTACTTGCATAAATTTTTATACTCTCATTTATTGTACTTACTTTCTCATTCACACAGTCACAGAATTCCACTCTCTAAAATGTCTTGGTATCTCTACTTGTGGAAGTTTTCTCAGGGCTAATTAAGCCCTCCCGTGCACAAGCCTACTGTATAGAAATTACACTTAACACTGAGCTGGAGCTATGTAGGATTTTTGCTTGGATTTTGGTAGCATAATCATGTTTTGAGAGGGTGGAATTAGGATGCTTGTTTTCCTCACTGTTTCGTGCCCCAAATTGGGGTAGCTTTAGCCTCATCCTTTTTATTTCTGGGTAAGTAATGTCCTTGCCTCATTGACTCCTCCCATTTTTAATTATTGCTTTGCCTTTGATTAAAGTTTAAATATTTTAAAATAACGTTTTTTCTAATTATAAGAGCAAATGTTGTTCATTCCTGAAAAATCAAAAGCGTAGTCAAGTAAACAGCAACAAACCCACCTCCCTTTGCTCCAAAGCAAAAAATCATGCAAATCTCACTCATTTGATGTCAGTCTCTCAATCGCTTGGTAACTTTCTTTCAAACTATTCATTGAAAATATTTTCTGTAGAATAGTAATGAAGATGAAGGGTTTTAAGTGTCAGATTGTGTTGTAAGGAATAATGATGCTACTTGAAAGTGTTTTCTGTTGGGTTTTTTTGGTGATCAATTATGCGCAGGTGTGGAATAACACCGCAGAGAGGTGTATGAAAGTGAAAGTAATGTATTACATGTAGGAGTCCTAGGAGAGTGGGGCATGGTATGACACGCAGAGGGACATAAGGAAGCAGTTCCAAGAGGTCAGATTGGAACTGCAAGCCAGATAAGGCATGAGGGGATTTCGTTGGTGTGTTTGAATGTCACTAGGTCACAGTTAAGGGTGGTCACGAAGGGGAACTGG
The DNA here is from genome assembly GCF_951394435.1 of Stenella coeruleoalba. NCBI lineage: Eukaryota > Metazoa > Chordata > Mammalia > Artiodactyla > Delphinidae > Stenella > Stenella coeruleoalba. Next base: position 71,209,786 of record NC_137162.1, read on the forward strand.
TTGTGGCAGGGACCAGCGTTATCACACTGGTGTGCCTGTCACCTGGGTGGGTTACTCATGGCCTATTTGTGAGGGTGGTGAGCGATCTGGAAAATACGCAGTTTTCAAAATTTGCAATAGACATATCTGAATTTCCTTCTGCTCATTGACTTGTATCTTCGTTTTCTTACCTGGAAAATAGCCTTAATAAGTAGTACCGTAGAGTTGTTGCAAGCACTAAATTGTAAAGCTCAGTGCTTGGTTCATAGTTCTTTTTACTGCTATGTTTAAAAGTTTCATGCATATTGCTTTTATTGCATAAGTAATACATGTTCGATATAGAGACATCAGTCACTACGCTTCTGAACCTTTTTTTTGTAACATGGCACGTTGGGGTCAAAGGACCAGGCTGCTTCCAGATGCCAGTGGCACTATGGGGCTGTGGCCATACTAGGCTCTTTCACTGCCTTAACTGCCTTAATTCCTCACCTCCAGGACGCATAGAGGCCTTATAATATTGCCGGAAGTGGAACACACACAAAGGATATAGACGTTTTTATGTCCCTTTTATTTTTTTAGTTACAGCCACATCTTCCTTCAGATGATGGGTTATACCAATTTATATCTCACCAAAGCATACAAGAAGGCCTACTTCCTGACCTTCCCACAAGACGGTATTATTACTTTCTTCTTTACCTTTGCTAGTGATTGGTGAAAACTGACCTCACATTGTTTTATTTTGTGATCATAAATTTTTGGTCAATGTAACAGTAAAATATGGAACGCCAGCTTTTAAGAAAGATGCTTAAGGGATCTTAGTGTGGAAGCTCTAATACCTGACAGCGTTACAATCCCCTGGCTGGATAAGAAGCTGTGGTTGGTCTCTGCTGTTTATAATTGTCCTGGGAGCTCAGCTACTCCCATTACATTGCTACACCTGATACTTCTGGTCACCGTTGTGTAATCTGTTATTAAATTATGATTCAACATAATAATAAAATGTTCATTCTGAAAATGTTCCCTTTGGTGTTGATGAATGTGAAATTGCGAGAGACTACGGAGAAAAATCCATGACTTGAGTGGAAGTTTGAGACTTACTTCCCTGGCTAGAGATCCACAAAATTGTCCTTACTAAGTTTGAAGTTTTCTTCCTTAGCAGTATTTAATCACATAATTTACTTTGGCAATACAAAGTTTGTTCCTTCAAATGCTTCCTCTGTTTATGAGATCCTATACTTAAATTGCAGCCTTCACTTTTTTCACACTTTTTTTTCATTTCCCCTTAAGAGACGGCAAGAAAATTAGTAAAGTAGTTAAATTCAGTGTTTAAAATGACATTTTCTAACTTTCTTAGGTTTTGGTGTTAAAATAAAATTTTAATGGGATGTAGTATTAATGATTCTTGATAAAGATTATTTTCGTGGCATATTCATGTTTTGTAATAGGTGCGCCAGAAACTTGAATACATGAATATGTATTATGTGTAACAGTAGTGTATGATTCTTAGGAGGAAAATATGACATTTCTAACTCACCATTCAAGATAAATTACCTAATGTTGGAGGTAGATTTATTTTAATTTGTACATACACTTCTCTGGTATTTCTTGTACTAGAGACAGTCTTTTGTTAAGGAATAAAGCCAAGCTAATTTGGTCAACATGGTCCTCAGATTTCATTCTTGTGATCTTCAAATTGGAACCTTAATGTCTTTTGGCCAAAAGCCATTGCAAAGCTTTGGATTAAAAAGAAAGAAACAAAGAAAGAAGCATCGTGAAAACGAATCTCATAATATCCATGTTACAGCAGAGTTGCAAATATACAGAACTACCATTTAAGAATAAATTTTGCAAATTGTCGATATACCTCTTTAATTGTAGTACCTAAAATAACTTTTACGCTGGCTTTAGAAAGAACAGAAAGTCCTCAGAATTTATCCTCTTGCCATTACCCAAACGTACTCCTTGTCTCTGTGCTTTTGTTCAAATCATTCTCTTTGTATATTCCACCACACTTACGTACCTGGGAAAGGTCTCTTGTACTCTATGCCCATCCTTTGAATATGACCTCTATATTAAGAGACTTTATTTTCTACAGCAGTTTTAGGTTTACAGAAAAATTAAGTAGAAAGTAAAGAGATCTCCCATATACCACCCTCTCCCCCAACCCCACACAGTTTCCCCTGTTATTAACATCTTGCATTTGCATGGTACATTTGTTACCATTGATGAGTAAATATAGATACATTATTATCAACTAAAACCCATAGTTTACATTAGTGGTCACTTTTTATGTTGTACAGTTCTATGGGTTTTGACAGTTGTATAATGTCTGTATCCTCCATTGCCCTATCATACAAAAATTCCCCTGTGCGCCACTATTTATCTTTCTCCCCTCCCCCACCCCCTGGCAACCACTGAGCTTTTTAGTGTCTATAGTTTTACCTTTTCCAGAATGTCATATAGTTGGAATCATACAGTACGGAGCCTTTTCAAACTGGCTTCTTTCACTTAGTAATATAATATACATTTAAAGTTGCTCCATGTATTTTTGTGGCTTGATCGCTCATTTCTTTTTAGTGCTGAATAGTATTCCATTGTATGGATGCAGCATGGTTTATTTATCTCTTCACCCACTGAAGAACAAACACCTTGGCTGCTTCCAAGTTTTGACAATTATAAATAAAGCTGCTGTAAACATTCATGTGTAGGTTTTGTGTAGACATAGTTTTTAACTTTTTTAAGTAAATACCAAGGAGCACAATTGTTGGATTATATGGTAAGACTATATTTAGCTTTGTAAGAAGCTCCTAAATGTCTTCCCAAATGGTTGTATCATTTTGCATTCCCACCAGCAGTGTAGGAGAGTTGCTTTTGCGCTGCATCCTTGTCAGCACTTGGTGTTGTCAGTGTTTTGGATTTTTAGCTATTTTAATACATGTGTAATGGTTTCTCGTTGTTGTTTTATCTGACAGTTCCCTAATGGCATATGATGCTGATCATCATTTTATATGCTTATTTTCCATTTGTATAGGGCCTGTTCAGATCATTCACCCACTTTTTGATTGTTTGTTTTCCTTTTTTAAAAAAATTTTTAAAAACTTTATTTATGGCTGCGTTGGGTCTTCGTTGCTGTGCGTGGGGTTTCTCTAGCTGCGGTGAGCTGGGGTTACTCTTCATTGCGGTGTGCGGGATTCTCGTCATGGTGGCTTCTCTTGTCATGGAGCACGGGCTCTAGGCGCGTGGGCTTCAGTAGTTGCAGCACTCAGGTTCCTTAGTTGTGGCTCGTGGGCTCCAGAGCGCAGGCTCAGTAGTTGTGGAGCACGGGTTTAGTCGCTCCGCGGCATGTGGGATCTTCCCGGACCAGGGCCCGAACCCGGGTCTCCTGCATTGGCAGGCGGATTCTTAACCACTGCGCCACCAGGGAAGCCCTGTTTTCTTAATTTTTAGTTTTAGGAGTTCTTTGCATAATTTGGGTAGGAGTTCTTTGTCAGATGTGTGCTTTGCAAACATTTTCTCCAAGTCTGTGGTTTGCCCTTCCATTCTTTTAACATCATTTTCATAGAGCAGAAGTTTTTAATTTTAATGGAATCCAACTTAAATTTTTCTTTCATGGATCACGCCTTTAGTGTTACATCTAACACTAGTTGACAAACCCAGTATCACTTAAATTTTTTCCTATGTTATCTCTTAGAGGTTTTAAAGTTTTATGTTTTACAATTAGGTCTGTGAGCCATTTCATGTTAATTTTTTGTGAAAGATGTAGGGTCTGTGTCTAGATTCATGTTTCTGCATATGGATGTCCAGTATTCCAGCATCATTTGTTGAAAAAGACTATCCTTTCTCCATTAAATCACTTTTCCTTACTCTCTCCGCAGTATGGATATATTTGTGTGGGTCTATTTCTGGGCTGTCTATTCTGTTCTACTGATCTATTTGTATTTTTTTTCTTTCTTTCCTTCTTTTTTTAAAACCAATACCATACTGTCTTGATTACTGTAGTTTTATAGTAAGTCTTCAAATTGGGTAATGTCAGTCCACTGACTGATACTGTGTTGGTTATTCTGGGTATTTTGCCTCTCCATATAAACCTTGCTGGGATTTTGATTTGAGATTGTGTTGAATCTCTTGATCAAGTTGGAAGAATTGACTTCTTAATAATATTGTCTTCTTGTCATGAACATGAAATATCTCTCCATTTATTTAGATCATCTTTGATTTCTTTCATCAGGATTTTGCTGTTTCTTTGTATATATCTTGTACATATTTTGTTAGGTTTATACCTAAGTTGTGTCTCCATCCTTCCTTTCTCCTTCCCTCCCTCCCTCCCTCTCACTCTTTCTTTCTGGTGCTAACGTAAGTGGTGTTGTATAGGCATACCTCAGAGATATTGTGGGTTCAGTTCCAGACCACCACAATAAAGCAAATATTGCAATAAAGTGGGTCACACAAAGCTTTTGGTTTCCCAATGCATACAAAAGTTATGTTTACACTATACTGTAGTCTGTTTCTTTTCCTTTTCTTTCTTTCTTTTTTTTTTTGGCCGTACCATGTGGATTGGGGAATCTTAGTTCCCTGACCTGGGATCAAACCCCGGGCCCACTGCAGTGAAAGCACCAAGTCCTAACCACTGGACTGCCAGGGAATTCCCTATGTAGTCTGTTAAGTGTGCAATAGCACTATGTCTAAAAAACAACGTACTTACCTTAATTAAAAAATACTTTATTGCTAAAAAATGCTAACCATCATCTGAGCTTTCAGTGAGTTGTAGTCTTTTTGCAATAGTAACATCAAAGATCACTGATCACAGATCACCATAACAAATATAATAATAATGAAAAAGTTTGAAATATTGCAAGAATTACCAAAATGTGACTCAGAGACATGAAGTGAGCAAATGCTGTGCTGTTGGAAAAATGGCACTGATAGACTTGCTTGACACAGGGTTGCCACAGACTTTCATTTTGTAAAAAACACAATTATCTGCAAAGCACAACAAAGTGAAATGCAGTAAAATGAGGTCTGCCCATATTTTTAATTTCAAAGTCCATTTGTTCACTGCGGGTATACAGGAAAGCAACTGACTTTTGTTTAATTACCTTGTATCCTGCATCCTTACTATAATTGCTTATTGCTTCCAGGAGGTTTTTGTTTGTTTGTTTTTTGGTTAATTCTATGTTCTTTGGCATTTTCTACATAACAATTCATGTCATCTGTGTACAAAGACAGTATCTATGATTTCCAGTACAATGTTGAATAAGAGTGGTGAGAGGGGATACCCTTGCCTTGCTTCTGACCTTAAGGGGAAAATAGCATTAAGAATGATGTTACCTGTAGGTTTTTTGTAGATGTTTTAAAATCAAGTTTAGGAAGTTCCCTCTATTCTTAGTTTGCTGAGAGTTTTTATCGTGAATGAGTGTTGGCTATTGTCATATTTTTTCTGCCTCTCTTGATAAGATCATTTAATTTTTCTTCTTTAGCTTGTTGATGTGCTGGATTCCATTAATCGATTTTGAAATGTTGACCCAGCCTTGCATACCTGGAATAAATCTCACTTGGTTGAGATGTACAATTATTTTTATGCATTGTTGAACTTGATTTGTTAATATTTTGTTGAGGGTTTTTGTATCTATGTTCATGAGAGATACTGATTTGTAGTTTTCCTTTTTTGTAATTTCTTTGTTTGGTTTTGGTATTGGGGTGATTCTGGCCTCATAGAATGAGTTAAGAAAGATAGGAGTTAAGGTCCTCTGCTTATATTTTCTGGAAGAGATTTTAGAAAATTGGTATCATTTCTTTCTTAAATGTTTTGTAGATATCAAGTAAAAAATTCTAAAAGGTTATTAATATTTCTGTTTATAAAGGTTATTAATTATTGATTCAATTTCTTTGATAGATATAGGCTGATTCAGATGACTTATATCTTCCAGTGTGAGTTTTGATAGATTTCAAGGTATCTTTTAAGAAATTGATCCATTTCATCTAGGTTATCAAATTTGTAGGCATAAAACTATTCATAATATGCTTTTATTACCCTTTTGATGTCCATAGATTATGTAGTCATGGCTCCTCTTTCATTTATGGTATTAGTAACTTGTGTCTTATCTTTGTTTTACTGGTTAGCATGGCTAGAGCTTTATCAATTTTATTGGTCTTTTCAAAGACACAGCTCTTGGTTTGTTGATTTTTCTCTATTGATATCCTGTTTTCAATTTCACTGATTTTTGCTCTTTATTATTTCTTTTCTTCTGCTTGTTTTAGACTTATATTGATGATATAGCTCTAGTTTCTTAAGGTGGAAGCTTAGATTATTAATTTTAGATCTTCTTTCTTAATATATGCAGTCAATACTATAAAATTCTACTGCATCACATACATTTTGATATGTTGCATTTTCATTTCATTCAATGTATTTTAAATTTCTCTTGAGATTTCTTCTTTGATTCATGTGTTATTTAAGAGTATGTTGAGATTTTTCAGTTATCTTTCTGTTACTGATTTCTAGTTTAATTCCATTTCTGGTCTGAGAGCATACTTTGTGTGACTTCTATCGTCTAAATTTGTTAGGGTGTCTTATGGCTCAAAGTCTGTTAGATTTTGGTGAATGTTCCATGTGAGCTTGAAAAGAATGTTTGTTTTGCTGTTGTTAGATGACGTATTCTGTAAATAGCAAAACTAGATCCAGTTGTTTAATGGTACTGTTTAGTTCAACTGTGTCCTTACCGATTGTTTGCCTGCTGGATCTGTCGATTACCGATAAAAGAGTGTTGAATAATAGTGGATTCATCTACTTTTCCTTGTAGGTCTAGCAGGTGTTGCTTCACGTATTTTGACATTCTGTTGTTAGGCACGTACACATTAATGATTGTTACGCCTTTTTAATCATTATTTAATGCTCCTCTTTATCCCGATATTTGTCCTTGCTTTGAAGTTAGCTTTTTCTGAAATTAATATTGCTACACCAGCTTTCTTTCTTTTTTTTTTTTTTTTTTTGCGGTACGCGGGCCTCTCACTGCTGTGGCCTCTCCCATTGCGGAGCACAGGCTCTGGATGCGCAGGCTCAGCGGCCATGGCTCACGGGCCCAGCTGCTCCGCGGCATGTGGGATCCTCCCCAACCGGGGCACGAACCCGCGTCCCTTGCATCGGCAGGTAGACTCTCAACCACTGCGCCACCAGGGAAGCCCCACCAGCTTTCTTTTGATTTGTGTTAGCATGATATATCTTTCTCCATTCTTCTACTTTTAATCTATGTGTGTCTTTATATTTAAAGTGGGATTCTTGTAGACAAAATATAGTTGGCTCTTATTTTTTTAATGCATACTGACAGTCTGTCTTTTAATTTGTGTATTGAGACCATTCATGTTTAAAGTGGTATTTAAATAGCTGGGTTAATAGCTACGATATTTTTAATGATTTTTTATCTGTTGCCCTGTTCTTTGTTTCTTCTTTGTTTTCCACTGATTTTTTTTCATTCTCTCTTTTTTTTAATTAGGAAAATAACTTTATTATCTTTGAAATGTTCCAATATTCAATGGAAAAACCATGATAGTATAATTCACAAATTATAGAAAAATGACTTTCCACCTTTTTTACAGAAATCTCCCCCCTAAATCAGACAGAGTTCCATGATGGCTGACGTGGGGCAGGAAGGAGAGTCAGAGAATACAGCAGGTGGAACTGTGCCTCTCTGAGCAGCTTTTCCTGAACATTTAAAGCCCAGGCTGAGTCCCAGAGACCTGAGACCCCTGTGAGGGAGGCTCAGCCCACACACATCTGTGACATACTGAGGCAGGCCTCTGTCTCAAAGGCCGGATGCCTGCAGAAGGCCTGCAGCATGGCACTGGTGGCTGGCAGGATGTGATCAAGGCAGCTCTGTGAGAATGAGAGCAGGAGGCAGGCCTGCAACTCCAGTCCTTTTCACTAAAACACTGCCAGAAAAGAGGCTGTGCACACTGGCTAGATGGTGCTTTAGGTTTAGAAATTTCCCCTTTCGCTCAGCTTTCAATGGCTGTTTTATCAAATAGCTTTTTTTTTTAAATTTTTTAAAAATGTGGACCATTTTTAAAGCCTTTATTGAATTTGTTACAATATTGCTTCTGTTTTATGTTTTGTTTTTCTGGCCCTGAGGATCTTAGCTCTCTGACCAGGGATCAAACCTGTACCCCCTGCATTGGAAGGCAAAGTCTTAACCACTGGACTGCCAGGGAAGTCACTCAGATAGCTATTTTTTAAAAAACCAGAAAATGAACATTTGGCTCTGTTTCAGCTGTAATTGCCTTCTCTGGTTTTAATTGAGCATATTATATGATAATTCCATTTTCTCTCTTCTCTTAAAGTATAATTTACGCTACTTTAAAAGTCTGTTTAATAACTGCTGTAGAGTCTGTAATATCAGTTTACAACTAATCCAAGTCCACTTTCAAATAATACCATCTACTACACGAGTAATGCAAGAAATTTACAATAAAGAATTCCCTATTTTTCCCTCTCATCTCTTATAACATTGTTGTCATTAATATCACTTATCCATAAGCTATAATTACTGAACATGTTGTTGTTTTTATTATTGAACGAGAGTTGCTATTGAACAAACTCTTATCTGTTAGATAAGTTAAGAATAAAAAAAGTAAAAGATTTTATTTTTCCTTAATTTATTCCTTCTCTGACACTTTTCCTTTCTTAATGAAGATCCAGGCTTCTGAGTTACATACCTTTCTTCTCTCTGAAGAACTTCTTTTAACATTTCTTACAAGGTAGGTCTACTGACAACAAGTTTTCTTAATATTCGTTTGTCTGAGAAAATCTTTGTTCCTCATTCTTATTGAGGAATAACTTCATTATATACAAATTTTAGGTTGGTTGGTTTTTTCTTTTAGGACTTTAAGTGTTTCATGCCACTCTCTTCTTGCTTGCATGGTTTCTGAAGAGAAATTGATGTAATTCTTATCCTTTGTTCTTCTTTAGGTAAAGTGTGTCCTCTGGCTTCTGTCAAGATTTTTCTCTTTGTCTTTGATTTTCTGCAGTTTGAATATGCTA